>NC_058083.1:100406421-101138870 GCF_014858855.1 Bufo gargarizans
CTCTCTAAGGTACAAGCCATAACTGACTTGGTCCAACCAACTTCACTCAAGGCTTTTCAGAGATCTCTGGGATCTATAGGATTATAGGAAATGTTTCTGTAATTTTTCCTCTATCACCAAGCCTTTGACTTAGCGGGGGGAGCTGATCTTCAGAAATGGAGCTTCGAGGCTGTATCTGCTTTTAGATCTCTGAAGTAGACCTTCATGAAAGCTCCAGTTTTGGTTCAGGCTGATCTGTCACATCCCTATATTGTGGAGGTATAGAAGTGGGAATGGAGGCAGTTTTGTCCTAAGGAGGATCCCCCTCACTGACTATTCTGTGTCCCTGTGCTTATTTCTCCCGTGAATTATGGTAGAGATGGAAAACAAAGGAGAATTTCCTAATATTTGGTCGGTCTTTAGCGGTAGGGCATAAAAAAATAGAAAACAGCACAAATGTGTTAAAAAACAAATGGGTGGTATGGCAGTGGTTGTTGTTTAGTGACTATAGATTGTACTGCCTGGACTATCTTATGGCAGATGTGGCTAAGAAGGTGATATTGCTTAGATTTAAAGGGCTTCTGTCACCCCACTAAAGTGATTTTTTTTTTTTGGGCTGGTGAAATTAGTTATATTGCGATATATCACAATATAATTGTGTCACTTACTTTGATCCAGCAGTTTCTTCAAAAAACGAAGTTTTATCATATGTAAATTCTATCTTCTATTTCGGTGATGTCATCGGCGCAGGCGCACTGAGGGAGTGCTGAGGAAACGAGCCTCCTCATCTCAGAGCGCCTGCGCCGAATCCACAGAGGCGCGCGATTTTTGAAATGCCGACAGGGCTGGCCGGAGGAGGAGATCCCGGCTGGCCCTGTCAATCAACACGACGAGAGGGCGGATTTCTGCAGCAGCTAGCAGCAAGTAGCCGCCCTACTTGCTGTTAGAGACCGAATTTACATATGATAAAACTTCGTTTTTTTAAGAAACTGCTGGATCAAAGTAAGTGACACAATTATATTGTGATATATCGCAATATAACTAATTTCACTAGCCCAAAAAAAATAAATCACTTTAGTGGGGTGACAGAAGCCCTTTAAATCCTGCACAAGGATTTGAGTGGCTACCTCCTAACTCCTACATTGCCTCCTGCATACTATTACATAGCGTTTTATTTTTTTTTGTATATGGTTACAGTACTCTTTTGGTTTTCACTTCCTGGATCCTGAATATATCCCATATTTGTATTTATATGACATGCATACATATTTATTCTAAAATTGTAAATTAGATACAAATTTTCCAAAAAGTCCAGATTCTAATGAGCGTGAATTTTGTGTAATTCAGGACACTCACGAGAGAGAGAGAGATGGAGATAAAAGAGAGAGTCAATGTGAGAGACATTGAAAGGGAAACTTTTCTAGGCAATCTAAGCACTTTTGATTCAGGTCAAATTTATTCGGAGATTAATCAAATTGGCAATCTGCCAAATTGGGCCATAATATGCTTATCTCTAATAACATGATAATATAGGGGTAATTATCATGTTCAATTTTTTTTTTTATCATTTGCGGGTTTTGGTTAGGTAGGTGATCCCTGTGGTGCTTTTACTTTTACAGTTTTCTTGACTATACAAGGAGAGCATGGTTAAAGGGGTTGTCTCACCTCCCTAGTTGTTGGCTGCCGCGCTGCTCTCAGGGCCTCTCTTCCCTGCTTGCTGGGGGAGGAGCTGAAGTCTCTGATGCAAAGAAAGGCAAGCCTGGCAGGGTGGAAGTAATCCCTCCCCTTGTCCGTGCTTGCTCGTTCCCGAGGCTGTCTGAGGAGATTCAGCCTCAGGGAGAGCTGCACAGCTGCAGAGCAGATCGTGACATCCAATGGTAAGTTGCTTGTCATGATCTGTTCTGAGTGATGTGTAAAAGTTCCCCCTCCTGTCATCAACAAACAGTTTACTCTGCCTATTTTCTATTTTCCCTGTGACTGCCTCCCTGCAATGTAGTTTTATGTCCTTCCCACTTTCCCCACTGGTCATGTCATTATTATACGCTCCCATCCCCCTCCATTATTCATGTCTGTATTATGCTCTGATGCGATAATGTATAGTGGATGGCACTCCTTGTTCCGTATAGGTTCCGGTGCTCAGTGGTAGTGATCAATATAGATATAGGTAAAGACCACGGCACTCGTATTGAAGTGATCAGAAAAAGTTAATTTTATTGTCCATCCCAAAATTAAATTGATAACACTGGCCACCGTTTCGGTCCTTGTTCACGGCCTTAGTGGTGTGGATTTGGAGGCATCGGGTGGACTTGTATTATGCTCTCACCCCCTCCCCCACTGATCATCTCATTATTATGCTCTCCCACCCCCCTTCATTATTCCTAACAGTATTAGACCCCCCCCACCCCACTGATCGTGTCATTATTACGCTCTCCCATCCGTAGCGAACACCCTGTAACTGTGATAATCATCCCTGCGAGAAGGCCGAGGCTGGGAGTGAATGCGCATGCCCATTGTCTGTGCAAGCTCGCTCCCGTGAAACCCGGCCACCTCGGCAGCTAGAGAGGAGCAGAAGACTCGGCAGTAACAGCGCTTGTGTGGCCACCACTACTAACATAGTAGAGGTGGCCGCAACCCCTAGAGACGAGCATGTAAAATCGGGGTATAAATATGTCAATAACAGGATTTACATCCTGTTTAGATAATATAAATACATTGAAGAAATGCTTATTGGAGGGGAAGGAATAGACTGTAAGGGAATTGTGAAGGTGAGACAAACCCCTTTAAGGTACCTAAATAAAACCAATAAAAATGCAGAATACAATTCAGTCTATACCATAACCGTAGGGAGAAGGAAAACCAAATGTGTATTTGACAAAATATTACCAATACAATACTGCCTTTCTTTCTCCTTTAGATTGCATGACTCTATATGACATTCAAAATGCCTTATACTATTCCATGTAATGGAGAATCCACTCACGGTAACACAACAGGGTCAATCTCGATACAATAATCTGATGGTTACTTGCAAATTAAAATCCTTTCTCTGCTCAGATCCTGGACAGACAAGCCTCTGGCTGGCTGATTTTCTCTGGTTGAGATATTATAGATTGAACTCCAAGGATCCGCATTACCTGCAGATGCTATTATAAGGGGAAGAGGGGTGACTGCAGCAATTTACAGGGGAAAAACTATCAAAGTGCAGACGAGCCTGTGATATCTGCTGAGATTTCTAATAACAAGGTTTTTGTGCTTTCTCCTTTATCTGATTCTATCGCAATTCCCCCCTAAAGCAGCTGTGCTGTGTTCACTGCCTCTCGACACCATCATGTAACGATTCCTCAATCCTCAGCTTCTTTCTAATATTCGCTTTTGTTTGTTCCTTACAAGTTCAGTCTTACTGTCTTCATTTTCTACCAGTCTGTACTAATGATCTGCAAATACCTTTTTTTTTATATTAAATTTGGAAGTGGTGGGATGTATTTGTAAAAGAGATGCCCGGTAAATAATTCACTAACTTTTATGAAATGCTTGCCAACTTAAAGGGGTTTTCTAGGTCATCAAAGATCAGCTGTGTGAAGAGGCTGCAGCACTCTGAGTATTGCGGCCTCTTTACAGGTCAGTGAGTTCACAATCATCGGTCACAGAACCTAGGTGTTACGAGGGTGTCATGACCTATTGTTGACCCTGTTCTGCCTGGGGTTAGAAGGTCGCAGCGGGTGGCTATGCGCTCGGTTTCAAGAGATCGCTCCATGACCTAGTGGTGGGAATGGATTCCGGTCCAGGTTTTCCTGCTTAGGTTTGCAATCCTTTTTGTGCAATTTCGGAATCTGTAGCTTTTCCTTTCAGCTGTTCTCTGTCAGCCACTCTCAGCTACTATACATTCTCACTTTCTGTTTCCCTTGTTGCCAGATATAAACCTTTATTCTGACCTCTGGTATTGTGGGAGTTGCTGTGGCGGTGTTGGAACTGGAGCTCTTGGATCTCCGGTTCACTCCTGTTGTTGTCTCCTGTTTGTTGTCTCCTTTTGGAGATTGTTTGTGGTGTTTGTGTTGTTTGTCATCCCCTGTTGTTACTCTAGGTGTCAGTGGTGAGGACTAATGCTCTCGCTGAAGAAAATCACAGAAATAATATTAAAGATATAATGCACTTAGTAAAGTAGATGCAAGCATTATATATGGACAAAGTCCTCACTCTGATATGATAATATCTGAGACACTTAGCCAATATATTTTGATCAAAACACATCTGAGCCTGCCTACCAAGCGCCAAGGTGGTCTCAGGTCAGGCGGGTCCTACGCTAAACCTACCTAAGTCATTGGGCTTCTATGTTCAGGAGCACAGATGCCGCACGTATGGTGTGCTGCTCCTAGTCACCTCCATGTGCATCAAGCAACCAATGGGAGGAGGAGCAAGCACACTAGTGCTCTCACTGCCCTACTCACTACCTAGGGCTTATTTCAGGGTAAGCCAGGGACCAGGCACTTTATTGGCGTACGGGTTAGCAGCCCATCTAAGGATGTCAGAGGAGCCAGGTGCCAGTGCTAGGTGAGTCACCGCTCCTCCCTCTACCTAGTGAAAGGCTACTCTCCTTCCCTTCCCTACGCACCGCATTTCTGTTACCTGCCATATCGGACGTGATACTAGGATCTGGGCTGCAATAGTAAGTACAGCCACTATACAATGTACAGCACTATCCGTGTTAAACAGCACTCATCAGAACGCCACTAGCGCTTCAAACAGCTAATTGTGGGGGTGCTGGGTGTTGGCCCCCCCAATCTGATGTTAACCTATCCTGCCAATAATGCAAAAATTAGCTTATATGGAACTCATGAGATCCTGCAGATGCCCATGACTGGAACACAGCTGCAGTTTTAGATGTTATTGAACTTGTTATATCTTTCTGGGAATGTTATGTATCCCCATGTTGTTTATTTTTTTGTTGGTGTTGTTGTTTTTTCAGGAGAAATGTGGCTTTCATGTAGTGGTATATATTATGTATATATTATTCAGTTTTTTATTATTCTGTTTTTTAAAAATGTCTAAATCCTAGAAAAGGGAAAAAAATTAAATTTTCTCCAATTTCACTTGTAACATTTTTGAAATAAATTACGTTTTTACTTACGTATGCTTCTAGATTTATTTCTGTGTTCTGATTACATGAATACCTTGACAAACCCCTTGACATTACTGAGCCAGAAACTTGGGTTGCATGGGTAGATATCGCTCACTAGCAAGCATGGGTGGATGGCTTTTTTACAATACCTATGTTCAAAATAAGCCCTAAATCTTTTTAAATTCATAGAGATTTTAGGAGCCAAGACCCTTGCATACCATGATGCAGGTTTCTGTGAAATTAATTGCATACAGGTTTGTCTAGTCCACAATAGATTCTGAAAGTATGTTGATGACAAATATTTGAAAATAATGGAATCGAGCAAAATCCACAATATAAATTTATGTGCCTGGAGTTTCCATAAATTGAGAAACGTGACAATCCCCAAAAATATTTGTACCTGATACTTTCCGCATTTGCACCTTCAGCAACTGTGACTTCCTCTATTAGACTATGGGGGGTTGCGACAGAAGCTTCAAATGAAGAACTTGAGGAGTCGTCTCTACATAAAAATTCCACTTCTGAAGTGGTCTCTGTGTTAGTACCTGAATCAGAGCACAAAATAGTGCATTCTTCTTCTGCACTATAAGTTCTATTGTAATATTTTATGACTGCAAAAATAAAACAATAAATTAAAAGCTTTTATTTTTATTTTTTTAGTATGTAGGACAAAAGAAAAACAGTACTTTTTATTTTTTTAAAGGCTCTTTTTTTGGGGGGGTATTTAGCAACAGCCATAATGGTAGTCCTAACCATAGATCTAATATAAGTTCAATAAAGGGTTAATAAAAGTTTAATTTGTTTTCTTGTTTTACACTTTAGTTACTGTTACAGTCTCTTTCCCTGTTTATCTTTCCTGTCTCAAAAGAAGAGTAAAAGGAGAAGCGGAAGCTGGGAGGATCTCAAAGCCTGCTTTTTGCCTTGTAGTGGGGCTGTGATCGCTGTTATTGTTTTTTTTTTTTTTTTTCACAGTGTTCAAAGCTACGGGAATCAATCAAATTGATCCCCGAAATAATCTCCAAGCTCCTAGTCTAAACTGACAGCTGGGTCTTGGAGATTTAATAGTTGCATGCATATTTTAAAGCACAGCCTAGAATGACCATCATATAAACTCATCATTAAAAGATAACTGTCATATTTTTCATCTTAAAAAAAAAAATCTTTAGTTTCTTCACTTACCACTGTATTTCCTGAGTTTTCCCCTTAGTTACGGCTGTTTTAAATCCTACATTATGAGGATCTTCTCAAGATGGCTCCTCTGCCAGTTCTCTGAGGCCAAAACTGCATTCCCTCAGATCACATACAAACTTGCTGTAGCCATTAGCTTCCTACCAGACAATCAGATTGGATTACTGAGAGACACACCTCCTCGCTCTGAAGCCTAATGCAGGCATGCAATGTGAAGGACCTCCCCTCTGTCTTCGTAGCCAGGGACAGATGAGCCCTAGCAACAGTCTTTTAAGGGAGCAGTGGAAAGGGACAGGAGACATTAATGAAAGCTGTTATAAGGTAATTACAGATCTTTTGGCAATCATTGATAGACTAACTCAGGTATACATGCCTAGCTCTAATAAACTAGAAAAAAAAAATGACTGTTATCCTTTAAGGGGTTCAAGAGGTTGTGAAGTAAAAGAGAACTGTATAAACAATCATTTAGACCTACTTGTCAGCAGCACTCACAAAGAGGTCTTCTAGCTAGCTTTGCTGACCAGGCACTCTGGGGTGCACAACCTGCGGCCCGCGGGCCGCATGTGGCCCCCAGAGCCATGGTTTGCGGCCCCTATCCTACTGGGAGGATTGTGCGATCAGCTGTGTTTCTGCCGGGAGTGCCGCACAATTGCAGGATTACAGCTCCTGCTTCCGCACTGTAGCAGGAGCAGGACGGGTCCCCGGCTGTCAGAGACAGCATGAGACCTGATGAGAAGACAGAAGCAGTGTATCAGCGCTTCTGCGTTCTCCTCACACAGGTGAGAGGCGTGATGTGCAGTTTAGACCAGGCGATCACGTGATTACCGGGTGTCAGGGGCAGAGGACTGCAGAGCCTCACCAGCTCTGCCCTGTACAAAGCTTTGCTCCTCTGAAGTCCTAAGCTGAGTTGCGGTTACAATGCTGCACTGCTCTGTCGCTGGAAGAAAATGATGGCCTGGATGCAATGCCACAGTTTGGCCACTAGATTTAGCACCGTTGATGGGACTTATGCTCAGCTTCATGGAGGGAGCTCATTGGAAAAATTGCCAGCCCCCTTGTAGTGATAAACAGTGGCATATCCAGTATGTCACCCAATTTGAAGGACAGTAGGCATCCCCTCATAAGCACCTGATAATGGAATATTGGGCAGAGTGCAGTGCATACCGCATGTTAAGGCACTCATCTCTCAGCTGCAGCTCTTTTCTGCAGCAGGTGAAGAGCACTTGTTCCTTTATCCAGATAACAGAACCAGAAGAGTCTTTCCTGCAGAATATGGAACAGCCATGCTGGGATATCATGTGTATCATCTGCTAGGGGTGCACCAGAAGACGGATGCAGCAGTATAAAGACTAGCAAAAGTACACGAGATTCAGAGATGACAAAGTGGTGCAAGAGTGTTGGAAGCGGAGCACTGTCCTATGCCAGGGATGTGCTGAAGCCTGAGCCACCAGGCACAAGATCACAGGCTGCAGACCAGTTGTGGAGCAAGGTCCCTGTATAGTGAGGCGGTCACCATGGTAATGATGATCAGGAGACAAGAGCAGAGCAGAGTCTGTATGAGCATGGACATCTGAAGTGTTGCAGCAGAGCAAGTGAGAAGTGGAATTGGTAAGAGATGTCCAATTTGCCTGCACAATACCAGGCAAAAAAAAGGGTGCCGCAGCGCTGAGGGAATGTGGCTGTCCATGGACAGCGATCTGGCTGTATAGCTGTCTATTGGAAGAAAATATACTGTACAAAAAAATAAAAATAAAAGGAAAATAAAAGTGCAAAATAAAAAAAAGCAAGTCAGCATCCCACAGAGGTCTTTTAAAGACCTCTTGAGGGACATATAGCGGTGCAAAAATATATGAAAGAAAAAAATGAAAATTTTAGCAAAAAGATATAAATAAATAAATAACATACAAGTAAAAGAAAACTATAAAAAGGAAAAGTGCAAAATAAAATAGTTCACTGTTATGTGCCAAAAATATATTTTAAAAATAAAAAAAGTGATGATAAAAAAAATTTAAGATACAAAATAAATAAAATACAAATAAAAGAAAAAAAGGTGGGCGGTGATCGGAACACGGTGCCTGCTCAAATCATTGAGCAGGCACCACGGCTAAATGCGCAGGGGGGGTCCCGTGACCCCCCGTGTCAGCAGATGAACCCCAAAATAGTAATCGCCCAAAAACTGAAAAAATGATGGCTCTCAGACTATGGAAACACTAAAACATGATGTGTAAAACTTACATAAATAAAAAAAAAAGTATACATATTAGGTATCGCCGCATCCGTGACCACCTGGTCTATAAAAATATCACATGATCTAACCTGTCAGATGAATGTTGTAAATAACAAAAAATAAAAACAGTGCCAAAACAGCTATTTCTTGTTATTTTGCATCACAAAAAGTGTAGTATAGAGCAACCAAAAATCATATGTGCCCTAAACTAGTACCAAAAATACTGCCACCCGTAGTTTCTGAAATGGGGACCACTTTTTTGGAGTTTCTACTCTAGGGGTGCAACAGGCGGGCTTCAGATGGGACAGTCCAGCAAAACCTGCCTTCCAAAAACCGTATGGCATTCCTTTCCTTCTGCGCCCTGCCATGTGCCCGTACAGCGGTTTACGACCACATATGGGGTGTTTCCGTAAACTACAGAATCAGGGCCATAAATATTAAGTTTGGTTTGGCTGTTAACCCCTTAAAGGGCTTCTGTCACCCCACTAAACCGTTTTTTTTTTTTTGCTTACTTATAATCCCTACACTGCGATTTCTGCATACATAAGCTAAATAATCTTTTCGGTTCAGTAGAATTTGTTAAAAACCAAATTTTTAAATATGCAAATTACCTTGCTACCAGCAAGTAGGGCGGCTACTTGCTGGTAGCAGCCGCATCCTCCGATCCTAAAGACGCCCCCTCCGCATGTAGATTGACAGGGCATGGGAACGGGATCGTTCTCTGCTGGCCCTGTTTGCATCCAAAATATCGCGCCTGCGCCGTACCTGTCTTCAATCGGCACAGGCGCACTGAGAGGCGGACGCTTGCTCGGCCGCTCCATCCTCAATGCGCCTGCGCCAATGACGTCATCGCGTACACCCGGAAGAGAAGATGCCGCCATCGCTGGAAGGAGGCGGTGAGTCTGGATGACGTCGCTGGATGCTCGAATCAGGTAAGTATGTACGTAATAAGCATGCTGCCACAAAAACCACCAACGAAATGGGAATAAATAATAATAAATAATTTTATGAAAATTACAATTATTAACACTATACCACCAACGATTATTAATAATAAGCACCTACTCAATAAATATACAGATACTTGTATATGACACATATATAAATATCTGTATATATCTGTCACATATATATATATATATATATATATATATATATATGCTATTTATATATATATATATATATATATATATACATATATTTTTGTGTATGTGATATATATCCTTATATATGTTTCTTTGTGTATATATTACTATATATATATATATGTTCACGGACAGGCATATATATACACATACAAAACAGATATAGAGATACGCATAAATATATATATATATATATATATATATATACATAGAGTAATTCAGATATATTATCATCAAGATACATATAGAAAGAGTCGTGATAGATAGGCAGAGATGGACAGGCAGAGATGGACAGGCAGAGATGGACAGGCAGAGATGGACAGGCAGAGGTGGACAGGCAGAGGTGGACAGGCAGAGATGGACACGCAGAGATGGACACGCAGACATGGACACGCAGACATGGACAGGCAGAGATGGACAGGCAGAGATGGACAGGCAGAGATAGACAGGCAGAGATGGACAGTCAGAAATAGACACGCAGAGTTTGCCTGTCCATCTCTGCGTGTCCATGTCTGCGTATCCATGTCTGCGTATCCATTTCTGCGTGTCCATCTCTGCCTGTCCATCTCTGCCTGTCCATCTCTGCCTATACATCTCTGCGTGTCCATCTCTGCCTGTCCATCTCTGCGTGTCCATGTCTGCGTGTCCATCTCTGCGTGTCCATCTCTGCGTGTCCATCTCTGCCTGTCCATCTCTGCCTGTCCATGTCTGCGTGTCCATGTCTGCGTGTCCATCTGTGCCTATCTATCACGACTCTTTCTATATGTATCTTTATGATAATATATCTGAATTACTCTATGTATATTTATATATATATATATATATATATATTTGTGCGTATCTCTATATCTGTTTCTATGTGTATATATATGCCTGTCCGTGAACATATATATATAGTAATATATACACAAAGAAACATATATAAGGATATATATCACATACACAAAAATATATGTATATATATATATAGAAATAGCATATATATACAGTCATGGCCAAAAGTTTTGAGAATGACACAAATATTAGTTTTCACAAAGTTTGCTGCTAAACTGCTTTTAGATCTTTGTTTCAGTTGTTTCTGTGATGTAGTGAAATATAATTACATGCACTTCATATGTTTCAAAGGCTTTTATCGACAATTACATGACATTTATGCAAAGAGTCAGTATTTGCAGTGTTGGCCCTTCCTTTTCAGGACCTCTGCATTTCGACTGGGCATGCTCTCAATCAACTTCTGGGCCAATTCCTGACTGATAGCAACCCATTCTTTCATAATAACTTCTTGGAGATTGTCAGAATTAGTGGGTTTTTGTTTGTCCACCCGCCTCTTGAGGATTGACCACAAGTTCTCAATGGGATTAAGATCTGGGGAGTTTCCAGGCCATGGACCCAAAATGTCAAAGTTTTGGTCCCCGAGTCACTTAGTTGTTGCTCCATCGTGCTGGAAAATGCATTGTTCTTCATCAAACTGTTGTTGGATTGTTGGAAGAAGTTGCTGTTGGAGGGTGTTTTGGTACCATTCTTTATTCATGGCTGTGTTTATGGGCAAAATTGTGAGTGAGCCCACTCCCTTGGATGAGAAGCAACCCCACACATGAATGGTCTCAGGATGCTTTACTGTTTGCATGCCACAGGACTGATGGTGGCGCTCACCTTTTCTTCTCCGGACAAGCATTTTTCCTGATGCCCCAAACAAGAGGCTTCATCGGAGAATATGACTTTGCCCCAGTCCTCAGCAGTCCATTCACCATATTTTCTGCAGAAGATCAATCTGTCCCTGATGTTTTTTTTGGAGAGAAGTGGCTTCTTTGCTGCTCTTCTTGACACCAGGCCATCTTCCAAAAGTCTTCTCCTCACTGTGCGTGCAGATGCGCTCACACCTGCCTCCTGCCATTCCTGAGCAAGCTCTGCACTGGTGGCACTCCGATCCCGCAGCTGAATCCTCTTTAGGAGACGATCCTGGTGCTTGCTGGACTTTCTTGGATGCCCTGAAGCCTTCTTAACAAGAATTGAACCTCTTTCCTTGAAGTTCTTGATGATCCTATAAATTGTTTTTTTTTGTAAATTCTTTATTTTGAGAGAATTTTCATAATAAAAGTAACAGTGATACATAAAGTAACAATGATACATATACTTTTGGTCATATACAGAGTGATACAAAAGAGTATTTTTGGCATCTCATGTTAAGGCACAAATTTCAATACAGGTAGCATGTATATATAAAGCCTTTTTCTACAGATATGAAAGTTGGGGTCAACATATACACACCCAGTACAAATATGGATACAACGTAGATAGGATGTGGGTGCCTTTGAATAGGATCGCAAAATTTAAATGGATGTCCCAAGAGGGGGTTACCAAAAGGATAGTGTATCATAAAAAAGGAAATAAAATATTATAGAATAAAACAAAACAAAAATAGAACAAAAACAAGGGTCATCGTATATCATCTAAGACCTTCCTTTTAGAGAGTTATAATATATCTATTTATCTCTGGAAGGGTGAGCCAGGTAAAAAGTTACGGGTAATTGTTGTTTGACAAATATGGGAAGATCATATAGTGAGTCAAAAGTTAGATACGGTTTACACCTTGGGTGCTAACCTAGGTAGCTAGGCAAAGTTGAAAAAACATGAAAAGTATACAAAGGAATATCATGAATCTGAATCATCTGGAAGTTTAGGTACATTCTTAGGTTTGTGTTTCCACTTTATAAAAGTCTAGCCAGGGTTGCCATGTTGCTAAAAAGGTTTTTCTGCATCCCTTATCCACTCCCACTAGTTCTTCCATAAGACAGATTTGATGAACTCTGTCTATCCACTCCTTTAGAGTAGGGGGATTTGAATCTCTCCATTTGGTGGGTATGACATATTTTGCAGCTGTAATCAGGTGTGTAATTAGGCAGTTGGCTTTGGGTTTAAAATCTTTCTGTGGTTTCCACAATAAAACCAGTTCCGGTGTAAGGGTTAAGGGCTTCTTACAAATTTTATAAATAGTGTCTTCAACACTCTTCCAAAACCCTTTGATTTTATCACACAGCCACCAAATGTGAGACACAGTTCCTGAATCCGTCATACACCTCCAGCATACATCAGTAGGTGCAAGTCTGATGCTATAAAGAAAGCTAGGGGTCCTATACCATCTCGAAATAATCTTGTATGAGTTTTCCTGTAGGCGGACACACATGGAAAAGCCATGTGAATGTCTAAGTATAAAGTTGACATCTTCATCAGACAGGGATACTCGAAGTTCCTTTTCCCACATTCGAAGAAAGTAAGGTCGAGTATGAGAGAGATCCAAGGTTAATTTAGAGTATAGTTGAGATAATATCTTAGGCCGGGGAGAGGGAAGCAAAGTATAATTTTCTATCCATGTTGGATCTGGAAGAGTTGCAAAAAGTTTCTTAAATTTTCTACATGTGAGAGTGATATCCATATCGACAAGGTCCGACCTTATGTGTCTAGGGATTTGTATTAAAGCATTTTGAAGAAATTCTGATATATCTGTGGCTTTTCCTAGTTCAGAGATTTTAAGATTAGAAAGACACAGCCAAGCTTTATGGAATCCACCTATTCTCGGATTGAGGAAAGCCGGTAGCACCGATAGAGGGGCTAAAGGGGACAGTAGGTTAGTCGAGAGGTTTAAGTCTCTAGTTCCTCCACAGTATTGTAGCATGCAGCGAGTGATGTCACTGAGTGGGTTACTTTTGCTAAGTGTAGGGGCTTTGACCCATAAAAGATGCATATTTTCTTCCCCTAATAAAGCCTTCTCTAAGTCAGCGTATAGGGCATTATTGTTAGACCTAGTTAGATCTATCCACCTTTCTAGCAGGATATAGATGTAGATAGGTTTTGATATCTGGCAATGATAAACCTCCTTTTGTTTTCCTCCTTATAATAAGGGAATAAGCCAAACGTGATCTTTTGTTCTGCCAGAGGTAAGTGGTAGAAAGGCTCCTGAAATCTGATAGGAACTTATTAGAAAGCGGGACAGGGAGACATCTCAATGTGTACAATATTTGGGGTAATACGTATGTAGTAAGTAGATTTTTCCTGCCAATCCAGGAAAGGAAAGGGAGTTTAACTGAATGCAGAAAAGATTTTATTTTGGAGAATAGTTTTACATAGTTAAGCCTAAAAAGGTTTTTGGGATTTGCCGGTAACATAATACCTAAGTGCTTGATAGCTTCCGTTGGCCACTGAAATGAGGTGGACGACTTAATCTCCTCCATGTGTTGCGTGTTACCTGAGATATTCAATATCTCTGATTTTGTCATAATTCACTTTAAAATTCGAGATTTCGCCATATTCTGTTAAGATCTTCAGATTTTCCGGGATAGCTTCTTTGGGGTTGGTTATGAATAATAACAAGTCATCAGCAAAAGCTGCCAAAGAATGGGTCCTCCCCCTGACTTGTAAACCTCTAATCACCTCAGAAGACCTGAATTTGTGCAAAAGCAGTTCTAGAGTTAAGATGAATAAGGTCGGGGACAGGGGGCATCCCTGCCTCGTCCCATTCAAAATATTGAACGGGGGAGACAGCATGCCATTAACTAAAACTCTAGCAGATGGGCCACGGTATAATGAGAAAACTGCATTTATAAGCATTGGTGGGAAGCCAAAGTGTCGCAGAGCACTCTCCATAAAAGCCCAGTTGACTCTGTCAAAGGCTTTTTCTGCATCTGTTCCTAGATCCTATAAATTGTTGATTGAGGTGCAATCTTAGTAGCCACAATATCCTTGCCTGTGAAGCCATTTTTATGCAACGCAATGATGGCTGCATGCGTTTCTTTGCAGGTCACCATGGTTAACAATAGAAGAACAATGATTTTAAGCATCACCCTCCTTTTAACAGGTCAAGTCTGCCATTTTAACCCAATCAGCCTGACATAATGATCTCTAGCCTTGTGCTCGTCAACATTCTCACCTGAGTTAATAAAGACGATTACGGAAATGATCTCAGCAGGTCCTTTAATGACAGCAATGAAATGCAGTGGAAAGGTTTTTTGGGGATTAAGTTAATTTTCATGGCAAAGAAGGACTATGCAATTCATCTGATCACTCTTCATAACATTCTGGAGTATATGCAAATTGCTATTATAAAAACTTAAGCAGCTACTTTTCCAATTTCCAATATTTATGTAATTCTCAAAACTTTGGGCCATGACTGTATATGTGACAGATATATACAGATATTTATATATGTGTCATATATAAGTATCTGTATATTTATTGAGTAGGTGCTTATTATTAATAATCGTTGGTGGTATAGTGTTAATAATTGTAATTTTCATAAAGTTATTTATTATTATTTATTCCCATTTCGTTGGTGGTTTTTGTGGCAGCATGCTTATTATGTACCTGATTCGAGCATCCAGCGATGTCATCCAGACTCTCCGCCTCCTTCCAGCGATGTCGGCGTCTTCGCAGGCGCATTGAGGATGGAGCGGCCAAGCAAGCGTCCGCCTCTCAGTGCGCCTGCACCGATTGAAGACAGATATGGCGCAGGCACGAGATTTTGAATGCAAACAGAGCCAGCAGAGAACGATCCCGTTCCCTGGCCCTATCAATCAACATGTGGAGGGGGCGTCTTTAGGATCGGAGGATGCGGCTGCTACCAGCAAGTAGCCGCCCTACTTGCTGGTAGCAAGGTAATTTGCATATTTTAAAATTAGGTTTTTAACAAATTCTACTGAACCGAAATGATTATTTAGCTTATGTATGCAGAAATCGCAGTGTAGGGATTATTAACAAAAAAAAAAAAAAAACGGTTTAGTGGGGTGACAGAAGCCCTTTAAGTAGGGATGAGCGAACTCGAACTGTATAGTTCGGGTTCGTACCGAATTTTGGGGTGTCCGTGACACGGACCCGAACCCGGACATTTTCGTAAAAGTCCGGGTTCGGGTTCGGTGTTCGTCGCTTTCTTCGCGCTTTTGTGACGCTTTCTTGGCGCTTTTTGAAAGGCTGCAAAGCAGCCAATCAACAAGCGTCATACTACTTGCCCCAAGAGGCCATCACAGCCATGCCTACTATTGGCATGGCTGTGATTGGCCAGAGCACCATGTGACCCAGCCTCTATTTAAGCTGGAGTCACATAGCGCCGCCCGTCACTCTGCTCTGATTAGCGTAGGGAGAGGTTGCGGCTGCGACAGTAGGGCGAGATTAGGCAGATTAACTCCTCCAAAGGACTTGATTAACTGATCGATCTGCAGCTGTGGATCATTGAGCTGCTGATCCTCAATTGCTCACTGTTTTTAGGCTGCCCAGACCGTTTGTCAGTCACATTTTTCTGGGGTGATCGGCGGCCATTTTGTGTCTTGTGGTGCGCCAGCACAAGCTGCGACCAAGTGCATTTAACCCTCAATGGTGTGGTTGTTTTTTGGCTAAAGCCTACATCAGGGTGAAGCTGTCACACCAAGTGCATTTAACCAGCAATAGTCTGTTCATTTTTTGGCCATATACAAAATCAGGGGCAAGCTGCGCCTGTCACCAAGTGCATTTAACCCTCAATGGTGTGGTTGTTTTTTGGCTAAAGCCTACATCAGGGTGAAGCTGTCACACCAAGTGCATTTAACCAGCAATAGTCTGTTCATTTTTTGGCCATATACTAAATCAGGGGCAAGCTGCGCCTGTCACCAAGTGCATTTAACCCTCAATGGTGTGGTTGTTTTTTGGCTAAAGCCTACATCAGGGTGAAGCTGTCACACCAAGTGCATTTAACCAGCAATAGTCTGTTTATTTTTTGGCCATATCCCAGTCTAATTCTGTCACTAAATCCATACCGGTCACCCAGCGCCTAAATACTAGGCCTCAAATTTATATCCCGCTAAATCTGTCCTTAGTGCTGTAGCTGGGCGAGTTATTTAGTGTCCGTTCAAGCACATTTCTTGTTCTGGGTTGAAATACAATTCCCAATTTAGCAATTTCATAATTTAGTGGTTTCTGCTATATCAGAGCTATTTGAAATCTATCCCTAAAAGGGTATATAATATTCAAGGTGCACATTGGGTCATTCAGAATAACTTCATACACACCCGCTACTGTGTATTTCCAAGTCTAATTCTGGCACTAAACCCATACCTGTCACCCAGCGCCTAAATACTAGGCCTCAAATTTATATCCAGCTAAATCTGTCCCTAGTGCTGTAGCTGGGCGAGTTATTTAGTGTCCGTTCAAGCACATTTCTTGTTCTGGGTTGAAATACAATTCCCAATTTAGCAATTTCATAATTTAGTGGTTTCTGCTATATCAGAGCTATTTGAAATCTATCCCTAAAAGGGTATATAATATTCAAGGTGCACATTGGGTCATTCAGAATAACTTCACACACACCCGCTACTGTGTATTTCCAAGTCTAATTCTGGCACTAAACCCATACCTGTCACCCAGCGCCTAAATACTAGGCCTCAAATTTATATCCCGCTAAATCTGTCCTTAGTGCTGTAGCTGGGCGAGTTATTTAGTGTCCGTTCAAGCACATTTCTTGTTCTGGGTTGAAATACAATTCCCAATTTAGCAATTTCATAATTTAGTGGTTTCTGCTATATCAGAGCTATTTGAAATCTATCCCTAAAAGGGTATATAATATTCAAGGTGCACATTGGGTCATTCAGAATAACTTCACACACACCCGCTACTGTGTATTTCCAAGTCTAATTCTGGCACTAAACCCATACCTGTCACCCAGCGCCTAAATACTAGGCCTCAAATTTATATCCCGCTAAATCTGTCCTTAGTGCTGTAGCTGGGCGAGTTATTTAGTGTCCGTTCAAGCACATTTCTTGTTCTGGGTTGAAATACAATTCCCAATTTAGCAATTTCATAATTTAGTGGTTTCTGCTATATCAGAGCTATTTGAAATCTATCCCTAAAAGGGTATATAATATTCAAGGTGCACATTGGGTCATTCAGAATAACTTCACACACACCCGCTACTGTGTATTTCCAAGTCTAATTCTGGCACTAAACCCATACCTGTCACCCAGCGCCTAAATACTAGGCCTCAAATTTATATCCCGCTAAATCTGTCCTTAGTGCTGTAGCTGGGCGAGTTATTTAGTGTCCGTTCAAGCACATTTCTTGTTCTGGGTTGAAATACAATTCCCAATTTAGCAATTTCATAATTTAGTGGTTTCTGCTATATCAGAGCTATTTGAAATCTATCCCTAAAAGGGTATATAATATTCAAGGTGCACGGTTCTGCCTGGAGGCTGGATTTGAGGACGCTTGGGAACATCTGGGACAGGGGAAAAGGGCTTTCTCATGCTTTAGTAAAGCAGGTAAATCGTTGTCCAGAATAGATCTTGTATTGATAAATAGTAAATATGTGAATCAGATAAAGCGAATGAAATACGAAACAAGGTCAGTATCTGATCACTCTCCGATACTATTTGAATTATGTTTATCTCAGGAAAGATATATACCAAAATCTCCTTTTAGATTAAATCCCTATTGGTTATCAGTTATAAAGACACATGAAACAATTCAAAACGAAATAGGTCGATTCTGGGAAATTAACTACGGTTCAGCAAAAACTCAAGTAGTATGGGATACTTTCAAGGCGTACATGAGGGGATTGATGGTTAGTAACATTGCGAACCTTAGACAGGAATATGGAAAGAAACAGAAAAATCTAAAAGAACACGCAGTGTTAGCAACAGAATCCTTCTATAGGAACAAGACCGAGAGGAATAGGCAAAATATGCAAAGAGCCACACAAATATATGCTAATTTTTTATTGGATAAGGCCCAACAGAACCTTTTTTTTAAAGGGCAAAAATACTTTACAGAATCAGGCCGACCTGGTAAACTCCTTTCCAGGGTAATCTCCAATCAACAACCCAAAAAACATATAGATAAACTTCGTTTGAGTGATGGTAGGATAGTCACCACACAGGGCCCGGTGGAGAAGGCCTTTCTTGATTATTTTACTGATTTGTATAAAGCTGATTCTAACATCACAGATGATAAGATAGATCTCTACTTAGATAGGATCAAGTTTCCAACTATTACTGAGTCGGAAAAGAAAGCACTAGAAATGGAGGTCTCAATGCAGGAACTTGAGGGAGCTACTAAACTATGCTCGGCTAACTCCACCCCTGGTTCAGATGGGCTTCCATATGAATTTTATAGCAAATATGGGGACTGCATTCTTCCCAGACTGTTGGAGGTCTTTGCTGAATCAGTGGAGGATGGGATGCTGCCAGATTCAATGATGGAGGCCATAATAATACTAATACCGAAAAAAAACAAGGACCCCTTAGAATTAGAATCATACAGACCAATTTCACTGCTCAATGCAGATGTAAAGCTCCTTGCGAGGGTCCTGGCAACAAGGCTTTCCAGGGTCATCTCCTCCATTGTCCATTCGGATCAGTGCGGCTTTATCCAAAATAAGGGTACACATCATAATTTACACCGGCTCTTCTCCAATATTCAGGCCCCGGGGGGGACTGCCCGCTCCATCCTGTCATTGGACGCCTCCAAGGCCTTTGACAGGGTGGAGTGGCGCTTCCTCTGGAAGGTTCTTGTAAGGATGGGCTTTGGAGAAAGATTTATACGCACTCTTAAGCTACTGTATAGATCTCCAAGGGCAAAACTGAGTCTTAATGGAATCCTGAGCGGCAGTATTGATTTAAAGAGAGGCACCCGCCAGGGTTGTCCACTATCTCCCCTGCTATTCGATATTTATATCGAACCCCTTGCGATGGCCATCAGGCAAGATGATCAGGTTAAAGGATTCGGTACGTTAGGAACACAAGACCGCATCTCATTATATGCAGATGATGTTCTGTTTTTTATAGATCATACGGAAACTACTCTTCCTAGGATCATTCATATGGTTAAATTATTTGGCGAGGTGTCTGGTCTTTGTATAAATTGGGCCAAGACCAGTCTGCTCCCAATAGACCCTCTGCCACAGAAGGAGGTTCCTGTTATACAGTTGGATATTGTTGATACTTTCCAATATTTGGGTCTGACTATATCGCCTCGGGTTGAAAATTTTCTACAACTTAATTTGATTCCCATAATAGTAAAGACCAGAGCTAAAATAGGAATCTGGCTGAAACTTCCCCTATCCAGAGCTGATCGAATCTCACTAGTTAAAATGGTGATATTACCACAATTTCTTTATGTGCTCAGGAATACACCTATTTGGATACATGACAAACACTTTAAACTTATTGAAAGAATAATTAATGATTTAATATGGGGAAGAAAGCGAGTTCGAATTAAGTTGGAATATTTGTATAAATCCGTGGAGTCTGGGGGTTTAAATCTCCCCTACTTTAAAGGGTACTTTATTGCAGCTCAGCTATTGTGGTGTTATGAATCAGAGAACAGCGCACTCTTGAGGAAGCTGGTAACTAGCCATGCTCACAATAATATTTTTACTTTGTTGGAATCCGGTTTGTTGAAGAGTTATGAGCACGGCTATAGAGAAACTATTAATCTACTTTTGAAAATGTGGAATACAACTAGGACATGGTTGAAGGTTAAGGGTTCATTCACATTTACGCCTCTTTGGCATAATTTCTATTTACAAAGCTTAGATGATATTGCAGCTGACATATTTTGGCAGAAGAATAAAATCTTATATATCTCACAGGTAGTTAAAGATAGAGAAATTAAATCCTTTATAGAAATGACACATAATATAACAAATCTTTCATGGTTTAGGTACCTTCAACTGCGATCTGTATTATCCAGTTTGGATGATAAGCGATTGTTGGATATAGATAATTTATCTTTTTTGAATGAGTGGGTAGGGGGTGCACTTGTTAAAATAAAGATTTCAAATATATATAAGTTATTACTTAAGGCACGGTTTAGTGATACACACTCACCAGGACAAAAAGCGTGGGAGGCGGATTGTCCGAATTTACAAGTAGAAGGTTGGGAGAATATTTTTGGGAATTTGGTTTCAGTATCCCAGAACTTCAACCATGTTTTAATACAATTCTGTATTTGTCACAGATTATATATTACTCCCTTATGGATGAATAAATGTGGGTTAAGAGATATGTCCAACTGCCCCAAATGTGACACTGTAGGAGCGGACTTCCTCCATATGATATGGACTTGTCCAGAACTCACCAACTACTGGAATAACATCAATAACTGTATTATCTACAAATTAAAAATTCGAATTCCTTTTGAACCACAAGTATTCGTGCTTAATGATCTTTCCAAATTAAAAAATCATAAGTATCAAAAGATCTTCCTGAGTAGAATATTGATGCTGGCTAGAGTACTGATCAGCCGGACCTGGTTTGCCCGCTCCACTCCAGACATCAACACATGGATAAACCTAACCGATAAGGTTAAAAACTACGAGAAAATTTTATATAAACGGAGGGAGGTTGAGGAACAGTGGAATAAGATATGGGATGGCTGGAAGATTGATTGATTAGTCGAGGTCAAGTTGGTTTATTTACGGGGGGCCTGCTTTGACGCACCACAGATTAGGGATTAGGGGGGAGGGAGGGGAGGGTTTTCTAAATGAAAGAAAAGATGAATTGAATAAATTATAATTATATATAATTAGTTGGGACACTAAGAATTGAGAGATTGTAAAAATGTCTGTAAAAAATGTTTTGTAGTGTTTTTCTAATAAATTTTAGTTGAAGAAAAAAAAAAAAAAAAAAAAAAAAAAAAAAAGGGTGAAGCTGTCACACCAAGTGCATTTAACCAGCAATAGTCTGTTTATTTTTTGGCCATATCCCAGTCTAATTCTGTCACTAAATCCATACCGGTCACCCAGCGCCTAAATACTAGGCCTCAAATTTATATCCCGCTAAATCTGTCCTTAGTGCTGTAGCTGGGCGAGTTATTTAGTGTCCGTTCAAGCACATTTCTTGTTCTGGGTTGAAATACAATTCCCAATTTAGCAATTTCATAATTTAGTGGTTTCTGCTATATCAGAGCTATTTGAAATCTATCCCTAAAAGGGTATATAATATTCAAGGTGCACATTGGGTCATTCAGAATAACTTCATACACACCCGCTACTGTGTATTTCCAAGTCTAATTCTGGCACTAAACCCATACCTGTCACCCAGCGCCTAAATACTAGGCCTCAAATTTATATCCAGCTAAATCTGTCCCTAGTGCTGTAGCTGGGCGAGTTATTTAGTGTCCGTTCAAGCACATTTCTTGTTCTGGGTTGAAATACAATTCCCAATTTAGCAATTTCATAATTTAGTGGTTTCTGCTATATCAGAGCTATTTGAAATCTATCCCTAAAAGGGTATATAATATTCAAGGTGCACATTGGGTCATTCAGAATAACTTCACACACACCCGCTACTGTGTATTTCCAAGTCTAATTCTGGCACTAAACCCATACCTGTCACCCAGCGCCTAAATACTAGGCCTCAAATTTATATCCCGCTAAATCTGTCCTTAGTGCTGTAGCTGGGCGAGTTATTTAGTGTCCGTTCAAGCACATTTCTTGTTCTGGGTTGAAATACAATTCCCAATTTAGCAATTTCATAATTTAGTGGTTTCTGCTATATCAGAGCTATTTGAAATCTATCCCTAAAAGGGTATATAATATTCAAGGTGCACATTGGGTCATTCAGAATAACTTCACACACACCCGCTACTGTGTATTTCCAAGTCTAATTCTGGCACTAAACCCATACCTGTCACCCAGCGCCTAAATACTAGGCCTCAAATTTATATCCCGCTAAATCTGTCCTTAGTGCTGTAGCTGGGCGAGTTATTTAGTGTCCGTTCAAGCACATTTCTTGTTCTGGGTTGAAATACAATTCCCAATTTAGCAATTTCATAATTTAGTGGTTTCTGCTATATCAGAGCTATTTGAAATCTATCCCTAAAAGGGTATATAATATTCAAGGTGCACATTGGGTCATTCAGAATAACTTCACACACACCCGCTACTGTGTATTTCCAAGTCTAATTCTGGCACTAAACCCATACCTGTCACCCAGCGCCTAAATACTAGGCCTCAAATTTATATCCCGCTAAATCTGTCCTTAGTGCTGTAGCTGGGCGAGTTATTTAGTGTCCGTTCAAGCACATTTCTTGTTCTGGGTTGAAATACAATTCCCAATTTAGCAATTTCATAATTTAGTGGTTTCTGCTATATCAGAGCTATTTGAAATCTATCCCTAAAAGGGTATATAATATTCAAGGTGCACATAGGGTCATTCAGAATAACTTCACACACACCCGCTACTGTGTATTTCCAAGTCTAATTCTGTCACTAAACCCATACCTGTCACCCAGCGCCTAAATACTAGGCCTCAAATTTATATCCCGCTAAATCTGTCCCTAGTGCTGTAGCTGGGCGAGTTATTTAGTGTCCGTTCAAGCACATTTCTTGTTCTGGGTTGAAATACAATTCCCAATTTAGCAATTTCATAATTTAGTGGTTTCTGCTATATCAGAGCTATTTGAAATCTATCCCTAAAAGGGTATATAATATTCAAGGTGCACATTGGGTCATTCAGAATAACTTCACACACACCCGCTACTGTGTATTTCCAAGTCTAATTCTGGCACTAAACCCATACCTGTCACCCAGCGCCTAAATACTAGGCCTCAAATTTATATCCCGCTAAATCTGTCCTTAGTGCTGTAGCTGGGCGAGTTATTTAGTGTCCGTTCAAGCACATTTCTTGTTCTGGGTTGAAATACAATTCCCAATTTAGCAATTTCATAATTTAGTGGTTTCTGCTATATCAGAGCTATTTGAAATCTATCCCTAAAAGGGTATATAATATTCAAGGTGCACATTGGGTCATTCAGAATAACTTCACACACACCCGCTACTGTGTATTTCCAAGTCTAATTCTGGCACTAAACCCATACCTGTCACCCAGCGCCTAAATACTAGGCCTCAAATTTATATCCCGCTAAATCTGTCCCTAGTGCTGTAGCTGGGCGAGTTATTTAGTGTCCGTTCAAGCACATTTCTTGTTCTGGGTTGAAATACAATTCCCAATTTAGCAATTTCATAATTTAGTGGTTTCTGCTATATCAGAGCTATTTGAAATCTATCCCTAAAAGGGTATATAATATTCAAGGTGCACATAGGGTCATTCAGAATAACTTCACACACCCGCTACTGTGCATTTCCAAGTCTAATTCTGTCACTAAACCCATACCTGTCACCCAGCGCCTAAATACTAGGCCTCAAATTTATATCCCGCTAAATCTGTCCCTAGTGCTGTAGCTGGGCGAGTTATTTAGTGTCCGTTCAAGCACATTTCTTGTTCTGGGTTGAAATACAATTCCCAATTTAGCAATTTCATAATTTAGTGGTTTCTGCTATATCAGAGCTATTTGAAATCTATCCCTAAAAGGGTATATAATATTCAAGGTGCACATAGGGTCATTCAGAATAACTTCACACACCCGCTACTGTGCATTTCCAAATCTAATTCTGTCACTAAACCCATACCTGTCACCCAGCGCCTAAATACTAGGCCTCAAATTTATATCCCGCTAAATCTCTCGTTACCGCTGTCCTGTTGTGGCTGGGAAAGTTATTTAGTGTCCGTCAAAGCACATTTTTTGTTCTGGGTTGAAATACAATTCCCAATTTAGCAATTTCATAATTTAGTCGTTTCTGCTATATCAGAGCTATTTGAAATCTATCCCTAAAAGGGTAGATCATATTGAAGGTGCACATAGGGTCATTCAGAATAACTTCACACACACGCTTCTGTGCATTTCCAAGTCTAATTCTGTCACTAAATCCATACCGGTCACCCAGCGCCTAAATACTAGGCCTCAAATTTATATCCCGCTGAATTTGAATACAATACATTGGGCCAAATAATATATTTGTTGTTGTGGTGAACCATAACAATGAGAAAAACATCTAGTAAGGGACGCGGACGTGGACATGGTCGTGGTGGTGTTAGTGGACCCTCTGGTGCTGGGAGAGGACGTGGCCGTTCTGCCACATCCACACGTCCTAGTGTACCAACTACCTCAGGTCCCAGTAGCCGCCAGAATTTACAGCGATATATGGTGGGGCCCAATGCCGTTCTAAGGATGGTAAGGCCTGAGCAGGTACAGGCATTAGTCAATTGGGTGGCCGACAGTGGATCCAGCACGTTCACATTATCTCCCACCCAGTCTTCTGCAGAAAGCGCACAGATGGCGCCTGAAAACCAACCCCATCAGTCTGTCACATCACCCCCATGCATACCAGGGAAACTGTCTCAGCCTCAAGTTATGCAGCAGTCTCTTATGCTGTTTGAAGACTCCGCTGGCAGGGTTTCCCAAGGGCATCCACCTAGCCCTTCCCCAGCGGTGAAAGACATAGAATGCACTGACGCACAACCACTTATGTTTCCTGATGATGAGGACATGGGAATACCACCTCAGCATGTCTCTGATGATGACGAAACACAGGTGCCAACTGCTGCGTCTTTCTGCAGTGTGCAGACTGAACAGGAGGTCAGGGATCAAGACTGGGTGGAAGACGATGCAGGGGACGATGAGGTCCTAGACCCCACATGGAATGAAGGTCGTGCCACTGACTTTCACAGTTCGGAGGAAGAGGCAGTGGTGAGACCGAGCCAACAGCGTAGCAAAAGAGGGAGCAGTGGGCAAAAGCAGAACACCCGCCGCCAAGAGACTCCGCCTGCTACTGACCGCCGCCATCTGGGACCGAGCACCCCAAAGGCAGCTTCAAGGAGTTCCCTGGCATGGCACTTCTTCAAACAATGTGCTGACGACAAGACCCGAGTGGTTTGCACGCTGTGCCATCAGAGCCTGAAGCGAGGCATTAACGTTCTGAACCTGAGCACAACCTGCATGACCAGGCACCTGCATGCAAAGCATGAACTGCAGTGGAGTAAACACCTTAAAACCAAGGAAGTCACTCAGGCTCCCCCTGCTACCTCTTCTGCTGCTGCCGCCTCGGCCTATTCTGCTGCTGCCGCCTCGGCCTCTTCCTCCGCCTCTGGAGGAACGTTGGCACCTGCCGCCCAGCAAACAGGGGATGTACCACCAACACCACCACCACCACCTCCGTCACCAAGCGTCTCAACCATGTCACACGCCAGCGTTCAGCTCTCCATCTCACAAACATTTGATAGAAAGCGTAAATTCCCACCTAGCCACCCTCGATCCCTGGCCCTGAATGCCAGCATTTCTAAACTACTGGCCTATGAAATGCTGTCATTTAGGCTGGTGGACACAGACAGCTTCAAACAGCTCATGTCGCTTGCTGTCCCACAGTATGTTGTTCCCAGCCGGCACTACTTCTCCAAGAGAGCCGTGCCTTCCCTGCACAACCAAGTATCCGATAAAATCAAGTGTGCACTGCGCAACGCCATCTGTGGCAAGGTCCACCTAACCACAGATACGTGGACCAGTAAGCACGGCCAGGGACGCTATATCTCCCTAACTGCACACTGGGTAAATGTAGTGGCAGCTGGGCCCCAGGCGGAGAGCTGTTTGGCGCACGTCCTTCCGCCGCCAAGGATCGCAGGGCAACATTCTTTGCCTCCTGTTGCCACCTCCTCCTTCTCGGCTTCCTCCTCCTCTTCTTCCACCTGCTCATCCAGTCAGCCACACACCTTCACCACCAACTTCAGCACAGCCCGGGGTAAACGTCAGCAGGCCATTCTGAAACTCATATGTTTGGGGGACAGGCCCCACACCGCACAGGAGTTGTGGCGGGGTATAGAACAACAGACCGACGAGTGGTTGCTGCCGGTGAGCCTCAAGCCCGGCCTGGTGGTGTGTGATAATGGGCGAAATCTCGTTGCAGCTCTGGGACTAGCCAATTTGACGCACATCCCTTGCTTGGCGCATGTGCTGAATTTGGTGGTGCAGAAGTTCATTCACAACTACCCCGACATGTCAGAGCTGCTGCATAAAGTGCGGGCCGTCTGTTCGCGCTTCCGGCGTTCACATCCTGCTGCTGCTCGCCTGTCTGCGCTACAGCGTAACTTCGGCCTTCCCGCTCACCGCCTCATATGCGACGTGCCCACCAGGTGGAACTCCACCTTGCACATGCTGGACAGACTGTGCGAGCAGCAGCAGGCCATAGTGGAGTTTCAGCTGCAGCACGCACGGGTCAGTCGCACTACAGAACAGCACCACTTCACCACCAATGACTGGGCCTCCATGCGAGACCTGTGTGCCCTGTTGCGCTGTTTCGAGTACTCCACCAACATGGCCAGTGGCGATGACACCGTTATCAGCGTTACAATACCACTTCTATGTCTCCTTGAGAAAACACTTAGGGCGATGATGGAAGAGGAGGTGGCCCAGGAGGAGGAGGAGGAGGAGGAGGAAGAGGGGTCATTTTTAGCACTTTCAGGCCAGTCTCTTCGAAGTGACTCAGAGGGAGGTTTTTGGCAACAGCAGAGGCCAGGTACAAATGTGGCCAGCCAGGGCCCACTACTGGAGGACGAGGAGGACGAGGATGAGGAGGAGGTGGAGGAGGATGAGGATGAAGCATGGTCACAGCGGGGTGGCACCCAACGCAGCTCGGGTCCATCACTGGTGCGTGGCTGGGGGGAAAGGCAGGACGATGACGATACGCCTCCCACAGAGGACAGCTTGTCCTTACCCCTGGGCAGCCTGGCACACATGAGCGACTACATGCTGCAGTGCCTGCGCAACGACAGCAGAGTTGCCCACATTTTAACCTGTGCGGACTACTGGGTTGCCACCCTGCTGGATCCACGCTACAAAGACAATGTGCCCACCTTACTTCCTGCACTGGAGCGTGATAGGAAGATGCGCGAGTACAAGCGCACGTTGGTAGACGCGCTACTGAGAGCATTCCCAAATGTCACAGGGGAACAAGTGGAAGCCCAAGGCCAAGGCAGAGGAGGAGCAAGAGGTCGCCAAGGCAGCTGTGTCACGGCCAGCTCCTCTGAGGGCAGGGTTAGCATGGCAGAGATGTGGAAAACTTTTGTCAACACGCCACAGCTAACTGCACCACCACCTGATACGCAACGTGTTAGCAGGAGGCAACATTTCACTAACATGGTGGAACAGTACGTGTGCACACCCCTCCACGTACTGACTGATGGTTCGGCCCCATTCAACTTCTGGGTCTCTAAATTGTCCACGTGGCCAGAGCTAGCCTTTTATGCCTTGGAGGTGCTGGCCTGCCCGGCAGCCAGCGTTTTGTCTGAACGTGTATTCAGCACGGCAGGGGGCGTCATTACAGACAAACGCAGCCGCCTGTCTACAGCCAATGTGGACAAGCTGACGTTCATAAAAATGAACCAGGCATGGATCCCACAGGACCTGTCCGTCCCTTGTCCAGATTAGACATTAACTACCTCCCCATAACCATATATTATTGGACTCCAGGGCACTTCCTCATTCAATCCTATTTTTATTTTCATTTTACCATTATATTGCGAGGCTACCCAAAGTTGAATGAACCTCTCCTCTGCCTGTGTGCTAGGCCTAAATATATGCCAATGGACTGTTGCAGTGGTGGCTGACGTGAAGCCTCATTCTCTGCTATGACATGCAGACTGATTCTCTGCTGACATGAAGACAGATTCTCTGTTACGGGACCTCCCTCCTCTGCCTGGGTGCTGGGCCTAAATATATGCCAATGGACTGTTGCAGTGGTGGCTGACATGAAGCCTGATTCTCTGCTATGACATGCAGACTAATTCTCTGCTGACATGAAGCCAGATTGTCTGTTACGGGACCTCTCTCCTCTGCCTGGGTGCTGGGCCTAAATTTATGACAATGGACTGTTGCAGTGGTGGCTGACGTGAAGCCTGATTCTCTGCTATGACATGCAGACTGATTCTCTGCTGACATGAAGCCAGATTGTCTGTTACGGGACCTCTCTGCTCTGCCTGTGTGCTAGGCCTAAATATATGCCAATGGACTGTTGCAGTGGTGGCTGACGTAAAGCCTGATTCTCTGCTATGACATGCAGACTGATTCTCTGCTGACATGAAGCCAGATTGTCTGTTACGGGACCTCTCTGCTCTGCCTGTGTGCTAGGCCTAAATATATGCCAATGGACTGTTGCAGTGGTGGGTGACGTGAAGCCTCATTCTCTGCTATGACATGCAGACTGATTCTCTGCTGACATGAAGACAGATTCTCTGTTACGGGACCTCCCTCCTCTGCCTGGGTGCTGGGCCTAAATATATGCCAATGGACTGTTGCAGTGGTGGCTGACATGAAGCCTGATTCTCTGCTATGACATGCAGACTAATTCTCTGCTGACATGAAGCCAGATTGTCTGTTACGGGACCTCTCTCCTCTGCCTGGGTGCTGGGCCTAAATTTATGACAATGGACTGTTGCAGTGGTGGCTGACGTGAAGCCTGATTCTCTGCTATGACATGCAGACTGATTCTCTGCTGACATGAAGCCAGATTGTCTGTTACGGGACCTCTCTGCTCTGCCTGTGTGCTAGGCCTAAATATATGCCAATGGACTGTTGCAGTGGTGGCTGACGTGAAGCCTCATTCTCTGCTATGACATGCAGACTGATTCTCTGCTGACATGAAGCCAGATTGTCTGTTACGGGACCTCTCTGCTCTGCCTGTGTGCTAGGCCTAAATATATGCCAATGGACTGTTGCAGTGGTGGGTGACGTGAAGCCTCATTCTCTGCTATGACATGCAGACTGATTCTCTGCTGACATGAAGCCAGATTCTCTGTTACGGGACCTCTCTCCTCTGCCTGTGTGTGTGCTGGGCCTAAATATATGCCAATGGACTGTTGCAGTGGTGGCTGACGTGAAGCCTGATTCTCTGCTATGACATGCAGACTGATTCTCTGCTGACATGAAGCCAGATTGTCTGTTACGGGACCTCTCTCCTCTGCCTGTGTGTGTGCTGGGCCTAAATATATGCCAATGGACTGTTGCAGTGGTGGCTGACGTGAAGCCTCATTCTCTGCTATGACATGCAGACTAATTCTCTGCTGACATGAAGACAGATTCTCTGTTACGGGACCTCTCTCCTCTGCCTGGGTGCCGGGGCCTAAATATCTGAGAATGGACTGTTCCAGTGGTGGGTGACGGGAAGCCAGATTCTCTGCTATGGAACCTCTCTCCAATTGATTTTGGTTAATTTTTATTTATTTAATTTTTATTTTAATTCATTTCCCTATCCACATTTGTTTGCAGGGGATTTACCTACATGTTGCTGCCTTTTGCAGCCCTCTAGCTCTTTCCTGGGCTGTTTTACAGCCTTTTTAGTGCCGAAAAGTTCGGGTCCCCATTGACTTCAATGGGGTTCGGGTTCGGGACGAAGTTCGGATCGGGTTCGGATCCCGAACCCGAACATTTCCGGGATGTTCGGCCGAACTTCTCGAACCCGAACATCCAGGTGTTCGCTCAACTCTACCTTTAAGGACACAGCCTTATTTCACCTTAGGACCAGGCCATTTTTTGCAAATCTGACCAGTGTCACTTTAAGTGGTGATAACTTTAAAACGCTTTGACTTATCCAGGCCATTCTGAGATTGTTTTTTCGTCACATATTGTACTTCATAACTTTATTTACAAATGCCTAAGTAGGCAATGAAACCTATCTTGGCCCAGGTTGTTGTGCCTTTTCATAGGTAAATGCATTGATATCCAATTATTTTAGTCAAGATGATTGTGCATTGCCTTTAAGAGCCATGCTCGACTATAGTTACAATTTTGTATGTCTTGAGTAGGCCAAGGTAAGGTCATACGAAGGTTTCTGCTCTTTAGTGTTATTCTTCTCATGAGTGTACCAGTCTGAGAAGAATCCTCCTTATCTACTTTTAAATTTATGACGGAAGATAAAGATAAGCTCTATGCAGCTGGTGATAATTACCTATACAATTAGGCATTTATCAATGAAGCAAATATATAATATTCATGTATTCATTTAATGAGCCTTAGTCCTTAGCATAAGACAATCAGTAGAACATATAATATATATTATATTATACTGTTATATGTTATGAAGACATGTATCCAGTATATTATATATATTTCACATTAGGAGAATCTTTGTCTCTAAAATAGTGTCTGTGAAGATGTGTGTTTTGTAACCATGAATTACAGCTTTTGGTGTGACAAGAGGAGGTACTGATATCTCTGTGAGAAAACAAGGACATTGAAGTTATTTAAGATACATAAATAAACAGTGTGAGAAACATTCAGAGAGACGAGTGTCAGAATTAATCCCTATAGCTTTGAATTAAAGCTTTTAAGGTCAAAATGTATAGAATACGTTTTATTCAGACTTACATAAGTTAACCCTTTATACTATGATGTAAATAGCTTACACAGCAGTGCCACCTAGGTATGAGTAGGTGACATTACAACAGTAGCAAAAGTGCACTCTGGGTAAGGTTATGATGTAATTTCTTATCAATAGTCACACCCATCCGACAATGATTGGAAAGCTCCAAACTAGGAAGGTGTGTCTAGCTGATAAGTTTGTGATCATAAACTATACACAGGGGGGAGAAAACACACACACAAGAAAGAGAGGAAAGAGAAGTTAAGCTCTTTAGAGGGGTCTATCAAGATGAAAGCCATGGTGAGATGGAAGGGAGCCACATCACTTTTTGCCCCCTGGAGGCCCTTCCCAAGACCACCATCTTGGACCACTCAGCTTGACCCTCATCATGACCATCAGCTAAGTAAACTCTTGACTACTTTATGGTTGCTTTATCGTTTAACCAACCGTCCGGGTGGTCGTTTTTGCATCTGTTGGTTTTTGTCTTGGTTTGGCCTCCAGGTTATTATTTATGCTTGATTTGTCTTTTTTGATATTTTTTGAGCATTTTTTGTGTCCGTTTGACACTGATGTACATATATGTCCCCTGATGAACCCCCTTTGAATGAGAAGGAGGGGGGGGGAAACGCGTCGGGACACGTGGTATGACAACCAGTATCTAATATATACTAGTACCCAAATATCCATATGGGCTAGTACACCAAGGGCATCATAAGGATAGACAGCATAGGCACGTGGACGGAGTGTGCCTACCATTAAGGCACATCTCCGGGCTGAGGATTTGACAAGGGACATCACAGGGATAGACACTGATTCGGCACGTGTTGCCCCGGTGCTTTCCCCCTCTCCCCCTTTTTCTTCCTCAAGCTTAGCTGTCTGTCTGATCCAGATCTGCTTTGTTTTGTGTAGTCGGTTTTTTGTCTTATTTTTGCACTATTGTATATCCCTTTGGTAGGGATTATTTATTTTAGATTATTCCAATAAAAGTTAATTTTTAGGTAGTCGCTTTCAGTGATAGTGATTAATTAGTTTGGCGACTACCATCTACATTTACGATTATAGCCATGGTGAGATGCGCTATGATGGACCACCCAGCTTTCCTAGGAGCAGAAGTGAGATTTCTACTAGGACTTGGTAAGAGACACAGAAAATGATATTTCATTTTATTAAGACTAATTTGATAGTGTGGGTGAAATTATACCATCTAGATTGGCAAATAAATACATTAATTAATTGATCTGAGATATTTGAGATGTAGTCTTAGGATATTGTGAGACTTCATTCTACCTGCAGAAGAATCAAGACTCATAATCTAGCAAAGCATTAAATGATTGCTTAGATATATATATATTGATAGAACATTCTTCGCCAAGCTAAGTGATGGATTCCCACAGGAAAGACTTATTTCAAGTCCTTCCCATTTAAGATATGATCTAGCAATGATCCTAGATCCCTGTTATTTGTCTTAATAGTCTTACCAAAGTTATATGTGTGAAAATAGTCCAGGATGGGGCGGAAGGATACAGTTATCTCTTCTAAGTTATATCCTTGAATGGATTTGCCCATGCCTGAAGTCATGTGATGTGTAGTTGGTTAGAGGGGGGCGGAATGTATTTAGCATTCCATATTGATGTCTAGGATTAGACATGCCCGTCCTGATATCATAAGGCTTTCTCTGAACAGTAGTAATGTATATAACTTATGTTCCTACTTTGATATCCTAACCTAATAATAGCTTGGTTATAATGTGACAAGTTATTTCCACTCACATGTATTGTTAAGCTTGTAATTTGTAATGCTTTATATTAACGCTATATATATTCATTTGCGTGTATCATTGTGTTTATTTACTTATATATGTTTATAACCTTGTATCCAATAAATCTGCATATTTTTATAAAACCTGTGTATTATTGTATAATGCAGAACTACATGTTTTATCATTAACGTCATCTCACGTCAAAAAGAACTTATTTATCTGAGGAAATAGTCGGACTCAGATGTAATTTGTATCAATTAGGTTGTCTATGATTCACCAGGTCATGATTTTAACAATTTATGACAAATTTTATAAATTTTATTTTTTTATGGTTAATTATTTTTATGGTAGAAAGAAATATATAAGGCTGGCACTCAATTATATGGAATCAATTGAAAATGGCTATTTATTCAATAAAACACAATTCAATAAACAATCAATTGATAAAATGTACAATATAAATTAATAAAAAATGCACAATGTGAAATAAGCAATATTAAAAACCGCCAATGGTAAATGCACACGCTGTGGGCTACAGTCTTGGGGGTATTGTCAGATACTCCCCAAGAGGCTCAAGATGTATCTGTTTGAGAGATCAGATAGTGTCCTCCTTGGAATGATCCTCTAGTTCAAGTGCAAACTTGTTCCAGGGACGGCACTATGGCCGGATAGCAGACGGCTGTCAGGAAAGATATCCCGGATAATGTGGATCTACCACGCAGTGTGTATCAGGCTGCAGGTGGGGAGTAAAGCGGGGACCGGTTTGTCTTACCCTGTTGGTCACGCTGTTCGGCGTCCTCGCTCGAGACTGATGTATCACGTGGGGGTAATCTCGCGGGACTTGCCTGTTTGATGGTTCAGTTTACTTTTCCCTCCGGCTGGTTTCAAAACGGATTTCTATGGAGCGCTCCAATATCCAAGAGGTTTTAAAAACTTGCTCGGTAACTCCGGATCATTCCTTATAGGGGTGAACTCGCCAGACGCGTTTCAGGGACGTCTCTCCCCTTCCTCAGTGGCTCTACCCCCATTGAAATGTAACTTCCTTTTATGGTCCGCTCGGTATCATCAAAAGCCTGGGTCAAAAGTCCAGTTTTGTCTGTTTATAGCATTCGTGCGGTTTCTATGCGGTATTAGTGCGGTTTATCATTTTTCACTTATGATCTTTCCTACTTATTATAATGGTGATATTATATAATAAAGGGAATATTTCCCAACAGTATTGTCCACAAAAAATATTATACAAATAAAAACATATAAAATCAATAATATAAAATCAAAAATATAAATATATATAATGCCATCTTCTCTTCATAATAAAACATAATATTGCTGCGGTATGCATATGTGAATAACAGAATAATATCTTAAAATATAAAACCATTAATAAAAAATAAAAAAAAGGGTGATGGAATCAGTCTGATGTAGTATGGAGGGGGGGATGTAGACCCTGGACCGGTCAGCAAAAAAAGATATCTGGTATCTTGAAACTTAATAGTAATCCAACAGGGAATCCATCCCTTCATAGTAGTGAAGTAATAGGGATGTGGGCCTGTCTCCAAGGGGAGGTCACAGTGCCGCGAAACGGACAAACATGTGACCCTCCCTTGGACGAGAGGCACACAAACCAACGTCTACAAAAAGCCGAAAATTTTGAGTTCCGCATTAAGGCCTGCTGGAATCAGGCTGCCAAAATCATATATATGGCGTGATTCTGCCCGGGACATTCGTTCTACGTGTTTACCCCCTCTCCAGTGTATGTTAATTTTTTCGAGGGCCATGAATGTCAGACCCCTAGGGTCCTGATTATGGGCTTCTTTAAAATGCTTTGAAAGTGAGTGTTTCTGGTATCCTTTTTTGATGTTCGAAACGTGTTCAGAAATCCTCACTTTCAAAGTTCTCTTCGTCCTCCCGATATACTGCCTGGAACAAGGACATTGGATAAGGTATATTACACTCGTTGTATTACAGGTCAAGTGATCTTTAATTTCCCATGTAAAGCTGTTCTGTGTTGAGCCAATCTTTTTGATATTTTTTGGGCCTTTGGTTACTTTACAACCGGCACATTGGCCGCATCTGTAAAACCCCTTTAGGCTCATCCAGTTTCCAGTATTTGGGATTTGTTTCAACTTGTTTTTCACTGACGGGGCTATTTTAATACCTAAATTAGGTGCCCTTGTAAAAGTGATTTGTGGTTGCACTGGAATGAGTGTACCCAAAATTTTGTCTTGCAGTAGATGGGGCCAGTGTTTTCTAATGATTTCTTTGATTTTCTTGTATTGTACAGTATAGGGGAGTATTATACGGAATTGTGATTCCTGTTGGGTTTCTTGAGGAGATTTATTTGTCAAAAGACTACTTCTCTGTATTTTCCTAACATTGTCCAATGCATCATCTAATATCGTGTTTGGATAGTTTTTGGAGACAAATTTCTTCTTCATCTCTGATGCTTCTATTTCAAATTGGGAATTCTCGGTACAGTTCCGTTTTAGTCGCCGGAACTGTCCGAATGGTACATTTAATAACCAATTTGGAAGATGACAGCTCGAATGTAAAATAAAAGCGTTTCTGGCTGAAGGTTTCTGATAGGTTTGACAGATATACTTATTTTCTCTTTTAGTAATTAGTAAATCTAGAAATTCTGTCCCCTCCAGTCCAATTTTAGCAGCAAACACCAAATTAAAAACGTTGTCGTTCAATGTATCTATAAATGAACGCAACATTTCCTCACCCCCCTTCCAGATTAAAATCACATCATCTATATAACGCTGCCAGAGCACCAGGTCGCCCCCGCGATATGGATCAATGGCAGCCTGTTCCCATTGGGCTAGGAACAGGTTTGCGTAGCTGGGGGCGAACCTGGTGCCCATGGCAGTACCTCTGATCTGTAGATAAAATTCTTTCTCAAAATAAAAATAATTGTGTTGTAAGATATGCCTGATACCTTCTAATATATATTCAATTTGGGCCAGCTTTATTGAGCTATTTTTTTGCAATTGTTTACTGATGGCATCGATCCCTTGCTCATGATTTATGACCGTGTACAATGACTGGATATCGAGTGTGGCCATAATCCAGTCTGGTTCTACATTTAGACCTTCTAAAATATCAATAATTTGTGTTGTGTCTTTCAAGTAAGATAATGTTGTTTTTACTAGGGGTTGTAGCCAAGTATCGATATATCTTGAAAGATTGGCTGTCAGGGAGCCTATACCAGATACTATGGGGCGACCCGGAGGGCTCTCCATGTCCTTGTGTACCTTGGGAAGGCAATAAAAGACTGGGAGCCGTCCGGGCGTCCCCATAATAAAACTGCTTTCTTGATTGGAAAGGATCCCCATTTGTGACCCCTTTTCACAGTATTTGCGTAGATTTTCGCAAAATTTCAGAGTAGGGTCCATTCTCATTTTTTTTTTCTTTTTTTTTCTTTTTATATGTTGAGGTATCAGAAAGTTGTCTAAGGCATTCTTCTGTGTATTTTGCTGTCTCTAAAATCACGATTGCTCCGCCTTTATCCGCGGGGCGAATCCTTATTTCCTCGTTTCTCTGTAATGTTTTCATAGCCATTATCTCTTTATTTGATAGATTTTTCTTATAGAATGTCTTTTCTTTTATCCTTCTAAGGTCAGTTTCAACATTCTTCTGGAAGCTGCTGATTTCTGGACCTATCTCGTTCCGTGGGAATTTTTTGGACTTATTTTTTAACGTAGTGTGTTTAAATTTATCCGGTTCTTGGGTATTCATTGATATTGGATTTTTAATAAAATATTTTCTAAGGCATATATTTTTAATGAATTTTTGGACTCCTATATAAGTGCTAAATTTATCCAAATGTGCGCTAGGGGCAAATTTCAAACCTTTGTTAAGTAAAGAAGTTTGGGACGGTGTCAAAATTGTGTTACTCAAATTAATAATGTTGTTTTCGTGGTCAGTGTCTAATGTTATTATCGGTGGTTCCTTCTTCTTTCTTCCCCTTCGTGTCTTTTTACTCCTGTTTGGTGATTGTGATATGCCATATTCTGATTTTCTCTTCTTTTGTGTGTTACTGGGGTTGTCGGATAATTCACCTGTCTTGGGGGGCGTGTCCGTGTGGGGGAGTGCTGTTGATGTATCTCTTGGTTGATTTGTAAATTGTTGTGTCTCAAATTGTATGGATGTCGCTGTGGGGTTCGTGCTCTCCTGTTTGGTTTGGGGCAAAACAGGCGGAGCAATCGTGATTTTAGAGACAGAAAAATACACAGAAGAATGCCTTAGACAACTTTCTGATACCTCAAAATATAAAAAAATGTGTCAAGGAACCATGAACCAGACGTACAACAAGAGATACGTGGAAATAAGAAGGCTTTATTGCAAATCAAGCTGTAAGCAAAAGTCCAAACGGATGGCTAAACCGGAGCAGGGTCTTGCGAAGCCAGGGGTCAGGAACCAGAGGGGTAGTCAGACGAAGCCAGGATCAGGAACCAGAAGGGTAGTCAGACGAAGCCAGGATCAGGAACCAGCGGGGTAGTCAGACGAGGCCAGGATCAGGAACCAGAAGCAGCAGCAGTCTTAGAAGCATGTGCACACAGGAGGACCAAGCAAGGAACTGAAGCCACAGACCTCCTATATATATGAGCTAGGCATCCAGCTCCTCCCAGTGGGAAGGAGAAGCCGCAGGGTGGGAGGCTACAAGAAACCCAGAAACCAAGATAGCCGCCAGCACATGTCAAACGAAGGAGAACAGCAGAAGGTAAGACCATGACAGTACCTCCCCCTCAAGGGCCCCTCCTCCGCGGAGTAAGGAACGGTTTCTGAGGGAAGCGTGCGTGGAAGGCTCGGAGCAAGGCAGGAGCATGGACATCTGCGGAGGGAACCCAGGAACGCTCCTCTGGACCATAACCACGCCAATGGACCAAAAACTGCAACCGACCGCGGACCAGGCGTGAGTCCAGGATATTGCTCACCTCATACTCCTCACGATTGCCCACTTGGACCGGACGAGGCCGAGGAACCGAGGAAGTGAAACGATTACACACCAATGGCTTCAACAGGGAGACATGAAACACGTTGGAGATCCGCATGCCAGGAGGAAGCGCAAGGGCATAGGCTACCGGGTTTACCCTGCGAAGCACTCGGAAGGGACCAACAAAGCGAGGCGCCAGCTTGGGAGTGGGCACTCGAAGGTTGAGGTTGCGGGTGGACAACCATACACGGTCTCCGACCTGGTAGGAAGGAGCGGGCGCTCGTCTGCGATCAGCCTGGAGTCTCTGGCGCTGCGCAGATACCTCAAGGGACCTCTGGATCTGTACCCAAGAAGCACGTAGGACGGAAAGGTGATCCTCCACCGCCGGAATATCCTGGGGAGAGAATACCTCCGGTAACACGGCAGGTTGGAACCCATAATTGGCCATGAAGGGAGACGTCCCAGAGGAAGAGTTCACCGCCGTGTTCCTGGCAAACTCAGCCCAAGGCAGGAGGTCAACCCAATTGTCTTGGTGATCGGAGACATAGCAACGAAGGAATTGCTCCAAGGCCTGATTGGATCGTTCTGCGGCCCCGTTGGACTGAGGGTGGTAGGCCGAGGAGAAAGAGAGATGAATCCCCAACTGGGAGCAAAAGGCGCGCCAGAACCTGGACACAAACTGACTCCCCCGATCCTACACAATCTCCTTGGGCAAACCGTGCAACCGGAAGACCTCCCTGGCGAAAATCGAGGCCAACTCTTGTGCAGAGGGTAACTTCTTGAGAGGAACACAGTGGCACATTTTGGAAAACCGATCCACAATCATGAGAATGACCGTATGGCCTCGGGATGCAGGGAGGTCCACAATGAAATCCATCCCCAGGTGTGACCATGGGCGCTCCCCGGTGGCTATGGGTTGCAAAAGGCCCAACGGAAGGTGCCGAGGGGACTTACTCTGGGCACAAACGGAGCATGCCGCTACATATGCGGCGATGTCGGAACGTAGAGAAGGCCACCAGAACAGACGTGAAACAGCCCAGGACAGCTGATTCTTTCCAGGATGCCCCGCGGCCTTGGAGTTATGGTAGGTTCGCAACAACCGAGTGCGCAACTCCTCAGGCACAAAACATCTGCCGTTGGGTCTCCCAGAGGGAGCACCAGATTGAGCCGCCAAAATCTGCTCACCCAGGGGAGAGGTCAGGCTGGTGCGAATGGCGGCCAGGATCTGATTCGGAGGTATGACCGAAGTCGGAATCGACTCCTCCCCGGACAGCTCGGAGTACTGCCGTGATAAGGCATCCGCTCTGATGTTCTTGGAACCGGGTAGGTAGGAGACCACGTAATTAAAACGTGACAAGAACAGAGCCCATCTGGCCTGACGTGGTGTCAATCTCTTGGCCTCAGAAAGGTAGGTCAGATTCTTGTGGTCCGTCAGGATGAGAACCGGAACCACCGAACCCTCGAGCAAGTGCCTCCATTCTTTAAGGGCCTGCACGATGGCCAATAACTCCCTGTCACCAATCTGATAGTTGCACTCCGCGGAAGACAGTTTCCGGGAGTAAAACCCACAAGGAAGCAGAGGACCCTCTGGTGTTCTACGCTGAGACAGAAGGGCGCCTACTCCCGTCTCAGACGCGTCCACCTCGAGGACAAAGGGCAACCCAGGGTTGGGATGCGACAGAATCGGAGCCGACACAAAGGCGGACTTTAGAGCCTCAAAAGCTCGGATGGCCTCGAGCGGCCAGACCTGGAAATTACTGCCCTTCCTGGTCAGATCCGTGAGAGGCTTGGCTAGCATAGTAAAGTCCTTGACGAACATCCGATAATAATTGGCGAAGCCCAAAAAGCGCTGCAGGGCACGAAGACCACTGGGCTGGGGCCACTGTAAGACAGCCGAAACCTTCTCAGGATCCATGGAGAACCCCTCAGCGGAAATGATGTAACCTAAGAAGGTTACCTGGGATCGGTGAAATTCGCATTTCTCAAGCTTACCGAACAGCCTGTTCTCTCGTAACCGTTGCAACACTCGTCTGACATCCATAATGTGGGCCTCCATGGATTCAGAATATACCAAGATGTCATCCAAATAGACCACCACACACTGCTGCAACAGGTCACGGAAAACATCGTTGATGAATTCCTGGAAGACTGCGGGCGCATTGCACAACCCAAAGGGCATAACCAAGGATTCATAATGACCGGTCCTGGTGTTAAACGCGGTCTTCCACTCATCGCCCGCCTTGATCCTTACCAGGTTATATGCCGCCCTCAGGTCGAGTTTGGTAAAGACCGTGGCCCCTTTGAGGCGATCGAACAGCTCGGAAATCAAGGGTATCGGGTAAGCGTTCTTGATCGTGATGCGATTGAGACCCCTGTAATCGATGCAAGGCCTCAACTCACCGCCCTTCTTTTTCACAAAGAAAAATCCAGCCCCTGCCGGGGACGAGGATTTGCGGATGTGTCCGCGTGAAAGCGCCTCCCTCACGTACTCCTCCATGGCCTCATTCTCCGCTACCGACAGTGGATAGACCTTGCCACGAGGAGGAACGGCACCAGATTGTAACTCTATGGCACAATCGTATGGGCGGTGCGGAGGTAGGGCAACCGCGCGCACCTTATCGAATACATCCCGGTACTCTTCGTATTCAGGAGGCAACAGAGAGTCCAAGGAAGTACACAGCAACTTGACAGGCCCATGGATGCAACTAGCCCCACACTGCGGTGACCACGAGAGGATCTCGGCCGATCTCCAATCGAAAGTCGGATTATGCTTCTGGAGCCAGGGGTACCCCAAGACCACCGAGAAGTGTGGAGACGAAATCACCTGGAGACAGACTGACTCTCTGTGAACGGCACCAATGGCTATCCCCACTGGAAGGGTCTCATGAGTCACGTGTGGCGGCAGAAGGGGTCTGCCGTCTATCGCCTCAAGAGCCAGTGGGGAACCTCGAGGCTGCAGAGGAATGGAATTGGCGGCAGCGAACACACTATCAATGAACAAACCACCAGCACCAGAGTCCACCAACGCCTGGGTCGTCACCGAGCCCCCGACCCAGGAGAGGACAACAGTGATCAGTGGTTTGTCAACACGGGAAACCGGGGACGAGGAGACTCCACCCAAGATCTGCCCCCGACAGGATCTCAGGTGCGAGCGTTTCCCGGACGGTTCGGACATGCCAACCGAAAATGCCCACCGAGACCACAGTACATGCATCGGCCCTCGCGTCTCCGGAGTACCCTCTCCCCCTCGGACAGGCGAGCAAACCCCAGCTGCATGGGTTCACCCCCAGACAAGTCATCCCCAGGAGGCGTGGGAGGAGAGGGAGGCACGGGTGGGACAGCAAACGTAGGCGCCAATCTGTTAGAAGACCTCCGCAGGCTCTCCTTAAAGGAAGGTCTCTCCCTGAGTCTGGTGTCAATCAAAATCAGGAAAGAAATAAGAGACTCGAGCTCCACTGGTAGGTCCTTAGCTGCAACCTCATCCTTCAAGGCATCCGAGAGACCATGAGAGAAAGCAGCGACCAGAGCCTCATTATTCCAGCCCACCTCTGCTGCCAGGGTACGAAACTCAATGGCGTATTCAGCTACGGATCGTGAACCCTGTCTGATGGACATAAGGAGCTTCGCAGCAGAGGCAGCACGAGCCGGCACATCGAATACCTTCCGAAGAGAAGCAACAAAACCGGAAAACTCGGCAACCACCGGATTGTTGTTCTCCCATAAAGGGCTGGCCCAGGCCAAGGCCTTGTCCGAGAGCAGCGAGATCAAGAAGCCCACCTTTGATCTCTCAGTAGGAAAGGCATGTGGCAGCAACTCGAAATAAATGCCCACCTGGTTAAGGAAACCTCGGCACTGAGTTGGCTCTCCCCCAAAGCGCTGTGGAAGGGGGGCAGAACCGGTCATACCCTGAGACACCGCAGGCGCAGCAACAGGTGTCGGGGTAGACTCTGGCGCAACAACCGGAGCGGCAGTAGGAGCGGGCCCAGGAGCGACAACCAACCCATCGGCAACGGAAGCTAAATGAGCCGTGCGTTCAAGCAGGGTTTGCAACGCCACAGCGAACCGACCCAACAGGTGATCCTGCTGATCAAGTCTGGCAACCAGCGTAGGTAGCGAGGATGGCCCTGTACCGTCAGAATTCATGGCTTGGTCCTAATGTCAAGGAACCATGAACCAGACGTACAACAAGAGATACGTGGAAATAAGAAGGCTTTATTTCAAATCAAGCTGTAAGCAAAAGTCCAAACGGATGGCTAAACCGGAGCAGGGTCTTGCGAAGCCAGGGGTCAGGAACCAGAGGGGTAGTCAGACGAAGCCAGGATCAGGAACCAGAAGGGTAGTCAGACGAAGCCAGGATCAGGAACCAGCAGGGTAGTCAGACGAGGCCAGGATCAGGAACCAGAAGCAGCAGCAGTCTTAGAAGCATGTGCACACAAGAGGACCAAGCAAGGAACTGAAGCCACAGACCTCCTATATATATGAGCTAGGCATCCAGCTCCTCCCAGTGGGAAGGAGAAGCCGCAGGGTGGGAGGCTACAAGAAACCCAGAAACCAAGATGGCCGCCAGCACATGTCAAACGAAGGAGAACAGCAGAAGGTAAGACCATGACAAAATGAGAATGGACCCTACTCTGAAATTTTGCGAAAATCTACGCAAATACTGTGAAAAGGGGTCACAAATGGGGATCCTTTCCAATCAAGAAAGCAGTTTTATTATGGGGACGCCCGGACGGCTCCCAGTCTTTTATTGCCTTCCCAAGGTACACAAGGACATGGAGAGCCCTCCGGGTCGCCCCATAGTATCTGGTATAGGCTCCCTGACAGCCAATCTTTCAAGATATATCGATACTTGGCTACAACCCCTAGTAAAAACAACATTATCTTACTTGAAAGACACAACACAAATTATTGATATTTTAGAAGGTCTAAATGTAGAACCAGACTGGATTATGGCCACACTCGATATCCAGTCATTGTACACGGTCATAAATCATGAGCAAGGGATCGATGCAATCAGTAGACAATTGCAAAAAAATAGCTCAATAAAGCTGGCCCAAATTGAATATATATTAGAAGGTATCAGGCATATCTTACAACACAATTATTTTTATTTTGAGAAAGAATTTTATCTACAGATCAGAGGTACTGCCATGGGCACCAGGTTCGCCCCCAGCTACGCAAACCTGTTCCTAGCCCAATGGGAACAGGCTGCCATTGATCCATATCGCGGGGGCGACCTGGTGCTCTGGCAGCGTTATATAGATGATGTGATTTTAATCTGGAAGGGGGGTGAGGAAATGTTGCGTTCATTTATAGATACATTGAACGACAACGTTTTTAATTTGGTGTTTGCTGCTAAAATTGGACTGGAGGGGACAGAATTTCTAGATTTACTAATTACTAAAAGAGAAAATAAGTATATCTGTCAAACCTATCAGAAACCTTCAGCCAGAAACGCTTTTATTTTACATTCGAGCTGTCATCTTCCAAATTGGTTATTAAATGTACCATTCGGACAGTTCCGGCGACTAAAACGGAACTGTACCGAGAATTCCCAATTTGAAATAGAAGCATCAGAGATGAAGAAGAAATTTGTCTCCAAAAACTATCCAAACACGATATTAGATGATGCATTGGACAATGTTAGGAAAATACAGAGAAGTAGTCTTTTGACAAATAAATCTCCTCAAGAAACCCAACAGGAATCACAATTCCGTATAATACTCCCCTATACTGTACAATACAAGAAAATCAAAGAAATCATTAGAAAACACTGGCCCCATCTACTGCAAGACAAAATTTTGGGTACACTCATTCCAGTGCAACCACAAATCACTTTTACAAGGGCACCTAATTTAGGTATTAAAATAGCCCCGTCAGTGAAAAACAAGTTGAAACAAATCCCAAATACTGGAAACTGGATGAGCCTAAAGGGGTTTTACAGATGCGGCCAATGTGCCGGTTGTAAAGTAACCAAAGGCCCAAAAAATATCAAAAAGATTGGCTCAACACAGAACAGCTTTACATGGGAAATTAAAGATCACTTGACCTGTAATACAACGAGTGTAATATACCTTATCCAATGTCCTTGTTCCAGGCAGTATATCGGGAGGACGAAGAGAACTTTGAAAGTGAGGATTTCTGAACACGTTTCGAACATCAAAAAAGGATACCAGAAACACTCACTTTCAAAGCATTTTAAAGAAGCCCATAATCAGGACCCTAGGGGTCTGACATTCATGGCCCTCGAAAAAATTAACATACACTGGAGAGGGGGTAAACACGTAGAACGAATGTCCCGGGCAGAATCACGCCATATATATGATTTTGGCAGCCTGATTCCAGCAGGCCTTAATGCGGAACTCGAAATTTTCGGCTTTTTGTAGACGTTGGTTTGTGTGCCTCTCGTCCAAGGGAGGGTCACATGTTTGTCCGTTTCGCGGCACTGTGACCTCCCCTTGGAGACAGGCCCACATCCCTATTACTTCACTACTATGAAGGGATGGATTCCCTGTTGGATTACTATTAAGTTTCAAGATACCAGATATCTTTTTTTGCTGACCGGTCCAGGGTCTACATCCCCCCCTCCATACTACATCAGACTGATTCCATCACCCTTTTTTTTATTTTTTATTAATGGTTTTATATTTTAAGATATTATTCTGTTATTCACATATGCATACCGCAGCAATATTATGTTTTATTATGAAGAGAAGATGGCATTATATATATTTATATTATTGATTTTATATTATTGATTTTATATGTTTTTATTTGTATAATATTTTTTGTGGACAATACTGTTGGGAAATATTCCCTTTATTATATAATATCACCATTATAATAAGTAGGAAAGATCATAAGTGAAAAATGATAAACCGCACTAATACCGCATAGAAACCGCACGAATGCTATAAACAGACAAAACTGGACTTTTGACCCAGGCTTTTGATGATACCGAGCGGACCATAAAAGGAAGTTACATTTCAATGGGGGTAGAGCCACTGAGGAAGGGGAGAGTGACGTCCCTGAAACGCGTCTGGCGAGTTCACCCCTATAAGGAATGATCCGGAGTTACCGAGCAAGTTTTTAAAACCTCTTGGATATTGGAGCGCTCCATAGAAATCCGTTTTGAAACCAGCCGGAGGGAAAAGTAAACTGAACCATCAAACAGGCAAGTCCCGCGAGATTACCCCCACGTGATACATCAGTCTCGAGCGAGGACGCCGAACAGCGTGAGCAGAAGCTGGCGCATCGTGGTGAGTAGCGGTAGGAGGAACAGACTCTCCAGCCACCGGACCCGACCAACAGGGTAAGACAAACCGGTCCCCGCTTTACTCCCCACCTGCAGCCTGATACACACTGCGTGGTAGATCCACATTATCCGGGATATCTTTCCTGACAGCCGTCTGCTATCCGGCCATAGTGCCGTCCCTGGAACAAGTTTGCACTTGAACTAGAGGATCATTCCAAGGAGGACACTATCTGATCTCTCAAACAGATACATCTTGAGCCTCTTGGGGAGTATCTGACAATACCCCCAAGACTGTAGCCCACAGCGTGTGCATTTACCATTGGCGGTTTTTAATATTGCTTATTTCACATTGTGCATTTTTTATTAATTTATATTGTACATTTTATCAATTGATTGTTTATTGAATTGTGTTTTATTGAATAAATAGCCATTTTCAATTGATTCCATATAATTGAGTGCCAGCCTTATATATTTCTTTCTACTATTACCTCTTGACTGATTGGGTGAGCAGTTTTTTTAGGCTAGAGCACCAGGTCCATTTGGAAAAAGTAGTGAGCTATCCACTATTGTCTTACCTAATTATTTTTATGACCATAATTAATAATTCTTAATTGAATTATTACAACAAGGTGCCAATTAATACTTCATTTTTATTACAATATTTATTAAAATCTGACACTGTATGTGTCCATGATACACAATTTGACTAGTATGCGGACAAAAAAGACAAAAAAGTTTCTAAGGTGTTAAAAACACAGTCACCAGACCACTGTTAGTAGTGTTGGTTTAGTCAATTGGGGGGATGTGCACAATCCAATGTCTAAAGAGGCAGACACTTGCCCTGCCGCGTCTGCAAAAATTGTCGCTAGCCTCATCTGATTGTCCTGATTCTCAAGGCTATTATATATGTATACTGGTGGGAGACTTGAACCATCACACCACGGTGCAACTGAAAGTACTATTTGGCATCTGACAATCGGTGCAGACGTTGACTACACATCTCCTGTGTATGCCACTGATTATCACACCAAAAAGAGGACAATAATCCAGCCAAACTACTAGTTAACTACTATCAGTGGATTCCTGACCGCATATTAAAACCTAGCACTGCCCCCCGACATGTTTCGCCAGTAACACTGGCTTCTTCAGGGGTAATGGGCAGTAATACCCCTAAAAATCGTGATGACTTTACATTCCCCATATGTCTACTTCATGTTTGAATTATTTTGGGAATTATATTTTATTTTTTGGGGATATTACAAGGCTTAGAAGTTTAGAAGCAAATCTTGAAATTTTTCAGAAATTTTCAGTAAACTACTGTACGGCCACACAGCGGGGCGTAGAGTGAAAGGTGCGCCATTTGGTTTTTGGAAGGCAGGTTTTGCTGGACTGGTTTTTTGACACCAAGTCACATTTGAAGCCCCCCTGATGCAAACCTAGAGTAGAAACTCCATAAAAGTGACACCATCTAAGAAACTACACCCCTCAAGGTATTCAAAGCTTATTTTACAAACTTTGTTAACCCTTTAGGTGTTGCACAAGATTAAATGCAAAATAGAGATACAATTTCAAAATTTCACTTTTTGGGCAGATTTTCCATTTAAATATTTTTTTTCCAGTTACAAAGCAAGGGTTTACAGCCAAACAAAACTCATTATTTATGGCCCTGATCCTGTAGTTTACAGAAACACCCCATATGTGGTTGTAAACTGCTGTACGGGCATACGGCAGGGCGCAGAAGGAAAGAAATGCCATGCGGTTTTTGGAAGGTAGGTTTTGCTGGACTGTTTTTTTTTACACCATGTCCCATTTGAAGCCCCCCTGATGCACCCCTAGAGTAGAAACTCCATAAAAGTGACCCCATCTAAGAAACTACACCCCTCAAGGTATTCAAAACTGATTTTACAAACTTTGTTAACCCTTTAGGTGTTGCACAAAATTTAATGGAAAATAGAGATACAATTTCAAAATTTCACTTAATTGGCAGATTTTCCATTTTAATATTTTTTTTCAGTTACTGTCATGGAACCATGAACCAGACGTACAACAAGAGATAAGTGGAAATAAGAAGGCTTTATTGAAAATCAAGCTGTAAGCAAAAGTCCAAACGGATGGCTAAACCGAAGCAGGGTCTTGCGTAGACAGAGGTCAGGAACCAGAAGGGTAGTCAGACGAAGCCTGGATCAGGAACCAGCAGGGTAGTCAGACGAAGCCAGGATCAGGAACCAGCAGGGTAGTCAGACGAAGCCAGGATCAGGAACCAACGGGGTAGTCAGACGAGGCCAGGATCAGGAACCAGAAGCAGCAGCAGTCTTAGAAGCATGTGAACACAGGAGGACCAAGCAAGGAACTGAAGCCACAGTACATGCATCGGCCCTCGCGTCTCCGGAGTACCCTCTCCCCCTCGAACAGGCGAGCAAACCCCAGCTGCATGGGTTCACCCCCAGACAAGTCATCCCCAGGAGGCGTGGGAGGAGAGGGAGGCACGGGTGGGACAGCAAACGTAGGCGCCAATCTGTTAGAAGACCTCCGCAGGCTCTCCTTAAAGGAAGGTCTCTCCCTGAGTCTGGTGTCAATCAAAATCAGGAAAGAAATAAGAGACTCGAGCTCCACTGGTAGGTCCTTAGCTGCAACCTCATCCTTCAAGGCATCCGAGAGACCATGAGAGAAAGCAGCGACCAGAGCCTCATTATTCCAGCCCACCTCTGCTGCCAGGGTACGAAACTCAATGGCGTATTCAGCTACGGATCGTGAACCCTGTCTGATGGACATAAGGAGCTTCGCAGCAGAGGCAGCACGAGCCGGCACATCGAATACCTTCCGAAGAGAAGCAACAAAACCGGAAAACTCGGCAACCACCGGATTGTTGTTCTCCCATAAAGGGCTGGCCCAGGCCAAGGCCTTGTCCGAGAGCAGCGAGATCAAGAAGCCCACCTTTGATCTCTCAGTAGGAAAGGCATGTGGCAGCAACTCGAAATAAATGCCCACCTGGTTAAGGAAACCTCGGCACTGAGTTGGCTCTCCCCCAAAGCGCTGTGGAAGGGGGGCAGAACCGGTCATACCCCGAGACACCGCAGGCGCAGCAACAGGTGTCGGGGTAGACTCTGGCGCAACAACCGGAGCGGCAGTAGGAGCGGGCCCAGGAGCGACAACCGACCCATCGGCAACGGAAGCTAAATGAGCCGTGCGTTCAAGCAGGGTTTGCAACGCCACAGCGAACCGACCCAACAGGTGATCCTGCTGATCAAGTCTGGCAACCAGCGTAGGTAGCGAGGATGGCCCTGTACCGTCAGAATTCATGGCTTGGTCCTAATGTCATGGAACCATGAACCGGACGTACAACAAGAGATAAGTGGAAATAAGAAGGCTTTATTGAAAATCAAGCTGTAAGCAAAAGTCCAAACGGATGGCTAAACCGAAGCAGGGTCTTGCGTAGACAGAGGTCAGGAACCAGAAGGGTAGTCAGACGAAGCCTGGATCAGGAACCAGCAGGGTAGTCAGACGAAGCCAGGATCAGGAACCAGCAGGGTAGTCAGACGAAGCCAGGATCAGGAACCAACGGGGTAGTCAGACGAGGCCAGGATCAGGAACCAGAAGCAGCAGCAGTCTTAGAAGCATGTGAACACAGGAGGACCAAGCAAGGAACTGAAGCCACAGACCTCCTATATATATGAGCTAGGCATCCAGCTCCTCCCAGTGGGAAGGAGAAGCCGCAGGGTGGGAGGCTACAAGAAACCCAGAAACCAAGATGGCCGCCAGCACATGTCAAACGAAGGAGAACAGTAAGAAGGTAAGACCATGACAGTTACAAAGCAAGGGTTAACAGCCAAACAAAACTCTTTATTTATGGCCCTGATTCTGTAGTTTACAGAAACACTCCATATGTGGTCGTAAACTGCTGTACGGGCACACGGCAGGGCGCAGAAGCAAAGGAATGCCATACGGTTTTTGGAAGGCAGATTTTGCTGGACTGGTTTATTTACACCATGTCCCATTTGAAGCCCCCCTGATGCACCCCTAGAGTAGAAACTCCAAAAAAGTGACCCCATTTTAGAAACTACGGGATAGGGTGGCAGTTTTGTTGGTACTAGTTTAGGGTACATATGATTTTTGGTTGCTCTATATTACACTTTTTGTGCGGCAAGGTAACAAGAAATAGCTTTTTTGGCACCGTTTTTTTTTGTTATTTACGAAATTCATCTGACAGGTTAGATCATGTGGCAATTTTATAGAGCAGGTTGTCACGGACGCGGCGATACCTAATATGTATACAATTTTTTTTATTTATGTAAGTTTTACACAATGAATCCATTTTTAAAACAAAAAAAGTTTTAGTGTCTCCATAGTCTAAGAGCCATAGTTTTTTCAGTTTTTGGGCGATTATCTTAAGTAGGGTCTCATTTTTTACGAGATGAGATGATGGTTTTATTGGCACTATTTTGGGGTGCATATGACTTTTTGATCGCTTGCTATTACACTTTTTGTGACGTAAGATGACAAAAAATGGCTTTTTTTACACCGTTTTTATTTTTATTTTTTACGGTGGTCACCTGAGGGGTTAGGTCATGTGATATTTTTATAGAGCCGGTCGATACGGATGTGGCGATACGTAATATGTATACTTTTTTTTATTTATGTGAGTTTTACACAATGATTTCATTTTTGAAACAAAAAAAAATCATGTTTTAGTGTTTCCATAGTCTAAGAGCCATAGTTTTTTCAGTTTTTGGGCGATTATCTTGGGTAGGGTATGATTTTTGCGGGATGAAATGACAGTTTAATTGTTACAATTTTGGCGTACATGCAACTTTTTTGATCACTTTTATTACCTTTTTTGGGAAGTAAGGTGGGCAAAATTTCAATTTTCTCATAGTTTTTATTATTTTTATTTTTATGTCGTTCACCGTGCAGGGAAAGTAACATGACCGTTTTATAGATCAGGTCGTTACGGACGTGGCGATACCTAATATGTGTAGTTTATTTTCTTTTTTTCTTTTTTATTCAGTGATAAATGTTTTTTTATCTTAACTTTTTTCACTTTTTTTTTTACAATTTTTTGACCCAGACCCACTTGGTTCTTTAAGATCCAGTGGGTCTGATGTCTGTATAATACAGTACAGTACAATATATAGGGTACTGTACTGTATTTTACACACACTTTGTCTGAACAGATCTATGCCTTTAGCATAGATCTTTTCAGCACCATGGATAGCAGGACGCCTGAGAAGGCATCCTGTTGCCATGGGAACCTACCCCGTCTGCTCAGTTGTAGCCACAACTGTGCAGACGGGGAAGGGTAAGGATGGGGCTCTCGGGGGGCTGTCTGGGGGCTCTCTCCCTCTCCCATAGGGGGGCTGCAAAGGCACAGCAGCCCCCTGATGGGAGAGGGAGGGTGCTCCCTGAGCTGTTAACCTTTTCCATACAGCGGTCCGTACGGACCGCTGTATGGAAAGGGTTAAACGGCTGACATCGCATCACCGATGTCAGCCGTTTATACCAGGGTGTCAGCAATGTGCTGACACCCTGGTATACCCACTAGATGCCAACGATTATTCAATGGGAGGCAGGCGGGGGATCGCGATACCGCCTGCCTCCCGCACCGCTCGCACCGCCCGCAACCTTCCCCCTGCATCTCCCACCCAGATAAAATCACTCAGGGGTGCAGGGGGGGATAAATTTATATTTTACGAATACTAAAGTTTCTGATCCCCGCGGTCAGGGAATTGACCTGCGGTTTGCCGCGATCGCCGACATGGGGGGTTACGGGACCCCCCCGCACATTTAGCCTAGGTGCCTGCTCAATGATTTGAGCAGGCACCGGTTTCCGATCACTGCCAGCCGCACAAGGTGTACGTACCAGGACACAAGGGCGTACCTGTACGCCCTATGTCCTTAAGGGGTTAACCCTTGCTTTGTAACTGGAAAAAAATTAGTAAAATGGAAAATCTGCCCAAAAAGTGCAATTTTGAAATTGTATCTCTATTTTCCATTAATTCTTGTGGAACACCTAAAGGGTTAACAACGTTTGTAAAATCAGTTTTGAATACCTTGAGGGGTGTAGTTTCTTAGATGGGGTCACTTTTATGGAGTTTCTACTCTAGGGGTGCATCAGGAGGCTTCAAATGGGACATGGTATAAAAAAAAAATAGTCTAGCAAAACCTGCCTTCCAAAAACCGTATGGCATTCCTTTCCTTCTGCGCCCTGCCGTGTGCCCGTACAGCGGTTTACGACCACATATGGGAAGTTTCTGTAAACTAAATAATCAGGGCCATAAATATTGAGTTTGGGTTGGCTGTTAACCCTTGCTTTGTAACTGGGAAAAAAAATGATTAAAATTGAAAATCTGCCCAAAAAGTTACATTTTGAAATTGTATCTCTATTTTCAATTAATTCTTGTGGAACACCTAAAGGGTTAACAAAGTTTGTAAAATCAGTTTTGAATACCTTGAGGAGTGTAGTTTATAGAATGGGGTCATTTTTTGGTGGTTTCTATTATGTAAGCCTCGCAAAGTGACTTCAGACCTGAACTGGTCCCTAAAAATTGGGTTTTTGAAAATTTCTGAAAAATTTCAAGATTTGCTTCTAAACTTCTAAGCCTTGTAACATCCCCAAAAAATAAAATATCATTCCCAAAATGATCCAAACATGAAGTATACATATGGAGAATGTAAAGTAATAACTATTTTTGGAGGTATTACTATGTATTATAGAAGTAGAGAAATTGAAACTTGGAAATTTGCAATTTTTTAAAAAAAAAATTGTAAATTTGGTTTTCTTTTTTTATAAATAAAAATGATTTTTTTTAACTTCATTTTACCAGTGTCATGAAGTACAATATGTGACGAAAAAACAATCTCAGAATGGCCTGTATAAGTCAAAGCGTTTTAAATTTATCAGCACTTAAAGTGACACTGGTCAGATTTGCAAAAAATGGTCCTTAAGGTGAAATAGGGCTGAGTCCTTAAGGAGTTTCCTAGTTAAAATGATTTTTAACAAGTTCCTGCAGCATGGTCCCTGACACAGAAGATTCCTACTTTCCTGCTCCGTGCTGCTCTCGCTGTCTTCATCCTCTGGTCCCAGAGCACCTCTCCAGCAAATGACTGACTTTAGCAGTGACACACTGCTTGTGGCCACATCACCACTGAAGCCAGTCATTGGCTGAAGCGGTACAAGTGACTATGCCCATATCCAACCGGATGTAAACAGCACCGGGACTGGAAGATGGAGGCAGCAGGAGAGTATGAATCTTCTGTTTCAGGCCCATGCTGCAGGAATGTGTTAAAAATCATTTTTTACCAGGAAATCTCTAAGCCCCTGTTACATGGCACGATATTCTGGACAATTGCTGGGAACAAATGTTCATAGGAGCGCTCATTCCTGATATCTGGCCGGTATAATCATGCCGCTGATCAGCTGATAAACAAGGAATCCCTCGTTTGTCGGCTGATTTGCATATTTTATCAGGATGAAAGATGTACAATTATTGTCAGCACATCTCACCATGTAATCAGGAATGTGCTGCCGATAATCGATAGAGGTGAATGAGGGAGAAATAACTGTGGTAGTGATCATTCCTCCCCAGTCACTTTGCATTAGCCTGTGTAATAGGCTGATGCAAGCAAGCACTGCGATGTGACAATGCGGCCCCCAGACCAAAAAAGGTTGTGCACCCCTTCTACTCTATAGGCAAGTGGGTACAGGGCCAGCCTGTCTCCCGACAACCCACTAAAGACTGCCAGCTTAACTAGTTCCTAATTATACATAGTATTTTGGGATAAACAGTGCACAAATCATCACCCCACTAAGCATTTTGAAGTGGTGAATATGAATATAAAACTTTTGACAGTGAATCATAATATTAACCCTTTAGCAGTGAACCACTGGGTCACTGCACTTGATACTGTGACCAATCACTGGCCTCAGTGGCCATATATGTTAGAGTGGCACATCACTGCTAGTGAGGACTGAGCTACAGTGACAATGGTGAGACTGTGGACAGGTGAGTGTTTTTTTTATATTGGATGCAGGAGTCAAGGATTGGTCAGCTCTCGGGCCAAACAAACACCTTAATTCTAATGTTAATTCAATAGTAGTCCTGCCTCTATTTTTAAGTAGTGGGCTTTAGAGAGTTTTCTGACTAAGTATGCCTACTCACTTGAGATATGTGCCAAGGGGGGTGTCTGCTCATCTCTACTGCTTCCATAGGGTTTAATATGCATGATTAACCAACATGAACATGCTAGTGGGGGTACATAGTAGATATGTTCCTGCTGGCAATTATACAGTATGTATGGCCAGTTAAAAAAAATAACTCTGTCAAATACATTACACTGAAATGCAAAGTCTGAAGAAGCATTTCCAGTAATGACAGCACTCACAATAATCAGTTTGCCAAATCTTGTTAATTTACCAGAGTAGTCACAGGGTTTAAACATTTATTCTTGGAAATGTGTCTTGTAAATTGTAAAGCAATTCAGGATATACCATATCAGTAATTCAGTATCATCTAAAAGCTCCCAAGCACATTTTCATCGGAACACAGTTTTGGCAGGTGAGTGAGTTACACATTTATGTCATATGCTCCTTGGTTTAAACTCTACTGAAATGAAAGTTTTGATGTGACCAATGGGAGGCAGTGAATTATAATAAAGTTATTTACAAACTTACATTTAGGGATTTTAAAAGGTCTGCTCGTCATGGAAGCAGAGAGATTATATGTTGTCTTGATGTCAGTACACTACACAAGTATGTACCTAGCATATACCCGACCTATATATCCCCCCCCCAATACTGTTACATACTGTTAAATATTATCATATCTTTTCATGGTCAAGAATGACATGCCATACAAATGTTCATAATACGGTCCTATTTATGGTCTCCTATCATAGTTATATCCCCAAAAGTGTTTATATTTCTATATTGCAGGAACTGATAGAACTGACACAGACAACAGTCTATAACTGCGCATACACATGAGATAAAAGTTGGTTGCACATGTTGAGGTGTATGGTGGTCACCTGACTGCCCCCCCCCCCCCATACAAATGTCTGGAAAGAGTGTCTGGATTTGTTGGATTTCATCAGGATTTATCCCTTGTTTTAACTGGAGATATTGCTTTTTACCCAGGATCCAGAATTGGAAACACCAGGGAGAGGTAGAGAAATTGCCACAACAAATTTTCCTTAATTTGGTCATGCCTCCTTGCCACTACCTTAAATAGGTATACCAGGTGATCAACAAAATAAGGAAAATAAAAGTTGAACATAGAAACACCTAATCATATGGTCAGGACAAGTATATAATACCATTACAGGAGCACCACTATAACCAATAACACCACCATACTGCCATATAAAGATACTGGGTTTGTAGAGGTACTCTGCAATGTATTATCACACTGAAGACTAGAATCGACAATATAGCGCTGATAAGACACAGTCAGAGGTGGAATAAACATTTATACTTAGTGACTCACTGGTGATGTCTCTTCTGATTGAAGTTGTTTGCTTTCGTTTCTTCTCAGCCAGATTTCTCCCAGCCAGACTTTCCGCTGCAGAGTTTGTCACGCAGATTTCTTCAGCCCTTAAAGAGGTTCTCCGGAATTAAGAAAATGAAAATACTTAAATATTACTTTATTATAGAAGTATTCCCAAATACCTTTCATTAGTTATAATGGTTTGTTTTGTCTAGGGAGCAATCATCAAAAAAAAAAAAAAAATAGCCACTGTCCTATTAGTGCACACAAAACCTGTCCTAATTACACAGGAGGACAAGTTACTTCACAACACTGAGCTAAAGAGCTGCCTCATCCTGCTCTCTGCTCTGCTTGTCAGGGATTATGATCCATGTCCGATGCTGATTTCCTTCCCCCTCATAGACCATATGATTGTGCCATAAATCTTGTTCCGGGGTTTAAGTACCCTAGGGGTCATATTTATAATTTGTAGGGGGCAGTACTATCCCAAGGGTCATCAACTCTCACGAACCTGAGGCCTTGTGCTTTCTTTTTCTCATAAGTTCTCTTCTACTGAGAGAAATTATGATATTGTTAATCGAGTTACTTGCTATTAAATGGGCCTTTGAGGAATGGCGCAATTTTTTGGAGGGGGCTCAACATTGTGTGACGGTGCTTACTGATCATAAGAATGTAATGTTTTTGGAATCTGCTAAACGTTTGAATCCCAGACAGGCTAAGTGGACATTGTTCTTTACACGCTTTAACTTTTGCATTACTTTCAGGCCAGGAAGTAAAAATGTCAAAGCTGATGCCCTATCCCAGAGTTTTTGTGCCTTTTTAGTCTACTGATACTCCACCAGAACCTATTTTGCCGGCAGGTATCATTGTGGCTGCCGTATGTTCTGATTTGAAGACAGAGATTACTGCGGGACAACACTTGGCTCCGGTACAATGCCCTATAGATAAGTTGTTTGTCCCTGGTCATTTGCATCTCCGACTATTCGGTGAGTGCGACAATTCTGTTTTTAGTAGGCATCCTGGCATTAATGCCACCAAGGAACTAGTTTCCAGGTTTTACTGGTGGCCTTGTCTAGAAATATCCAGTCATATGTGTCCTCCTGTGAGGTTTGTGCCAGGTCCAAGACTCCTAGGTTCCGTCCGGTGGGTGACTGCTGCCTATCCCTAGTAGACCTTGGTCCTATAGTTTCATGGATTTTATTACCGACCTACCGGTTTCAGAGGGTAAGTCGGTTGTGTGGTTAGTCGTTGACAGGTTTAGCAAAATGGTTCATTTCATTCCTCTGTCAAAATTGACCAATGCTAAAACTTTAGCTTGCCTTTTCGTGGTCCAGGTAATACGTCTACACGGAATTCTGGAGAATGTGGTTTTTAGGTAGAGGTGTTCAATTTGTCTCAAAATTTTGGAGGGCCTTTTGTCATAAATGTAATATTTCTCTGTCTTTTTCTTTGGCCTTTCATCCTGAAACCAAAGGTCAAACTGAACGTTTAAACCAGTCTCTGTAACAGTATTTGAGGTGTTACATCTCCGACAACCAACATCTTTAGGTGAAACATTTGTCCTTGGCTGAATTCGCCATTAATAATCAAGTGAACTTGTCTACTGGTATATCTCCCTTATTTTGTAATCTTGGATTTCATCAGCTATTTAGCTCATTCTCGCCGTCTTCCTCTCAGATTCCTGAAGCTGATTAGGTAGTTAAAGAGGACCTTTCACTTGTATAAACGATGTGAACTGAGTATGCTGCCATATAGAGCGGCGCCCGGGGATCTCACTGCACTTACTATTATCCCCGGGCGCCGCTCCGTTCTCCCGTTATAGGCTACGGTACCTTTGCTCCTTAAGTTATAGTAGGCGGGTCTTCCCTTGTCCTGTGGGCGTCTCCTTCTCCTAGGCTGCAGCGCTGGCCAATCGCAGCGCACAGCTCACAGCCTGGGAAAAAAAAAAACTCCCAGGCTGTGAGCTGTGCGCTGCGATTGGCCAGCGCTGCAGCCTAGGAGAAGGAGACGCCCACAGGACAAGGGAAGACCCGCCTACTATAACTTAAGGAGCAAGGTACCGTAGCCTATAACGGGAGAACGGAGCGGCGCCCGGGGATAATAGTAAGTGCAGTGAGATCCCCGGGCGCCGCTCTATATGGCTGCATACTCAGTTCACATCGTTTATACAAGTGAAAGGTCCTCTTTAAAGAACTGTGCACAGTCTGGGCCCAGGTTCAGACGAACCTAAAAAAAAACCCAGGAGGTTCAAAAGATTAATGATGACGAAAGGCGCTGTAGAGGGGTGGATTTTCGGTTGGGAGACAAGGTGTGGTTATCCACCAAGAATTTGCGTCTTAAGATACCTTCGGGTAAATTTGCACCTCGATTTATTGGCCCTTATGAGATTATTGACATCATTAACCCTGTGTCTTTTAAATTACTGTTACTAGTGTTGAGTGCGAATATTCGAATAGCGAATATTAATCGCGAATATCGTAACTTAGATAATTTGCGGATATTACGAATATACTGCTATATATTAGTTATATCGAATATTCGTCATTATTTACATCTGAACAAATAATTCCTCCCTGCTTAAAATGCTTGTGGGTCAATGAGACATTGGCCCACAAGCAAGAAGCAGGGAGGAATCATGACTTTAGATGTTGAAAAAAGATGAATATTTTAAAAAACTAACATATAGCACTATAGCGAATATATTCGTTTTGAATTTTTTTTGAATATTCGTCTTTTTTTTCGCTCCAAACAGTACAGTTAAACCCCTTTGGCATACTCCTCCCCACAAGCGTGCCCGTCACCATGGGAATGCCTGGTGGTTAGAATATACCATCGGATCTGAGTTAGATCGTGAAAACTCAAATTCAATGGTATATTCTAACACAGAGGCGTTCCCATGGTGATGGGGACGCTTAAAGTTAGAGTATACCAACAGGCGCATACGCCGGGCGCTCCTTCTTCTCAAACTCACAGGTTTGTGTGGTGCATTGCTATAAGCATACACCGCACAGACCTGTGAGTTTGAGAAGAAGCGCCCGGCGGCCCCAGCGCAGGTAAGTACAATGCTGACTAACTGACCATGGCAGCTAGGACTTCAGTAGCATCCTGGTTGCCATGAGGGGGGGAGGGAGGGCGCACTGCCAGCAATGATTAATACGGGGGGAGGGATGGTCAGCACACACTGCCAGCAATGATGTTTAATACGGAGGGGGGGGGATCCGCACTGGCCACCAATGATTGTAATACTGGTGAGGGGGGTTAGGGCGCACTGCCCATGAATGATTTTAATAGTGGGGGGGCGCACTGCTGCCCGGCGGCACCCGACCTCTGACAGGGTGCTGTGATTCGCACAATTAACCCCTCAGGTGCGGCACCTGAGGGGTTAATTGTGTGGATCACAGCACCCTGTCAGAGGTCAGGTGCCGCCAGGCAGCAGTGGGCCAGTATGTATGCACCTGTTGGTATACTCTAACTTTAAGCGTCCCCATCACCATGGGAACGCCTCTGTGTTAGAATATACCATCGGATTTGAGTTTTCACGATCTAACTCAGATCCGATGGTATATTCTAACCACCAGGCGTTCCCATAGTGACGGGGATGCTTGTGGGGAGGAGTATGCCAAAGGGGTTTAACTGTACTGTTTGGAGAGAAAAAAAAAAAAAAAAAAGAATATTAAAAAAAATGTCAAAGCGAATATATTCGCTATAGTGCTATATATTCGTTTTTTAGAATATTCGTCTTTTTTCAACATCTAAAGTCATGATTCCTCCCTGCTTCTTGCTTGTGGGCCAATGACTCATTGACCACAAGCATTTTAAGCAGGGAGGAATCATTTGTTCAGATGGAAAAAATGCCGAATATTTTAAAAACAAATATATAGCAGTATATTCTGTAGTGCTATATACTCGTTTTTGACCAACACCCTTTTTCGCATAGAAATTTGCATCATGCAATTTTTTTTATTACAGATTTTTCACAATAAACGAATATCTTGAATACGAATATTCGCGAATATATGACGAATATTCTACCATATATTCGCGAAATATCGCAAATTCGAATATTGCCCCTGCATCATTAACTGGTACCTGACTCCTTTCACATTCATAATGTTTTTCACAAAGCTCTACTCAAAAAGTATGTGTCGCCCGTGTCTCCTGCGCAGAAATCTCCGCCGCCAGTGGAGGTTGCCGGTCAACTAGAATACTAGGTTTCTAGAATCCTTGATGTGAGGAAAGTTTGTAATTCTTTGCAATATCTAGTTCACTGGAAGGGTTTTGGTCCCGAAGAGAGGTCTTGGGTGCCAGCGAGTAAAATGCATGCTACGAGGTTGGTAAGGAGATTCCATTTGGCTCACCCGGAAAAAACGACCCAGTGATCATGAGTCCGGGGCCCCCTGTGGAAGAGGGGTACTGTAACGAGGAGCCGGCGATCCGCTCTCTCCCTGCAGCTCCGCCAGCATCCTATCCCTGAGGAGGAGAGATGAAGCAGCTGACGTCCTTGTCTCCATAGTAACAAGGGGGCAGGGAGGACCCGGCCGTGCACGCCTCCTCAGTGTGGCTGGCATCCTTCATTCCCTAGACAATGAGCAGGGAGGAACTGAGCGTTGATGGCAATGAGTCGGCGCTCAGGTGTTTAGATCTGATGGACATGAGTCACGTGACGCTAGCTACGTCACGTGACCCATCAATTATACCTATTTAAACAGATAACCTGCTGGCCACAGGTTGCCTGTGATTGGTTTTATTACCTCACTGGCGTTCTCTGCATGTGTGACTTCATTTGTTTGACTTCGGATTGTATTTGACCTTAACCTGGTGTTACACCTTGTTCTGACGCGATCTTTTGTCTCCTGACCTGGGCTTGTATTGACTTAGATTTTGCATTAACCTTTTGTGCCTGTGCTACCTCCTGGCTCTTGACCTCGGCTTCCAGTTGTTCCTGTTGTGGTACTTTCCCAGTCTGGGAAACTTGCGCTTCTGTTTGTTCTGTCTTTGTTTTCTTCCCTCATTATTTCCTTCCTTTAGGCCCCTGCACGTACGTAAGCTAGGGACTGCCGCCCAGTTGTACCCCATCGGTTAGGATGGACCGTGCAAGTAGTTAGAGATAGAGGAGTGGGTGGAGTTTAGGGCTGCACTTTTTCCTTCCTTTCCGTGACACACACACTGAACCCCTTAATAAAAAAAATGCCACCACTGTGCCCTGATTATACAAAAAACTGCACTCACTGACTTACCCTGACTTACAGATGTGCCCACTGTACCCTTGTTTAAAAAAGTGAACCCTACTGTGCCTGCTTATTAGGAGATTGCCTCCACTGTGTCCTGTGATTATAAAAACAAATGCCCTCACTGTGACCCCTGAATAAATGTACAGAATAGATGTATCCAGACTTGATACCAGGTGCGCCAGGATGGTCACTTTAAAGAGTCTCTGAGTTTTCAGAAACTTTTGATGTCATAGAGACATATCCTAAGCTTTGATCAGTGGGTGTCTGAGCACCGAGACTCTCATCGATCTCTAGAATGAGGAGAGAGATGCACTCACTTAACGTGCCCTCGTTCTCCTCGCTGCAGGAGATTAAGCTAGAAGGACTCAATAAAAGGTCTAGGGCCAATCTTGATTCCTTCTCCTACAGTATGGACAGAGAACACAATATGCAATCATTTCTCTCTCCTCGTTTCAGGGATTGGTCTCAGCCCTCGGATCCCCATCGATCAAAACTCTCTATGACATATCAAAAGTTTTACAAAAACTCAGTGAACCTTTAATATGATTTGTTGCATTACTGTAATGTGTTTTTGTTGCATTAATGTGTTAGGCCAGTTAAAATAATCTGTGTGCTCAACATTTTACCCTATAATAAAAAAGCCCCTGCCATCCAATTATACAATATTTATCTCCCAATTTTACCATGCTGTTACCCTGCCTTTTTGCTGCAGAATGATACAGTTAGTGCAATGATGCATTGAGCCACCTGCGTAATTGAGAAGGTGCCGAGTGGTGAGGCAAAAAGCTTAGTGAGGCTCCCTTGCACCTAGTAGCACAGGCACTACTGTAGTCAATTGTTTCCACACTCTTAATAAATGGTCTCATGATACTAGGGGATCTGGTTTCCAATATGACCAGTGATTGGGGGCAGCAATATCAAACCAGATGTTGACATCGAGGAAGCCCAGCGGAGTGGGGAGCCAGTGGCAGGAAACCAAGTGGGGGCATTTGCCAATCCCCCCCCCCTGCAATTCTTGAACAACTCATTTTAAGGAATTGTCAAAAATTTTGATATTGATGGACTATCCTCAGGATCAATATTGTTTTGGAGAGAGTCCAACACAATGCACCTCCATTGAAGAGCTGTTAGCTTATAGCTCTGTTGCCAGAACTAGAACTTTGAATGGAGCCAGAAGCACAGCTCTATTCAAAGTGTCGTGGCTGTGCCAAGAAATCTGAAATTGTAATCCACCCTTGCCAAATGTGTTTTATCCTAGCATTTTAAATTGATGACTAGTAACATATTTAATGGAAGCACACAGCTAAAGTTAGCTAAAGTTTAAGTTGAGGACAGCTCCTGATGATGATGACTCTAGGACAGATAGTTCTGCTGCAAGCCCTGGAGGAGTTGAGTGATAGGAGTGGCAGTGACAATCCTCACACCAATGGAACCTAGGGCTGAGCAGTGACAGGAGGGTGCACCCTTTCTTCCCTTGCGGCACACCCCGCCTGATGTCAGTTTGAGTGCCTTTGGTGTTATGCATATGGTACGAGTGAAAGGCAGGAGATGTAGGTGCAGTCATGGGGGAATGGTGTTGAAGTCAGTAGCCAGGCTAGTTGTTGAAGATACATCTCTCTTTACTAAGGTGCAGAATGGCAGTTGATGTACATCTAACAGTATCAAAACACAGTTCTAAACAATTCTCTGTGCAAATCTTCTCAGATAACGATGTATCGGCATAGGCTATGGTGGGGATCGTAGTACTCCTTCCCTCTATTTCTCCAAAGTTATTCTGCAGAATCTAAGGCTGGAAATATTATTCTTGCAATGGTGGCTATAGTTTCCAAGTGAGGGGTACAAGACTTAGATACGGTGGACCAGACGTTGGTTAAGTGTCCCTCTCAGTGCAGTAAAGTTTCCATTAGTCTTAAACAGCTAATACCTTACAGACTGAGGCCTCATGCACACGACCGTTGTGTGCACCCGTGGCCGTTGTGCCGTTTTCCGTTTTTTTCTGCGGCTCCATTGACTTTCAATGGGGCCGTAGAAAACTCGGCTTGTGCACCGTTTTTACACCGCGCCCGTGACCCGTGTTTCGAGGCCGTGAAAAAAATATAACCTGTCCTATTTTTTTCACGGCCAACGGTTCACGGGCCCATTCAAGTCAATGGGTCCGTGAAAATCACGGATGCACACAAGATTGTCATCCGTGTCCGTGATCCGTGTCCGTGATCCGTGTCCGTTTTTTCCTATCATTTCAATGGCAAACTTGACTTAGATTTTTTTTTCATCTTTCATGTCCGTGGATCCTCCAAAAATCACGGCAGACCCACGGAAGAAAAAACGGGCACGGATCACGGTACAACGGAACCACGTTTTGCGGGACGTTAAAAAATACGTTCGTGTGCATGAGGCCTGACTCTAATCCTCTATCATACAGACTCTGGATCTTCTAGTCCCTTCCCTTCTCTTTTCCTGGAGTATTGTGAGGTAGAGATAGATTTATCTCTATAAATTTCTCAGAATTAGGGTCCATTCACACGTCTGCATAATGGGTCTGCATCCATTCCGCAATTCTGGGGAACGGGTGTGGACCCATTCATTTTCAATGGGGGTGCAAAAGGTGCAGACAGCACAACGCGTGCTGTCCGCACTTCCGTACCACGGCCCTGAAAACAAATAGAACATGTCCTATTCTTGTCCACAGCCACGGACAAGAATAGTGCTGGTCATATGCGGTCCGCAAAATGCGGAACGCACATGGCCGGTGTCCGTGTTTTGCTGATCCGCAATTTGCCGACAGCAAAACAGTTGCGGATGTGTGACTGGACCCTTAGTGGTTTTCTCGAGTTCAGACCTAGTACTCTGATGAGCGAGCACATGTAACTCCCTCTTATTTCCTCAGATAACTTTAGAGTGAGCTAAGCAGGGATCTAAGTCCAAAATCTTACTTCCTACAGGGGCAAGTCAGAATTATTAGCCCTGACGGACCCATACATAAATACACTGGTATATTACAATACATTAGAACATTAAATACCACTAAATAACATTGCACACCAAAAACAGTTTGTAAGTATCCTATTCTGGGGTACTGTATGTCTTACACTTTTTTTGCCCCTTTGTTCCTATCCAGAACAGACACAATATCAGATATGGAACCCAAATGTTTCATCACATATGTATGAAACATGCAAAGAAGACTTGTCCTACAGTAGCTCATCAAAATCTGAGCTTTGCTGTGATAATTTCGTAATGCATGAAAACTTTACAACATTTTGCATTTTTGCTAAACTCTTCATTTTCATCTGGACCAGATGGCAGACCTCCTTGGTCTGCATGTGTTTATGGAGCCTGCAGGTAGTACAAAACTGTCTATAATATGCTCATTCAGCAGAGAAAATCAGACAGTGTGGGATAATGGCTGGATTTCTATAAAACAGGACTCATGCATGATTATTCATCCAGGCTTTTACTGCAATCACTTCCAGCTGTTCCCAGTCAGAACCCAAGTTTAGAAAATCTGGAAAACTTAGATTTGTTTTATTGAATTAAATCTGGAAAACTAATATTATTTGTTTTATTTTGTACCTTTTTATCCAAATTTACATGATTTCTTCTTTTTAAGTTTTGAAAATGAGCACTACTTCCAAACAGTTTAAAAGATGAAGTTATATTTACAGTATAATTACTTTTGGGGAAAAGTATTTTTGCAAAGGAGTAGAAAAATATTTCAGAAATGGAAATGCATAATGAGGCAGCTCTAGACTAGATGTCTCAGGTACCATGATGTACAGAAAAAAAATTATCGAGTGTATAGTTTTGTGAAATGAATCCTGATATTCTTGACTGGAAGTCTATATTGGTGATATTAACCATACTTGAAAATGACATATGAAATTACGTACTTTCACCTGTAATTATGATTTAAAGAGAACCTGTCACCGGGATTTTGTGTATAGAGCTGAGGACATGGGTTGCTAGATGGCCGCTAGCACATCCGCAATACCCAGTCCCCATAGCTCTGTGTGCTTTTATTGTGTAAAAAAAAAAGATTTGATACATATGCAAATTAACCTGAGATGAGTCCTGTCCCTGACTAATCTCAGGGACAGGACTTATCTCAGGTTAATTTGCATATGTATCAATAAAAGCACACAGAGCTATGGGGACTGGTTATTGTGGATGTGCTAGCGGCCATCGAGCAACCCATGTCCTCAGCTCTATACATAAAATCCCAGTGACAGGTTCCCTTTAAAGTATAAGGTTCAAAATGATGCACATCTCAGCTGCTGCAGAATATCTCTATATTTTTCACAAAGAAGGTCTACAGCAGCTAAAATGTGTATTCTGGGACATAAGACGGTATGGTACATGCTATAGCTGAAACACTCTCTACACAGCTTATAAACTGGTCATAAATCATACTCCCAGATACACAACTCATTGCCGCTGCTTATCAATGGACAATAAGTCTCCACATATATACGAGAAAACCCCAGCTGGGGCAAAATGTAACTTTGAATATTATTCAATAAAATACATAAATTGCACCAGCCACCATGTTAAACATAACTCACACAATCACTACATGGGTCCCTAAATGGTATTGTGTTAAGTCCTAAGGTCCATCGATAAATACATATGCATTGAGCAGGACCGTGGTACGGTTGGGCGTGCGCAGGGTACAGTCTCAGGGCCCTTTAAGGTGTTGCAACTCACGCACCAGGTTAGGAATGCCAGAGTCGTGTAATGTCTCTGTGTAGTAGTAGGTATAGTGTCAACGGTGTCTCCTACCTTGGTACGGCTGGACTCCTGGATCCTGGCTCACTTGCAATAAATGAGTGTGTTGCTAGTAGGAGTAATTGAGGGATTTAGTAGCAATGAATGAGATCCAGACTTGGAATATAATTCAACTTGTCTTTACTGGAGACAGCATTAATCCATATGAGGTACAGCAATAGTCTTGGGTCCCAGAAGGTATTGGTAATCTATGGCAGGGATTACTATCTCTTCTGCTTCTATCATATGCCTGGAGAATATGGCAGGAATCTATATCTTCTGCTCTGTCTATCTTCTGCTGTGTAGGGGACTGACCAGGAGGAATTTGGCTTTTCCTGGTCTCTGGATGTTACTCACAGTTATCCTCACAGGGAATGGTTCGTCCTGGAGTTCTGGAGGTGGCTGCTTGCTTGTCACCTTTTGAGGCTGAAGGCTCCGACTGGGAATGGTGATCTTTGGTCTCAACCGAGACAAGATCCTGGGTTGGGATCCCTAGAACTGGGAGCTCCTACCAGCACAGCCTTCCCCTAGCCGGGGTGGCTGGCACACTAACTATAACTTCCTTCTCCTCCCCATGAGGCAGGATCTGGGAACATTCCACACCTCCTCAAAGAGGGGGGAGCTAAACTGGAATTAACTATTCCAGTTTAGAAACACTAAACTGACACTAAGGTCCTGCTAAACATTTCTGCCACCTGCTTGTGTACATGGAAATTACAGCAAATATATGTAATAGGCTTAGAATATGCACATTTGTGAGGAATATTAAATAAAATCACATTAGATGACAAGGCACATGTTACCAACCAATAGTAGCGGGGAAACAGACTTTAGTAACATAACTCTGGGATGTTACATTCCCCCTTACTTTAAGTTAAGCCGCCCTCGGCTCATGCCTAATAGTGCACTAAGCAGTACATTACTGACTGACTTTGAAATGTTCTGGATCCTTTAAACACCAAAGAAAGCATGGGGGTGTCTTTACTCTGTAGTCCCACCATTGTGTAATAAAATGCCCACAAATGAAAGGGTGGCTTTATCCTGTATTCCCTTTCCTGCACCAAAGCCTAAGAAATTTGGATTAAAGCACAATCACTATGGTGACTATGTGGTAGCTAGGCCCCATACCTTAGGCAAAAGGCTCAGAAGGGGAGGTATTTGTCATCTCTGTATACTTCTGGCAACGTCACAGGAGGAGGGTAGTATAATCCCGTCGCTGTCCTGGAAAACACCTTAGGATGGGAGCAATCCTGAACATAAAACAAGCGGGAAGGAGCAGTCTAGGACTTCTAATGATTCCCGAAGCAGCGCGGTTACCCGTGTAGTTACTGGATCTGCCAGGACTTACCACTTGGTCATACCCTGGGTACCTATGGGTATATATCAACAGGTGTAAGCCATTAATATTTAGCGTCCACATGAAGACAGTCTGTATACGAAGGGGAGAGAACAAGAGCTGTCAAGTTAAGGCATACTTAGTAAGTTGCTACAGTGTAAGTTAAGTGCAATGGTAAGTGCAAACATAATAAATAGTGCATAAATTCACATTGCGGCACCTAGGAGAAGAATACACACAATGGGCATGTTATCCTAAACGTTGCATAACATGTAAACTGGTAATTAGTGCAAAAATATTACATAGTATGAAAATCACAAAGAGCTCAGGTATCGCTTGAGTCTTTTCTTTGGGTGCAAGCTTTTATGTTGCAATAAAACATTTTTATAAAAGTAGTGCAAATTTTATTTATGCAAGATGAGGCTCAACAATAACTTGAGTCCTTTTTCCTGGCAGTGCTTGAAGTTGTAGAATCCTCTGGAAACTTTTAAAAGTCAATTGTAATCCACAGGGGTAAAAGTTAATTGTAATCCAAAGGGTGGTATAAAATATCATATAAAAGCACAAGGCTATCAAGTAACCTGAGAAAGGGGGTTAAAAGGATAAACTTGGACATGAGGGGGTTAAATGCTGATGGGGGAGTCCTTACAATGCATGACCATCAGGGTGAGGACTAACTCGGCAACCTGAAACAGAATACGTTAAAAACACAGAATGGCAACAGGTCCTCACCTGTCAGGAATAGTCCATGACGTGGCTCCCAAATGTCATTACTTTATTATAGAGGACACACTTTAGAGGAGGGCATCCATGTCCTCCTCGCTACTTGAGCTACTGAAGCGCATCAGGGGACGCTCCTGCCTCTGGTAGCTCATTTTCACAGCTGTGGTAGTGTGCCACTGACCTCTAGTGGTGGCTGTTGGAGTTGGCTGTGCAGACAGCCTGGAGAATGCAGCTGTGACTTGCTGCAAACCGGAATCCCTGGCCGGTGCAGAGGGGCTCAAAACTTTTGGCTGAAGGGGCTCTGGTAATGTCACGGAAGGTGTACAGGAAAAAAGACAACACAAAATGAATATACGACTCACTGGATCCAAAACTAAGGAACAAAAAGGGAGACCCCTGCATTAGACCTGGCACTCTCCCTGACTGCTCAGCCTATGCGAAAATCCCAATGGTAGATGATCGCATATCCTCGTACCTCGACTGTATAACACCTGAACACCCTATAATAGTGAGGGGACACGACCACCGGCTCCCTACACTAGATACGGAGGGAGTCAGGGTCACCTGGGATCCAGCAAACAGAAAAACACAAATGAATGCACAACACTTATCTTGTAGAAGACTGGGAAGTAGGATCAGCATGCACACACACTCCAGGAAGTAATATAAACCGCCCACTGATGCCCTATGGGGAGGAATTTAAAGGGATGCAATCAGTACAACTACATGACAGCTGAGAGAGGCTAACGAGATGAGGAACTGAAAGCAAAACAAAGGAAACTCAAGGAGGAGGTTCTGAAAGGCATCTGTCAGAGCTTCTCAGATGTCTGGTAGTGACAGTGCCCCTCCTTCTACGAGTGGACTCCGGACACTCAGAGCCCACCTTCTCAGGATGGGACCTATGGAAAGCCCTGATGAGACGAGTGGCCTTAATGTCCGTCACTGGGACCCACATCCTCTCCTCAGGACCATAACCCTCCCAATGAACGAGGTACTGGAGAGAACCGCGGACACCACGAGAATCCACAATCCTAGAGACCTGAAATTCAAGATTACCATCAACCATAATCGGAGGAGGAGGCAAAGACGAGGGTACAATGGGTTGAACATAAGGTTTTAATAAGGACTTATGAAAAACATTATGGATCTTCCAAGTCTGAGGAAGATCAAGACGGTAGGCAACAGGATTGATGACAGACAAGATTTTGTAAGGCCCAATAAACTTAGGACCCAACTTCCAGGAGGGAACCTTCAATTTGATATTCTTAGTAGACAACCACACCAGATCACCAACATTCAGGTCCGGACCAGGCACACGTCTCTTATCTGCCACACGCTTATATCTCTCACTCATGCTCTTTAGATTATCCTGAATCTTTTGCCAAATAGACAAAGACGAGGAGAATCTGTCCTCATCAGGTAAACCAGAAGACCCCTCTCCAGAGAATGTCCCAAACTGCGGATGAAACCCATATGCACCAAAAAATGGTGACTTATCAGAGGACTCCTGACGACGGTTATTTAAAGCAAACTCAGCAAGGGAGGAATGAGGAGAGATATTGAGGGGACAAAAAAAAGAGTAGAAGCTATAGAAGGTGAAAAGAAAATCCTGCTAGAGAGAGTTACCACAATGGAGGATAGATCCCGGAGATCAAATATGAGATTAGTGGGATTTCCAGAGGGAGTGGAAGGAGAAGATATAACGGGGTTTATCCAGCAGTGGCTGGAGGATAGTTTTGATAAAAGTACCCTGTCCAAATGGTTTTTAGTTGATAGAGCACATAGAATCCCGGGAAGACCACCGTTTAAAAGGGAGTCCTCCCAGGGCCATCTTAGTTAAAATCTTAAGTTCCAGAGACAGAGACGTAATAATGATGGCAAAAAGGAAGATGCAGACAATAGAGTACAATGGTCGTAATATAGAAATATACCCAGATTACTCCAGAGCAACGCAGGAAAAGAGACGTGAATTTAGAGAAGTAAAGAGGAGGTTAGCAGCCGCCCAGTTACAATACTCCCTGATATATCCAACTAAGTTACGAGTAATATACCACAATCAAGTTAGTTTTTTTGGATCACCAGAGGAGGCCGCTGAATGGATGGATTCCAAGGGAATAGGATCATGAGATGGCCTGTGGAGTGGGTGAGGGGGGTGCGGGGGGAGGGGGAAGGGGGCGTAGAGTAAGAGGTGGGGGAAATGTTCTATTTCGCCGACCAGCAGGGGGAGGGAGGGGGTAGGGGAGGGGGGGAAGGAGGAGGGGCTATGGGTGGGATGGTTGTCTTGATGGGATTATTAATGAAGATAAGAATGAAAACACAGGTGGAAGGCACACATGAGTAGGATTTTAACATGGAATGTACGAGGTCTGGGGGACAAGGTTAAGAGGGTTATGGTTTTTGATACAATTACTAGACACCTCCCAGCAATTGTGGGACTAACGGAGACACATAACACTAAGGATAAGACATACTTATTAACGCGGAAATGGGCCAAGTACCAGTATCATTCATGTTTCTCTACCTACTCATGTGGAGTTAGTGTATATATCCACCACAAAGTGGACTACCTCCCACTAGATCAGAAGATCGATGATAGGGGCAGATATGTTTTCCTCCACTGCCAGTGGAATGGGAGATTGTGTGTTCTAGCCTTTGTGTATATACCCCCACCATTTTCACTATGTGTTATTAATAGCTTAGTGGAGTTTGCAGAGTCGCGAGGTAAATGCCCCATACTGGTAATGGGAGACTTTAACTCCGTTATGAATAGCTTTCTAGATAGATACTCGGGGATACCAAATGATAAATATGGGACAAGTCAACCAACACTTCTCAAAAGAATATCACAAGAACTGCTGTTAATAGATGTATGGAGGTATCTGTATGATGACAAGCGAGCGTACTCCTGGTTTGGTCATGGGAGCAAAATCATGTCAAGAATAGATATGGCATTAGCTAGCCCAGAACTGGTAGAGCAGATATCGAAAATGAGGTATGAGGTTAATAGTATTTCAGACCACTCCCCAATCTGCCTGACATTTAAAACAACGGTTAAACCAAAGTGTAGAGTGTTCCGGCTAAACCCACACTGGCTAAACCTGATAAATAAAGATGAAAGTATTAGCGCCGATATAGCGGAGTACTGGAAAATTAATCTTGGATCTGCACAAATAGGTTATGTATGGGACGCATTTAAAGCATATTTACGGGGCATCCTCGTTGGTAGAATTCAGGGCTTAAAAACTGAATTCGCCAAAGAGGAGAGGGAGCTGGGCGAAAAAATAAAGAAACTAGAGGAGAAACTCCTGGTTAATAATTCCCCTGAGACGACGGCGGAGTTAGAAGAGTCTAAAATCTCTCTAAATTATTATCTGGAGAATAAGGCACAACAAAGAGTGTTTTTTGAGGGGGCCCGATATTTCAGGGAATCTGGGAAACCAGGTAGACTGCTTTCCACTATTGTACAGAATCAGAGGGGGGACGGCAGAATTAAGCGTGTTGAGAGGAGAGATGGGGTGATAACATCCAGCCCGGGAGAAATTGAGCAGGAATTTGTTAAATATTACAGGGACCTCTACTCCTCGGAGGGAGTGGGGGATGGTGGAGACATAAAACTCTTTTTGGAGGGGGTCTCGCTCCCTACTCTCTCCGAGGAGGACAGGGAGTATTTGAATGGTCCAATAGAACTGGAGGAATTACGTGACACCCTGAAATCGATAAAGGGTAACTCTAGCCCCGGGCCGGATGGTCTCCCCTTCGAGATATATAGAAGATATGGGGAGGTTATCCTCCCAGTACTCCTGCGGGTCCTTAAGGAATCTATGGACAGGGGTGAACTCCTGGCCTCCCTGTCAGAGGCTGTAATAACCCTGATAGGGAAAAAGGGGAAAGACGAGAGTAAGGTGGACTCGTACCGCCCCATCTCTCTTCTCAACACGGACTTTAAAATATGTGCCAAATTGTTGGCAAACCGCCTAAAAAAAGTGATAGGTAAGATAGTACACCCAGATCAATCGGGGTTTATACCGAAACGTCAGGCTCAAATGAATATCCGTCGGGCCCTCCTTAATATCCAGATGAGTGGGGAGGGTGCCCACTCCCTCCTGTCACTGGACGCAGAAAAAGCGTTTGACAGGGTGGAGTGGGCATACCTCTGGAACATAATGCGTGAGCTAAACTTGGGGGACAAATTTATTAGTTGGGTACAACTACTGTACCAACATCCGAAAGTAAGGCTTAAAATCAACGGAGAGACATCTGAATTGATAATATTGCAAAGAGGAACTAGGCAGGGGTGCCCCCTTTCACCATTACTGTTTGCCATATTTGTCGAACTGTTAGCATGTAAGGTGCGATCAGATGATAACATCAGGGGATTTGGGAGTAGGGGCGCCTCAGACAAAATGTGTTTATACGCGGATGATGTCTTGTTTTTCTTGAAAGGGGGGGCGACGACGGTTCCATACCTGATGCGAACTGTAAATCAATTTGGCCAAATCTCTGGCTTCAGGGTGAATTGGATGAAATCAGTGCTACTCCCAATTGGCTATGAAACCAGGAGAACGGATATTAATGTTAAAATATTGAAACCCACAGATGCACTGGAATACCTTGGAATAAAAATTAGTGCGAGGATCCAGGAATATATAGAATTGAATCTTGCCCCTCTGCTTAAAAGGGTTAAAAATAAAATAAGTATCTGGCAAAAAATACTGATAAGACAGGCAGATCGCATAGCTATTATTAAGATAATTTTGTTGCCGCAGGTCCTCTATGTTATATCCTCATGCCCTGTCTGGATAGGTGACCACCTTTTCAACGTATTGGAGGGATTGATAAATGATCTTATATGGGGGAAAAAAAGGGTCAGGCTCAAACAAAAATATTTATGGCTCGATGAAGAAGATGGTGGTTTGTCCGTGCCCTGCTTTAGAGGCTACTATTACGCATCCCAGCTACAATGGTTAATGACAGAGGATGATAGATTACGTCAGTATCTAGTGGGTGAGTTTGTAGGTCTCCAATATAATATTTTTAGTGTCTTGGAAGCCGGGATATTAAAAATAAAGGGTAAGAAGTGCCCTATTAGTAATATGATGCACTTGATATGGGTGAATGTCAAAAAATTATTGGGGATAAATTACTCATTAAAGATTACCCCTCTATGGGGGAATATAAACCTAGGCGAGTTTCAGAAGTTAGATGATTATGTATTTTGGGAAAAAAATGGTATTAAGTTTATTTCACAGATTGAGATAAAAGGAAAGCTCAGGACATTAGAAGAATTAGGACTTAGTATAAAACTAGACACCCTCACACGTTTTAGATATTTTCGGTTAAAACACGCATTTGACACCACTGAGAATAAACAGTATTTAATCACCAAACAATCAGAATTTGCAGAATTTTGTTGTCTCAATAAGGGGACCAAAATATCAATATCACAGATATATAAAAAAATTAAAAGGGGTTTAGGGGGAGTGATAAAGTTTAATAGTGAACAAAAATGGGCACTAGAAGTGGAACCTAACGCGTTAGATTGGAGATGTATCTATAAAAGTATAAAAAGAAGTACAGTATCGAGTAATTTTCGATTGATACAGTTCTTTATTGTCCATCGTACCTACATCACCCCATGGGTGCTGAGTAGGATGTATAAAACAAGGGACGCTAGATGCTGGAAGTGCAGGATGGATAACGTGGATTTCACCCACTTGATCTGGCACTGCCCTCTAATGCAGGATTATTGGACTCAGGTTTTTCGGGAGCTGACCAGATCAACTGGGTGCTCAGCTCCAATGGAGATCGCTATAGCGGTGCTTGGATATATCAGGAAAATAGGTCTCGACATAGAAATAGAAATGAAATGGGCCAAAGGATTAATGCTGGCACGGGTTGTAGTGGCTAGAGAGTGGGGGGCGGACACACCACCAAACATCGAAGCATGGAAGAACTTATGTGGAAGGGTACGTAGATACGAATATGCCGGTACCCATAAATAAATGGAGGAAGTGGAAGAAGGAAGGAAAGAGAGAGGGGAGAGAGGGGAGGGAGGGAAGGAAAGAGGAAGGAAGGAGGGGAGGGAGGAAAAAGAAAAAGAAAAAGAAAAGGAAAGAACCCTGATATGAGATCACGAAATCAATCTCTTCTCTGCTATTTTTTTTCCTTTTCTCTCTATTTGCGGTAACCATCAAAACAACCATGGGGGGGGGGGGGGAAGGGGAGGGGTTATATATATATATATTTTTGTATATGACACGAGGAAAGAAACAGGACAGGGATATATTCCTGATGTCTAAGGATAAGCGAGCATCAAATGTACGTGTATATACAGGAATTATCTTTGTTTATGTCCTGTTGTATTATTGTTTATTGTCATGTCTTGTTTCTGAACTTTTTATATATGATGAAGGAAAAAAATAAAATAAAAGTATTCAAATAAAAAAAAAAACTCAGCAAGGGACAAAAAAGAACACCAATCCTCCTGATTCTCCGCCACAAAACAGCGCAGATATGTCTCCAGATTCTGATTGATGCGCTATGTCTGGCCATTCGACTGCGGGTGGAAAGCAGAAGAGAATGACAACCGAACCCCCAAGCGAGAACAGAAAGCCTTCCAGAATCTGGAAACAAACTGCGTGCCCCTATCAGAGACTATGTCCGAAGGAATACCATGCAATTTGACAATGTGATCAATAAATGCCTGCGCCAGCGTCTTAGCATTGGGCAAGCCAGGAAAAGGGATGAAATGCACCATTTTGCTAAAACGGTCCACCACCACCAGAATCACAGTCTTCCCCGAGGAACGAGGCAGGTCCGTTATGAAGTCCATGGACAGATGTGTCCAAGGACGGGAAGGAATGGGTAAGGGAAGGAGAGGACCTGATGGCCGTGAATGAGGGACTTTGGCATGAGCACAGGTCTCGCAGGCTGCCACAAAACCCTCAACCGACTTACGAAGCGCCGGCCACCAGAATCTCAGAGCGATGAGATCCACTGTGGCTCTTGCCCCCGGGTGCCCAGCAAGGACCGTATCGTGGTGTTCCTTAAAAATCTTTTGTCTTAAAGCGAGAGGCACAAACAACCTCCCAGGAGGACAAAGATCAGGAGCCTCTGACTGGGCTACCTGCACCTCTGCCTCCAATTCAGGAAAAAAAGCAGAGACCACCACACCTTCAGCCAAAATGGGACCCGGGTCTTCAAAATTCCCTACTCCCGGAAAACAACGTGACAGGGCATCTGCCTTCACATTCTTAACCCCAGGGCGAAACATGACAACAAAATTAAACCTTGAAAAGAACAAAGACCATCTGGCCTGTCTCGGGTTCAGACGCTTGGCTGACTCCAAGTAGGCCAGATTTTTATGGTCAGTAAACACAGTAATAGGGTGTCTGGCTCCCTCTAGCCAATGGCGCCATGCCTCAAAAGCCAACTTGATGGCCAACAACTCCCTATCTCCCACATCGTAATTTCTCTCTGCGGAGGAGAGTTTCTTTGAGAAAAAGGCACACGGTCGCCATTTGGCAGGAAAGGAACCCTGAGACAAGACCGCACCCACACCCACCTCAGAAGCATCAACCTCAACTATGAAGGGTAGAGAAATATCAGGTTGTACCAAGATGGGAGCGGAAGCAAAACTCTCCTTTATATTAGAAAAGGCCTTACGCGCCTCTACCGACCAGGAAGAAAAATCTACCCCCTTTCTGGTCATATCAGTTGAGTGGTTTAACAACAGAGGAATAATTCAAAATAAACTTCCTGTAATAATTGGCAAAGCCCAAAAAACGCATCAGCGCCTTCTGATTCTCAGGAAGCTCCCACTCAAGCACAGCGCGGACCTTCTCGGGGTCCATGCGAAAACCAGAAGCAGAGTGAAGAAACCCCAGAAATTGAATTTCTGGAACCGCAAACACACATTTTTCCAGTTTCGCGTATAATTTATTCTCCCGCAGGATGAGCAAGACCTGACGTAAGTGTTCCTTATGAGTTTTGAAATCAGGAGAAAAAATCAAAATGTCATCCAAATACACTAATACAAATTTCCCCATTAAATGATAAAGAATGCTGTTCACGAAATGCAGAAAAACGGCTGGAGCATTCATCAAACCAAAAGGCATAACCAAATTCTCAAAATGGCCCTCAGGGGTATTGAAGGCCGTCTTCCATTCGTCTCCTTCTCTGACCCTGACCAGGTTGTATGCCCCTCTTAGATCTAATTTGGAAAAAACTTTAACCCCAACAATCTGGTTAAACAGGTCCGGGATCAGAGGAAGCGGATAAGGGTCACGAATTGTGATACTGTTCAGCTCCCTGAAATCCAGACAAGGTCTTAAAGAACCATCTTTTTTCTTAACAAAGAAAAAACCAGCGGCAACAGGTGACTTCGAGGGTCGTATGTGTCCTTTTCTCAGACTCTCGGAGATATAAGCACGCATAGCGACCCTTTCAGGTTGGGAGAGATTGTATAAACGAGATTTAGGCAGCTTGGCGTCTGGGATGAGATTAATAGGGCAATCGTACTCCCTGTGCGGGGGTAAATCCTGAACTCCACTCTCAGAGAAGACATCCGAAAATTCTGAGAGAAAAGATGGTACAGTCTTAGTAGAAACCTCAGAAACAGATGTCGTGAGGCAATTCTCTCTGCAAAAGTCACTCCAACCATTTATTTGCCTCGCTTGCCAATCAATGGTGGGGTTATGTTTAGTGAGCCAGGGTAGCCCCAACACTAGAGGAGTAGGCAATCCGCTAAGGATGAAACATGACACATCCGCAACATGAGCATCACTCGTTAATTAAACAGATATTGTGAACTATGCCCTTTAATGATTTCTGAGAAAGTGAAGCGGAATCAATAGCAAAAACAGGAATATCCTTTCCCAAAGTGCATACCTGGAAACCATGAGCTATCGCAAATTGATTATCAATGAGATTGACAGCTGCTCCACTATCTACAAAAATCTCACAAAAAATGTTCTTGCTCTCTAGCGCCACCCTGGCAGGCAGGACAAAACGGGAACTACAAGCAAATGGAAAACCTTCAATTTCCGCCTCAACCCTGCCAATGTTAACAGATGGAACATTTTTAAAGGATTTTTTCCTTCTTGTTTCTTTATTACTCCCAAAAAACTGCCTGAATCTCCTAGAGGGACAAATGATTTATACCTCCACAACAAAAACAAACCTTCCCATGCGGGCTGAATCTTCTATTGTCAGAGGCAATCAACCCCAGCTGCATGGGCTCCTGCTCAGAAGGGGTTGACAGCATCTGAGACCCCTGCGCACAGAATGAGACCGCTGCACTGTCCTGGGATTGAGTATGACAGGAAGGAGTGATCTCTCCTCTCTCTCTAAGACGCCTGTCAATACGAACGGCCTGAGACATGGCAGAGTCCAAGGAGGTAGGCCTCTCATGAAAGGCAAATGCATCTTTCAATCCCTCTGAAAGACCATGGCAAAATTGACTTCGGAGTGCAGCATCATTCCAACCAGTACCAGCTGCCCATCTCCGAAATTCTGAGCAGTATATCTCTGCGGATTGTTTACCCTGGCATAACAGGCGTAGTCTAGCCAAAGCAATACGATCCGGATCATCATATATCTGACCCAGGGCTAAAAAGAATTCATCCACTGAACGGAGGGGCCGTGCCCCCACCGGCAGCGAAAAGGCCCACGACTGAGCGTTACCCCTGAGCAGCGATATAATGATCCCCACCCTCCGTTCCTCATCACCAGAGGAATGGGGAAGAAGGCGAAAATGGAGTTTGCAAGCCTCTCTAAACCGCACAAAATTCTCACTACCCCCGGAGAACGTATCCGGGAGCGAGATCTTAGGCTCAGAACAAACTCCATGAACGCAAGCTGAACCGGTCACTTGAAACTGAGAAAGAGTCTTACGGAGATCTGCTACCTCCAATGAAAGACCCTGAAAGCGTTCAGTCAAAAGTGAAACCGGATCCATGCTTGAGACGGTTTTGGCGGTTTATAATGTCACGGAAGGTGTACAGGAAACAAGACAACACAAAATGAATATACGACTCACTGGATCCAAAACTAAGGAACAAAAAGGGAGACCCCTGCATTAGACCTGGCACTCTCCCTAACTGCTCAGCCTATGCGAAAATCCCAATGGTAGATGATCGCATATCCTCGTACCTCGACTGTATAACACCTGAACACCCTATAATAGTGAGGGGACACGACCACCGGCTCCCTACACTAGATACGGAGGGAGTCAGGGTCACCTGGGATCCAGCAAACAGAAAAACACAAATGAATGCACAACACTTATCTTGTAGAAGACTGGGAAGAAGGATCAGCATGCACACACACTCCAGGAAGTAATATAAACCGCCCACTGATGCACTATGGGGAGGAATTTAAAGGGATGCAATCAGTACAACTACATGACAGCTGAGAGAGGCTAACGAGATGAGGAACTGAAAGCAAAACAAAGGAAGCTCAAGGAGGAGGTTCTGTCAGAGCTTCTCAGATGTCTGGTAGTGACAGGTAAATATGCAGAAGGTGCCTGAGGCTGCTTCCAAGGCAGTACATACGGCTGCACCTTGGGGTTGAATGTTAGCACAGAATTGTTTATCTGGCCCACCCGTAGTGTTGATGGTGCAGCCAGGTCAGGAATAAGTGGTGCGGGTTCTGGCTGGGGCTGCTCCCTAAAATGCAGTCTGCCATCTGGGGTCTCCTGTAAGCATCTCACTTTGCCTACAGAGCCTGGGTCCTCCTGCCAGGTCTCTGGGGTGACTGCAAGGGTTAATGGCTTCGCTAGTAAAGTGACACTAGCAGCAAAAGGTCCTTGCACAGAACGCATGGGGGTATATTCTACCTGATCCCCCGCGTACAAGTTGTGACGGGCTTGCGGCAGATAGTGGCGCTTCACTGAGCGGCGGCCCACGAAGATCTCCGACCCGGAGTGTCTATCCTGCAGAAATCCAACTCCCCTTTCGACGGAGAACCAAAGCACAGTCCTAGTGCGCCTGGTGAGTTTAGGATCTCCTGGCTGGGGGTCGTCTACCACTTGCTTTACCCACTTCTCGATGGCGGATTTGTACTCCCACGCAGTCTGGGCATAAGCGGTTATCTCCCACGGGACCTCTGGGTTTCGGCATCCTGGTTTAATAGGGGTAGAACTGGGTGGTGGAGTAGAAACACCAGCCGCCTCCGCCACACCAGCCTAGGCCTAGTGGCGGTTTAAAGAGCCGCGGGAAGCGGTGCATGGGCAGATCCGGGCCTGGGTCTCAGGGAGCGCGGCAGCTCCTACCTGTTGCAGCGGCCGGGCGGCCGGTTCCGGTGCCTCCTGGTGATCGTCGCGGGGTCCCATCTCAGTCCGCGGTGCAGGCTGGTCGGACGCCTGGGCAGCAACAGCTTCCTCTGCGGGGATAGATTCAGTGTCGGCAGCCATCTTGTGTGACGTCTCGCCTTCCTCGCTGACAGTATTGGAAGCGGAGGGATCCACAGCCTCTGAGGACTTGACCAGGGAGTGGTAACAGCAACAGCGGCCTTCTCTTCTTCGGCGCTGCTCAGGATAGGAGTTACAGACTCCTTAGCCGTGGAGGTATCCACTGCCTCTGGGCTTGTGGCAAAGACGGAGGGCCCACTTTTCTTCACTAGCTGAGAGACTTGAATCTCTGGCGGGTAATCTTCATACACCGGCTATCCTCCGATAACCATCTGGTTCCATTTTGGCACCGGGAACGCCATCTTCCTTGGCTCCTCTGTCGGGGTGCATTCAGGAAGTGAGGGTGGAGCCCAGAGGGAGGAGTCTTCACTCCCTTGGCTCCCCATGTAAAGTTCGTGGTGGGCAGTCTTTAGTTTTCCCGCTTCTAGGGGGGCGTATTCGACATCTTCACACTCTTGAGAGGGCGTTACTGAGTTTTCCCGCTTCTGGGGGGCGTATTCGGCAATTTCGCGCTCTTGAGGGGGCGTTCTTGTCTTTTCCTGCTTCTGGGCATGAAGAAGAATCGCCATTTTACGAATATAGCGAATTAACGCTTGGAATGCTGGAGCGCACGTTTAGCGCTTTCTGGCACAGCAATAAGGCAATAAAGTAAATTTTCAGAACTTGCAGTACTGTGAAACATGCAATTTGATCCGGTTAAATACACAATTGGATCCGGTTCTGTTGGCAGGGATAGGCACACAATTCGATCCGATCCTGTTCGTGACGCCAAAAATGCAATGAGCAGGACCGTGGTACGGTTAGGCGGATGCCAAAATATGCAGTGGGTCCGGATATGGGTATAGAAGTCTATTGTTTTTTGTTCGTGACGCCAATTTCAGCGTGCGCAGGGTACAGTCTCAGGGCCCTTTAAGGTGTTGCAACTCACCCACCAGGTTAGTAATGCAAGAGTGGTGTAATGTCTCTGTGTAGTAGTAGGTATAGTGTCAACGGTGTCTCCTACCTTGGTACGGCTGGACTCACTTGCAATAAATGAGTGTGTTGCTAGTAGGAGTAATTGAGGGATTTAGTAGCAATGAATGAGATTCAGACTTGGAATATAATTCAACTTGTCTTTACTGGAGACAGCATTAATCCATATGAGGTACAGCAATATTCTTGGGTCCCAGAAGGTATTGGTAATGTATGGCAGGGTTTACTATCTCTTCTGCTTCTATCATATGCCTAGAGAATATGGCAGGAATCTATATCTTCTGCTCTGTCTATCTTCTGCTGTGTAGGGGACTGACCAGCTGAGGAGGAATTTGGCTTCTCCTGGTCTCTGGATGTTACTCACAGTTATGCTCACAGGGAATGGTTCGTCCTGGAGTTCTGGAGGTGGCTGCTTGCTTGTCACCAGTTGAGGCTGAAGGCTCCGACTGGGAATGGTGATCTTTGGTCTCAACCGAGACAAGATCCTGGGTTGGGATCCCTAGAACTGGGAGCTCCTACCAGCACAGCCTTCCCCTAGCCGGGGTGGCTGGCACACTAACTATAACTTCCTTCTCCTCCCCATGAGGCAGGATCTGGGAACATTCCACACCTCCTCAAAGAGGGGGGAGCTAAACTGGAATTAACTATTCCAGTTTAGAAGCACTAAACTGACACTAAGGTCCTGCTAAACATTGCTGCCACCTGCTGGTGTACATGGAAATTACAGCAAATATATGTAACAGGCTTAGAATATGCACATTTGTGAGGAATATTAAATAAAATCACATTAGATGACAAGGCACATGTTACCAACCAATAGTAGCGGGGAAACAGACTTTAGTAACATAACTCTGGGATGTTAGACATATAAGATGTCATATGAGAATTGGAACATTCTTACCTGTGGCAAAACCAACCTCGCCTCTGGGTTTTGGAGAGGCCTGTTTAAAAGCCTCTTGCCTCAGGATTATGGCCCATAGTAACTTTAAAGGAGAAGACAGACCGGCCGCACAGCTTAAATCTGTCTGTGGAATTGTATTTTATTTTATTATGCGTTCGGTTAAATTGTATGTTATGTGAGGGTACCCAGATAGCTAATATTATTGTATTCGTGTATTCTGAGTGCCATTCACCTAATGATATGCACTCAGACTTGAGCTATCTGGGGATATGTTAAATGTCTGTGTTTGCTGTGGGGGTGTGCCATTGTGTGTTTGAATGGTGATGTCTGTCCTGTTGTCTCCACATGTGTATTGGTGATCTCCCTTTGTCCTGAGAGATAATTGGATTGCCTTCGGTTGTCTCCGGGACAGAGAGGAGGAAACCATGATGCATTGTGGGGATATGTTGTAGCTGTCCTGTGTCGCAGTCTCCCTTCTGGTCCTCTGGGGGCGTGAACGATTGGTTGCTGTATTTACATTGTATGTGTTGTAAATTACTGATTGGTTGTATTTCAAAACCCTGTGGCGGACCTGTATTTGCAACAACTGTAATAAAAACCAGGCTGGGTGTGCCAGCACGTCAGAGCACTGCTTGACCCTCAACACGGAGCCTTGTCTCGTTATTGGGGGGATTCCCTGTATGCTGTTAGAGACTGATTGCCAGGAGTGTAAGCTGACTGTACGCTTTTCCTGTTCGTCTGCCGGCAGCTATTCGCGAGGTTCCAGTTTGGAGTGCTATTTTGTATCCAGTTCGGGAGGTTGGTGTTCTGCAGTAGCTGTGCCTGTCTCTCAGAAAGGGGCATATCGCCTAAACGGATTTTAACCCCTTGTCTGCTGAAATGGTCCGTTACATTACCAATTCAGCAGTACTTCAGACGAAACCAATCAGACAACCATTTATTCTTGATAATAATAATATAAAAAATTAAATTTATTTATATAGCTCCACCATATTCGGCAGCGCTTTACAAATTCTTAGGGTTCATGTACGAAACAAAACTAACTGGCTAATATGCAACTGAAACACTAGGAGTCAGGGCCCTGCTCGCAAGAGCTTACAATCTATGAGGAATTTGGGGTGACACATAAGGTAGTTGATTGTGATAAGTAGGATTTGAGCCATTATTGAACTGACAGGAGTGGTGCCGGAAGATCTGCTTCGGGTTTGGGACTACTAGAGGATCGAGTTCAGGCCAGAGAAGTTTGTGGGGGGAGGTTTAGTCGGGGAATAGTCAGTTTAGGTAGCTTCATAAGCCTGCCTGAAAAGATGTGTTTTTAAGGCACGTTTGAAGGTGGAAAAGTTGTGAATTGACCTTGAGCTGTCTTGTACATGTTCAGATGACTTTGGAGTTCTCATATATAGAGTTATCAGCAGGAATCACTGTCCTTAGAAGTCCCTAGATGAGGGAAGGGGAACTAGGGCAGCTCTACCTACAGAGCAACTTGCCCGGAAAGGTTCTGGGGCGGGGCTTAGGGGGTGGGTGGGGCTGACTGATTCACACGCATTACAAAACACAAGGTGCATATTAAAATATATAACACTATATAACGACTATATAAACTGACTATGGTCTCTGCTGCATTGGTCTCTGCTGCACTGTACTGTATTTTTCGCCCTATAAGATGCACCTAGGTTTTAGAGGAGAACAATAAGAAAAAAATATTTTTCATTACATCTCAGGTCAGACCAGCAATCAGACCCCCAATGTTAATCAGACCTCAGATCAGACCCCCAATGGCTCAGATCAACCCCCAAACCTTTAGCCATCTATCAGCCCCCCATGTCAGCCATAAGCCCCCATGTCAGCCATATGTCAGCCTCCATGTCAGCCATAAGTCAGCCCCGCATGTCAGCCATAAGTCAACCCCCCATGTCAGCCATAAGTCAGCCCCTCATGTCAGCCATAAGTCAGCCCCTCATGTCAGCCATATAGTCAGCCCCTCATGTCAGCCATATGTCATCCCCTTATGTCAGCCATATGTCAGACCCTCATATCAGCCATATGTCCTCCAGGTCAGCCATATGTCTCCCAGGTCAGCCATCAGCCCCCAGTGCAAATAAAATAAAAAAAACACTTACCTCTCCTGCTCCTGGTCATCATCGCGACCCTCTTTTTGCAGGCGCAGTAGGATTGGTACCCACACATGTTTCGCTGTGGGTGGAAATTCCTCTGCCAGTGTCAGCAACAGCAGAATGCAGCATCTCTCGCAGCAAAGCCTGGAAATGCTGCATTCTGACAGCTCCCCAGAACCTGTCCTGCTGCAGAGTTCGTACAGGTAGTAGTTAACGGCACGTTTTTGCTGGAACAGCCTATCAAGCATATACAAGGTGGAGTTCCAGAGCGTCGGGCAGTCACAAATCAGACGTCTGACGGGCAAGTGGTGTCGCCGCTGAACGTCAGCAAGGCGATCCATGGCCTTGTAAGACCTTCGAAAATGGGCAAAGATTTTCCTGGCCTGCCGCGAGACGTCATGGATACCGGGGAATTTGGCAACGAATCGCTGCACGACTAAGTTCAGGACGTGTGCCATGCACGGCACGTGTGTCATTTTGCCCTCTTTTCAGCGCGCTCAGCAGATTGGCACCGTTGTCGCACACCACTTTACCAACTGTCAAATTGAGTGGGGTTAGCCACTGATCAGCCTGTGACCGCAGAGCTGAAAGCAGTACAGGACCGGTGTTGCTCTTGGGTTCCAGGCACAACAGCCGCAGCACAGCATGGCAACGTCTCACCTGGGACATCGAATAGGTTCTGGGGAGCTTGGGGGGTGGAGCGGAAGAGGCGGTAGCAGTGGAAAAGGAGGAATCAGCCGAGAAGGAGACGGAGGATGGAGTAGGAGGAGGAAAAGAAGAGTCAGACCTACATGTAATCCATGGCGGTAACACCAAATCCACACGGGAGCCACGGGTTACATGCTTGACAACCATCAGAAGGTTCACCCAGTGGGCAGTAAAATGTATGTACCTTCCCTGCCCGTGTTTGCTAGACCATGTGTCTGTGGTCAGATCTTGGCACTGACACTGTGTGCCAGATATATATTAACTTGCTGCTGAATGTGGCCATATAGTTCAGGGATGCCCTTCTAGGAGAAATATTTCCTTCCGGGGACCTTTTATTGTGGTGTGCCAATGGCCACAAATTTTCTAAAGGCCTCCGAGTCTACCAATTTAAGTGACAGTAGTTGGCGAGATAGCAGTTCCGACAAGTCAGCGGTCAGCCATTGGGGAAAAGGATTATCCAGCGTCATCATTTTGTTACGCTCAAACATTTAGGCCACGGAAGCCTGCCTTCTGCCAGATGAACGCGACGATGGCACGGTGGAAGGTGGAGTGGAGGACAAATGGGAGGAGAGAGGAGCACCGGGAGTGTGGCTTTGTGGGTTCTGACGGGTTCATTGCTCCCACTGGGCTAAGTGATGGGAGGCCAGGTGCCTTCTTAAGGCGGTCGTCCCTAGGTGAGTGTTGGGCTTACAGCGAATTATGCGATGGCAACAATATTATCAGCAACTGAGACCTTAAAAAAAACACACTGCAGAGCCATGTGCCAGCGTCCTGGGAGATGTGACCGTGCATGGTGGATGGCTCACTCCAGATACATTTGCAGTCTGCTTTTTGCCTCCTGTGCACTGCGAGCTCTGCCTGCTTCTCCTCCTTCTCCCTATCTGCTGCTCCGTCTCTCCCTCTGAACTCCCCTCCTTATGCTTTTTTGTGGGGACCCACGTGATGTCCATTGACACGTCTTTATCATCACCTTCACCACCACTGACATTAGAGATCTCGGAGTAGGCAGCAACAGCGGGACCACCCTCCTTGGGCTGATCTCGGTACTGTCGTCAGACCGCGGGGTGGTGGATGTTGCGACCTCCTCTTCCTCATCCGATGCCAAGAATGGCTGCGCATCAGTAAGGTCTGGAAATGAATGGGAAAATAATTCCTCTGACTCGAGTAGAGGGGCTATGGTGGTGGTGGTGTCTTTGGGGGTGCACACAGCAGAGGAGGGTGCAGATACAGAGGATGAGAAGGGTGCAGAAGCGGAAGGCTGAGTGAGCAACTCAACCAACTCTTTTGCGCCCTTTGAAGTTATTGCACGCGCTTTCTCCAGCTTCCCACTCAGGGTCCGGCCTGATGCACCTGCCCGACCCCTACCATCCCTGCAGAACGGTCTGCCTCTGCCTGTCATTTTCTAAATGTCCCTCTGCTTTAGTCCGTAGAGAAGAACAGTATTTGTGGAAGAAGGTATATTGCAGCCCTTTAATCAGTATTTGGTGGAAAAAGGTAAATAGCAATAGCACCCCTCAATCAGTATTTTGTGGAAGATGGTATATGGCACCCCTCAATCTGTATTTGGCGGAAACAGGTATATAGCACCCCTCAATCATTATTTGGCGGAAACAGGCATATGGCACCCCTCAATCAGTATTTTGTGGAAGCAGGTGTATAGCAGCCCTTAATCAGTATTTGGTGGAAGAAGGTATATAGCAATAGCACCTCTCAATCAGTATTTTGTGGAAGAAGGTATATGGCACCCCTCAATGAGTATTTGGCAGAAACAGGTATATTGCACCCCTCAATCAATATTTTGTGGAAGCACGTGTATCGCAGCCCTCAATCCGTATTTGGTGGAAGAAGGTATATAGCAATAGCACCCCTCAATCAGTATTTTGTGGAAGAAGGTATTTTTGAAGATAGGCTGATGCTCATGCAACAGGTGACCCTGTAGCTGTTGGGGACCCACAATAAGAAACTCCCATGGGGGAGGAGGTGCTGCCATTTGAGGAAGAGGAGTCAGAGTTGAAAGAGGATGATGATGGTGACACCGGCCACGAAGGTCACAATGGTAACCTGTAGACTCACTTGCTTACACAGTGACAGGTAGTTCAGTGACATCAAGCAGTCTGATGATTACTGGATAGCCATGCATTTAGACCATTGTTACCAAGGCAAAATGGGAGAAGGTTTTCCTCTGGCAGAAAGGGAGGACAAATTGCATACGCAACTACTGTGTACGCAGCTTATGGTGAGCAGATGCGTGCCGCCAGCATGTCTGAAAGGGAGACCCCTGCAGTCACCCCCTTTCTGCCGCCATGAGCACCAGAAGCCACAATAAGCAGCAGCAGCCATTTCAGTCTCCGCAACATGATGGAGCAGTTTTTCCAAGTGCCAAGCCTGGCTAAGGCCAGTCAGTAAGCCGATAGCTCCCACCTCAATGCCCAGGTTCAGGCCTACCTAAATTATTGCCAGTCTCTGTTGCATGCCCAGTTCCCTGACCCCATGGATTTCTGAGCAGGCAGATTGGAACAGTGGTCAAGCAGGCTGAATGCGATCAATAGACGTCACCTTGCTGCTGGTGCCCTATCTTGCCACTGTTGCTGCTGCTACGGCCTGCATGATGCCACTAATGCCACTTGCCAACCATCACGTTCCCTCAAGCCACTTATCTATTTAATCTCATAACACCTAGTGTGTTTAATCATCATCTGCCCCCAATCGGGGACAATTTTTGGAAACTTTGGTATATGAAAAAGCATGAGACATGTTCCGGCGTGGTGTCTTTTTAAACACGCTGTATGATAACACTGTAAAATTTGCATTTACCCAAAGCTATGTATGTCAGTGTCACTAAGACATCATTTACTATTGCTGGCATCTCGTGCCAGAGCTTGGAGATGGGGGGAGGGAAAAAAAAGTCATAAAAAAAAAAAAAAAAGAGATAACAGGTTTTCCTAAAAATTATGAATCTTAGGAGGCAAGAGGGGGTTATACAGTATACCAACTTTCAGTGTAATTGGAGCAACCTAGCATACCTAACCTTTCAACCAACTTTGCATTAATCAATAGTATAGTGTGTATACATGCAAAATAACACTATTTCTGGACATTACTTGTATTTGACATTTTTTGCAGTCTTCTAATCTGTATGCCTTATCTTTGGTTTGCAGTTCTCCCAGAGTTGATGAGTGAAGACACAGAAAGTAGATCAGAATCTGCTTCCTAAATTTCTGTCATTCTCTCAGAAGCAGCCTCAGTATCATGGAGGACATTATAGTGAAAAACTGACCTGTATGAATGTGAATAAAGTACTTGAGGTGAGATAAAAACTGTCTATTATGCTGGCACAGTCCCTTTGTCTGTTTGTGTCTGTCTTGTCTCAATTAGTGCCTACTCATTCCTCACCCTTCCTGTCTCTTTAGACTTTTACTAACATTTGTAAACAGACTTATCAGAAATTTCAGAGAGAATGTTAGTTTAGGAAGGGTTGGGGGCAGCTGATAACAGGGGAATACAACCTTTTTTTCTGATAAGATATATTTGTGTCTACTCTTGATTTATGCACCATTGTATGTAAAGTTAGTGACTATTTAAATCCCTTGGTCTAACCAATGGCATATGGCTACTGGTTGCAGTAGTTTTGTTTCCCTTGCCATATAAGAAAATATGAGGGAATCTGGGTGTGTTTGTATAAATATGTCATGCCAACTGAAAATTATATTATTACATAAAAAAATAATAAATACATCCAATAACAGATGTTATTAGTAGTTACTTATAGAGGTTATAGAGGGTAAAGAATAGAGATGTCCTGAACTATTTGCTGGAGAATAGTTCCCGGCGAACATAGCTTGTTCGCGTTCGCCGCTGCGGGCGAACGTATGCGATGTTCGGCCTGCCTCCTATACGTCATCATTGAGCAAACTTTGACCCTGTTCCTCACAGTCAGCAGACACATTCCAGCCAATCAGCAGCAGACCCTCCCTCCCAGACCCTCCCACCGCCTATCAAAAAGCAAGGACAGCATCCATCTTAGATTAATTCTGAAGCTGCAGTGTCACAAAGTTGTAATCGCAATGTGATTAATACAGGTTATATTAATCGCATTGAGATTACAACTTAGAGCTTGGTTCCTAATGGTTATATTTATAGAATATAACGAAGATTGAGAATATAGTGCTATATTCGTTGTCAATTCTAGCAATACAACCATTAAGAACTCAGATCTAAGTTGTAATCGCAATGCGAATAATACAGGTTATATTAATCACATTGCGAATTCAACTTAGAGCTAAGTTCCTAATGATTGTATTGCTAGAATTGACGAATATAACGAATATAGCACTATATTCTCAATCTTCGTTATATTCTAGCAATACAACCATTAGGAACCCAGCAGCTCTAAGTTGAATTCGCAATGCGATTAATTGAAGTTCTATAAATCGCATTGCGATTTCAACTTAGAACTTCTGCTGACTTCCGTGCTCATGGAGCGTCCCTATCACTATGGGAACGGCTCCATGCTAGAATGTACTGTCGGAATTGAGAAAGTTGAAATCGCAATGCAATTAATTTAAGTTCTATAAATCACATTGCGATTTCAACTTAGAACTTCTGCTGACTTCCGTGCTCATGGAGCATCCCCATCACCATGGGGACGACTCCATGCTAGAATGTACTGTCGGATTTGAGAAAGTTGAAATCGCAATGTGATTAATTCAAGTTCTATAAATCGCATTGCGATTTCAACTTACCACGCTCTGGGTCAACTACGTAATTTTCCATGTGAGTTTTGCCATGGGTCCCCCTCCGGCATGCCACAGTCCAGGTGTTAGTCCCCTTGAAACAACTTTTCCATCACTATTGTGGCCACAAAGAGTCCCTATGGGTTTTCAAATTCGCCTTCCTATTGAAGTCTATTGCAGTTCACCCGATTCGCACTTTTGCGAACATTTGTGGAAATTCACGTTTGCCGTTCACGTTTGCCGTAAAGAACAAACTGGATTCTAGTGCTTGAAAATGTGCAAAGCACCCTCTGCTCCAATGGCAGAACATTTACAAAATAACTGCTAAATGCACAGTAATAGCTATAGACATACATATCATACTATACATAATTATTATTTTCTTTTATAATGTAGAGTCTACATTGTGTGGAGTCCCTGCACTTTCCAGCACATCATTGCTAACAGTGGACCTGGTTGTGCACTCTTCTCTAAAAGCTTTGACATGTTCTATGTTCAAAGGTAGGAACCAAGGGAAGGTTTTTGCACTACATCCAAGAAGCTACACTTTTCACACATATGCAGATCTGTGGAGAATAATGCAAGAAAACTGACCCATCAGAGAAATGGTCTGAACTTTGACTGTAAATCGGTACTCTGTTTCAGAAGTATAACTGACTTCTGATACAAAATACAGTAGGTAAAAGGGCTCCCCACCTACTATGCACTGTTTATAATATGAATATCTTCTTATGTGGTAGAGAGAGGCAACACAACAGCAAAGGTGCAAGTGATACCTCTGCACCACCACATATAAGGGCGGTCAGTCTGTACTCAGGATTTTTTGGGCTAGTTAGTGGATTGCATGGGATCCCCACACAAGGATGGCTGCAGGAATCACATGCACAGAGTTGTAACTTGAAACAGCAATGGGGCAACGAGTTTGGTAGTTGCGAAGTCTTTTTAGAGGCATCTGGATTACTCTCTCAAAGTAACACAATGGGGGTCGACAACTCTGCCCTGGAGTCTCCCTGTCCTGGCAGAGATGAAGGTGGCTACTGTATGCTGCTAGGTCTAGACTACTCTCTATGTGAAGCATGTGCTACACACGTATGACCAGAGATCACAGGTCCTCTTCAAAAAGAACACATTCATGCTCACAGTTTTCTGATGTAACTAATTTTTTTTCCCAACGCAATCTGCACAGGAGGACTGTCTAACTTCAGCTGTGCCACTCTCTACACAGACAGTTCACTGTGCAACAAGTTGGCTGGTCCTTTTATCCTGATCTGGCTAATCACAGATCCTATAAATGCTCACAGGTGTGAGGTTTAGAAAGCAGTGTGGTTGGCTCCCCCAGCACAGTACTCCCCTTTTGCTTCAACCTCTATCTAGATCCTTAGGGTAGTGTGCCCATTTACAAGCACCTCCACTTGCTAGCTAACTACTACACTGTGTATCTGGTCCTCTCTATTCCAGCAGCTGTGGTGTTTTCTGCAAACTGCATCTGCCTTCTGCCACATAGCCCTTCTGGACACCTCTATAAGGCGCCTTTCACACGAATCATATGGATTGTGTCCGGATCTGTTAAGGAAAAAACTGATGGTTTTAAACTCAAGTGCGTTCAGTGGTTCAGTTTTTTTTTTATGTAGATGCTTTTAGTTTTGGTATGTTGCAAACATCTCCTAGCAACGATCAGTGAAAAACACATTGCATCCAAACTGCATCTGGATTGCATCCGGATGCAATGCGTTTTTCACAGAGGCCCTATTCACTTCTATAGGACCAGGGTGTCACGGTCCCTCAGGTGACTGGTATCAGGAGATCAGAGAGACTGGCTGAGCGTGGCGGAATCTAACAGCCTCCTTGATTTTTCTTTATTCAGTGTTGATAGGGTTAACCACCTCCGGACCGCCTAACGCAGATGTGCGTTCCGGAGGTGGCAGCCCTGCGCACAGTCACGCATATATGCGTCATCTCGCGAGACGCGAGATTTCCTGTGAACGCGCGCACACAGGCGCGAACGCTCACAGGAACGGAAGGTAAGCGAGTGGATCTCCAGCCTGCCAGCGGCGATCGCTCGCTGGCAGGCTGGAGATCCGAATTTTTTAACCCCTAACAGGTATATTAGACGCTGTTTTCATAACAGCGTCTAATATACCTCCTACCTGGTCCTCTGGTGGTCCCTTTTGTTAGGATCGACCACCAGAGGACTCAGGTAGGTCAGTACAGTCGCAACAAACACCACACTACACTACACCCCCCCCGTCACTTATTAACCCCTTATAAACCCCTGATCACCAATGATCACCCCATATAAACTCCCTGATCACCCCCCTGTCATTGATCACCGCCCTGTCATTGATCACCCCCCCTGTCAGGCTCCGTTCAGACGTCCGTATGATTTTTACGGATCCACGGATACATGGATCGGATCCGCAAAACGCATACGGACGTCTAAATGGAGCCTTACAGGGGGGTGATCAATGACAGGCGGGTGATCACCCATATACACTCCCTGATCACCCCCTGTCATTGATCACCCCCCTGTCATTGATCACCCCCCTGTAAGGCTCCATTCAGACGTCCGCATGATTTTTACGGATCCATGGATACATGGATCGGATCCGCAAAACACATGCGGACGTCTGAATGGAGCCTTACAGGGGGTGATCAATGACAGGCGGGTGATCACCCATATACACTCCCTGATCACCCCCCTGTCATTGATCACCCCCCTGTCATTGATCACCCCCCTGTAAGGCTCCATTCAGACGTCCGCATGATTTTTACGGATCCATGGATACATGGATCGGATCCGCAAAAATCATGCGGACGTCTGAATGGAGCCTTACAGGGGGGTGATCTATGACAGGCGGGTGATCACCCATATACACTCCCTGATCACCCCCTGTCATTGATCACCCCCTGTCATTGATCACCCCCTGTCATGATCACCCCCCTGTAAGGCTCCATTCAGACGTCCGCATGTGTTTTGTGGATCCTATCCATGGATCCGTAAAAATCATGCGGATGTCTGAATGGAGCCTTACAGGGGGGGTGATCAGTGACAGGGGGGTGATCACCCTGATCACCCTGATCACCCCCTGTCATTGATAACCCCCCTGTAAGGCTCCATTCAGACGTCCGCATGTGTTTTGTGGATCCGATCCATGTATCCATGGATCCGTAAAAAATCATGCGGATGTCTGAATGGAGCCTTACAGGGGGGTGATCAGTGACAGGGGGGTGATCACCCTGATCACCCCCTGTCATTGATAACCCCCCTGTAAGGCTCCATTCAGACGTCCGCATGTGTTTTGTGGATCCGATCCATGTATCCATGGATCCGTAAAAAATCATGCGGATGTCTGAATGGAACCTTACAGTGGGGGTGATCATTGACAGGGGGGTGATCACCCTGATCACCCCCTGTCATTGATAACCCCCCTGTAAGGCTCCATTCAGACGTCCGCATGTGTTTTGTGGATCCGATCCATGTATCCATGGATCCGTAAAAATCATGCGGATGTCTGAATGGAGCCTTACAGGGGGGGGTGATCAGTGACAGGGGGTGATCACCCTGATCACCCCCTGTCATTGATAACCCCCCTGTAAGGCTCCATTCAGACGTCCGCATGTGTTTTGCGGATCCGATCCATGGATCCGTAAAAATTATACGGACGTATGAATGGAGCCTTACAGGGGGGTGATCAATGACAGGGGGGTGATCAGGGAGTCTATATGGGTGATCACCCCCCTGTCATTGATCACCCCCCTGTCATTGATCACCCCCCTGTCATTGATCACCCCCCCTTGGTAAGGCTCCATTCAGACATTTTTTTTGGCACAAGTTAGCGGAAATTTTTTGTTTGTTTTTGTTTTTGTTTTTTCTTACAAAGTCTCATATTCTACTAACTTGTGTCAAAAAATAAAATCTCACATGGACGCACCATACCCCTCACGGAATCCAAATGCGTAAACATTTTTAGACATTTATATTCCACGCTTTAGGGCCCCTAAAAAGCCAGGGCAGTATAAATACCCCACATGTGACCCCATTTCGGAAAGAAGACACCCCAAGGTATTCCGTGAGGGGCATATTGAGTCCATGAAAGATTGAAATTTTTGTCCTAAGTTAGCGGAAAGTGAGACTTTGTGAGAAAAAAACAAAAAAAAAATCAATATCCGCTAACTTATGCAAAAAAAAAAAAATTCTAGGAACTCGCCATGCCCCTCATTGAATACCTTGGGGTGTCTTCTTTCCAAAGTGGGGTCACATGTGGGGTATTTATACTGCCCTGGCTTTTTAGGGGCCCGAAAGTGTGAGAAGAAGTCTGGGATCCAAATGTCTAAAAATGCCCTCTTAAAAGGAATTTGGGCCCCTTTGCGCCGCATCTAGGCTGCAAAAAAGTGTCACACATGTGGTATCGCCGTACTCAGGAGAAGTTGGGGAATGTGTTTTGGGGTGTCATTTTACATATACCCATGCTGGGTGAGAAAAATATCTTGGTCAAATGCCAACTTTGTATAAAAAAATGGGAAAAGTTGTCTTTTGCCAAGATATTTCTCTCACCCAGCATGGGTATATGTAAAATGACCCCCCAAAACACATTGCCCAACTTCTCCTGAGTACGGCGATACCACATGTGTGACACTTTTTTGCAGCCAAGTTGGGCAAAGGGGCACATATTCCAAAGTGCACCTTTCGGATTTCGCAGGCCATTTTTTACACATTTTGATTGCAAGGTACTTCTTACACATTTGGGCCCCTAAATTGCCAGGGCAGTATAACTACGCCACAAGTGACCCCATTTTGGAAAGAAGACACCCCAAGGTATTCCGTGAGGGGCATGGCGAGTTCCTAGAATTTTTTACTTTTTGTCACAAGTTAGCGGAAAATGATGATTTTTCTTTTTTTTTCTTTTTTCCTTACAAAGTCTCATATTCCACTAACTTGCGACAAAAAATAAAAAATTCTAGGAACTCGCCATGCCCCTCACGGAATACCTTGGGGTGTCTTCTTTCCAAAATGGGGTCACTTGTGGCGTAGTTATACTGCCCTGGCAATTTAGGGGCCCAAATGTGTGAGAAGAACTTTCCAATCAAAATGTGTAAAAAATGCCCTGCAAAATCCGAAAGGTGCACTTTGGAATATGTGCCCCTTTGCCCACCTTGGCAGCAAAAAAGTGTGACACATCTGGTATCGCCGTACTCAGGAGAAGTTGGTCAATGTGTTTTGGGGTGTCATTTTACATATACCCATGCTGGGTGAGAAAAATATCTTGGTCAAATGCCAACTTTGTATAAAAAAATGGGAAAAGTTGTCTTTTGCCAAGATATTTCTCTCACCCAGCATGGGTATATGTAAAATGACACCCCAAAACACATTCCCCAACTTCTCCTGAGTACGGCGATACCAGATGTGTGACACTTTTTTGATGCCAAGGTGGGCAAAGGGGCACATATTCCAAAGTGCACCTTTCGGATTTCACCGGTCATTTTTTACAGATTTTGATTGCAAAGTACTTCTCACACATATGGGCCCCTAAATTGCCAGGGCAGTATAACTACGCCACAAGTGACCCCATTTTGGAAAGAAGACACCCCAAGGTATTCCGTGAGGGGCATGGCGAGTTCCTAGAATTTTTTATTTTTTGTCGCAAGTTAGTGGAATATGAGACTTTGTAAGGAAAAAAGAGAAAAAAAAAAATCATCATTTTCCGCTAACTTGTGACAAAAAATAAAAAATTCTAGGAACTCGCCATGGCCCTCACGGAATACCTTGGGGTGTCTTCTTTCCAAAATGGGGTCACTTGTGGCGTAGTTATACTGCCCTGGCAATTTAGGGGCCCAAATGTGTGAGAAGTACCTTGCAATCAAAATGTGTAAAAAATGGCCTGCAAAATCTGAAAGGTGCACTTTGGAATATGTGCCCCTTTGCCCACCTTGGCAGCAAAAAAGTGTGACACATCTGGTATCGCCGTACTCAGGAGAAGTTGGGGAATGTGTTTTGGGGTGTCATTTTACATATACCCATGCTGGATGAGAGAAATATCTTTGCAAAAGACAACTTTTCCCATTTTTTTATACAAAGTTGGCATTTGACCAAGATATTTTTCTCACCCAGCATGGGTATATGTAAAATGACACCCCAAAACACATTCCCCAACTTCTCCTGAGTACGGCGATACCAGATGTGTCACACTTTTTTGCTGCCAAGGTGGGAAAAGGGGCACATATTCCAAAGTGCACCTTTTGGATTTCACCGGTCATTTTTTACACATTTTGATTGCAAAGTTCTTCTCACACATTTGGGCCCCTAAATTGCCAGGGCAGTATAACTACCCCACAAGTGACCCCATTTTGGAAAGAAGACACCCCAAGGTATTCTGTGAGGGGCATGGTGAGTTCCTAGAATTTTTTTTTTTTTGTCGCAAGTTAGTGGAATATGAGACTTTGTAAGAAAAAATTAAAAAAATAAAATCATTATCATTTTCCGCTAACTTGTGACAAAAAATAAAAAGTTCTATGAACTCACTATGCCCATCAGCGAATACCTTAGGGTGTCTACTTTCCGAAATGGGGTCATTTGTGGGGTTTTTCTACTGTTTGGGCATTGTAGAACCTCAGGAATCATGACAGGTGCTCAGAAAGTCAGAGCTGTTTCAAAAAGCGGAAATTCACATTTTTGTACCATAGTTTGTAAATGCTATAACTTTTACCCAAACCATTTTTTTTTTTTGCCCAAACATTTTTTTTTTATCAAAGACATGTAGAACAATAAATTTGGCGAAAAATTTATATATGGATGTCGTTTTTTTTGCAAAATTTTACAGCTGAAAGTGGAAAATGTCATTTTTTTGCAAAAAAATCGTTACATTTTGATTAATAACAAAAAATGTCAGCAGCAATGAAATACCACCAAATGAAAGCTCTATTAGTGAGAAGAAAAGGAGGTAAAAATCATTTGTATGGTAAGTTGCATGACCGAGCGATAAACGGTGAAAGTAGTGTAGTGCCGAAGTGTAAAAAGTGCTCTGGTCATGAAGGGGGTTTCACCTAGCGGGGCTAAAGTGGTTAATGACCACTTCCCTTTTCTTAGCTGTTGCTCAGTGGTCACCACTTCTACCCTTTATAGCCTAACCCCACCCTTCTGACTATGCGGTAGATAGCTCCATTTTGTTTTGGCTGAGCTGGTATTAGGTCGTCTCTGGTGTTCCTGTTCTTCCATCTCTACAGAAGTTAAGTTTAGCGTTTGTTTGTATTTGTTATATTCCCTGTTGTTGTATCTGGGCCTGAGACAGAGACTTCCATTCGTCCATCTGGGAAGGAATGGGTTATCTCTGGTCCTTAACTTATTCCAGAGCCTTATAGGAAAGTTAGGGCCTTGGTATCCTGCATATGAATATTCCTACCTTCAAGGTCTATTAATATTGATAGGTTTTCAGGGCCCAGATTAGGGTTGTCTAGGATGTGTCCTGTTTGTTCCCCTTCCCTCCTGTGTTCAGTGTGGAGTGTCCCCCCCCCCCCCCATACTGATCGCGACACAGGGCGGTGTAAAAAACACAGAATATAGAACATACTGAGATTTTCGCATAACACAGAGATGATATGTGAAAAACAACGCTCATGTACACAGACCCATTGAAATTAATGGTGCGGGTGCAATGCGTTCACGTCACGCATTGCACCCGTACGGAAAAGTTGTTTATGTGAAAGGGGACTAAGAGCTCATTCATGCAGCAATGTCCTATTTTGGTCTACAAAAAATGGATCTCAAAATTACGAAAAACTTCCGCAAGCATTCCGTATTTTTCTCACTCCCATCAACAGAAAGGATTATTTTTGTCTGCAATTTGGACAAGAATAACACCTGCTCTATAATATGTGGAACAGCAACATGGATCCAAAAAAGGGCAGAGGGGCAGCAGTTTCCAGTTAGTTCTAGGGAGTTCATAGCTAGTCAGTTTAGGAGTAAGGTGTGGCACACTCTCAGGCTGAGGTGCCTATGCCAGCCAGAGCAGCCTAAGCTCTGCTAACCATGGAAGCAGATGTCTAGAAACCAGTGGCGTAACTAGAAGTGACTGGGCCCCACAGCAAATATTTGTAAGGGCACCTCCAGTGCGCTTCGCACCTCCCTCCTCCTGTGTAAACCCCACTCCTTTGGCACAGTGTAGCGGTATACTGTATATTGTGTGGCACAGTGTAGAGGTATACTGTATATTGTTTGGCACAGTGTAGGCTATATGAGTATAACATAAACATATTTCACATGAAAACTTACAGTTACTTGGCCCTTGGGGATCTCGGACGCCACTTCAAAACTTGGCTGGGGGGCTCGGGGGAGCTGATGTTGTGCTTTATCCTAATGAGAAAGATTTCATAATAAGGATTTGGAGAAGGGGCAGAGGGATAGCAGAGCAGGGAGAGGCTGGTGCTGCTACTAGGGGCTCATACCATGGGGGAGTAATAAAGCCCACCATAATGCCCCCCCAGTAGTAATAACTCTCCTTATAATGTGACAGTGCAAAAATACCCCCTTGTAATGCCCCAGTTGAGCTAATGTCCCCATAGTGCCCCCATAATGTGCCAGTATAACATACCCCTATATAGTGCCCCCAGTAAATTCCCCCATAGTGCTCCTCTCCCCCCTTCCTGCTAGTGCCCCCCATAATGTACCAGTATAAAATGCCCCATATATAGTGCCCCAGTAGATGCCCCTCAGTGTCCGGCCTCTGATAGGCTGCCGGCCTAGTGTCCCCCATGATGCCCCCCAATAATGTGCCAGTAAGTCCCCATAGATGCCCCCCCATCATGTGCCAGTATCAAGTGCCTCTCTCCTCCCCCCCACATGTCCCAGTATCATAGTGCCATCTCCCCCCAATGTGCCAGTATCAAGTGCCTCTCTCCTTCCCACCCCCCATGTGCCAGTATCATAGTGCCAAACCCCCCATGTGCCAGTATCAAGTTGCCTCTCTCTTCCCCCCATGTCCCAGTATCATAGTGCCATATCCCCCCCAAAAAGTGCCAGTATCAAGTGCCTCTGTCCCCCCCATGTGCCAGTATCATAGTGCCAAACCCACCCATGTGCCAGTATCAAGTGCCAACCCCCCCCACATGCCAGTATCAAGTGCCTCTCTCATCCCCCCATGTCCCAGTATCATACTGCCATCTCCCCCCCCCACAAAAAAGTGCCAGTATCAAGTGCCTCTCTCCCTCCCCCCCCCCCATGTGCCAGTATCAGGTGCCAACCCCTCTCCCCCCATGTGCCAGTATCAGGTGCCTCTCCCCCCCATGTGCCAGTATCAGGTGCAACCCCTCCCCCATGTGCCAGTATCAGATGCCTCTCCCCCCCCCCCATGTGCCAGTATCAGGTGCCAACCCCCCTCCCCCCAGGTGCCAGTATCAAGTGCCTCTCTCCCCCCCCCCATGTCCCAGTATCATACTGCCATCTCCCCCCCCCACAGAAAAAAGTGCCAGTATCAAGTGCCTCTCCCCCCCCATGTCCCAGTATCATACTGCCATCTCCCCCCCCCCACAGAAAAAAGTGCCAGTATCAAGTGCCTCTCGTGCCAGTATCAGGTGCCTCTCCCCCCCCTCCATGTGCCAGTATCAGGTGCCAACCCCCCTCCCCCCCATGTTCCAGTATCAAGTGCCAACCCCTCCCCCCCCCCATGTGCCAGTATCAGGTGCCTCTCTCCCCCCCATGTTCCAGTATCAGGTGCCAACCCCCCTCCCCCCCAGGTGCCAGTATCAGGTGCCAACCCCTCTCCCCCCATGTGCCAGTATAAAGTGCCTCCCGCTCCCCCCCATGGCAGTAACAGTCGGGTATTAAAAAAATAATAATAAACCCATTGAACGATGTACTGTCCCACAGTACATCGTTCCCAGCCGCCACTACTTCTCCTGGAGAGCCGTGCCCTCCCTGCGCAACCAAGTATCGGATAAAATCAAGTGTGCACTGCGCAACGCCATCTGTGTCGAGGTCCATCTAACCACAGATACATGGACCAGTAACAGGGCCGTCTTTAATATTGATTGGACCCTGGGCAAGAATTTACTTGGGCCCCCTGGATCCCCCACCTGCACTTTGCTGTACTTGCTATACAGCAGCACTTACCTGTCACATCCAGTGCCTCCAGGTGACGTCTCCTCTCTGTCATCATCTTCTCCACTCGGTCTGGACAACTTCTCTCAGCCGCCTCGTCTCTGCAGAGTGTGACACACAGACATCTTAGCTTCCTCACATTCTATCATTATCCCCCAACTGTAGTCCCCACAGTGTTATCCTGCTGCTTGCTATGCCCCCCCCCCAGGGGTGTAGCTATAGGGGGTGCAGAGGTAGCATCCCCCAGTAGTAATAGGACCTGCCTATAATGTCCCCTGGATCTGCAGTTCCCCCTTGCAGTTATAACCCTCCCTCCACCATACAGTCCCATGTAAATAACATCACCTCCTCCCCAGCTGCCTCCAACGCACAATCCCATGTAAACATCACGCCCTACGGCTACTTTCACACTTGCGTTCCTGCAGATCTGTCCTGCACTTGTACAGGACGGATCCGCACCGATAATACAAACGAATGCATCCGTTCAGGACCGATTTGTATTAGATTTGAATTTCTAAGTCCCAATACGGATCTGTCCTGACTTACATTAAAAGTCAATGGGGGATGGATCTGTTTACAATTGCACCATTTTATGTCAATGCAATGGGATCCGTCCCCATTGACTTACATTGTAAGTCAGGACTGATCCGTTTGGCTCCACAAGGCCATGCGGACACAAAAGCGCTGCTTCCAGCATTTTGGGGTCCGCCTCCAAAACAGAACGGGGGACCGTACGAGCCGAACAAATGCATTATGAATGGATCCGCATCCATTCAGAATGCATTGGGGTTAAACTGATGCATTTGGGGCTGCTTGTGAGAGCCTTGAAACGGATCTCACAAGCGGACCCAGAAACGCCAGTGTGAACGTAGCCTAAACATTAAGTCCCATGTACATAAACATCATTCCCCCCCACAATCCACTTTCAACATACAGTCCCATGTAAATAACATCACTCCCTCACCCAGCCACCTCAAGCATATAGTTCCATGTCAATAACATCCCTCCCTTCAGCCCTAACATACATCCCAGTTAAATAACTACAACTCCCAGCATCTGCCTCTCCCTTCACTTACCTTTTCTCATGTACAGACATCACCATTAGGCTCCTTCTCCTCTTCACTCCGGTCCAATCCTGCACTGGTCACATGATTGTGACATCATCCAGGTCATCCTATCACAGCCTGTTTTGCTGATCACATGACCTGTGATGTCACCGCAGGTCCTTCAGCTCTTCCCAGTGTAAGATTCAATTGTATTGCCGTTCTGTGTACGGCAATACAGTTGTATCTAGCAGGCAGGACATTCGGGGCATGGGACAAAACATCCCAGGCCCCGAATGTTTTAACCTAGCAACGCCCCTGGACTAGTGAATGGGAGTCAGGAAACGGAGCTCCCTTGGGCCCCCAGGAGCAACTGGGCCCCGGGCAGCTGCCCCTTTTGCCCTGTGGCAAAGACGGCCCTGACCAGTAAGCACGGCCAGGGACGCTATATCTCCCTAACTGCACACTGGGTAAATGTAGTGGCAGCTGGGCTTCAGACAGTGAGCTGTTTGACGCGAGTCCTTCCGCCACCAAGGATCTCAGGGCATCATTCTTTGCCTCCTGTTGCCTCCTCTTCCTACTCGGCTTCCTCCTCCTCTTCTACCACCTCCTAATTATGTCAGCGATAGACCTTCACCACCAACTTCAGCACAGCCAGGGGTAAACGTCAGCAGGCCGTTCTGAAACTGATGTGTTTGGGGGACAGGCCCCACACCGCGCAGGAGTTGTGGCGGGGTATAGAACAACAGACTGACAAGTGGTTGCTGCCAGTGAGCCTCAAGCCCGGCCTGGTGGTGTACGATAATGGACTAAAACTCGTTGCAGCTCTGGTTTGATGCACATCCCTTGCCTGACGCATGTGCTGAATTTGGTGGTGCAGAAATTCATTCACAACTACCCCGACATGTCAGAGCTGCTGCATAAAGTGTGGGCCGTCTGTGCGCACTTTCGGCGTTCTCATCTTGCCGCCACTCGGCTATCTGCTCTACAGCATAACTTCAGCCTTCCCGCTCACCGCCTCATATGCGACGTGCCATAGTGGAGTTTCAGCTGCAGCACGCACGGGTGAATCGCACTGCGGAACAGCACCACTTCACCACCAATGACTGGGCCTCCATGCGAGACCTGTGTGCCCTGTTGCGCTGTTTTGAGTACTCCACCAACATGGCCAGCGTTACAATACCACTTCTATGTCTCCTTGAGAAAACACTTAGGGCGATAATGGAAGAGGATGTGGCCCAGGACGAGAAGGAGGAGGAAGAGGGGTCATTTATAACACTTTCAGGCCAGTCTTTTAGAAGTGGCTCAGAGGGAGGTTTTTTTGCAACAGCAGAGGCCAGGTACAAATTTGTCCAGCCAGGGCCCACTACTGGAGGACGAGGTGGAGGCGGATTAGGATGAAGCATGTTCACAGCGGGGTGGCACCCAACGCAGCTCGGGCCCATCACTGGTGCGTGGGTGGGAGGATACGGTGGATGCAGAAGATACGCCTCCCACAGAGGACAGGTTGTCCTTACCTCTGGGCAGCCTGGCACACATGAGCGACTACATGCTGTAGTGCCTGCGCAACGACAGCAGAGTTGCCCTTATTTTAACGTGTGCTGACTATTGGGTGGCCACCCTGCTGGATCCCCGTTACAAAGACAATGTGACGTCCTTAATTCCCTCACTGGAGCATGATCGGAAGATGTGCGACTACAGGCACACGCTGGTAGACGCGCTTCTGAGAGCATTCCCGACTGACGCCAGTGGACAAGTGGAAGCACAAGTGAAGGCAGGGGAGGAGGAAGAGGTCGCCAATGCAGCTGTGTCAGCGCCAGCACCTCAGAAGGCAGGGTTAGCATGGCCGACATGTGGAAAAGCTTTGTCACCTCGCCACAACAACCGGCCCCAACTGCTGAAATGGAGCGTGTTAGCAGGAGGCAGCATTTGAACAACATGGTGGAACAGTACCTGTGCACACACCTACACATACTGACTGATGGTTCTGCCCCATTCAACTTCTGGGTCTCCGAATTGTCCACATGGCCAGAGCTTGCCCTGTATGCCTTGGAGGTGCTGGCCTGCCCTGCAGCCAGTGTGCTCTCTGAGCGTGTATTTAGCACGGCAGGAGGCTTCATTACAGACAGAAGCAGCTGCCTGTCCACAGCCAACGTTTTTGCTGCCTTTTGCAGCCCTCTAGCTCTTTCCAGGGCTATTTTAGAGCCATTTTAGTTGCCAAAAGTTCAGGTCGCCATTGACTTCAATGGGGTTTGGCTTTAAGTTCAGGTCAAGTTCGGGCCCCGAACCCAAACTTTTTTTTCAAGTTCGACCGAACCTGCCGAACCCGAACATCCAGCTGTCCGCTCAACTCTACCTGCCAGTTTATTCCAAAGCCTGCTGGAACCAAGACAAAGCCTGCCAATCGTTTGGATAAAAGTTTATTCAAGTAAAGCTGCCTTTGAATTTCATAACAAGGTCTTGACTCAAGTTATTTTTCCTTCATCCCTCAATTATTCCTCTTATTAATGCTTCAGAGCCAAAGCCTGGAGTCTTGCTGTTTCCAGGTAGGATCACCTTGACACATAAAGAGACATATAGGCCACACTTCACAACTCACAGGCAAATGAGAGAGGGACCTTGAAATGGTGATATCTGATAAACAGTGGTCAAGAATTTTTAAGTTAGCGGACGCAAGAAGCAGGATATAAAATTCTTTCACGCTGGTACAGAGTACCAAACCGAGTTCAAGAAATAAATCAAGAGATAAGTTCGGCCGGTTGGAGGTGCAATGAGGCGAAGGGCATGATGCTACATATTTTTTGGGCTTGTCCGGGTTTGGGAGACAGTGAGTAATGTGATATGTAAGTTAACGGACTTAGACATACAGCCCAATCCAGCATCATTTTAATTGCAACATAGCGATATTCCAGTGAAGGTGTACAAACGTTCCTTACTATGCTTTTTGATAATAGCGGCACGGGCATGTATACCACAATTATGGAAACAAAAGAATGCACCTACAAGGAAGCAATGGATACAAAAGGTTAATGAGTTTATGTATATGGAAAACTTAACAGCATACTGTCAGAACACACAGGAGTCCTACTTAACCACATGGGAGAAGTGGATACAGTTTCAGGAGTCTCGAGAATATGAGGACTTAATATAAAGAGTGCTATGTGGGGGTGCAGCCTAGGAGAGGTGGGGACGGACGGGAGGCGAGGGATGGTAAGGGAAGGGAGGAGGGAGGGGGGAGGGTTGGGTAGGGGAGGCGAGGGAGGTTTTCCTACTTGGGAGGTTGGGATAGGGGATATAGTATTACACAGTACTGAGTATGGAGTTCAAGCATACATAGGAATACTACTCTGGCAGACACTTGTTTTTGTTATAAGATAGAATGTTGTAATTTACCTTACGTTTGGAATATTGGCTTGTCTTATAGACTGTGTATGATTTAAAATAATAGAAAAATAAAGAATTGAAAAAAATGAAGCTCTAAGAGACTGGCTGCACGTGATGTTATCTGACAGCCTCTTTGGTTTCACTTGTTTCAGTATTGTTGCTTGTAATGACCACACCTCTTGTCTCAGGTGTAGCTTAGTGGTCATTCCAACTCTCCTATTTAATCTGGCTTCACCCATCATGATATGCGGTTAATAGCATCAGTTTGGTATTGGAAGTGCTGGTGTGTGGTCATCTTCTGAGTTCCTGCTCGTCCATTTACTTCAGAAGTTAAGTGTTTCTTTTCTTTTGTATTTTATTGTTTCCCCTCTGTCTTTTGTTACTAGGCCTCAGAGAGATGCTTGTTCTTTCATATTGGAAGGAACAGGTTGTTTCAAGCCCTGACACTATTCCAGGGCAATTCACGGTTTCCTGGGTCATAGGTTCCAGTGTATGAACATTCCTACCCTCAAGGTCTTCATATGGATAGAAGTCAGGGCTAGGATTAGGGTTTCTATAAGTGGTTTCCGTTTCCCTTTCCCTAGCTTTGAGGCCTAGTTCCTTTTGCCTTCTCTCCTGTTGTCGGTGTGGTGTTCCCTTCTACATCACTAACGTGACACCATGCTTACACACTACAGGAAAAAATGCTGGCCTCTCTGGAGGCTGGGATTGTGGGAGAGCGCACAGGCAGTAACTTTTTCCTATAGTGTGCAAGCATGACCACTGCTTCTGGATTGCAGCGTGGTCGTAACCATGGAAACAAGCAGTGTATAATGTGATTGAAAAATGTATCCAGCCAGCAAAAGAGGCAATATGGACAATCACAATACATTAGTAATTGCCTTGTATTAACTTTCTCTACATACCGGTAATACACGCCATTTGCTATAGTGACACAACCCCTTTAATGTCCACAACTCACTTTACATTTTAATCTCTGCTGTCACGGCAACCATAGAGGTGCATGCGGTCTTAGGATATCCAGTCATCTAATAAACAAATTATGTAGTTTACAATTAAACCAAACTCATCAATTTTTGGCTAGCATTAAACATGCTGTCATTAGTGTTGATCACGAATATTCGAATTTTTAATTTTTATCGCGAATATAGGTACTTCGAAAATTCGCGAATATTTCGAATATAGTTATATATATTCGTAATTTAGAATATTCGGGAATTTTTTTTTTCTTTTTTTTTCATCAGTACACATGATCCCTTCCTGCTTCTAGCTTGTGGGCCAAAAAGAAGGCTGCAATATACTTGACTTTAGGAGTAGTAGTGTTTGCGAATTTAGCTCTATATTCGTTTTTTCGAATATTTGCTATATTGCTATATATTCTTGTTTTAGAATATTACGAATATTCGAAAAAAGAAAGTTATAGCAATATAGCGAATATTCAAAAAACGGATATAGAGCAATTTAGCTAATATAGTGCTATAATCTTTTTTTTTTATAGTTGTAATTTTTTTCCAATCTGAACTTCAGATGAGAAAAAAATTACAACTATTAGAGAAAGAAGATTATAGCACTATATTTGCTAAATTGCTCTATATTCGATTTTTTTTCGAATATTCGCTATATTGCTATATATTCTTGTTTTAGAATATTACAAATATTCGAAAAAACGAAGTTATAGCAATATAGCGAATATTCGAAAAAAACCGAATATAGAGCAATTTAGCTAATATAGTGTTATAATCTTCTTTGTCTAATAGTTGTAATTTTTTTCTCATCTGAAGTTCAGATTGGAAAAAAAATTACAACTATAAAAAAAAAGATTATAGCACTATATTAGCTAAATTGCTCTATATTTGTTTTTTCGAATATTCACTATATTGCTATATATTCTTGTTTTAGAATATTACGAATATTCGAAAAAAACGAAGTTATAGCAATATAGCGAATATTAAAAAAAAATCGAATATAGAGCAATTTAGCTAATATAGTGCTATAATCTTCTTTGTCTGAAGGTTGTAAGTTGAAAAATTCGCAATAAAAATTTGAATCCGAAAATTCGAATTACGAAAATTTGCATATTACACAATCATTACCTTGCCGATTTTTCGAGAAAAAAAATCTCGAATTTTCGATGAATATTCTAAAAAATATTTGCGGAATATCGCAAATTCGAACATGACCCCTGCCGCTCATCACTAGCTGTCATAGGAAATAGAAAGTGCACCCTCCTTTAAGTGTATGTTTCTACTTATCAGGGCAAAACAATTGTGTGGTCTTACCAACTTCTACAGTGTCTAATATAATTTTCAATAGAACACCACGTGTGCTCGAGCGCGATGCTCGAGTCTCCTCCCCGCACATTTGTTGGCTGCTACACAGCCGATAAGCACGCAGGAAAGTACTGGCCCTCACTGTAATGCCGTAGCCATGTTGGTTACAGTGATTGGCTGACTGGAACACGTCATTGGGTGCTCGTTCAGCTCAGTCTTAGTCAGGGAGAGCTGCAGCAGAAGGGACAGATAGTGTAGGTACAGGAATTGTTTAGTGTTGAAAGGTGTTAGAGACCCAAAAGTCCTTTTAAGGACTATTTTAAGGACTATTGTTTTATCTGGCTGCAATATATATTATTCACACAACCTGTGCTAAATTGTGTGCAATTGTTTGGCCGCTGCTGACAGTGACACAACCTCTTCTACATCTGTTGTGTCATATTAGCGCATCCTAAATATCTGTGACATTCAGCGCAATTGTTTGACCGCTGGTGACAGCGACATTACCTGCACTACATCTCCTGTATAACGTTTGCGTATCCTAAATATCTGTGACATTCAGTCAAATTTTTTCGCCTCTGGTGACAGCAAAATTACCTGCTCTAGATCTCCTGTAAAACGTTTGCGCATCCTAAATATCTGTGACATTTAGTCCAATTTTTTTGCTGCTGGTGATAGGAAAAATTCTTACCTGGGATTTTACTTTCCTTGAGTCCGTAGGCAGCACAGAATGGGGTTAACTTTGTTCTCATCCGATCCCCGAACCGCCCACCTAGACAAAAGGTACAGATTAAAATAATTAACTCATTAGCAGTGACCAATAAAAGGCTACCTCCTCAGAACCTCCTTGTGTTAATACAAATAGACTCAGACCAAGAATTATGCCAAGAAGAAATTTATTAGGGAGGGTATACTTGTGCTGCCTACGGACTCAAGGAAAGTAAAATCCCAGGTAAGAATTTTTCCTTTCCCATCTCGTCCTACGGCAGCACAGAATGGGATTTTCATAGATCACAAGGGGGGGTCTCTTCACTCAGAGCTGCAGACAGAACCCCGGTACCAAAGGCTGAGCTCCTAGCGTTAACATCCAAACGATAATGCTTGACGAAGGTCAGGGATGAGGACCAGGACGCTGCATTGCAGATCTCCTCCATCGAGACTTGTGCGACCTCTGCCCAAGAAGTAGCCGTGGCCCTGGTGGAATGCGCTCTCACTGGAAATGGAGGAGGTATCTCTTCCAGAGAATAGGCTTCCAATATTGTGGTCTTGATCCATCTTGCCAACGTATCCTTAGAAGGAGAAGAACCCTTTCTTGGCCCAGAGAAGAGGACAAAAAGGTTTTCCACTGTTCTGAAATCCCTTGTTTTTTGTAAATAGATAAGCAGGGCTCTTCTAACATCCAAAGTATGCAAGAGTTTCTGGTTCTCATCCAGAGGCTCAGAAAAGAACACTGGGAGGAATGATTCTCTATTTTTGTTCGCTGCTGAAGGGATTTTAGGCAAAAAAGCTGGCATAGTACGGAGTAGAACCCCATCTGGCAGAAAACGTAGGTACGGAAACTTTGAAGATAAAGCCTGGAGTTCCCGATGAGGACAATAAAAAAACACAAGGAGGTTCTGAGGAGGTAGCCTTTTATTGGTCACTGCTAATGAGTTAATTATTTTAATCTGTACCTTTTGTCTAGGTGGGCGGTCCGGGGATCGGATGAGAACAAAGTTAACCCCATTCTGTGCTGCCGTAGGACGAGATGGGAAAGCAACATTACCTGCGCTATATCTCCTGTATAACATTTGCGTATCCTAAATATCTGTGACATTCAGTCAAATTTTTTTGCTGCTGGTGACAGCGACATTACCTGCACTACATCTCCTGTATAACGTTTGCGCATGCTAAATATCTGGGACATTCAGTCTAATTTATTTGTGCATACACTTACAAAACCTGCACTACTGTAGGTGTGACATACTTGCAAGAATACATACCATTTGTGCTCAATGCGAGCAGTAAGGGACGGGAAAGTGGTGAGCAGTAAGGGACGGGGAAGTGTCCGTGCTGCTAATGGTGCACGCAGAGGCCGTGGCCCTGGGCGCGGTGAAACTGTGCCTGCTGCCAGAGCACAAGAAACACACGTATCCACGATACTTAGCTTCATGTCCCAGTTTGCAGGGCGGCGCAGGACACCACTCTCGAAGTCACACCAGTGCGACCAGGTGGTTGGTTGGATTGCATCAGATAATGCTTCCAGTCAGTTAAGCACCACCCTGTCTTCCACAAAGTTCAGTCTCAATAGCCAAGAGTCTGGTCAACAGAATCCTCACCCTGATCCTCCTTCCTCCCACCATGGAGAGTCTTGGCAAACAAGTGATCCCACACTTGGATATTCCGAGGAGCTCTTATCAGTGTCAATCCTTGATTTGGGCTTCTCGCCAAGCCTGCTTGAAGATGGACATGAGGAGATCTTGTGCACTGATTCCCAAATTCTTGAGCATCAACAGTCAGAAGAAGATGACATTGGGGAACGGCAATTAGTGTTTCACAAGGTGGATGATGATAATGAGACACAGTTGCCAATAAGTCAACAGCAATTAATGTTTCAAGAGTTTGATGATGAGGATAAGACACAGTTGTCAATACATGAGGTTCTTGTTAGGTCAACAAGTCAGGAGGATGACCAGAGTGAGGAAGTGGAAGCGGAGGTGGTGGACGATGAAGTCACTGACCCAACCTGTCACGGATGGTGTAACAGAAAACAAGAAGTTACAAATAATGATCCGACTGGCTTGATCCGAAACTAAGGAACAAAAGGGAGACCCCTATTTAAGCACTGAAACTCTCCCTGTCTTCTCAGCCCATGCAAAGATCTCAATGATAGAAAATTGCATGCCCTCGTGCCTCGACTGTATGACACCTGAACACCCTATAATAGTGAGGGGACACGACCACCGGCTCCCTACACTTAATACGGAGGGAGTCAGGGTCACCTAGGATCAAGCAAACAGGAAAACACAAATAAATGAACGGACTTATCTGTAGAAGCATCAGTTGTAGCATCCAGCATGCAGGGCCGGAGCTACCATAGAGGCAAGGGGGGCAATTGCCCCCGGGCCCCCGACTCCTTAGGGGCCCCCGGCGCCGGCCCGGCCGCAACTACTAAACGAATAATTCTTTTGTGTGCCTGGCACTGCCTGTGTCTGGAGAGACACCGCGCCGCCGCCGCAGTAATGTAATTTATAAATTAAAACTAACTGGGCTGGTCCGGAGTCAAGTGGAGCCTCGGCGGGGGAGGGGTCCCCCCGCCATGCGCCGGCGGCCGCTGAGTCACCTCACTGTGCCTGCGCTGCCGCTGCTTGTCTCTTTAAGAGATTCGAGACTGGAGCAGCGGCATGCACGGCACAGGCAGGCATGTCTAGCGTCTGGCTGACGTACGTTGTCACAGGCTCCGCCCCCCCGCCCTGGATTGAACTTAAGGAGGGCAGGAGCCCTCCAGCCTCCTATACCCTGGATGCATCTTCTCCAAGGGCCCCCCTCTGATCGGTAATGTCTCCCTTGACAGAGGTTGCTCATCATCGCTATTAGAACCTAACAGGTTATATATATATATATATATATATATAGGAGCTAAGTATCATTTTACTTTATCTGTTTATTTTGTTGTTCCCTACGTTCACATCACCTCCTGATGAGCTGCCATCTGCAGCTGAAACACGTTGGGGTTGTCTTATTGTTTATACATGATTCCATCTGTATATGTGTTTTTTTGTTTTCCCTGGATGTATTTGCTTTCAATCCAGGTTCTTCAGTAGGGCCTTTTTAGGGCAATAAAGAGACTTAGGTACGGGGACAGGGTGTCTCCACCATCAGGGGACAACCCTGGGCACAGGATCTTAGATCTTGAGGGTCATCTAGGGAAAGAGCCTTTTCCCATCCATCTACCCACCACCCCCATTCTTTTTTACCAAGTCGGTACTTTATTGACCATATGTAAGAATCTATTCCCTTTCTATAAGAGGAGTCTTTGTCCCAATGTATTTATCATAGTTGGGATATCACTTGGAGCAAACCTCTTTTTGCTCTATAACCCAGTCGAATAATAAAGGTATCGTTTTAAATTTAAGCACGTTAAATTCTATACTCTTTAAAACTTAAAATTTGTACGTGCAGTCTATCTTTAACTTTAACTTACATAAGTCTGTTTCTAAATGTAATTTATAAATTAAAACTAACTGGGCTGGTCCGGAGTCAAGTGGAGCCTCGGGAGGGGCCCGCCCGCCATGCGCCGGCGGCCGCTGAGTCACCTCACTGTGCCTGCACCGCGCTGCTGCTGCTTGTCTCTTTAAGAGATTCGAGACTGGAGCAGCGGCATGCACGGCACAGGCAGGCATGTCTAGCGTCTGGCTGACGTACGTTGCCACAGGCTCCGCCCCCCGCCCTGGATTGAACTTAAGGAGGGCAGGAGGCATTAAGGCAAGGGGCAAGCAGCAATTAAGCAACAAGCAAGCAAGCGCCATTGGCATTTGGCAGCCAGCCTGCCACAGCCCACAGCCCAGAGCCCAGTCTGACTCTGCCAGCAGCACCAGGGAAGGCCCGCAGCCCACAGACAGAAGGCAGGCAGCCCACAGCCAAGTTCCAAACTTCCACTGACTGTCTGGTCGGTTCATAATTCATTGGTTATATTGTTTTGTTGTTAATTAAACTGGATCGGATCAATGATCCATCCATCCATACCATTCCCAGTGTTTCCCACTCAATGGCTTACTTAGTCCGGGACCATCTCACCCGTCCGGGCCGTCCCAGTGTACTACTAGCCCGCCTGCGAGCTGCGGCCCTGGTTCTGTTTGTGTTTGGAGTCAGTTGGACTGGAGAAATGTGCATTTGGGGGGGGGCAGTTACTGGTACTACCAGTAACTGCCCCCCCCCAAATGCACATTTCTCCAGTCCAACTGTCCAAACAGAACCAGGGCGGGCTAGTATACTGGCACTGGCATGGGTGAGATGGTGCCTGGGATGGATCCGATCCAGTTTAATCAACCAACCTACCAGTAACTGGTTGGTTGATTAAACTGGATCGGGATCCATCCCAGGCACCATCTCACCCCTGCCAAGTGTCATGTGGGGGGGGCCCCTTATTGTTTTCCGCCCCAGGGCCCCATTTCACCTAGACCCGGCCCTGCCAGCATGTACACACTCCAAGAAGTTGTATAAACCGCAAAGTGATGCAGTATGGGAGGAGATTTAAAGAGATGCAATCAGTGCAACTAGATGACGGCTGAGAGACGGAAAGGAGATGACAAAACAAAAGAAAAACAAAAGAACCTCAAGCAGGAGGTTCTGAAGAACGTCTGTCAGAGCTTCTCAGATGTCTGGCGGTGACACAACCTGGACAGCAGTACAGAGGGGGAGGGATCCGCAGCACCGCAACAGGCTGAAAGAGGCGATGGGAAAATTGAGAAGGCGGGCCACACCAAACAGGCCCGCAACTGTTCCCCGGAGCACCACCTTGCGGCAATCTCCCTTGCCATGGGGTAGGTGTTCCGCAGTCTGGCGCTTTTTTATGGAAAGTGCGGACGATAAAAGAATTGTCATTTGCAATGTGTGCCGTACCAAAATGAGCAGGGGCGTGAACACTAGCAACCTCACCACCACCAACGTGATCCACCACATGGCATCTGTAAGGTATGTCACAAATAGGCACCCCATAAAAACTAGTGATGAGCGGGAGGTACCATATTCGATTTCGCGATATTTCGCAAATATTCAAATAAATATTTGTTTTATATTCGCCGAAATCGAATATTCGTAATTATTCCAATTGCCGCGAATAATATGCGATTTAATTAATCGCGTATTGCGATTTTTTCTTTTGATAGTATAAGGCAACGTTCCTATGCTAATTGACTATGGCTAGGCTAATATGTGTATTTTACGAAATTTCGTAATATTGCTCTAACTTCGTCTTTTAGAATATTCGTAATATTCTAAAAGACGAAGTTAGAGCAATATTGCGAAATTTCGTAAAATACACATATAGATTGTAATTTAGCTAATATAGTGCTATAATCCTTTTTTTTTCTCAAATTTTTTTGCATCTTCTGAACTTAAGTTTTGTAAAATATGTACACTATTAAAAAAATTACTATAGCAGTATATTAGCTAAATTACAATCTATGTGTATTTTACGAAATTTCGTAATATTGCTCTAACTTCGTCTTTTAGAATATTCGTAATATTGCTCTAACTTCGTCTTTTAGAATATTCGTTATATTGCTCTAACTTCGTCTTTTAGAATATTACGAATATTCTAAAAGACGAAGTTAGAGCAATATTAAGAATATACGTAAAAAGTTGAAATCGCAATGCGATTAATATAACTCGAAGTAATCGCATGGCGATTTCAACTTAGCACTGCTATATTCAATATTAGGCTAGAATTAACGAATATGGAATATAGCAGTGTTAAGTTGAAATCGCAATCCGATTAATTCAAGTTATAATAATTTCTTCTGCCTACCATCCTGAGAGTAATGGGCAGACTGAACGCCTTAATCAGTCTGTGGAACAATTCTTGAGGTTGTATGTTGCTGATGACCAGCAATTATGGGTCAAATTCCTTCCGTTGGCTGAATTTGCTTTGAATAACCTTTCTTTTGTAACCAAGGCTTTCATCCCCGTTTTCATTCTGGGTCGTCCGTCTCCTCCTCTAACCCAGAAGCGGATAAACTCTCCTCCGAACTGTACACAGGCCAATAGGAGACGTTCAAGGGGGGTGAACCTTCAGGTTGGGGATAAAGTATGGTTGTCCTCCAAGAATCTATCTCTCAAGGTAGCTTCTAGAAAATTTGCTCCTCGTTTCATTGGACCGTATAAGATCATGGAGGTGATTAATCCGGTATCGTTTAAGTTGGAGCTGCCCGAGTCGTTCCACATTCATAATATATTTCATAAATCTCTACTTAAAAAGTATTTTGAACCTGTTGTACCGTTGAAAACCTCGCATCTGCGTGTGGTATCTAAGATAGTGGATGTCAGGAGAGTGCGCAATTCCTTACAGTACCTGATTCACTGGAAGGGGTATGGACCCGAAGAGAGATCTTGGGTACCCGCCAGGGAGGTTCATGCTCCTAGACTTGTTCGAAAATTTCATTTAGAACACCCTCAAAGGCCATTGCCTGAAGTCTTGGGTCCGGTGACCCCTCGTAAAAAGGGGGGTACTGTCACGCTAAAGGCGCACTCGGTCGCCCATCAGCCGCAGACCTGCTGCTTAGCTTCGGGAGCGAGGATCTGTGTTTGGCCTCGTTCCCAGCTGGGAGGCTCCCTGCTCCTAGGTCTGCCTTGAGCGCTGAGCTAATCACTCGGTGCTCGACTTGTCTGTCTGTCGGTCATGTGATGCTGGCCACGTCACATGACACTCAGACCCCACTATAAATACAGGCAGCCTGCTGGCCACAGGTTACCTGTTAATTCTGGGTTCCTGGCTATTTGTTGGACTACTGAATACTCACCTGATCCTGTTCCCTGACAATCCTTTGCCTGCTCCTCCTGTACTGCACATCCCTCCTGGTATTGTGACCTCGGCTCCCACCTGACTACTCTTTGCGGACTCCTCTGTTACTTCTCTACTCTCCTGGTATTTGACCCTGGCTTCTCCTGACCATTCTTTGCTTAACCCTTTGTACTGCGTAGCTCTCTTGGTTCTGACCAGGTCCGTTCACGTTCTGTATTTTGTCTTGTCTGTCTTCCCTGCACATATCCTAAGTAAGGGGCTGTCGTCCACTTGTCCCCTGTCATCAGGACTCGTGAGGCAAGTAGGCAGGGCCAGGAGTGAGAGTGGAGCGCAGTGGTTACTATCCTTCCCCCCGTGTGTGTGTGGACGTGACCGTAACAAGAGTGTCTAAAGCCTGAATGACATAGTACTGCAAATAGCAGGGGGGAACTTAAAACACAGACCGTTTTTTCCTGGCTGGACAGAATATACAGTTTTTTTTTGTAAATTCTTTATTTTCAAGAATTTTCATAGTAAAGATAACAAAGGTACATGTCGTAACAGTGATACACATATCTTCGGTCATTTTTATACCATAGATTCTAATAAAACAACATCAGCATCCCATATTAAGGCATAATAGTGTAATAATGGACTACTTCTATAAGGAATGTGACAGGAGTAGCGGTATACACATAGACCTAAGCTAGGTATAATACTAATGCATAAAATCAGGTGTTTCGAGAGCATAAACTCACTATGCAATGGCTGTCACTAATGAGGTTACCAGAAGGTACATGCATCATATCTTAAAGCATATAAGAAATCTTTGAAGAAAATTAGAACACAAACAGAAAACAGAAATAGAAATATGGGTCGATATATAGCTATTGAAACCTTCCAATTTATGAGCTATTAATACGTCAGCATTCTTCTGGAAGGAAGTTTTATGGGAAGGGTAACTGGAATAATTCTGTGTACAAGCATGGGTCACTTATAGCAAGACAATAAATAGGGACATCCTATCATAACCTAGGCAATTATAGGTATAAAGGAATAGAAGCGGAGTCAAAGAAGTGAATAGGAGTGAGAGGGCAGACCCACAGGTGTATAGGGCAGTAACCTGCCTGCGCGTTATTGTAACTTAGTACTTTTTATGTATTTGTTTCTTTCTTATAAAAATCTAGCCATGGTTGCCACGTTGATAGAAAGGACTTTCTACTTCCCCTATCCCACCCTACCAATTCCTCCATTAGACAGATTTGGTGGACTTTGTCAATCCATTCCTTCCAGGTGGGGGGTTCCACATCCCTCCATTTGGTTGGTATAATATATTTTGCAGCTACAAGTAGGTGTGTTATTAAGCAGTTAGTCTTGGGCTTAAAATCCTTCTGCGGTTTCCAAAGCAAAATCAGCTCAGGCGTAAGAGAGAAGGTCGTTTTGCAAATTTTCCTAATCGTGTCTTCAACACTTTTCCAAAACACTTTAATTTTATCACACAGCCACCAAATGTGGGTCATGGTTCCAGATTCTGCCATACATCTCCAGCATTCATCTGTGGGAACAAGGCCTATTTTATGAAGAAAGCTAGGGGTTCTATACCACCTTGGGATGATCTTGTATGAATTTTCTTGTATACGTACACACTTGGAAAATCCGTGTGAATGTCTAAGGATAAATTTAACATCTTCATCAGACAAGGATATCTTAAGCTCTTTTTCCCACAGACGAAGAAAGTAAGGCCGTGTACTAGAGGCATTTAAAATTAGCTTAGAGTATAGTTGGGACAATATCTTGGTCCGGGGAGATGGGAGTAAGGTGTAATTCTCTACCCAGGTTGGGTCAGGGAGAGTGGAATATAATTTCTTACACGTGAGAGTAATGTCTATGTCGACAAGGTCTGACCTAATATGTCTAGGAATGCATCCCAAGGTATTCTGAAGGAATTCAGATATGTCTGCGGCTTTACTCAAGTCAGAGATTTTAATACCGGAGAGGCTATTCCAAGCTTTGCGGTTTCCATCTAATTTGGGGTTGAGAAAGGCCGGCAAAACTGATAGAGGGGCCAATGGGGATAATAAATTAGCTGAAAGATTCAAGTCATCTGACTTTTCACAGTATTGTAACATACAGCGGGTGATGTCACTTAATATCTTACTTTTGCTGAGTGTAGGGGCTTTAACCCATAGGAGATGTAGGTTCTCCTCTCCCAACAAGGCCTTTTCCAGGTCAGCATATAAAGCTGTGTTGTTGAATCTAGCTAGATCCATCCACCTTTCCAGCTGGATAGCATGCAGATAGGTTTTAATATCAGGCAGTGATAAGCCTCCATTTACTCTTTTTCTTATTATAAGGGGGTAAGCCAGTCTTGATCTTTTGTTTTGCCAAAGGTATGTGGTAAATAGGCTTCGAATATCTGAGAGAAACTTATTCGAAAGCGGGATAGGGAGACATCTCAAGGTATATAGAATTTGAGGTAGCACATAAGAGGCCAGTAGGTTTTTCCTGCCAATCCATGACAGAAAAGGGAGTTTAACTGAGTTCAGGAAAGCCTTAATTTTAGAGAAAAGTGGGACATAATTGAGTCTAAAGAGGTTTTTGGGGTTTGCTGGTACCATGATGCCTAAGTGTTTGATAGCCTCCTTAGGCCACTGAAAGGAAGTATTGGATTTAATCTCTTCCATATGTTTGGTGTTGCCAGAGATATTTAATATCTCTGATTTATCGTAGTTGACCTTGAAGTTTGAAATTTCTCCATATTCCGATAAGATCTTTAAAATTTCTGGTATAGCTTCTTTGGGGTTAGTAATAAAAAGTAGTAAATCGCCAGCAAAGGCTGCTAAGAAGTGGGTTTTCCCCTTTACATGTAAACCTCTAATAACCCCAGAGGCTCTGATCTTATGCAGAAGCAATTCAAGGGTAAGTACGAATAAAGTCGGGGACAGGGGGCATCCTTGTCTCGTCCCATTCAAAATATCAAATGGGGGAGACAGTACACCATTTACTAAAACTCTAGCTGACGGGCCACGGTACAATGAGAAAATGGCGTCTATGAGCTCAGGTGGGAAGCCAAAGTGTCGCAGAGCCCCCTCCATAAAAGCCCAGTTGACTCTGTCGAAGGCTTTTTCTGCATCTGTTCCTAGAAGCACTAGGGGAATATTATGTTTTTTTGCGTAATAAACAGCATGGAGAGCTCTGCTAACATTATGTTTTCCTTCCCTATCTTTGACAAAGCCAACTTGTTCTTCATTTATTAATTTGGGGAGGAGCCCCGCGACACGACGGCTCAGCAGCTTAGCCCACAGCTTCACATCTACATTGAGGAGGGAAATTGGCCTATAGCTACTACATTTAGTAGGGTCTTTCTCCTCTTTGGGGATTATTGAGATATGGGCCATAAGTGATTGTGGGGTGAGCGAACCACCTTTTAATAGAAAGTTGCACAAATTTACAAAATGTGGGACAAGAGATTTCTGGAATTTCCTATAATACGTAGCAGGGAGTCCATCTGGACCTGGACATTTCCCGGTGGGGACACTAGCTAACGTATCTGTGACTTCATTTACCGTTATTGGTGCTAACAAAACATTCCTGTCGGTTTCGGTTAACTTCGTAACCTGGACCGACTGAAGAAATGAATCTATTTTCTTGACTGTTTGGGGTGTCCGTGACACGGACCCGAACCCGGACATTTTCGTAAAAGTCCGGGTTCGGGTTCGGTGTTCGTCGCTTTCTTCGCGCTTTTGTGACGCTTTCTTGGCGCTTTTTGAAAGGCTGCAAAGCAGCCAATCAACAAGCGTCATACTACTTGCCCCAAGAGGCCATCACAGCCATGCCTACTATTGGCATGGCTGTGATTGGCCAGAGCACCATGTGACCCAGCCTCTATTTAAGCTGGAGTCACATAGCGCCGCCCGTCACTCTGCTCTGATTAGCGTAGGGAGAGGTTGCGGCTGCGACAGTAGGGCGAGATTAGGCAGATTAACTCCTCCAAAGGACTTGATTAACTGATCGATCTGCAGCTGTGGATCATTGAGCTGCTGATCCTCAATTGCTCACTGTTTTTAGGCTGCACAGACCGTTTGTCAGTCACATTTTTCTGGGGTGATCGGCGGCCATTTTGTGTCTTGTGGTGCGCCAGCACAAGCTGCGACCAAGTGCATTTAACCCTCAATGGTGTGGTTGTTTTTTGGCTAAAGCCTACATCAGGGTGAAGCTGTCACACCAAGTGCATTTAACCAGCAATAGTCTGTTCATTTTTTGGCCATATACAAAATCAGGGGCAAGCTGCGCCTGTCACCAAGTGCATTTAACCCTCAATGGTGTGGTTGTTTTTTGGCTAAAGCCTACATCAGGGTGAAGCTGTCACACCAAGTGCATTTAACCAGCAATAGTCTGTTCATTTTTTGGCCATATACTAAATCAGGGGCAAGCTGCGCCTGTCACCAAGTGCATTTAACCCTCAATGGTGTGGTTGTTTTTTGGCTAAAGCCTACATCAGGGTGAAGCTGTCACACCAAGTGCATTTAACCAGCAATAGTCTGTTTATTTTTTGGCCATATCCCAGTCTAATTCTGTCACTAAATCCATACCGGTCACCCAGCGCCTAAATACTAGGCCTCAAATTTATATCCAGCTAAATCTGTCCCTAGTGCTGTAGCTGGGCGAGTTATTTAGTGTCCGTTCAAGCACATTTCTTGTTCTGGGTTGAAATACAATTCCCAATTTAGCAATTTCATAATTTAGTGGTTTCTGCTATATCAGAGCTATTTGAAATCTATCCCTAAAAGGGTATATAATATTCAAGGTGCACATTGGGTCATTCAGAATAACTTCACACACACCCGCTACTGTGTATTTCCAAGTCTAATTCTGGCACTAAACCCATACCTGTCACCCAGCGCCTAAATACTAGGCCTCAAATTTATATCCCGCTAAATCTGTCCTTAGTGCTGTAGCTGGGCGAGTTATTTAGTGTCCGTTCAAGCACATTTCTTGTTCTGGGTTGAAATACAATTCCCAATTTAGCAATTTCATAATTTAGTGGTTTCTGCTATATCAGAGCTATTTGAAATCTATCCCTAAAAGGGTATATAATATTCAAGGTGCACATTGGGTCATTCAGAATAACTTCACACACACCCGCTACTGTGTATTTCCAAGTCTAATTCTGGCACTAAACCCATACCTGTCACCCAGCGCCTAAATACTAGGCCTCAAATTTATATCCCGCTAAATCTGTCCTTAGTGCTGTAGCTGGGCGAGTTATTTAGTGTCCGTTCAAGCACATTTCTTGTTCTGGGTTGAAATACAATTCCCAATTTAGCAATTTCATAATTTAGTGGTTTCTGCTATATCAGAGCTATTTGAAATCTATCCCTAAAAGGGTATATAATATTCAAGGTGCACATTGGGTCATTCAGAATAACTTCACACACACCCGCTACTGTGTATTTCCAAGTCTAATTCTGGCACTAAACCCATACCTGTCACCCAGCGCCTAAATACTAGGCCTCAAATTTATATCCCGCTAAATCTGTCCTTAGTGCTGTAGCTGGGCGAGTTATTTAGTGTCCGTTTAAGCACATTTCTTGTTCTGGGTTGAAATACAATTCCCAATTTAGCAATTTCATAATTTAGTGGTTTCTGCTATATCAGAGCTATTTGAAATCTATCCCTAAAAGGGTATATAATATTCAAGGTGCACATTGGGTCATTCAGAATAACTTCACACACACCCGCTACTGTGTATTTCCAAGTCTAATTCTGGCACTAAACCCATACCTGTCACCCAGCGCCTAAATACTAGGCCTCAAATTTATATCCCGCTAAATCTGTCCTTAGTGCTGTAGCTGGGCGAGTTATTTAGTGTCCGTTCAAGCACATTTCTTGTTCTGGGTTGAAATACAATTCCCAATTTAGCAATTTCATAATTTAGTGGTTTCTGCTATATCAGAGCTATTTGAAATCTATCCCTAAAAGGGTATATAATATTCAAGGTGCACATTGGGTCATTCAGAATAACTTCACACACACCCGCTACTGTGTATTTCCAAGTCTAATTCTGGCACTAAACCCATACCTGTCACCCAGCGCCTAAATACTAGGTCTCAAATTTATATCCTGCTAAATCTGTCCTTAGTGCTGTAGCTGGGCGAGTTATTTAGTGTCCGTTCAAGCACATTTCTTGTTCTGGGTTGAAATACAATTCCCAATTTAGCAATTTCATAATTTAGTGGTTTCTGCTATATCAGAGCTATTTGAAATCTATCCCTAAAAGGGTATATAATATTCAAGGTGCACATTGGGTCATTCAGAATAACTTCACACACACCCGCTACTGTGTATTTCCAAGTCTAATTCTGGCACTAAACCCATACCTGTCACCCAGCGCCTAAATACTAGGCCTCAAATTTATATCCCGCTAAATCTGTCCTTAGTGCTGTAGCTGGGCGAGTTATTTAGTGTCCGTTCAAGCACATTTCTTGTTCTGGGTTGAAATACAATTCCCAATTTAGCAATTTCATAATTTAGTGGTTTCTGCTATATCAGAGCTATTTGAAATCTATCCCTAAAAGGGTATATAATATTCAAGGTGCACATAGGGTCATTCAGAATAACTTCACACACACGCTTCTGTGCATTTCCAAGTCTAATTCTGTCACTAAATCCATACCGGTCACCCAGCGCCTAAATACTAGGCCTCAAATTTATATCCAGCTAAATCTGTCCCTAGTGCTGTAGCTGGGCGAGTTATTTAGTGTCCGTTCAAGCACATTTCTTGTTCTGGGTTGAAATACAATTCCCAATTTAGCAATTTCATAATTTAGTGGTTTCTGCTATATCAGAGCTATTTGAAATCTATCCCTAAAAGGGTATATAATATTCAAGGTGCACATAGGGTCATTCAGAATAACTTCACACACCCGCTACTGTGCATTTCCAAATCTAATTCTGTCACTAAACCCATACCTGTCACCCAGCGCCTAAATACTAGGCCTCAAATTTATATCCCGCTAAATCTCTCGTTACCGCTGTCCTGTTGTGGCTGGGAAAGTTATTTAGTGTCCGTCAAAGCACATTTTTTGTTCTGGGTTGAAATACAATTCCCAATTTAGCAATTTCATAATTTAGTCGTTTCTGCTATATCAGAGCTATTTGAAATCTATCCCTAAAAGGGTAGATCATATTGAAGGTGCACATAGGGTCATTCAGAATAACTTCACACACACGCTTCTGTGCATTTCCAAGTCTAATTCTGTCACTAAATCCATACCGGTCACCCAGCGCCTAAATACTAGGCCTCAAATTTATATCCCGCTGAATTTGAATACAATACATTGGGCCAAATAATATATTTGTTGTTGTGGTGAACCATAACAATGAGAAAAACATCTAGTAAGGGACGCGGACGTGGACATGGTCGTGGTGGTGTTAGTGGACCCTCTGGTGCTGGGAGAGGACGTGGCCGTTCTGCCACATCCACACGTCCTAGTGTACCAACTACCTCAGGTCCCAGTAGCCGCCAGAATTTACAGCGATATATGGTGGGGCCCAATGCCGTTCTAAGGATGGTAAGGCCTGAGCAGGTACAGGCATTAGTCAATTGGGTGGCCGACAGTGGATCCAGCACGTTCACATTATCTCCCACCCAGTCTTCTGCAGAAAGCGCACAGATGGCGCCTGAAAACCAACCCCATCAGTCTGTCACATCACCCCCATGCATACCAGGGAAACTGTCTCAGCCTCAAGTTATGCAGCAGTCTCTTATGCTGTTTGAAGACTCCGCTGGCAGGGTTTCCCAAGGGCATCCACCTAGCCCTTCCCCAGCGGTGAAAGACATAGAATGCACTGACGCACAACCACTTATGTTTCCTGATGATGAGGACATGGGAATACCACCTCAGCATGTCTCTGATGATGACGAAACACAGGTGCCAACTGCTGCGTCTTTCTGCAGTGTGCAGACTGAACAGGAGGTCAGGGATCAAGACTGGGTGGAAGACGATGCAGGGGACGATGAGGTCCTAGACCCCACATGGAATGAAGGTCGTGCCACTGACTTTCACAGTTCGGAGGAAGAGGCAGTGGTGAGACCGAGCCAACAGCGTAGCAAAAGAGGGAGCAGTGGGCAAAAGCAGAACACCCGCCGCCAAGAGACTCCGCCTGCTACTGACCGCCGCCATCTGGGACCGAGCACCCCAAAGGCAGCTTCAAGGAGTTCCCTGGCATGGCACTTCTTCAAACAATGTGCTGACGACAAGACCCGAGTGGTTTGCACGCTGTGCCATCAGAGCCTGAAGCGAGGCATTAACGTTCTGAACCTGAGCACAACCTGCATGACCAGGCACCTGCATGCAAAGCATGAACTGCAGTGGAGTAAACACCTTAAAACCAAGGAAGTCACTCAGGCTCCCCCTGCTACCTCTTCTGCTGCTGCCGCCTCGGCCTATTCTGCTGCTGCCGCCTCGGCCTCTTCCTCCGCCTCTGGAGGAACGTTGGCACCTGCCGCCCAGCAAACAGGGGATGTACCACCAACACCACCACCACCACCTCCGTCACCAAGCGTCTCAACCATGTCACACGCCAGCGTTCAGCTCTCCATCTCACAAACATTTGATAGAAAGCGTAAATTCCCACCTAGCCACCCTCGATCCCTGGCCCTGAATGCCAGCATTTCTAAACTACTGGCCTATGAAATGCTGTCATTTAGGCTGGTGGACACAGACAGCTTCAAACAGCTCATGTCGCTTGCTGTCCCACAGTATGTTGTTCCCAGCCGGCACTACTTCTCCAAGAGAGCCGTGCCTTCCCTGCACAACCAAGTATCCGATAAAATCAAGTGTGCACTGCGCAACGCCATCTGTGGCAAGGTCCACCTAACCACAGATACGTGGACCAGTAAGCACGGCCAGGGACGCTATATCTCCCTAACTGCACACTGGGTAAATGTAGTGGCAGCTGGGCCCCAGGCGGAGAGCTGTTTGGCGCACGTCCTTCCGCCGCCAAGGATCGCAGGGCAACATTCTTTGCCTCCTGTTGCCACCTCCTCCTTCTCGGCTTCCTCCTCCTCTTCTTCCACCTGCTCATCCAGTCAGCCACACACCTTCACCACCAACTTCAGCACAGCCCGGGGTAAACGTCAGCAGGCCATTCTGAAACTCATATGTTTGGGGGACAGGCCCCACACCGCACAGGAGTTGTGGCGGGGTATAGAACAACAGACCGACGAGTGGTTGCTGCCGGTGAGCCTCAAGCCCGGCCTGGTGGTGTGTGATAATGGGCGAAATCTCGTTGCAGCTCTGGGACTAGCCAATTTGACGCACATCCCTTGCTTGGCGCATGTGCTGAATTTGGTGGTGCAGAAGTTCATTCACAACTACCCCGACATGTCAGAGCTGCTGCATAAAGTGCGGGCCGTCTGTTCGCGCTTCCGGCGTTCACATCCTGCTGCTGCTCGCCTGTCTGCGCTACAGCGTAACTTCGGCCTTCCCGCTCACCGCCTCATATGCGACGTGCCCACCAGGTGGAACTCCACCTTGCACATGCTGGACAGACTGTGCGAGCAGCAGCAGGCCATAGTGGAGTTTCAGCTGCAGCACGCACGGGTCAGTCGCACTACAGAACAGCACCACTTCACCACCAATGACTGGGCCTCCATGCGAGACCTGTGTGCCCTGTTGCGCTGTTTCGAGTACTCCACCAACATGGCCAGTGGCGATGACACCGTTATCAGCGTTACAATACCACTTCTATGTCTCCTTGAGAAAACACTTAGGGCGATGATGGAAGAGGAGGTGGCCCAGGAGGAGGAGGAGGAGGAGGAGGAAGAGGGGTCATTTTTAGCACTTTCAGGCCAGTCTCTTCGAAGTGACTCAGAGGGAGGTTTTTGGCAACAGCAGAGGCCAGGTACAAATGTGGCCAGCCAGGGCCCACTACTGGAGGACGAGGAGGACGAGGATGAGGAGGAGGTGGAGGAGGATGAGGATGAAGCATGGTCACAGCGGGGTGGCACCCAACGCAGCTCGGGTCCATCACTGGTGCGTGGCTGGGGGGAAAGGCAGGACGATGACGATACGCCTCCCACAGAGGACAGCTTGTCCTTATCCCTGGGCAGCCTGGCACACATGAGCGACTACATGCTGCAGTGCCTGCGCAACGACAGCAGAGTTGCCCACATTTTAACCTGTGCGGACTACTGGGTTGCCACCCTGCTGGATCCACGCTACAAAGACAATGTGCCCACCTTACTTCCTGCACTGGAGCGTGATAGGAAGATGCGCGAGTACAAGCGCACGTTGGTAGACGCGCTACTGAGAGCATTCCCAAATGTCACAGGGGAACAAGTGGAAGCCCAAGGCCAAGGCAGAGGAGGAGCAAGAGGTCGCCAAGGCAGCTGTGTCACGGCCAGCTCCTCTGAGGGCAGGGTTAGCATGGCAGAGATGTGGAAAACTTTTGTCAACACGCCACAGCTAACTGCACCACCACCTGATACGCAACGTGTTAGCAGGAGGCAACATTTCACTAACATGGTGGAACAGTACGTGTGCACACCCCTCCACGTACTGACTGATGGTTCGGCCCCATTCAACTTCTGGGTCTCTAAATTGTCCACGTGGCCAGAGCTAGCCTTTTATGCCTTGGAGGTGCTGGCCTGCCCGGCAGCCAGCGTTTTGTCTGAACGTGTATTCAGCACGGCAGGGGGCGTCATTACAGACAAACGCAGCCGCCTGTCTACAGCCAATGTGGACAAGCTGACGTTCATAAAAATGAACCAGGCATGGATCCCACAGGACCTGTCCGTCCCTTGTCCAGATTAGACATTAACTACCTCCCCATAACCATATATTATTGGACTCCAGGGCACTTCCTCATTCAATCCTATTTTTATTTTCATTTTACCATTATATTGCGATGCTACCCAAAGTTGAATGAACCTCTCCTCTGCCTGTGTGCTAGGCCTAAATATATGCCAATGGACTGTTGCAGTGGTGGCTGACATGAAGCCTGATTCTCTGCTATGACATGCAGACTAATTCTCTGCTGACATGAAGCCAGATTGTCTGTTACGGGACCTCTCTCCTCTGCCTGGGTGCTGGGCCTAAATTTATGACAATGGACTGTTGCAGTGGTGGCTGACGTGAAGCCTCATTCTCTGCTATGACATGCAGACTGATTCTCTGCTGACATGAAGCCAGATTGTCTGTTACGGGACCTCTCTCCTCTGCCTGTGTGCTAGGCCTAAATATATGCCAATGGACTGTTGCAGTGGTGGCTGACGTGAAGCCTGATTCTCTGCTATGACATGCAGACTGATTCTCTGCTGACATGAAGCCAGATCCTCTGTTACGGGACCTCTCTCCTCTGCCTGTGTGTGTGCTGGGCCTAAATATATGCCAATGGACTGTTGCAGTGGTGGCTGACGTGAAGCCTCATTCTCTGCTATGACATGCAGACTAATTCTCTGCTGACATGAAGACAGATTCTCTGTTACGGGACCTCCCTCCTCTGCCTGGGTGCTGGGCCTAAATATATGCCAATGGACTGTTGCAGTGGTGGGTGACGTGAAGCCTCATTCTCTGCTATGACATGCAGACTAATTCTCTGCTGACATGAAGCCAGATTGTCTGTTACGGGACCTCTCTCCTCTGCCTGTGTGTGTGCTGGGCCTAAATATATGCCAATGGACTGTTGCAGTGGTGGCTGACGTGAAGCCTCATTCTCTGCTATGACATGCAGACTAATTCTCTGCTGACATGAAGACAGATTCTCTGTTACGGGACCTCTCTCCTCTGCCTGTGTGTGTGCTGGGCCTAAATATATGCCAATGGACTGTTGCAGTGGTGGCTGACGTGAAGCCTCATTCTCTGCTATGACATGCAGACTAATTCTCTGCTGACATGAAGACAGATTCTCTGTTACGGGACCTCCCTCCTCTGCCTGGGTGCTGGGCCTAAATATATGCCAATGGACTGTTGCAGTGGTGGGTGACGTGAAGCCTGATTCTCTGCTATGACATGCAGACTAATTCTCTGCTGACATGAAGACAGATTCTCTGTTACGGGACCTCTCTCCTCTGCCTGTGTGTGTGCTGGGCCTAAATATATGCCAATGGACTGTTGCAGTGGTGGCTGACGTGAAGCCTCATTCTCTGCTATGACATGCAGACTAATTCTCTGCTGACATGAAGACAGATTCTCTGTTACGGGACCTCCCTCCTCTGCCTGGGTGCTGGGCCTAAATATATGCCAATGGACTGTTGCAGTGGTGGCTGACGTGAAGCCTCATTCTCTGCTATGACATGCAGACTGATTCTCTGCTGACATGAAGCCAGATCGTCTGTTACGGGACCTCTCTGCTCTGCCTGTGTGCTAGGTCTAAATATATGCCAATGGACTGTTGCAGTGGTGGGTGACGTGAAGCCTCATTCTCTGCTATGACATGCAGACTGATTCTCTGCTGTCATGAAGCCAGATTGTCTGTTACGGGACCTCTCTGCTCTGCCTGTGTGCTAGGCCTAAATATATGCCAATGGACTGTTGCAGTGGTGGGTGACGTGAAGCCTCATTCTCTGCTATGACATGCAGACTGATTCTCTGCTGTCATGAAGCCAGATTGTCTGTTACGGGACCTCTCTGCTCTGCCTGTGTGCTAGGCCTAAATATATGCCAATGGACTGTTGCAGTGGTGGGTGACGTGAAGCCTCATTCTCTGCTATGACATGCAGACTGATTCTCTGCTGACATGAAGCCAGATTGTCTGTTACGGGACCTCTCTCCTCTGCCTGTGTGCTAGGCCTAAATATATGCCAATGGACTGTTGCAGTGGTGGCTGACGTGAAGCCTCATTCTCTGCTATGACATGCAGACTAATTCTCTGCTGACATGAAGCCAGATTGTCTGTTACGGGACCTCTCTCCTCTGCCTGGGTGCTGGGCCTAAATTTATGACAATGGACTGTTGCAGTGGTGGCTGACGTGAAGCCTGATTCTCTGCTATGACATGCAGACTGATTCTCTGCTGACATGAAGCCAGATCCTCTGTTACGGGACCTCTCTCCTCTGCCTGTGTGTGTGCTGGGCCTAAATATATGCCAATGGACTGTTGCAGTGGTGGCTGACGTGAAGCCTCATTCTCTGCTATGACATGCAGACTGATTCTCTGCTGACATGAAGCCAGATTCTCTGTTACGGGACCTCTCTCCTCTGCCTGTGTGTGTGCTGGGCCTAAATATATGCCAATGGACTGTTGCAGTGGTGGCTGACGTGAAGCCTCATTCTCTGCTATGACATGCAGACTAATTCTCTGCTGACATGAAGACAGATTCTCTGTTACGGGACCTCTCTCCTCTGCCTGTGTGTGTGCTGGGCCTAAATATATGCCAATGGACTGTTGCAGTGGTGGCTGACGTGAAGCCTCATTCTCTGCTATGACATGCAGACTAATTCTCTGCTGACATGAAGACAGATTCTCTGTTACGGGACCTCTCTCCTCTGCCTGGGTGCCGGGGCCTAAATATCTGAGAATGGACTGTTCCAGTGGTGGGTGACGGGAAGCCAGATTCTCTGCTATGGAACCTCTCTCCAATTGATTTTGGTTAATTTTTATTTATTTAATTTTTAATTTAATTCATTTCCCTATCCACATTTGTTTGCAGGGGATTTACCTACATGTTGCTGCCTTTTGCAGCCCTCTAGCTCTTTCCTGGGCTGTTTTACAGCCTTTTTAGTGCCGAAAAGTTCGGGTCCCCATTGACTTCAATGGGGTTCGGGTTCGGGACGAAGTTCGGATCGGGTTCGGATCCCGAACCCGAACATTTCCGGGATGTTCGGCCGAACTTCTCGAACCCGAACATCCAGGTGTTCGCTCAACTCTAGTGCTAACAAAACATTCCTGTCGGTTTCGGTTAACTTCGTAACCTGGACCGACTGAAGAAATGAATCTATTTTCTTGACTGTTTGGGAAGGGTTATCCTGTTTTAAGTTATAGAGTTTTGAGTAAAAATTAGCAAATTCTTTGGCTACGGAAGGAGTGTTGGAGACAGTAAGTCCTCTATCATTCTTAATGTTGGATATAAACGCTTTTTCTCTTTGTCCCTTTACCATCTGAGTGAGGAGTTTAGAGCCTCTGTCGCCATGAAGATATTGTTTGAACTTGGCCACTCTAAGAGCTTTGGCGGATTTTATATTTAGCAGATCTCTTAGTTGGTTTCTAAGTTTGGCGATATCTACACGATTGGCCTCTGTGGGTGAAAGCTTGTTAATATTTTCAATAGTTGATATTTGGGCAACTATTGAGTCAATTTTTGCAGTTCTTTGTTTGCATACCCAGGCTCCTAAGGCTATGAGTTCACCTCTGATGTAGGCTTTGTGTGCCTCCCACACTATAGCTTCACTCATAGATGGAGAGGCATTAATCTCAAAGTAAGCATTGAGTTTAGTCTCTAGTTTAAGCCTATCCTGTTCGTTCTCTAAGAGGGTTTCGTTTAGCCTCCAAGACCACTCCCTGGGCGGAATACCTTTCAATCGTATCTCTAAAGAGACCGGGCGTGGTCCGATATCAAAATATCACCAATCGTCGCTCGCTTAATTCTCTCCAAAATATGATTGGATAAAAATAAGTAATCTAGACGATGATATGTTTTGTGCACTGCAGAGTGAAAGGTAAAGTCCTTCCCATCGGGATGGACTATTCTCCAGGTATCAGATATTTGGTGGGAGGCCAACATTCTCTTTAGCTTGCCAATTTGTTTATTCGTAAACTTAGATATAGCCGAGGTAGAGTCCAGGGAGTGGTCCAGAGCTACATGTAAATCACCACCTAATATTAACAAACCTTCCCTGAAGTCCTGTAGGGATTGTAACAGATGTATGAGCCATGGAATCTGTTTGATATTAGGAGCATATATATTCACTAGTGTGACTCTGTTTCCATGCAGCATTCCTTTAAGAAAAACATATCGTCCACTAGGGTCTATGTAGTGAGCTGTAGTTCTTTAAATGGTACATTGGCTCCGATACCTATGGAGGCCCCTCTAGAGGCGGAGGAGTGCGTACTATGATACCATTTTTTATATCGCTTAGTAAACAGATTAGGAACCCGGTTATGTCTAAAGTGAGTTTCTTGCAAGTAAAGGATATCTGCATTTCCCTTTTTGAGTATCTGGAAAATTTGACTCCTCTTTTGAGGTACATTCAATCTTTTAACATTAAAGGAGACTACTTTCATAGATCCCATCTTGTTGACAGTAAAATCGATTCTAGGCGATTGTTACCCAATAGACCTAGAGTATATATATATCTGACCCAAAGAAAAAAGATAACTACATAAGAACTAATCCAAAAAATGAACAAACGGTCCATTAGACCAACAATACTGTTTAGCAGGGTGCTTCACTAAGAGTGAAGCGCCAAACCACCCCTTAGCAAGGACGCGATTTAGGTGAGAAGTGTAAGGAAGGAGAGGGAGGATACAGGATATCTAATGTAGATATAATAAGTTTAGCACTAGGGAAAGGAGAGGGAGGAAGTTAAGGGACAGGGGAGGGAGAGACTGTTTCACACAACGCCTGTGTGAGGTCACACAGCGCGGTCTAATTGTAGACGTGCTGGCTGAGGACAAATCCAACTCTAATTTTACAACGCCAATCAAGTATATCGTCATCCCCAGCCAACACGCCTTCATAAATTCCCAGCGCGGTACGTGTCTGGATTACGTCTCATTACTCCTATGGGGTAAGCTACTGGACATAAGTGTAGGACAGAAAATACACTGAGATTGATGTGACATATAGATTAGGTATTGATCACTGTGAGATACCCAGTTCGAGGTGTGATAGCATCTTATAGCTCTGTATGTGTAGGTACCAAAATGAGCAGGGGCGTGAACACTAGCAACCTCACCACCACCAACGTGATCCACCACATGGCATCTGTAAGGTATGTCACAAATAGGCACCCCATAAAAACTAGTGATGAGCGGGAGGTACCATATTCGATTTCGCGATATTTCGCAAATATTCAAATAAATATTTGTTTTATATTCGCCGAAATCGAATATTCGTAATTATTCCAATTGCCGCGAATAATATGCGATTTAATTAATCGCGTATTGCGATTTTTTCTTTTGATAGTATAAGGCAACGTTCCTATGCTAATTGACTATGGCTAGGCTAATATGTGTATTTTACGAAATTTCGTAATATTGCTCTAACTTCGTCTTTTAGAATATTCGTAATATTGCTCTAACTTCGTCTTTTAGAATATTCGTTATATTGCTCTAACTTCGTCTTTTAGAATATTACGAATATTCTAAAAGACGAAGTTAGAGCAATATTAAGAATATACGTAAAAAGTTGAAATCGCAATGCGATTAATATAACTCGAAGTAATCGCATGGCGATTTCAACTTAGCACTGCTATATTCAATATTAGGCTAGAATTAACGAATATGAAATATAGCAGTGTTAAGTTGAAATCGCAATCCGATTAATTCAAGTTATAATAATTTCTTCTGCCTACCATCCTGAGAGTAATGGGCAGACTGAACGCCTTAATCAGTCTGTGGAACAATTCTTGAGGTTGTATGTTGCTGATGACCAGCAATTATGGGTCAAATTCCTTCCGTTGGCTGAATTTGCTTTGAATAACCTTTCTTTTGTAACCAAGGCTTTCATCCCCGTTTTCATTCTGGGTCGTCCGTCTCCTCCTCTAACCCAGAAGCGGAAAAACTCTCCTCCGAACTGTACACAGGCCAATAGGAGACGTTCAAGGGGGGTGAACCTTCAGGTTGGGGATAAAGTATGGTTGTCCTCCAAGAATCTATCTCTCAAGGTAGCTTCTAGAAAATTTGCTCCTCGTTTCATTGGACCGTATAAGATCATGGAGGTGATTAATCCGGTATCGTTTAAGTTGGAGCTGCCCGAGTCGTTCCACATTCATAATATATTTCATAAATCTCTACTTAAAAAGTATTTTGAACCTGTTGTACCGTTGAAAACCTCGCATCTGCGTGTGGTATCTAAGATAGTGGATGTCAGGAGAGTGCGCAATTCCTTACAGTACCTGATTCACTGGAAGGGGTATGGACCCGAAGAGAGATCTTGGGTACCCGCCAGGGAGGTTCATGCTCCTAGACTTGTTCGAAAATTTCATTTAGAACACCCTCAAAGGCCATTGCCTGAAGTCTTGGGTCCGGTGACCCCTCGTAAAAAGGGGGGTACTGTCACGCTAAAGGCGCACTCGGTCTCCCATCAGCCGCAGACCTGCTGCTTAGCTTCGGGAGCGAGGATCTGTGTTTGGCCTCGTTCCCAGCTGGGAGGCTCCCTGCTCCTAGGTCTGCCTTGAGCGCTGAGCTGATCACTCGGTGCTCGACTTGTCTGTCTGTCGGTCATGTGATGCTGGCCACGTCACATGACACTCAGACCCCACTATAAATACAGGCAGCCTGCTGGCCACAGGTTACCTGTTAATTCTGGGTTCCTGGCTATTTGTTGGACTACTGAATACTCACCTGATCCTGTTCCCTGACAATCCTTTGCCTGCTCCTCCTGTACTGCACATCCCTCCTGGTATTGTGACCTCGGCTCCCACCTGACTACTCTTTGCGGACTCCTCTGTTACTTCTCTACTCTCCTGGTATTTGACCCTGGCTTCTCCTGACCATTCTTTGCTTAACCCTTTGTACTGCGTAGCTCTCTTGGTTCTGACCAGGTCCGTTCACGTTCTGTATTTTGTCTTGTCTGTCTTCCCTGCACATATCCTAAGTAAGGGGCTGTCGTCCACTTGTCCCCTGTCATCAGGACTCGTGAGGCAAGTAGGCAGGGCCAGGAGTGAGAGTGGAGCGCAGTGGTCACTATCCTTCCCCCCGTGTGTGTGTGGACGTGACCGTTACAAGAGTGTCTAAAGCCTGAATGACATAGTACTGCAAATAGCAGGGGGGAACTTAAAACACAGACCGTTTTTTCCTGGCTGGACAGAATATACAGTTTTTTTTTGTAAATTCTTTATTTTCAAGAATTTTCATAGTAAAGATAACAAAGGTACATGTCGTAACAGTGATACACATATCTTCGGTCATTTTTATACCATAGATTCTAATAAAACAACATCAGCATCCCATATTAAGGCATAATAGTGTAATAATGGACTACTTCTATAAGGAATGTGACAGGAGTAGCGGTATACACATAGACCTAAGCTAGGTATAATACTAATGCATAAAATCAGGTGTTTCGAGAGCATAAACTCACTATGCAATGGCTGTCACTAATGAGGTTACCAGAAGGTACATGCATCATATCTTAAAGCATATAAGAAATCTTTGAAGAAAATTAGAACACAAACAGAAAACAGAAATAGAAATATGGGTCGATATATAGCTATTGAAACCTTCCAATTTATGAGCTATTAATACGTCAGCATTCTTCTGGAAGGATGTTTTATGGGAAGGGTAACTGGAATAATTCTGTGTACAAGCATGGGTCACTTATAGCAAGACAATAAATAGGGACATCCTATCATAACCTAGGCAATTATAGGTATAAAGGAATAGAAGCGGAGTCAAAGAAGTGAATAGGAGTGAGAGGGCAGACCCACAGGTGTATAGGGCAGTAACCTGCCTGCGCGTTATTGTAACTTAGTACTTTTTATGTATTTGTTTCTGTCTTATAAAAATCTAGCCATGGTTGCCACGTTGATAGAAAGGACTTTCTACTTCCCCTATCCCACCCTACCAATTCCTCCATTAGACAGATTTGGTGGACTTTGTCAATCCATTCCTTCCAGGTGGGGGGTTCCACATCCCTCCATTTGGTTGGTATAATATATTTTGCAGCTACAAGTAGGTGTGTTATTAAGCAGTTAGTCTTGGGCTTAAAATCCTTCTGCGGTTTCCAAAGCAAAATCAGCTCAGGCGTAAGAGAGAAGGTCGTTTTGCAAATTTTCCTAATCGTGTCTTCAACACTTTTCCAAAACACTTTAATTTTATCACACAGCCACCAAATGTGGGTCATGGTTCCAGATTCTGCCATACATCTCCAGCATTCATCTGTGGGAACAAGGCCTATTTTATGAAGAAAGCTAGGGGTTCTATACCACCTTGAGATGATCTTGTATGAATTTTCTTGTATACGTACACACTTGGAAAATCCGTGTGAATGTCTAAGGATAAATTTAACATCTTCACCAGACAAGGATATCTTAAGCTCTTTTTCCCACAGACGAAGAAAGTAAGGCCGTGTACTAGAGGCATTTAAAATTAGCTTAGAGTATAGTTGGGACAATATCTTGGTCCGGGGAGATGGGAGTAAGGTGTAATTCTCTACCCAGGTTGGGTCAGGGAGAGTGGAATATAATTTCTTACACGTGAGAGTAATGTCTATGTCGACAAGGTCTGACCTAATATGTCTAGGAATGCATCCCAAGGTATTCTGAAGGAATTCAGATATGTCTGCGGCTTTACTCAAGTCAGAGATTTTAATACCGGAGAGGCTATTCCAAGCTTTGCGGTTTCCATCTAATTTGGGGTTGAGAAAGGCCGGCAAAACTGATAGAGGGGCCAATGGGGATAATAAATTAGCTGAAAGATTCAAGTCATCTGACTTTTCACAGTATTGTAACATACAGCGGGTGATGTCACTTAATATCTTACTTTTGCTGAGTGTAGGGGCTTTAACCCATAGGAGATGTAGGTTCTCCTCTCCCAACAAGGCCTTTTCCAGGTCAGCATATAAAGCTGTGTTGTTGAATCTAGCTAGATCCATCCACCTTTCCAGCTGGATAGCATGCAGATAGGTTTTAATATCAGGCAGTGATAAGCCTCCATTTACTCTTTTTCTTATTATAAGGGGGTAAGCCAGTCTTGATCTTTTGTTTTGCCAAAGGTATGTGGTAAATAGGCTTCGAATATCTGAGAGAAACTTATTCGAAAGCGGGATAGGGAGACATCTCAAGGTATATAGAATTTGAGGTAGCACATAAGAGGCCAGTAGGTTTTTCCTGCCAATCCATGACAGAAAAGGGAGTTTAACTGAGTTCAGGAAAGCCTTAATTTTAGAGAAAAGTGGGACATAATTGAGTCTAAAGAGGTTTTTGGGGTTTGCTGGTACCATGATGCCTAAGTGTTTGATAGCCTCCTTAGGCCACTGAAAGGAAGTATTGGATTTAATCTCTTCCATATGTTTGGTGTTGCCAGAGATATTTAATATCTCTGATTTATCGTAGTTGACCTTGAAGTTTGAAATTTCTCCATATTCCGATAAGATCTTTAAAATTTCTGGTATAGCTTCTTTGGGGTTAGTAATAAAAAGTAGTAAATCGCCAGCAAAGGCTGCTAAGAAGTGGGTTTTCCCCTTTACATGTAAACCTCTAATAACCCCAGAGGCTCTGATCTTATGCAGAAGCAATTCAAGGGTAAGTACGAATAAAGTCGGGGACAGGGGGCATCCTTGTCTCGTCCCATTCAAAATATCAAATGGGGGAGACAGTACACCATTTACTAAAACTCTAGCTGACGGGCCACGGTACAATGAGAAAATGGCGTCTATGAGCTCAGGTGGGAAGCCAAAGTGTCGCAGAGCCCCCTCCATAAAAGCCCAGTTGACTCTGTCGAAGGCTTTTTCTGCATCTGTTCCTAGAAGCACTAGGGGAATATTATGTTTTTTTGCGTAATAAACAGCATGGAGAGCTCTGCTAACATTATGTTTTCCTTCCCTATCTTTGACAAAGCCAACTTGTTCTTCATTTATTAATTTGGGGAGGAGCCCCGCGACACGACGGCTCAGCAGCTTAGCCCACAGCTTCACATCTACATTGAGGAGGGAAATTGGCCTATAGCTACTACATTTAGTAGGGTCTTTCTCCTCTTTGGGGATTATTGAGATATGGGCCATAAGTGATTGTGGGGTGAGCGAACCACCTTTTAATAGAAAGTTGCACAAATTTACAAAATGTGGGACAAGAGATTTCTGGAATTTCCTATAATACGTAGCAGGGAGTCCATCTGGACCTGGACATTTCCCGGTGGGGACACTAGCTAACGTATCTGTGACTTCATTTACCGTTATTGGTGCTAACAAAACATTCCTGTCGGTTTCGGTTAACTTCGTAACCTGGACCGACTGAAGAAATGAATCTATTTTCTTGACTGTTTGGGAAGGGTTATCCTGTTTTAAGTTATAGAGTTTTGAGTAAAAATTAGCAAATTCTTTGGCTACGGAAGGAGTGTTGGAGACAGTAAGTCCTCTATCATTCTTAATGTTGGATATAAACGCTTTTTCTCTTTGTCCCTTTACCATCTGAGTGAGGAGTTTAGAGCCTCTGTCGCCATGAAGATATTGTTTGAACTTGGCCACTCTAAGAGCTTTGGCGGATTTTATATTTAGCAGATCTCTTAGTTGGTTTCTAAGTTTGGCGATATCTACACGATTGGCCTCTGTGGGTGAAAGCTTGTTAATATTTTCAATAGTTGATATTTGGGCAACTATTGAGTCAATTTTTGCAGTTCTTTGTTTGCATACCCAGGCTCCTAAGGCTATGAGTTCACCTCTGATGTAGGCTTTGTGTGCCTCCCACACTATAGCTTCACTCATAGATGGAGAGGCATTAATCTCAAAGTAAGCATTGAGTTTAGTCTCTAGTTTAAGCCTATCCTGTTCGTTCTCTAAGAGGGTTTCGTTTAGCCTCCAAGACCACTCCCTGGGCGGAATACCTTTCAATCGTATCTCTAAAGAGACCGGGCGTGGTCCGATATCAAAATATCACCAATCGTCGCTCGCTTAATTCTCTCCAAAATATGATTGGATAAAAATAAGTAATCTAGACGATGATATGTTTTGTGCACTGCAGAGTGAAAGGTAAAGTCCTTCCCATCGGGATGGACTATTCTCCAGGTATCAGATATTTGGTGGGAGGCCAACATTCTCTTTAGCTTGCCAATTTGTTTATTCGTAAACTTAGATATAGCCGAGGTAGAGTCCAGGGAGTGGTCCAGAGCTACATGTAAATCACCACCTAATATTAACAAACCTTCCCTGAAGTCCTGTAGGGATTGTAACAGATGTATGAGCCATGGAATCTGTTTGATATTAGGAGCATATATATTCACTAGTGTGACTCTGTTTCCATGCAGCATTCCTTTAAGAAAAACATATCGTCCACTAGGGTCTATGTAGTGAGCTGTAGTTCTTTAAATGGTACATTGGCTCCGATACCTATGGAGGCCCCTCTAGAGGCGGAGGAGTGCGTACTATGATACCATTTTATATATCGCTTAGTAAACAGATTAGGAACCCGGTTATGTCTAAAGTGAGTTTCTTGCAAGTAAAGGATATCTGCATTTCCCTTTTTGAGTATCTGGAAAATTTGACTCCTCTTTTGAGGTACATTCAATCTTTTAACATTAAAGGAGACTACTTTCATAGATCCCATCTTGTTGACAGTAAAATCGATTCTAGGCGATTGTTACCCAATAGACCTAGAGTATATATATATCTGACCCAAAGAAAAAAGATAACTACATAAGAACTAATCCAAAAAATGAACAAACGGTCCATTAGACCAACAATACTGTTTAGCAGGGTGCTTCACTAAGAGTGAAGCGCCAAACCACCCCTTAGCAAGGACGCGATTTAGGTGAGAAGTGTAAGGAAGGAGAGGGAGGATACAGGATATCTAATGTAGATATAATAAGTTTAGCACTAGGGAAAGGAGAGGGAGGAAGTTAAGGGACAGGGGAGGGAGAGACTGTTTCACACAACGCCTGTGTGAGGTCACACAGCGCGGTCTAATTGTAGACGTGCTGGCTGAGGACAAATCCAACTCTAATTTTACAACACCAATCAAGTATATCGTCATCCCCAGCCAACACGCCTTCATAAATTCCCAGCGCGGTACGTGTCTGGATTACGTCTCATTACTCCTATGGGGTAAGCTACTGGACATAAGTGTAGGACAGAAAATACACTGAGATTGATGTGACATATAGATTAGGTATTGATCACTGTGAGATACCCAGTTCGAGGTGTGATAGCATCTTATAGCTCTGTATGTGTAGGTACACATTATATCTCTCACTTAAATTACCCGACCAGAACCTACACATTAAATGGGGCTTAGTTAGCAACATTACAGGGGTTGCCTGGGGACATGTGGGTACAAAAAACCACTATAACATTGAAGAGACAGCATGTGTGGTTCCATCAGCACGTGTAAACGCTGCTAGTGCAAGGACACACGCTAACAAGTAAACTGTTAGGAAGTGTAGGTTAACAAATTCGGAACCTGTCTCTCCATATATGCTCTTGTATAAGATTGAGCCAATTAAAAATGATCGGTCCAACCATATACACACGGTCAGAAATAGGATGAATTGTCCCCAACAACATATTCGGGTAGAAGCTCATACCAAACTCCTACTACATAAGGTACGGACAAGATGGAAAAGGTCTTCTTCTTCAAGTGTCCTTTAATTCAGCTTGTCGTTTCTTGGCGGCAGGTGATTTAAATTTCCTGGTTATCTGCCAGTCTGCCTCTGATGGTAACGGTGGTATCTTTGTTCCCCCAGCAAGTGGCAGCCAAGAAGGAATGTCCAACGGCTCTATCTTCAAAATGTTCCACACCTTATTAAGATCAGATGGATGACGGATGATGACTTGCTTGCCATTTATAGAAGTGTATAAACCAAAAGGAAAGAGCCATCTTAGCGGATGTTTTTTTAGCTCTCAACAGGTCAGTCAATGGCTTTAGAGCACGCTGTTTAGCTAATGTGCTGGCAGCCAGATCTTGGAAGATCTGTATCTTGGAATTCTCCAGGAGTATGTCACCCTTCTCCCTGGCTGCTCCTAGAATGGCGGCAGTGTCCAGGTAGTTAAGCAAGCCACATATGATATCTTGTGGCGGGGCCTCTGCAAGGGGCTTAGGCCTGAGGGCTCTGTGAGCTCTCTCTATTATCACCGCAGCGGCTCTGTCTGGGCCCAGGATAGAGGAGAAGATTGTACTGACCGTGGTAAGTATTGCCTCAGTAGGGATTTCTTCTGGGACACCTCGTATACGGATGTTCTTCCTCCGGCTTCTGTTTTCTTGGTCCTCTAGGTGTAGAAAGGCAGAGTTCAGTTGGTCTTGCATCTCCTCTATATTCGTCTGCAGGGCGCTACTGTGTTTAGCGATCGCTGCCTGTGTCTCCTCTAATGCTGCAACCCGCTGGCCAGTTTGTTTAATGTCGGCTTTAATAGCCGAGAGTTCTTTCATAACGGGTTCAAAAGCTGAAGTCAGGGACTCTTTGAGAAAGGTTCTAGTGATCGGCATGGAGTCGCTTCCACAGTGAGCTTCCGACATAGCGCAGGAGCCTTCGTCATCCGAGTCCTCTGTATAACTTTGTGCTGCAGCGGCGTCCGGCGCCATCTTAGATCTACAGGCCGGAGATGACAGCTTCTTTTTTAGATATTTGTCCATATCCGACTGTCCCCTGCTATGTTTAGGGGTTCCCTGTGACTCTCTGGCTTTGTCTTTCGACGGTTTCCCCATAGTTTGGAGTGAAGGGAGCGCTGTATAAGGCCTCATGCACACGGACGTTTTTTTTCACGGTCCGCAAAACGGGGTTCCGTTGGTCCGTGATCCGTGACCGTTTTTCCGTCCGTGGGTCTTCCTTGATTTTTGGAGGATCCACGGACATGAAAAAAAAGTCATTTTGGTGTCCGCCTGGCCGTGCGGAGCCAAACGGATCCGTCCTGAATTACAATGCAAGTCAATGGGGACGGATCCGTTTGATGTTGACACAATATGGTGCCATTTCAAACGGATCCGTCCCCATTGACTTTCAATGTAAAGTCTGGAGTTCTGTTATACCATCAGATTGGATTTTTCTCCAATCCGATGGTATATTTTAACTTGTAGCGTCCCCATCACCATGGGAACGCCTCTATGTTAGAATATACTGTCGGATATGAGCTACATCGTGAAACTCATTTCCGACAGTATATTCTAACACAGAGGCGTTCCCATGGTGATGGAGACGCTTCAGGTTAGAATATACAAAAAAACTGTGTACATGACTGTCCCCTGCTCCCTCTATTGTAATAATAGCATTGGGGCCAGTGTGCGCGCCAGGAAAACACGGCTCACGGATGCGGCTGCCAAACGGTGCATTTTCCGATTTTTCCACTGACCCATTGAAAGTCAATGGGTCCGTGAAAAAAAACTGAAAACGGCACAACGGCCACGGATGCACACAACGGTCGTGTGCATGAGGCCTAAGGCTGTTAAGAGCGCTGTGGACCGGAGCACACGAGTCAAGCAGCCATTCCCTGACGCGGCTAGCTCCCGACAGAATATACTGTTACTATCCTGTCTACCAGACTGAAGGTTATGGTTTGTCATTGCAGGTAAGAGAATACACATTAAGGGCAATAAACAGGGTAAAATGATTTAATGCACATCCCTCTGATCAGATAAGGCTGCTGGTAATGCAGTGTAAGTAGATAAACCTGCATAAATGTTAGTGAAGTAAACTGATGTGTCACCTGGCGCTAGTGTATAGTGAATACGGCTGTTATAGGAGTTGATGTTAATATATATAATTATACTGCACTATTTGCTTACTGTGACGCAGGTTCAGTAATAACAGAGTTGCACATGATAATGGGTTATCTCTTCTAAGAATGTTATAGCTGAATATGTGAATGTCAGTATTGAATAGATAGATGTGTATTAATCTATAGGGACAGAATATACTGTTGCTATCCTGTCTACCAGACTGAAGGTTATGGTTTGTCATTGCAGAAAAATGTTCAATAAAAACACTTCTGGTTTCACCCAGCCCACTCCCTTTGCACATTGGAATTATTGACCATACTTTCAGCATATGTGCAACAAAATTGGTGGTCCGTACGGCAAGCAGGTGAAGACGACGTGGTCCCAGAAAGTGAAAAAGAGCGGTTACGCAAATTTTAGAGGAGATTGGGATATTAACCCTGACAGCACAGCAACTGAGCACAGATGAATCTAGAGAGGCTGCAGGATGAAATCAGTGGACACCTGATCCACTTGTCAGTGGGTGATCTCATCAAAGTTTGCCAATTCATTAAGGCCTTCTACGCCAGCATGGCAAAGGGAAAAACCCGGCGCCATTATATGCGGATCGTTAACGGGGTAATGGATGAACTGGTCGAAACTGAAACGGTGAAACAATTTCTGCAAGCAACAAAAAGATTAATTAGTGAGCTAGAGAAGAAGAGGGACAATGAGAAAGTCCCAAGCTTCAGTGAGAAAGACCCCCAACCAGAACAGCAATTAGCCGACTTGAAACAACAGTATCACACTATGCAGGAGAAGTTCCAGGAAAGGTCTAGAATAATTGAGGAACAGATTAAAGAACTGAGTACCAAAAGTAAAGACTCGAGAGACAGTCAGCCAAAACCAGAGCCAGCTCCGCTTACTCAGAGAATATATACAATGGTATCTTGCTAGAGGTCACAATCAGAAAAGACCTCAAGATCACAGGCCAGATTGGAGAAAAAGAGCATAAGAATAAGCTATCCTAACACCAATCTGATGCACCAAATCGACCTGGGACTACAGAAAGGGTATCCTGAGACTGAGATTGTCGAAACAGTGGTCAAAGCTATTAGCCCTGGTCTAAGCCTCAGAGGTATGCTGGAGATGAAAAATGGACTGGCTCTAGTGCAACTAAGGCTACTTTCACACCTGCGTTTAGGTGCGGATCCGTCTGGTATCTGCACAGACGGATCCGCACCTATAATGCAAACGCTTAGATACGTTCAGAACGGATCTGTTTGCATTACCATGCATTGTTCATGATAATGCAAACGGATCTGTTTTGATTTTACATTGAAAGTCAATGGGGGACGGATCCGTTTGAAAATTGAGCCATATTGTGTCAACTTCAAACAGATCCGTCCCCATTGACTTACATTGTAAGTCTGGACGGATCCGTTTGCCTCCGCACGGCCAGGCGGACATCCGAACGCTGCAAGCAGCGTTCGGGTGTCCGCCTGCTGAGCGGAGCGGAGGACAAACGGTGCCAGACTGATGCATTCTGAGTGGATCCACATCCACTCAGAATGCATTAGGGCAGTACGGATCCGTTCGGGGCCGCTTGTGAGAGCCTTCAAACGGAACTCACAAGCGGAGCACCGAACGCTAGTGTGAAAGTAGCCTAAGACGAATTTTAAAAAGTCACTATAAGGAGGAGAACGCCTCTGAACTGTACCAGCAACTCCTCAACATTTCTCAGAAGAGCAATGAAACTCCCTAGAATTTCCTGTTGAGAGCGATGATTGAATTGAACGATCGGTTGCTATTTGTCTCCCAAGGGGAAGGCTCGGATAAACATTTTGGGACTGAGCTGATACAGAAAACATTTCTAAGATCAGTGGGTACTGGACTGAGAAATTACCACATCAAATTCCAATTAAAGCTGTATTTAGATGACCCTTCCATTCCAGATGAGGTGCTCATAGAGAAAACGAATGAAGCCGCTAACATGGAGATGGAAAGGGAACAGAAGCAAAAGAAATCTCAGCATAGCAGTTCAACCCAAGGGAAAGAATGTCAGTCTAATGCCTTACAGTGTCCTCAGGAACCAAGTGTCCAGATGAGAACTGCCGACACAACACCTTGGTCTCCATCACAGGCAAGTAGCCCAAAGATTCAACAGCTGTCTAAGAGAAACTCTACACTGGAAAAGCTGATGCTACAGATGCAAAAAGAGATGATAGAGAAGAAGACACTTCTCCAAGATTCGAGAACCCAACGAAACCGTGAATTCTGAGGGCCTCAGGTAACAGTGGATGTTTTCAATCCTGTAAGTATCACACAAATATTTAGACAGCACTCCGTGATGATGATAAATAGTGATTTATTTCATATTATTTCAGCCGGAGTCAGTGGTATTTCAGTTGCGTGCAACGTTTCGTGCTAACATACGCCCTTCATCAGGCACTATAGAGACCACAATATATATACACCCTGCCATTATTTAAATAGAGTGCTGTGGCCTATTCATTTGAGTCAATCCTTTAAGAGGACTGGTCAGAGAAGTGCCTTTGATCATTGCTTCAACTGTGGACGATCTGGACATAGAGCAAGGGATTGCCAAACGCACAGACCAAACCAGTTAAACGGGAGAGGGTTGCTGTCCTAGAACCAGCCCTGTGTCCCAAAGTGCAACTCTTGTCGGTAGCAAACCAGCAAACTCCAAAACCACCATCATTGCCACGGCTGGTAGGGGAAATCCAAACTCCTTTCAAAGAGTGCTCAACTACTATAATCAAAGATTCCTCCAGATGTCTGAGCAAGTACCAACTCACACGTGCGGTGTTACCATGAGACAAAGCAACAAGTTACTTAGCCTCGTTGGAAAAAAGTACCTTGTGGACTGTGAAATAGACAATACTCCTGTCCATGCCCTATGGGACACCGGCTCCCAGGTAAGCATCATCCTTGAAAGCTGGAGACAGTGGGTTCTGCCACATACAGTGCTCCGATCTTTTGAAGAATTGTTGGGGCCAGGAGTCCTCCTTGGGAAGGCAGCTAACAATACTGAAATTCCTTTCTCTGGGTGGATTCTAACAGCGGAAAGTAACACCAAACAGCTAGAAGTGCTATTTGTGGTATCGGCAGATGAGAAAGTTGCAGAGACATTGGTTATAATGTCATACAAGAACTCTTCAAGGAGATAGCTGTCAAGGGAAGGAGAACCATTACAGGGTTCGTGGACCTACTAGAAACTGCCTTGGAATTGCCGACCCCCAAAGCAGAAGTCCTGTTGAGTCAACTACAAGCCAGCCTGAAAGAAACTGGTGGTACTGCACTAAAGACTGATACCAAGAGCCAAAGAATTCCGGTAAACACTGTGACGTATCTCAGATGCAGGGCTCACGCCAAACCAGCCTTGCAAGATCAGATGGTCTTGTTTATACCTGATGAGTAGAGTTGAGCGGACACCTGGATGTTCGGGTTCGAGAAGTTCGGCCGAACTTCCCGAAAATGTTCGGGTTCGGGATCCGAACCCGATCCGAACTTCGTCCCGAACCCGAACCCCATTGAAGTCAATGGGGACCCGAACTTTTCGGCACTAAAAAGGCTGTAAAACAGCCCAGGAAAGGGCTAGAGGGCTGCAAAAGGCAGCAACATGTAGGTAAATCCCCTGCAAACAAATTTGGATAGGGAAATGAATAAAAATAAAAATTAAATAAATAAAAATTAACCAAAATCAATTGGACAGAGGTCCCATAGCAGAGAATCTGGCTTCACGTCACCCACCACTGGAACAGTCCATTCTCAGATATTTAGGCCCCGGCACCCAGGCAGAGGAGAGAGGTCCCGTAACAGAGAATCTGTCTTCATGTCAGCAGAGAATCAGTCTGCATGTCATAGCAGAGAATCAAGCTTCACGTCAGCCACCACTGCAACAGTCCATTGTCATAAATTTAGGCCCAGCACCCAGGCAGAGGAGAGAGGTCCCGTAACAGACAATCTGGCTTCATATCAGCAGAGAATTAGTCTGCATGTCATAGCAGAGAATCAGGCTTCACGTCAGCCACCACTGCAACAGTCCATTGTCATAAATTTAGGCCCAGCACCCAGGCAGAGGAGAGAGGTCCCGTAACAGACAATCTGGCTTCATGTCAGCAGAGAATCAGTCTGCATGTCATAGCAGAAAATCAGGCGTCACGTCAGCCACCACTGCAACAGTCCATTGTCAGATATTTAGGCCCAGCACCCAGGCAGAGGAGAGAGGTCCCGTAACAGAGAATCTGGCTTCATGTCAGCAGAGAATTAGTCTGCATGTCATAGCAGAAATCAGGCTTCACGTCAGCCACCACTGCAACAGTCCATTGTCAGATATTTAGGCCCAGCACCCAGGCAGAGGAGAGAGGTCCCGTAACAGAGGATCTGGCTTCATGTCAGCAGAGAATAAGTCTGCATGTCATAGCAGAGAATCAGGCTTCACGTCAGCCACCAATGCAACAGTCCATTGTCAGATATTTAGGCCCAGCACCCAGGCAGAGGAGAGAGGTCCCATAACAGAGGATCTGGCTTCATGTCAGCAGAGAATCAGTCTGCATGTCATAGCAGAAAATCAGGCTTCACGTCAGCCACCACTGCAACAGTCCATTGTCATAAATTTAGGCCCAGCACCCAGGCAGAGGAGAGAGGTCCCGTAACAGACAATCTGGCTTCATGTCAGCAGAGAATCAGTCTTCATGTCATAGCAGAGAATCAGGCTTCACGTCACCCACCACTGTAAGAGTCCATTTTCATAAATTTAGGCCCAGCACCCAGGCAGAGGAGAGAGGTCCCGTAACAGACAATCTGGCTTCATGTCAGCAGAGAATTAGTCTGCATGTCATAGCAGAGAATGAGGCTTCACGTCAGCCACCACTGCAACAGTCCATTGGCATATATTTAGGCCCAGCACACAGGCAGAGGAGAGAGGTCACGTAACAGAGGATCTGGCTTCATGTCAGCAGAGAATCAGTCTGCATGTCACAGCAGAAAATCAGGCTTCACGTCAGCCACCACTGCAACAGTCCATTGTCAGATATTTAGGCCCAGCACCCAGGCAGAGGAGAGAGGTCCCGTAACAGAGGATCTGGCTTCATGTCAGCAGAGAATCAGTCTGCATGTCATAGCAGAAAATCAGGCTTCACGTCACCCACCACTGTAAGAGTCCATTTTCATAAATTTAGGCCCAGCACCCAGGCAGAGGAGAGAGGTCCCGTAACAGACAATCTGGCTTCATGTCAGCAGAGAATCAGTCTTCATGTCATAGCAGAGAATCAGTCTTCATGTCATAGCAGAGAATCAGGCTTCACGTCACCCACCACTGTAAGAGTCCATTTTCATAAATTTAGGCCCAGCACCCAGGCAGAGGAGAGAGGTCCCGTAACAGACAATCTGGCTTCATGTCAGCAGAGAATCAGTCTTCATATCATAGCAGAGAATCAGGCTTCACGTCACCCACCACTGTAAGAGTCCATTGTCATAAATTTAGGCCCAGCACCCAGGCAGAGGAGAGAGGTCCCGTAACAGACAATCTGGCTTCATGTCAGCAGAGAATTAGTCTGCATGTCATAGCAGAGAATGAGGCTTCACGTCAGCCACCACTGCAACAGTCCATTGGCATATATTTAGGCCCAGCACACAGGCAGAGGAGAGAGGTCCCGTAACAGAGGATCTGGCTTCATGTCAGCAGAGAATTAGTCTGCATGTCATAGCAGAAAATCAGGCTTCACGTCAGCCACCACTGCAACAGTCCATTGTCAAATATTTAGGCCCAGCACCCAGGCAGAGGAGAGCGGTCCCGTAACAGAGGATCTGGCTTCATGTCAGCAGAGAATCAGTCTGCATGTCATAGCAGAAAATCAGGCTTCACGTCACCCACCACTGTAAGAGTCCATTTTCATAAATTTAGGCCCAGCACCCAGGCAGAGGAGAGAGGTCCCGTAACAGACAATCTGGCTTCATGTCAGCAGAGAATCAGTCTTCATGTCATAGCAGAGAATTAGTCTTCATGTCATAGCAGAGAATCAGGCTTCACGTCACCCACCACTGTAAGAGTCCATTTTCATAAATTTAGGCCCAGCACCCAGGCAGAGGAGAGAGGTCCTGTAACAGACAATCTGGCTTCATGTCAGCAGAGAATCAGTCTTCATACCATAGCAGAGAATCAGGCTTCACGTCACCCACCACTGTAAGAGTCCATTTTCATAAATTTAGGCCCAGCACCCAGGCAGAGGAGAGAGGTCCCGTAACAGACAATCTGGCTTCATGTCGGCAGAGAATTAGTCTGCATGTCAAAAAATCTCTGTCATAGCAGAGAATGAGGCTTCACGTCAGCCACCACTGCAACAGTCCATTGGCATATATTTAGGCCCAGCACACAGGCAGAGGAGAGAGGTCCCGTAACAGAGGATCTGGCTTCATGTCAGCAGAGAATTAGTCTGCATGTCATAGCAGAGAATCAGGCTTCACGTCACCCAACATTGGAACAGTCCATTGGCATATATTTAGGCCCCGGCACCCAGACAGAGGAGAGGTTCATTCAACTTTGGGTAGCCTCGCAATATAATGGTAAAATGAAAATAAAAATAGGATTGAATGAGGAAGTGCCCTGGAGTCCAATAATATATGGTTAAGGGGAGGTAGTTAATGTCTAATCTGGACAAGGGACGGACAGTCCCTGTGGGATCAATGCCTGGTTCATTTTTATGAACGTCAGCTTGTCCACATTGGCTGTAGACAGGCGGCTGCGTTTGACTGTAATGACGCCCCCTGCCGTGCTGAATACACGTTTAGACAAAACGCTGGCCACCGGGCAGGCCAGCACCTCCAAGGCATAAAAGGCTAGCTCTGGCCACGTGGACAATTTAGAGACCCAGAAGTTGAATGGGGCCGAACCATCAGTCAGTACGTGGAGGGGGGTGCACACGTACTGTTCCACCATGTTAATGAAATGTTGCCTCCTGCTAACACGTTGCGTATCAGGTGGTGGTGCAGTTAGCTGTGGCGTGTTGACAAAACTTTTCCACATCTCTGCCATGCTAACCCTGCCCTCAGAGGAGCTGGCCGTGACACAGCTGCCTTGGCGACCTCTTGCTCCTCCTCTGCCTTGGCCTTGGGCTTCCACTTGTTCCCCTGTGACATTTGGGAATGCTCTCAGTAGCGCGTCTACCAACGTGCGCTTGTACTCGCGCATCTTCCTATCACGCTCCAGTGCAGGAAGTAAGGTGGGCACATTGTCTTTGTAGCGTGGATCCAGCAGGGTGGCAACCCAGTAGTCCGCACAGGTTAAAATGTGGGCAACTCTGCTGTCGTTGCGCAGGCACTGCAGCATGTAGTCGCTCATGTGTGCCAGGCTGCCCAGGGGTAAAGACAAGCTGTCCTCTGTGGGAGGCGTATCGTCATCGTCCTGCCTTTCCCCCCAGCCACGCACCAGTGATGGACCCGAGCTGCGTTGGGTGCCACCCCGCTGTGACCATGCTTCATCCTCATCCTCCTCCACCTCCTCCTCATCCTCGTCCTCCTCGTCCTCCAGTAGTGGGCCCTGGCTGGCCACATTTGTACCTGGCCTCTGCTGTTGCCAAAAACCTCCCTCTGAGTCACTTCGAAGAGACTGGCCTGAAAGTGCTAAAAATGACCCCTCTTCCTCCTCCTCCTCCTCCTCCTCCTGGGCCACCTCCTCTTCCATCATCGCCCTAAGTGTTTTCTCAAGGAGACATAGAAGTGGTATTGTAACGCTGATAACGGCGTCATCGCCACTGGCCATGTTGGTGGAGTACTCGAAACAGCGCAACAGGGCACACAGGTCTCGCATGGAGGCCCAGTCATTGGTGGTGAAGTGGTGCTGTTCTGTAGTGCGACTGACCCGTGCGTGCTGCAGCTGAAACTCCACTATGGCCTGCTGCTGCTCGCACAGTCTGTCCAGCATGTGCAAGGTGGAGTTCCACCTGGTGGGCACGTCGCATATGAGGCGGTGAGCGGGAAGGCCGAAGTTACGCTGTAGCGCAGACAGGCGAGCAGCAGCAGGATGTGAACGCCGGAAGCGCGAACAGACGGCCCGCACTTTATGCAGCAGCTCTGACATGTCGGGGTAGTTGTGAATGAACTTCTGCACCACCAAATTCAGCACATGCGCCAAGCAAGGGATGTGCGTCAAATTGGCTAGTCCCAGAGCTGCAACGAGATTTCGCCCATTATCACACACCACCAGACCGGGCTTGAGGCTCACCGGCAGCAACCACTCGTCGGTCTGTTGTTCTATACCCCGCCACAACTCCTGTGCGGTGTGGGGCCTGTCCCCCAAACATATGAGTTTCAGAATGGCCTGCTGACGTTTACCCCGGGCTGTGCTGAAGTTGGTGGTGAAGGTGTGTGGCTGACTGGATGAGCAGGTGGAAGAAGAGGAGGAGGAAGCCGAGAAGGAGGAGGTGGCAACAGGAGGCAAAGAATGTTGCCCTGCGATCCTTGGCGGCGGAAGGACGTGCGCCAAACAGCTCTCCGCCTGGGGCCCAGCTGCCACTACATTTACCCAGTGTGCAGTTAGGGAGATATAGCGTCCCTGGCCGTGCTTACTGGTCCACGTATCTGTGGTTAGGTGGACCTTGCTACAGATGGCGTTGCGCAGTGCACACTTGATTTTATCGGATACGTGGTTGTGCAGGGAAGGCACGGCTCTCTTGGAGAAGTAGTGCCGGCTGGGAACAACATACTGTGGGACAGCAAGCGACATGAGCTGTTTGAAGCTGTCTGTGTCCACCAGCCTAAATGACAGCATTTCATAGGCCAGTAGTTTAGAAATGCTGGCATTCAGGGCCAGGGATCGATGGCTAGGTGGGAATTTACGCTTTCTCTCAAATGTTTGTGAGATGGAGAGCTGAACGCTGCCGTGTGACATGGTTGAGACGTTTAGTGACGGAGGTGGTGGTGGTGTTGGTGGTACATCCCCTGTTTACTGGGCGGCAGGTGCCAACGTTCCTCCAGAGGCGGAGGAAGAGGCCGAGGCGGCAGCAGCAGAAGAGGCCGAGGCGGCAGCAGCAGAAGAGGTAGCAGGGGGAGCCTGAGTGACTTCCTTGGTTTTAAGGTGTTTACTCCACTGCAGTTCATGCTTTGCATGCAGGTGCCTGGTCATGCAGGTTGTGCTCAGGTTCAGAACGTTAATGCCTCGCTTCAGGCTCTGATGGCACAGCGTGCAAACCACTCGGGTCTTGTCGTCAGCACATTGTTTGAAGAAGTGCCATGCCAGGGAACTCCTTGAAGCTGCCTTTGGGGTGCTCGGTCCCAGATGGCAGCGGTCAGTAGCAGGCGGAGTCTCTTGGCGGCGGGTGTTCTGCTTTTGCCCACTGCTCCCTCTTTTGCTACGCTGTTGGCTCGGTCTCACTACTGCCTCTTCCTCCGAACTGTGAAAGTCAGTGGCACGACCTTCATTCCATGTGGGGTCTAGGACCTCATCGTCCCCTGCATCGTCTTCCACCCAGTCTTGATCCCTGACCTCCTGTTCAGTCTGCACACTGCAGAAAGACGCAGCAGTTGGCACCTGTGTTTCGTCATCATCAGAGACATGCTGAGGTGGTATTCCCATGTCCTCATCATCAGGAAACATAAGTGGTTGTGCGTCAGTGCAGTCTATGTCTTCCACCGCTGGGGAAGGGCTAGGTGGATGCCCTTGGGAAACCCTGCCAGCAGAGTCTTCAAACAGCATAAGAGACTGCTGCATAACTTGAGGCTCAGACAGTTTCCCTGATATGCATGGGGGTGATGTGACAGACTGATGGGGTTGGTTTTCAGGCGCCATCTGTGCGCTTTCTGCAGAAGACTGGGTGGGAGATAATGTGAACGTGCTGGATCCACTGTCGGCCACCCAATTGACTAATGCCTGTACCTGCTCAGGCCTTACCATCCTTAGAACGGCATTGGGTCCCACCATATATCGCTGTAAATTCTGGCGGCTACTGGGACCTGAGGTAGTTGGTACACTAGGACGTGTGGATGTGGCAGAACGGCCACGTCCTCTCCCAACACCAGAGGGTCCACTAACACCACCACGACCATGTCCACGTCCGCGTCCCTTACTAGATGTTTTCCTCATTGTTATGGTTCACCACAACAACAAAAATATTATTTGGCTCAATGTATTGTATTCAAATTCAGCTGAATATAAATTTGAGGCCTAGTATTTAGGCGCTGGGTGACCGGTATGGATTTACTGACAGAATTAGACTTGGAAATGCACAGTAGCGGGTGTGTGAAGTTATTCTGAATGACCCTATGTGCACCTTGAATATTATATACCCTTTTAGGGATAGATTTCAAATAGCTCTGATATAGCAGAAACAACTAAATTATGAAATTGCTAAATTTGGAATTGTATTTCAACCCTGAACAAAAAATGTGCTTTGACGGACACTAAATAACTTGCCCAGCCACAACAGTACAGCGGTAACGACAGATTTAGCGGGATATACATTTGAGGCCTAGTATTTAGGCGCTGGGTGACCGGTATGGATTTAGTGACAGAATTAGACTTGGAAATGCACAGTAGCGTGTGTGTGAAGTTATTCTGAATGACCCTATGTGCACCTTGAATATTATATACCCTTTTAGGGATAGATTTCAAATAGCTCTGATATAGCAGAAACCACTAAATTATGAAATTGCTAAATTGGGAATTGTATTTCAACCCTGAACAAAAAATGTGCTTTGACGGACACTAAATAACTTGCCCAGCCACAACAGTACAGCGGTAACGACAGATTTAGCAGGATATAAATTTGAGGCATAGTATTTAGGCGCTGGGTGACCGGTATGGATTTACTGACAGAATTAGACTGGGATATGGCCAAAAAATAACCACACTATTGCTGGTTAAATGCACTTGGTGTGACAGCTTGACCAACCACACTACTGAGGGTTAAATGCACTTGGTGACGGGCGCAGCTTGCCCCTGATGTAGTATATGGCCAAAAAATGAACAGACTATTGCTGGTTAAATGCACTTGGTGTGACAGCTTGACCAACCACACTACTGAGGGTTAAATGCAATTGGTGACGGGCGCAGCTTGCCCCTGATGTAGTATATGGCCAAAAAATAAACAGACTATTGCTGGTTAAATGCACTTGGTGTGACAGCTTCACCCTGATGTCGGCTTTAGCCAAAAAACAACCACACCATTGAGGGTTAAATGCACTTGGTGACAGGCGCAGCTTGCCCCTGATGTAGTATATGGCCAAAAAATGAACAGACTATTGCTGGTTTAATGCACTTGGTGTGACAGCTTGACCAACCACACTACTGAGGGTTAAATGCACTTGGTGACGGGCGCAGCTTGCCCCTGATGTAGTATATGGCCAAAAAATGAACAGACTATTGCTGGTTAAATGCACTTGGTGTGACTGCTTCACCCTGATGTAGGCTTTAGCCAAAAAATAACCACACCATTGAGGGTTAAATGCACTTGGTGACAGGCGCAGCTTGCCCCTGATGTAGTATATGGCCAAAAAATGAACAGACTATTGCTGGTTTAATGCACTTGGTGTGACAGCTTGACCAACCACACTACTGAGGGTTAAATGCACTTGGTGACGGGCGCAGCTTGCCCCTGATGTAGTATATGGCCAAAAAATTAACAGACTATTGCTGGTTAAATGCACTTGGTGTGACAGCTTGACCAACCACACTACTGAGGGTTAAATGCACTTGGTGACGGGCGCAGCTTGCCCCTGATGTAGTATATGGCCAAAAAATTAACAGACTATTGCTGGTTAAATGCACTTGGTGTGACAGCTTGACCAACCACACTACTGAGGGTTAAATGCACTTGGTGACGGGCGCAGCTTGCCCCTGATGTAGTATATGGCCAAAAAATTAACAGACTATTGCTGGTTAAATGCACTTGGTGTGACAGCTTCACCCTGATGTAGGCTTTAGCCAAAAAACAACCACACCATTGAGGGTTAAATGCACTTGGTGACAGGCGCAGCTTGCCCCTGATGTAGTATATGGCCAAAAAATAAACAGACTATTGCTGGTTAAATGCACTTGGTGTGACAGCTTCACCCTGATGTAGGCTTTAGACAAAAAACAACCACACCATTGAGGGTTAAATGCACTTGGTCGCAGCTTGTGCTGGCGCACCACAAGACACAAAATGGCCGCCGATCACCCCAGAAAAAAGTGACTGACAAACGGTCTGGGCAGCCTAAAAACAGTGAGCAATTGAATTTCAGCAGCTCAATGATGCACAGCTGCAGATCGATCGATTAATCAAGTCCTTTGGAGGAGTTAATCTGCCTAATCTCGCCCTACTGTCGCAGCCGCAACCTCTCCCTACGCTAATCAGAGCAGAGTGACGGGCGGCGCTATGTGACTCCAGCTTAAATAGAGGCTGGGTCACATGGTGCTCTGGCCAATCACAGCCATGCCAATAGTAGGCATGGCTGTGACGGCCTCTTGGGGCAAGTAGTATGACGCTTATTGATTGGCTGCTTTGCAGCCTTTCAAAAAGCGCCAAGAAAGCGTCACAAAAGCACCAAGAAAGCGACGAACACCGAACCCGAACCCGGACTTTTACGAGTTCAAGTTCGCTCATCCCTACTGATGAGGCTTATTATGTGCTAGAAGGACTTTATATTGGGGAGACGTTAGTGTAACTCAAAAAGGAACAATTTTCCAATCTATCCATTCCAGTTAGGTACACAACCAAGCGAGATGTTATCTTACCAAGTCAGACTAGGATTTGGTGCCTCGAGCCCATCAACAAAACATACCCAGCTCAGGAGAAACCAAAAGAATCAGTGAGTGTGGCCACTCACTCGGTGACTCATAGTCAACAGTCATACAGATCATGGCTGGAAGGTTGAGTGGATAATTTAAACATGAGTTATTCACCGGTAAGCTATGCTCAACTAAAGAACCCCTACCTAAAGAACACCTACCCAAGAAAGATCAACAGATAGTCAAGACAATGCTAAGGGAGGAATGCCACGCCTTCGCTAAAGATGATTCTGACGTCGGATGCATGCCTTCCCTACAATTACAACTGCGCTTCAAAGACAATACGCTGGTTAGAAGAACTTACATGTCCGTGCCTAAGCCACTACACCAGGAGCTGAAAGAATATCTGCAGGATCTGCTGAACCGCGGATGTATTGCAGAGTCAAAATCATCATACTCTTCACCCATTGTGTGTGTGAGAAATAAGGACGTTAGTTTAAACTGTGTTGCAACTACAGGGCGTTAAACCAGAAGTCCATCCCAGACCGCCATCCAATCCCTAGGACCCAATACATGCTGGACAGCCTAGGAGGAAGTTCATGGTTTTTGGTGCTAGTACAAGGGAAAGCCGACCATCAAGGATTTGCAGAAGAATCCAGTCGACCACTGACTGCCTTCATCAATGCAAAAGATTTAATCGTACTCTGTTGTCTATGCTTCGGACCCTGTCACCTGATTCCAAGAAAGACTGGAAGAACTCACTTGCCAGGTAATACATGCCTACAACTGCACCAAAAGTGTAGCTACGGGGTATTCTGCATTTTTTCTACTGTTTGGGAGATCTCCAAGAATACCAATAGACAGCATGTTTGACACTAGAGATGGCCTTGCGGTTCGCCTGGTGCCCAAACTTTGCGTGCTCGCGATTCGCCGAACATGCGAACATATGGAAAAATTTGCGCCCACCATATTCTTTTACATTATGAAGAACTTTGACCCATGACACATCCATCAGGTGGTACAGGACGGCCAATTGAGACATTTCAGCACATGGACATACCCCCTACCTTATAAATAAACCTGATCTGGCCACCATTTTACATTCAGTGTTTTGCCAGTGTAGGGAGAGGTTCATGTGTCGAGCAGGGACAGGCTATTAGGGGCACCAAACGCTAGCTAATAGGGCCACAAAAGTCATTTTAAGTACTAGTATAGGTGTGCTATCTATACGTGTGATACACAGAGGGGTGCGATATACTTATACTTTTATAATGAGTCAAAAACACATAGATGTATATAGTGATCACCTGGAAGTCAGGGGCCTAGGGGCTTACTAGGGCCATTTTTATATAGGGTAAGGTTCCGGATGGAGTCGCTCTTATCAGGACGGGTGGTCTGTGGTTAGGCTATCAGGGCCAGAATAGCACCCCCCTGTAGGGCAATATCAGGGACAGTTCTTTGCCCACCCTGTCCTTCAATACCACATCATCATCTAGCTCAGGGATAGATGTTTTTTTCTTTCCCTCCGGGATTCATGGATGTGCACTGGAACCCCCCGGATTGTGGTAGGACATATGGTTTCTGATTTGGTGCTGCCAAGCACCTGATTTAGTGCCGCCAAGCACTTGTTATTGCCTACCACATCTATGCTTTTTGCTTAAAGGGGTTCTGCACTTTGTTTTAACTAATGATCTATCCTCTGGATAGATCATCAGCATCTGATCGGTGGGTGTCCAACACCCGGGACCCCCAACGATCAGCTGTTTAAGAAGGCAGCGGCGCTTCAGCAGCGCCGCGGCCTTCTCGCTGTTTACCGCTGGCCCAGTGACATCACGACTAGCATCAACTAGCGTGGACGGGGCTAAGCTCTGTTCACTTGAATGGAGCTTAGCCCCGCCCACGCTAGTTGATATTAGTCGTGACGTCACTGGGCCAGCGGTAAACAGTGAGAAGGCCGCGCCGCTGCTGAAGAGTCGCTGCCTTCTCAAACAGCTGATCGACAGGGGTGCTGGGTGTCGGACCCCCGCCGATCAGATGCTGATGATCTATCCAAAGGATAGATCATCAGTTAAAACAAAGTGCAGAACCCCTTAATTAAATTAATTTTCATTTTGAGGGATATCTTTTCCATTCACGCGTCCGCAAAATGGGTCCGCATCCGTTCCGCAATTTTGCGGAACGGGTGCAGACCCATTCATGTTCAATGGGGCCGGAATGTGCTGTCCGCATCCGCATTTGCGGATCCGCATCACCATTTGCGGATCCGCACTTCCGTATTCCGCAAAAAAAAATAGAACATGTCCTATTCTTGTCCGCAATTGCAGACAAGATTAGGCATTTTCTATTATAGTGCCGGCGATGTGCGGTCCACAAATTGCGGAATGCACATTGCCGGTGTTTGTGTTTTGCAGTTCCGCAAAACACTTACGGACGTGTGAATGGACCCTCATAGTAAAATTATTAAAGGTTATGTTTTATCTTTATGTATATTCTAATGGATTGCCTTCCTTCTACAATGTTATAATATTCTTTCCATTTTAGAAAGTATATTATAGTGCATTTGTATTGTGCGGCAGTTGTGTGCGGTTCTGCTGCGATACTGCAGGTATATAGAGGGACAAGCGTTATTGGAACAAATAATTTCTACTGGTGATATACCAGTCGCCCCCAAAACAACTGATTGAAGCGGGGTGTTATATACCAATATACTTTCTTTATAGTGCATTTGGGTACAGTATAGTGCATTTGCGCATGCGCGTACGTGAAAAATATATTGCCGATATGTCGCATTGAAAAAAATAATAAATGGAGATTACAAATTCGAATAATACATCTGGTATGTCACTGTCCATGTTGTGGGACTATTTGTGCACTTCTAGTAATTATTTCTTGGCTGCAAATATGAGCTGAAGGTTTTTCAGGTTCGCCTGCCATTAAAATGAATGGGACCCGCCACGAACTTGCGGTTCGCGAACATTTGATCGCGTCCGCGAACCGTCCCAGCAGATGTTCGTCCATCAATATTTGACACCCCAGTAACGGAAAATTATAGGAATCACTCTGAGTATGTAAAAACGTGGACAGATAGGATGACTGAAGCCTATCAAGTTGCTTCAAAGGTAGCTACCCAAGCTGCGCAAAGAGGAAAAGAGCACTATGACAGAAAATTCATGGAGTAGAACTCTTACCTGGCAGTAGAGTCCTTATAAGAAACCTTACTGAAAGAGGAGGACCAGGAAAACTGAGATCGTTCTGGGAAGACACTTTGCATGTTGTCCTGAAGAGAAAGTGTGAAGATAGCCCAGTGTATGAGATAAAGCCAGAAATTGGAAAAGGCCGAACAAGAATCCTGCACCGCAATTTGTTATTGCCTTGCGATTACTTACCCGTCGACCAAGGTCAGCACATACCTGACAGACCCAGTACCAGAAGGCGAGGCCAAGTTTCAAAGACTCCTCAACCAGCGACACAGACATCTGAGGGAATATCAGAAGATGAATTGGATCTTGAACAAGAACAATGGAGATCATTCATCCCTGTAACCCAAAGAGATCTGTCACGGCCTGTGGTCTGCGCTGTGACACTGTTGCCACACTTGTGGTTGCCCTAGGCAACGTGTTGCTGTGAGAGCATGCAGTGGCAGTATCTCGGCCTTCTGGGTGATTGCCGTGACATGGTTGCCACGCATGCTGTTGCCGGTGGTAACGTGTGGTTTGGCATGCTTGTGTGTGTACTTCCCCTTTAAGTGGCTTCCTTTCTCTGTCTGGTGTTGGAAGGGTTGACTCCCTTCCTAGTGTTTTGTGAACATTGGGTATGTGTGTGGGTGTGGCTGCTTGGGCTATTTAGCCTCTGCTGGATGCATAAGTCAGTGTTCCTCCAGCCTTGGTGTATGCTGGTGGTTCACTGTTCCTGGCTTTTACTATCTGTCCAGTGAGGGCCACCCTTGTGGTCATTGATGTTATTATGGTGTCTCTTTCCATTCTTATCTTTTGGTTTGCATCGGTTATGTTCAGGGTGTTGTATGTCTTGTGTTGTGTTACATGACTGGTGATGTTTGGTGTCCAGCTTGCTCCTTTAATGTTGGTGTAGACAGCAGCACTTGTGCAGTTCAGTCAGTGTGTCTGTGGCAGGTAAGTGTGTTATGGGTTTCGCTTACCTGCCAACTCCATATGCCGAATGTATTCCCCTCTCCTTGCAGCCTGGCCTCAGATAGAGACTCCTGTTCCTCCATGACTGGGATGAACAGGTTGTCTCTTCCCGGCTCCTTGGTGAGGGATTACCATGGCGACTCAGGGTCTCTAGGAATCCAGAGTATGAGCTGTCCTACCATCGGGGTCCGCTCATACGGTGGGGAGTCAGGGAGAGGATTAGGGATGCTGTAGGAGGTGACCTGCTCCCTTATTACTCCTTTTTGATACCGCACGGTGGGGGGTTTCCCGCACTCTACACCGTGACACAATCACACAAGAGAAAACATAGAACTGAATACTGAAGCAGAAGAGTTCTACCCTTGCCAGTTGGAAATGAGTGAGGAAAGTACAGAGGAAGCTATAGAGGAAATTACAGAGGAAGCTACACTGGAATCTCCTGAGGACGAGCCTATGATTCAACCTAAACACACTACAGGTCCATCAGGATACATAGAAGAAGAAAATTCTTCACCAGAAAAAACAACAGACAGTTGATAGTGACAAAGGCGAGTTTGAAGATGCTTCGGATGCCTTTCCAGTACGCAGGATACAGCCCAGCAGGAACAGGAAACAACCGAAAGTTCTGACTTACGACACTTTGGGTCAACCCAGTAGTGTTGCCAGGAATGCAGCAGTATAGGTCATAGACTGTGTTGATACACCACCTGTTTACCCTAGCTGGTACCTAAGTCCAGACTGTTTCGCTTAGGACTCTAAAAGTTGGTAACTGTATCCATGCCTATAATGCTGTTGTTTATTACTGTCTACTTATGTTGAAAATGTTAAATGTTATGTTCTGTGGTCAACAAAAGGAAATTTCTTACACTCTTACTGCAGACATTCCAGGTAAAATAGCTTCAAGTGATGGAACTAGGTAGTGTTCTGTCCCCACATGAAGGCGAATGAAGGTGTAACTGATAATGACCTTGTGACTGTCTTACCTTCGTATCCAGGCAGTGGAGCAGACCGGACCGGCAGATGCTCAGGTTAGATGGACCCAGACGCAGACATGAGGATGCAATCAAACGTGGGTTTATTTGATCCAAAACAGCGACATTCAGTGATGCAATACAGGAATGCAGTAGATGCTGTGATGTGGATGTCTTCCTGAGGCTAACTGCTGAGGCAACTGCTGAGGCAACTGCTGGTCAAAAACTGATGCCTTCACAAGCCAAGATGTGTGTCTCCAGTCACAAGGAGTGCAGCACAGAAAAATGGCTACAGGAAGTGACCAGGACCAAGGCTGCGAAAACCACGCCCAGCAAGAAAAACTTTATAGACAAGGAACAAGGCGTGCAGCATACGAATTCCGGCCAGCAGATGGCAGCAGAGAACAATACGTTGGTAACAACATAGTGAAAGAAGATATAATAATACAGTGCAGGAATTCAATTTGAAAAGAACAGCACACTCCCCGTCTGAAATTCACTTTGGGGATTTCACTATGACGAATGTCCATAAAATATAAAACAACCTGTAAAAAGAACATGTTAGAATGCAAAACATAGATAGTCCTGTTTTCCAACTTGGAATGGAGAAGATCTGCGAAGCTAGATACCGTCCTGTTCACCCGTCAGGGACATTCTCGATGGGTCTCATCCAACTGGAGAAACGCTCAAAGTGCTGACAACCGAAGCTGGCTGTTTGCTTAGTTCCAGTGACTAATGCGCTAACTTCAGCGCAGATTTCTGGATCATTATCCGGATCCTAGATGCTGAAAGCTTCCTGTACACATTTGTCCGCCTCTCCAAGCAGAAACTCTGGACCTGTAAGCCAAGTAGAGTTAATAAAGGAACCTATAGACATAGGCCTAGTGGCGTGATCTGCTGGATTAAGTTCGGATGGTACATAGTGCCATTGTTCAGGTTTGGAGGATCTCCTGATTCTCTCTATGCGGTTACTAACGTACACATAAAATCGCTTGGTCCGATTGTGGATGTAACCCAAAACGACCTTACTGTCGGTGTAATACTGGACTTCAGCTATGTCGACACCCAGTTCTTGTTGTATGAAATCCGCAATCTCCACTGCCAACACAGTCCCACAAAGTTCCAGTCTGGGAATAGTATGATCGGGCTTAGGGGCTAACTTAGCCTTACCAAAGACAAATCCAACGTGATTCTGGTTGTTGGGTTCAGTCACCTTCAGATAGGCAACCGCTGCGATGGCCTCCGTGGAGGCGTCCGAGAACACGTGGAGTTCTTTCTTTATGCTACAGGAAAGTGAGGTTTTAACATAGCATCTCGGGATATGGATCTCATCCAAGGCACACAAGATCGCTTCCAGGCTTCCCATTTTTGCTCTTTCTCGGAGGGAAGTGGGGTATCCCAATCCTTGACTGTTTCAGAAAACTGTCTCAGTAGAGATTTACCTTGTATGGTGATGGGCGCTACAAATCCCAGCGGATCAAATAGGCTGTTTACCACTGATAGGACACCTCGTTTTGTAAATGGCTTGTCTGCGCAACTTATCTGAAAACCGAAGGAGTCAGCAGAGAGATCCCATCTGAGGCCCAAGCTCCTCTGCACAGGTGGACCGTCCAGTCCCAAGTTAATGTCCTTGAATCCTGGTGCATGATCACCTGATTCGAAGGCCCTCATAACGGCCAGGCTGTTCGAAGCAATTTTGTGTAGTCTAAGTTTAGCTTGGTACAACATACTTTGAGTCCTTTTGAGCAGATCAATAGCCGCTTCTTCAGTCGGTAGTGATTTGAGTCCATCGTCTACGTAGAAGTCCTTTTCTACAAAGTCTCTGGCGTCTTTACCGTACTCGGATTCTCCCTCTAATGCAGTTCGACGAAGGCCGTAAGTTGCCACGGCAGGTGAAGGGCTGTTTCCAAATACGTGTACCCTCATTCGATATTCTGCCATCTCTGCGTTGGTGTCATTATTCTTGTACCACAGAAACCTGAGGAAATTCCGGTGGTCCTCTCTGACTACGAAACAGTGGAACATCTGTTCAATGTCGGCGGTGATGGCAACAAGCTCCTTTCTGAACCTCATCAGCACTCCAACTAGGTTATTCGTCAGATTAGGACCTGTGAGAAGGACATCATTAAGAGATACACCTTGATGTTTGGCGCTTGAGTCGAAAACAACCCTAATTTGATTAGGTTTCCGTGGGTGATACACTCCAAATGAAGGCAAGTACCAGCACTCGTCGTTCTTCCCTAAGGGTGGAGCTGGTTCTGCATGGTTGTTGCGGAATATTTTGTCGATAAAGGCAACAATGTGTTCTCTCATCTCAGGCTTACTGTTCATAGTACGCTGAAGAGAGTTAAATCGAGACAGAGCTTGTTCTCTATTGTTCGGGAGTCTCACCCTGGTAGCTCGGAAGGGTAATGGAGAAACCCAGTGATTGGTTTCGTCTTTAAGGAACTCATTGTCCATTATCTTGATAAATTCTCTGTCTTCTACTGACAAAGCTACTTTATCATCGTCCTTGCTTGTGTGAAAGACTAATCTTCCCAAGTTGTCGGCAAAGAAGGGAGGAATGTCGTCAGGTGGTTGTATGAGGTCTGGAGGCTTCTCTTTCACCTCGTAGTGATGAGGGCAAGGCTTAATGCAAGTTGTGCGTCCATCTCCACGCACGTATGTTTTGAAAGAGTGGACTCTTTGTTGATCCAAGCATACATTTCCTATGACTACCCATCCCAAGTCCAGTCTCTGGGCGTATGGTGCATAGTCGGGACCATTACACTGTTGACGCACCTTGTGTACCCTTAGATTGTCTCTGCCAAGCAGGAGTAGAATCTCGGCGTTGTTGTCCATAGGTGGGATAACGTTGGCTAGGTGCCTTAGGTGTGGATGGTGAAATGCAGCTTCCGGGGTAGGAATTTCATCCCTATGGTTGGGTATTTGATCGCATTCGATCAGCGTCGGTAGAGGTATTTCTGTATTCCCACTGACGGAACAAGCGATGAATCCTTGTGCCCTCCTGCCGCTAGTCTCTATGCGACCCGAGCAGGTGTTTAAGATGTAGGGTTCTGACGGTCCCTTTATTCCAAAGGCTTCAAAGAATTTAGGTCCTGCTAGGGAGCGATTGCTTTGGTCGTCAATGATGGCATACATTTTTACTGCCTTTTCTGGTAGCCCCTCCGGGTAGACCTTGATAAGGCATATGCGGGCACAACATTTCTCACTCTGGCCCTCCCCACATACGTCCAAGCATGAGCAGGAAACAGCAGTGGCTGTGTTAGCGTTATTTTGGGGCTCCCCGCCATGACTTGGAGCGGGACTGGTGGTGACAGCAGCCGGTGAATCCCTTGTAAGTGGAGTTGGGTGCATAGCTGAGGCGTGTCTTTCACTATGACACTCCTCACACTTGATAATGGATTTACAGTCCTTAGCCATGTGCTCCAATGAAGCGCAGCACCTGAAACATACCCCAAGCTCGGTGAGGACTTTCTTGCGCTCCTGTATGGTTTTGGATCTAAATCCTCTGCATTTGTTTAGTGAGTGTGGTTTTTTATGAATGGGGCATTCACGATTGAAGGCCTTGTCTCCTGATGAGGTAGTGTACTGTTTACCAGTGGGTACTGCAGATGATGGTAGGTTAGTCTTCCTAACATTCACGCTGCTCTTAAAGTCTCTGTGTTTATGCACAATACTTTCATACCTTGATGATGGTGTCACTGAAGCTGTAGTATTGAACTCCAGGAAGTCGAGGCTGGGGTCATTCCTCATCTGGGACTGTTCGTCGATGAACCTACAGAAATGAATAAATGGGGGAAAAGTGACGTCATGCACTCTTTTGTACCTTGAGACGGATGCCGCCCACTTCTCTTGCAGGCTGTATGGTAGCTTCACGACAATTGGGTTCACCCCATGGGCAGTATCCAGGTAGCACAGCCCGGACAGACGAGGATCTCTTTTGGCGAGCTCCAGTTCCATGAGCAAATCACTTAAATCCTGAAGCTTGTGGACATCCTTGAGACTGATCTTGGGAACGTTCTGCAGTCTCCTGAATAGTGCCTTCTCTATTGCTTCTGCACTGCCAAAGGTGCGTTCGAGTCTCTGCCAGGCTGCAGCGAGACCTGCTTCTGCTTGTCCTACATAGACAGTTCTAAGGCTCTTGATGCGATTTGTGGAGCCTGGGCCCAGCCAGTTGATCAAGAGGTCGAGCTCCTGCTCTGCGGTTAGGTTGAGGTTGGCAATGGCTGCTTTGAAGGTTGCCTTCCAGGCTCTGTAGCTCTCCGCACGGTCATCAAATTTTGAGAGACTGGTGTTAATAAGCTCTCTGCTCACCATAAACCTGGCAAACTCAGACATATCTGATCTCTCACTGCTTGTTGCCATGACAACTTGTGATGCCCCTGGGGCGTATAGGCTGCGTGGCGTGAAAGGGTGAGATGCTTCCGGGTAGAATGATGTTGCTGCAGGGTTGAGCTGTGGTCTAGCCTCTGTAGATTCTGATGCCTGCTGCTTGAGCTGTGGAGGTAGGCCAGGAAACACCTGGTAGCCATCTTGCTGTAATAGCTGTCCTTGAGGGGGTGCATCTGGGCGACTGTTATTGGATTGCTCGGGTGCTGTGGGTGTCACTGGCACTGTGGGTAGAGCTGGCTTGGAGGTTTCAGTGTTATTGGCTTGGACAGTACTGCACACTGGGGGTGGTGCGGATAACTGTTTCAGTACATAGTTGCTGGTGCGATCAACTGGATCGTCTATCTCCTCTGGTGGTAAACAGACTGAATCAAGGCCTTGGCTCAATGCTTGCTCAAGTAGTCTTACTTTTGCTAATGCAATTTCCTCTTCCCTCTCTGATTCAAGGATCTTTATTCGAGCCTCTGCATCTGCCCTCTTGGCTTCTGCCTCCGCTTCTGCCCTCTTGGCTTCCGCTTCTGCCCTCTTTGCCACCGCCTCTGCTTCTGCCCTCTTGGCTTCTGCCTCCGCTTCAGCCCTCTTGGCCGCCGTCTGTGCTTCTGCCCTCGCAAGGACTTCTTTTTCGGTGAAGGAACGCCTCACTTTGGATTGCTCTGCGTTTATGCGGGCCTCTAGTAATCTGTCACTCAGGGCGGAGCTTCTAGAGCATGATGATCTGTAGGACCGCGAGGAATGTTTGGATGAATGCGATCTGTGTGATCTAGTTTCTTGCAAATGAGAGATGCGAAGTTCCACTTTATCTTTAGCGTCCAGCACCATGGCGTCTCTTTGTCTGTCTATTGATTCCGCCTTGCACAATTCTGACGGGGCTTCTTCAATATTAGAGTCTTTTAGAAAGGTTATATACCTTGTGGACAGTCTCTTGTATCTTTCATGGGCTGAGTTCAGCCGCCCGACGGCAACTTTTAAACTGGTGGCATCGCCTGAGGAGGACTTAATTCCTGATATGAGGGAGGAAACTCGTTCCCATAGCTCTTCCAGGTTGTCACATAGCTCATCTTTCCTGGTGTGATAATTTTCCGTGATCTTTATAGTTGGTTTGAGAGAGCGCCTTGGTCGCGTGACTTGGTCTGCTGGAAGTGTGGGTTCTACCTCAAGCTCTTCATAATGATCAGTATCAGGTTGCATTTGCTTTGTTTCATCACTGGGGAACTGTAAGAGGTCATTTTCGGCCATTTTGATTTAAGGTGCGCTGTCTCTTTAAGAAAATGAACTTTCGAATTGGGGGGTGAAAATTGCAGTGCGGCTCAGATGAGGCACCCCGATGAGGTTCCTAAAGTGTTTTGAGTGAATTGCGGGGTTTTGGTTTGAGGGAGGCCCCGCATGCGTGAACAGTTCTTATATCATGCGAGCAAGGGTTAATATAGGATGTAGAAAGTGGCTTGGCGAGTAGTGGAGGACTTCCAGGCAAGAGTATATCTACTGCGGACACGCCGTGCTTCCCCTTGGGCTTGTGGGACGTGCACTGTTGCCGGGCAGATTTGCTGCGAGTGGGCCTGTTGCAAGGGAGGTTCCTGAGTGTGGCACTGGGCTCTGAGGGAACCTGTAGCCGGGCATTGGACTTGAGATGGGTATTGACTGGGGGATAAGGCTTTAAGGCAGTTTTTGACTGTTCTGTCCCCACATGAAGGCGAATGAAGGTGTAACTGATAATGACCTTGTGACTGTCTTACCTTCGTATCCAGGCAGTGGAGCAGACCGGACCGGCAGATGCTCAGGTTAGATGGACCCAGACGCAGACATGAGGATGCAATCAAACGTGGGTTTATTTGATCCAAAACAGCGACATTCAGTGATGCAATACAGGAATGCAGTAGATGCTGTGATGTGGATGTCTTCCTGAGGCTAACTGCTGAGGCAACTGCTGAGGCAACTGCTGGTCAAAAACTGATGCCTTCACAAGCCAAGATGTGTGTCTCCAGTCACAAGGAGTGCAGCACAGAAAAATGGCTACAGGAAGTGACCAGGACCAAGGCTGCGAAAACCACGCCCAGCAAGAAAAACTTTATAGACAAGGAACAAGGCGTGCAGCATACGAATTCCGGCCAGCAGATGGCAGCAGAGAACAATACGTTGGTAACAACATAGTGAAAGAAGATATAATAATACAGTGCAGGAATTCAATTTGAAAAGAACAGCACAGGTAGAAGGGAAAGTCGGCCGACAAAAAACAAAAAATAGAGAATAATAGGTGGTTATGCTGTACTGTATTGGTATTTCACCTTATTAAACAGAAAAAAAAGGACAGAAGTAAAAAGATGTCCCCTAGTTCTCTATCGACTCTTGTCTTCACAATGATATACACAAACCTGTGTTAAAGAGTTTTCTTACTAGTTGGCTATATGCAACAATATCCCACCAGGCTTCATAGCGCTGTGGGCCGGGTGGAAAGCTGTGACATAACTGGGAGTAGATGTTACAGGGAGGACAGTTCCTCAAGTAATGCTATTACTACTTAACCTTGGCTCCCTATGGTTATTGGAAAATTAGTACGAGAATGTGGTTCTCATACTAAAGTGTGCGTATGTTGGGGACAACATAAAATTTTGTGGGGGAGAGTGTAAGGCGAGTAGAATCTAACGTGCTTATTAAAACAATACCTTTATTATTAAATGGGTTATGGAGCAAAAAATTGCTTAAGTGATATCCTATATAGAAGAGATGGATACTCTTAAAAATACTTCTACTTTAAATAGGATAGTAGTTTAGGGGGACCGATAGAGCCAATGTTACCAAGGCAGGGGGTGATTAGGTTATTACATAGGGAATAAATATCTTTCCCTGGATAACTCTATAGGTCTAATAACCTGTGCACAGGGATACCCCCTGATGGTGGAGGTACCCTGCCCCCCGTACCTATGTCTATCTATTGCCCTAATAAAGCCCTACTCAACAAATGGATAGAATATAAATCCCCAAAAACATGAACATGTCTATATGTATTCAAGGAAACTCCAACGCGTTTCACCTGCACACAGCAGCTCATCAGTGGGTGATATAAAGTAAATAATAGTAGGGAATAGAAAAAATTAATAGAGAGATAAATAAAGATAGTACTTAGCTCCCATGGATAGCCTGTTTGATGTACTGATGATGAAAGAAACTCTGTCATTAGATGATTAATCTGTAACCAAAAAGAAATGGTGTATCAGGCTCTAATATACAAGTCCAAGATCGTCTGATAGTGTATATGGCACTTACAGAGGGGCCCTTTAGACATCTAACACAGGCATCTGGGAAGCTAGTAGGGCTGGTGTGTGTGCGCCAGTGTCCTGTATTTGAGCACCGGCGAGGTCTGCAGCTTCCGGACGCCAAAGTATGCGTAAGGTGTAAGGTATGTCAAAAATAGGCACCCCATAAAAATTAAACTAATACACATAACATGTCCAGCTTTAACAATCCAGGATAGCTGTGGTAATAAGAAAGTTAAACTCATGGCAATTCTACTAAATGGTCAGTAGATGGCAGCAGAGTGTTTAAAGCCTGAATGACATAGTACTACAAATAGCAGGGGGGGACTTAAAACACAGACCTTTTGTTCTTGGCGGGAAAAAATATACTGTTACTATCCCGTCTACCAGACTGAAGGTTATAGTTTGTCATTGCAGGTAAGAGAACACACATTAAGGGCAATAAACAGGGTAAAATGATTTAATGCACATCCCTCTGATCAGATAAGGCTGCTGGTGATGCAGTGTGAGTAGATAAACCTGCACAAATGTTAGTGAAGTAAACTTATGTGTCACCTGGCGCTAGTGTATAGTGAATACGGCTGTTATAGGAGTTGATGTTAATATATATGATTATACTGCACTATTTGCTTACTGTGGCACAGGTTCAGTAATAACAGAGCTGCACATGATAATGGGTTATCTCTTCTAAGAATGTTATAGCTGAATATGTGAATGTCAGTATTGAATAGAGAGATGTGCATTAATCTATAGGGACAGAATATACTGTTGCTATCCTGTCTACCAGACTGAAGGTTATGGTTTGTCCTTGCAGAAAAGTGTATAATAAAAACACTTCTGGTTTTACACAGCCCGCAACACATCAAAAGCACCCTAGTAGGTGGGCCGAACGCCTGGGTCCACAATCAGTGTCTGCGGGTCACACAACTGCCTCCTCTTCCCTTGTGTTACGGGCTGGCCAATCCCCTGTCCCAAGACGCAGGCCCGGATGCCTCCTGCCTTGCACCTGGACCTTCGCAAGCACCATCAGCTAGCACATCCACTTCTGTGTCCCAGCGCAACGTACAGATGTCGATACCCCAGGCCTTTGAACGAAAGCGCAAATACCCAGCCACCCCCACACAGGCCATAACACTAAATGCACACCTTTTCAAATTGCTGGCCCTGGAAATGTTGCCATTTAGGCTTGTGGACACTGAGGCTTTCCGCAGCCTGATGGCGGCGGCCGTCCCTCGTTACTCAGTACCCAGCTGCCACTATTTTTCCGGGTGTGCCGTCCCTGCCTTACACCCGTGCCCTGACCATCAGTTCCCAACACCCTTCGTACCCCCCTGTGCAATCAGCTGAAGTGTATCAGTTCCCCCCAGTGCCATCATCTCCACTATCCCCCCATGCCATCAGCTCCGTTGCCCCAGTGCCTTCAGCTGCCCCCCAGTGCCATGAGCTGCCCCCCTAAGTGCCATGACCTCCCCCCTAATTACCAAGATCTGCCCCCCTAAGTTCCTTCAGCTTGCCCCCCTAAGTGCCGTCGGCAATTTTTTTTTGTATCCTTGGCCAGCGGCTCATCTATGATCTCCAGCTACTTCTATACATTTGTCCTGTAAGATTTACATGGGCATATCTCCTCCGCTTTGGTCTAGACTGATGTCTTGCAGTAATGTACTGCTGATTTTAACCCTTCATATTTCTAAAGCTGGCCATGACATTAGATGTAAGGCGGTTGACCATCTAATGTGTGTGGGATATCCCGTGACATCAGATATCAGGGAGAGAAGGGTCGGCTTGTTGGATTTCACTTGTACAACCCTTCTATTCTTGTAGATCAGCTGCCTGCCAGAGGGGTCTGGTACCAGATTATTCCCTTCTCCCATTCACATGCATGGCTGAGCATCTATGTGTAAGGGGGGATTGGGAGGGTGTTCACCTGGAAGTTATCTCCTATATCTGGCCAACTTTATAGTTAGGATTTGTGGAAAAACTTGAATCATTGAGCAGGTTGGCACTGTATTCCTTCAGGTGCTGCATGCCAGTAGAATTGAAACATTTTGTGGCACCCATCCTATAAGTACCATTAGCTTGCCCCCCAAGTGCAAGTGCTTCACTCCCACTCTGTGGTCACATGACACAAACGAATGCAAAAAATTAGCATCAAGGATTTTTTGGTTGTCGAATTACTCGATTCAATCGAGTAATCGTTTCAGCCCTACCCTCAATGTTTATCTCAGATGCCGCAATCAGGGATGAACGCGTCACCTGAGGGTGCAGACTAATTACAAAGAAATGCGCTTCGTGAAATTTTTTATTAATTCGCTCATCACTACGTGGAATGAGGCCCTCTTCACCTTGAATATAGTGTAGTAAATTAGTTTAGAGTATGATAAACTTTTTTGTGTATATTTGTGTCCTCTGTGTTTAGTCCTTTTTTTTTTATTGGCCTCTCGATGATCTGCATTTAAAAAGGCTGTCTGGGATTAGAAGAACATTATCAAAATTTTTATGGCCAACCGTTGTACCTCACATGTTAATGGAGATGTGCCCCCTAGTTGCCCAATAGCAGCTACTTTACTAGATAATCTAGTAATTTTACCCGCATTCATATAAATACCTATCTATTTTCTCCAGAAACACATTGGGCACCATACTGTGTTATGCCTGACCTCAGCTAGGTCATGTACAGACATGAACAGTATTTATGTTGTATACTGGAGAATAAAGAGTTGATATACAACCTAGCACAACCAAATATAGATCGCTAGGCTGGTCTTCATTTGTCCTCATACAGAGAAAAGGTGTATGCTTAGATATATGAGGTTCTGGACATATTTTAAAAGCTCTAGTTCAATGGACTAAATTAAAAATATGCTTTCTAATATCCAAATTTTTTTGTTATTACTGCAGTAATCTAATTTACAGTAGTGTTTACTTTTCTGCTTGCTCTGAGGTTGGCATAGCAACCCCAGAGCAAGCATGCTAGCATATAGTAAGCATGTACATTACTATAGTAGATATAAGAAATGGAGAAGAAGGGAATCAGAAGTGTTATACTAATATACAGTACAGTATTATAGAAGTGCAGAACCAATTTTCCCCAAATCAGGTTTGATATCCGTAATAATAACAGTGGGTGCTTTCTTGATAATTTCAACTGCTTGTCTGACAGGTTGTCACTTGAATTCACCCACGTGTATCTTTTTGTTTTGAAGCAATGATTATAACATATTTAAATAGCCTTTCTGTATCCTCATCGTATAATTATATCATCTTCAGATATTTTAAGCATTCTTGATGTCATGATTTTTCTACAGATCATAGAACTTAGAGTGGAAGCTAAACAATAACAATCTGATTACAGAAATGAACCCCTTAATGTCCAGCTATTATTTTTCTTTCAGTTTTGCCTCTCAGTCTCCATCTTTAAGCAGCCATAACTCTTTTTTTACATTGACATTGCTGTATAATGCTTAGTTTAATGCAGGGAGAAATTACATATTTTGGTGTTGTTTGAGAGTTCAGATAAATGACTCTGTAATTTATATAATTTTCTTTTTGTACAGCAAATATTTTAAAAAATATTTTTGGGCATTACTTTATTGTTTATACTGTACTAGCTGAAGGACCTGGCTTCGCTCGGGTATATTTAATCTATTTCATTTAATTTTTGTGTGTGTCGTTAAAAGATATCAACACTATCCACTATAACAGTGATATCTACAGCACCCCTCCCCCAAAACAGTGACCTACACAGCCCCCCACCATTTAACACTGAACCTCCCACAGTGCCCTGTCACTTAAAATTGGACCTCCACAGCAGCCCACCCCCTTAACTTTGGAAAGGAAGGAAAACCGAGCAAAAAGGTGATCCCATTACAGAGATCACCAGATCCACCATATAAAGTGTCCCCTATGTCAAGATTTAGCCCTTTTACAAGCCTTAAGGATGTGACAAGGGAAGACCTAAGCCAGTTATTCGTCCACAGACAGCTGTTTTGGGGTATTGCCCCTCAACAGTGTGGAGTAGGATTCTAGCTAACCGGGAGCAATGCTGGCTATCTTGAAGGGAAACAAATGAAAAAAATTGTGTGGTGTTAAACAAGCAGGAAGTGCTCAAACCTATATGCAGTTGTATAGACTGGATGGAACCGGCACTCAAAACAATCGGATTTCACGTGGAAGTTGAATAAAAATTTATTAAACAATCAACACTATATACTAGATGCACCAAAGTAAAATTCATATAAAATATATAAAAATATAATAAAAAGCATATATCTCAGTGTTAACCAAGCGAGTGGAGTATTCTTAAGGCACAGAGGTCTGAAGTGCTACGCACAGAGGGCTGCATCCGTGTCCCCCCAATTGGGTAGGCTATTGGATCACAGTCGTCCGTGACGGAGCTATACAGAGCTTGTTGAATATTGTGCCTAGAATAGTCGCAGGTATTATTCACATATAAATTTCACATAAGCTTAAATGCATGTAGATAAAATCTTGTGCCACCGTATGGGATAGAGAAAAGGTATTTAGAGGTGAGCTGAGTTCAATTATCCATCACCTATAGTGATTTCAATTTCTGAGTGAACTGGAGGTGAGAAAGTCACTAGTCCAGCACGTCTGATGTCGCCGTGCAAATACCGCCTTACGTACAGCGGTTCAATATGGTTCCACTTGAGTTAATGTTACTCACTGTTTCCCGTGTGAATTCACTCGGTTAGGTCTGCGGGAGGTTCTCTGTCGTGGCGTCCCACGCTTCAGTCTTTCCCCGCTATATTGGTGTCGGGTCCAGTTGTCAGTGTGGATCCCGTCTACACTCTCGTGGGAGACCTATGTCAGCTGTTTCACTACCCCGAAAAAGTTCTGATAGATGCTCTCCAATAGTTGGTGACTTTGGTAAAGGAAGTTTCAGACGATCGGTGGGGTTGGAATCCAGATTGTAGCTGTCAAAGAGGGAGCAGGAGGAGACAGCTTGACAGCTACAATCTGGATTCCAACCCCACCGATCGTCTGAAACTTCCTTTACCAAAGTCACCAACTATTGGAGAGCATCTATCAGAACTTTTTCGGGGTAGTGAAACAGCTGACATAGGTCTCCCACGAGAGTGTAGACGGGATCCACACTGACAACTGGACCCAACACCAATATAGCGGGGAAAGACTGAAGCGTGGGACGCCACGACAGAGAACCTCCCGCAGACCTAACCGAGTGAATTCACACGGGAAACAGTGAGTAACATTAACTCAAGTGGAACCATATTGAACCGCTGTACGTAAGGCGGTATTTGCACGGCGACATCAGACGTGCTGGACTAGTGACTTTCTCACCTCCAGTTCACTCAGAAATTGAAATCACTATAGGTGATGGATAATTGAACTCAGCTCACCTCTAAATACCTTTTCTCTACCCCATACGGTGGCACAAGATTTTATCTACATGCATTTAAGCTTATGTGAAATTTATATGTGAATAATACCTGCGACTATTCTAGGCACAATATTCAACAAGCTCTGTATAGCTCCGTCACGGACGACTGTGATCCAATAGCCTACCCAATTGGGGGGACACGGATGCAGCCCTCTGTGCGTAGCACTTCAGACCTCTGTGCCTTAAGAATACTCCACTCGCTTGGTTAACACTGAGATATATGCTTTTTATTATATTTTTATATATTTTATATGAATTTTACTTTGGTGCATCTAGTATATAGTGTTGATTGTTTAATAAATTTTTATTCAACTTCCACGTGAAATCCGATTGTTTTGAGTGCCGGTTCCATCCAGTCTATATTTCATTGATCAGAATCAGGGGGTTCTTCTTTGAACCTGTGCACCTGTCGTGTCGAATCAAAGTGAGCCACCTGCACAGTATCCTTTGCAAATTACCTATATGCAGTTGTGTATATGCAATGAGCAGGACACCGGTACAGTGGGTCAGCTATGCAGTGGGTCAGGATATATGTGTAATAGTTTGTGACGCCAATTGCAGCTTGCACAGGTACTGTAGCAGGGCCCTTTAAGATGTTATAGCTCACGTACCAGGTGAGGAATGCCAGAGGGTGATAAGGTCTCTGTATAGCAGATATGGTAGTGTCAACGGTGTCTCCTACCTTGGTACGGCTGGACTCCTGGATCCTAGCTCACTTACAATAAAATGAGTGTTGTTAATAGGAGTAATTGAGGAATGATTGAGATCCAGACAGGAGATATAATCCAATTTGTCTTTACTTAATGGCAACAGATAGCCATATGAGTTACAGCTTCAGTCTTGGGTCCCAGCAGGTATTGGCAATATGTTGCGGTGTCGTGCATTTTCATAAGTGTACAATCTTATCTGAAGATATTATAGTCCAAATATCAATGCCCATTGCCTTTAAGTGTAATCACAGATTGAACCAGAGTCTGATATTTCTCTATAGGGTTGAAACAGGCCGAGATGAGGTTATGCTGAGTTCAATTTGGGTAACATGTTTGTAGGGACATAGAATGTATTGTCTTTTAAAATTAGTGTGAGCAGATGTAGTGTATCTGTTAATACTATAATGGGTCCTACAGACATGTATCTGTGAGAGACAACCATTTGAATAGCATTGTATTATTTTACCTCATTACAAAATCATTAGGCAAGCCTACTTTGGATGTATGAATGTCCCATTCATGTCTTCATAATTATATTCTATATATTCCTGTGTGGTGTATTTAAATTTGCAACATATCTTAACCAATGACTTATATAATATGTCATCTATGTATAACAGTGTGTCTATGTGTGTGTATATATATATATATATACGCATTATTTAGAATATATATTTTATGCCGTGTATATCCCACTGACCATATAGACTTTTAAGATTTAGAAAAGTATTGAAGTTATTTCCTACTAACTGGATTTCATGAGGAGAGCGGAATATTATTAGCCAGCCGTGTGGGCAAGTTAATGAATCCGGATGTTAAGTAAAAGGAACCATTGTCCATTGTCCCTAAGAAGACAGTAGGAGATGGTGACTCCAACATGTCTAGATTAGGGGTAATTAAAATGTCAGGAAGAAACCCTTAATATTGATGCATATTTGGAAGGTTAATGAGATCATGTTAATGTATTATTAGGTATTTAGAGTTAATGTTGAAATTGTCATATGGTACAACAGTGCCATCTAGAGGTAAATTAATAATAGTATGTCATTTTCACCAGTATTCCAAGGGTTAAAATGACATCATTGGTATCTGCATACGAATACACCCACCTTGTCTGATTGGAGATCCCTAATTTGGAAGGGGATGAGTTTTTAGATAACATGGGGTATAAAGTATGCATGTAAAAACATTGGAAAGCAAGCTATCTATGAATCTACACTCTTGAACTGAAATAACTGCAACTAACAATTTACTTCAACAACAAAAAGAAACTTGGATTAATTTTTGTATACTGGAAGAGTTTTAAGAACTAATCACACCCGAAACCTGTCCATCCTTGACTTGGTAACGTATGTTATATTTTGTTTGTGATATTATTAAGATATTCCTCTCAGCGTATAGTCAAGAGTTCCCATATTGCGGGAACGTATAGTGTTCATCACCTCCCTAATGCTAATTGTCCTCTTAGCAAAGATGCATATTGCTAATGGGAGATTAGACATTGTCTGAGTAGAGGAAAACTCTGGGAAATTATATTTCCATAGTCTGGTTGCTGAGTGGGATATAATATCATATTAATATCATTTATATTTTTGATTGTCATAGGCTGAGACAGAGTTAAGGGACAACATTTATTGTTCTTGTAATAATATGTATTTTGTCATGTTATAACCTGTTGGTAAACAGAAAATCTTAAGCTTCTCTTGATGTATTAATTATTGGTCTGTTTGATAAAGATATAGCATTTATTTCTTATCATATGTTGTTTTTAATAATTCTGTGCTGATGAGAAAGTGATAGTGGATTACACCTCCATCTAGTGGTGGTTTGTTGGTACTGCATCAATTTGTCTATCCATTGATCTTATGTCAGTTTTATATTGGATTTGTACTCATTTATAAATAAATTATTACATATATTTTGCATAATTGGTTGCCCCTTTGTTTTCATTAATTGCATAAATTAAATTTAGAGTCTCAAGATAAAAGAAAGGCGTTTTATGTCCGCCTAGTGGATTTCCTGACTGATTTCCATATTTTATAAGTTTATTAAACATTTAATTTTTTTATATAAAATATTTATATTTTATATAAAAGATATATTTGACAGCGGGAATCTATATATATTCTGCTTCTTGTCATATGCCTAGTGAATCTGGCAGGTATCTATCTTCTGCTCTGTCCTGCTTGAGGTGGGCCTGACTAGCTGAGGAGGGATTTGGCTTCTCCTGGACTCTGGATATGTACTCACAGGAACTGGGAGCTCCTACTAACACAACCTACCCCCAGCAGGGTGGCTGGTACACTAACTTAACTTCCTTCTCCTCCTACACAAGATGACAATACATATACACCTGACATGTTGTAGCAGGGAGAAAGAGTTTGGTAACATACTCCGGAATGTTACACATAAATAAACAGGGGAGAAAATCCTGCACTTGTGGCCCGTTGCTAATGGCGATCCCCAGCTGCCAGGATTTGCTCCCCTGTTTATATATGCACAACTGCATATGGGTTTGAGCACTTCCTGCCTGTTTAACACCACATCATTTTTTTCATTTGCATATAGAGATACCTGGAGGTGTATTAACTCCAATTTAAATGAGCCTGTTCATCAGCCAGTCTTGATTGGGACTCGCAGACTCCTCCCTCCTCCCATTGCTAGCATGGTTTCATGCTGGAGGTAACTGGTGAGATGTCTGTAAGTCGGACCTTTACGCTCCTGTAACTTGCCCACTGGCTCCTGGTATTGCCCATACGGCTCAGGTAGGTTAGTGTTAGGACCCGAGCTACTTGAGAAACCTTGGCGCGGTGCTCAGGCTCAGACATGTCCTTTTAGTAGGACATGTTGGTCAATCTCTCAATTTTATCATCAGTTTGAGGGCTTAGTAAGTCTGCAGAGTGCACCTGTCTTTGCTATTATTATATTGTTATATTGATTATCACATCCACATAATTGCTATCTTGTGTAGGATGTCTATTGTGGTACTTGTGGTCCGCCGCAGGCATCCTCCACTGTATGCATTTTTTGCTGGGCATCGCCATTAGCAACGGGCCACAAGTGCAGGATTTGCTCCCATGTTTATATATGCACAACTGCATGTGGGTTTGAGCACTTCCTGCCCACACAATTTTTTTCATTTGTTTCCCTTCAAGATAGCCAGCATTGCTCCCGGTTAGCTAGAATCCTGGGCAATACCCCAAAACAGCTGTCTGTGGACGAATACCTGGCTTAGGTCTTCCCTTGTCACATCCTTAAGGCTTGTAAAAGGGCTAAATCTTGACATGGGGGACACTTTATATGGTGGATCTGGTGATCTCTGTAATGGGATCACCTTTTTGCTCGGTTTTCCTTCCTTTCCTGGGGCTCCAGGGTTATTTTGCATATTACTGTTTCCCAGGAAGCTTTGCACTTTGGATTGCTGTGTTGAGACTCTTAAATGAGGCTCCACAGTGTTTTTGTAGCTGCTCTCCCTAAGGCCAGCTATTGTTTTGTTTGAATTTTCCTCACTTTGGCACCTCTAGCGCCATTTATCTTGGACAGAATCAAAGTAGCAGCCTTTACATACATAGCATAGTACTATACATCAATATAGAGCATTAGAAAATGTATTTTGTACTGCCGAACTGACAACATATTCCACCTCTAAGCTCTCATTGAACCAGTGTCTTACAATGTAGACTTCTACAGTTTATTGTAGATCATGGCTACCAAGCTGTATTTTTTGTTCTGTTCCAGTTAGTTGGATTCAATTTTTGCCTGGAGGTAAAACTTCCACAAGTTTTATAGTGTCCTCACTAAAGGCAGCAGAAACTTGTGACAGAGCCCCTTAGCAGAACATTTTGTGTCACTTTCTTTAATTGATCCAGACATTTTGCTAAAATATTGTACTGAGCAATTCCAGCACATACCGATTAGTCCTAATATTTATGAGCTTCTGGCTCTCCCTGCCTACCTGCCATTAACTGCAGTAAGATAATAACTATCAATGGTAGGTGGGAGTATCCAGAAACTCATGAGCAGTGATGGCCAGTTCGCTGTGTTTGCCCGCGAACACATGCGGGCTGTCATCTTAAATCACAAGTCCAGCGAGGCAGAGGTAAGTCCTTGCCTGTGCCTGCGCCGCGAGCCGGTCTGAAACAAATGCGGTCACCGGGAGCAGGCAGTTCCGAGAACAGCCACCGGGGGCCTCCATCGGGCCCACGGTGGCTGGCGAACAATGCGAACTGGCCATTACTGCTCATGAATATGAGGACTTATTGGCATGCGCTTGAGTTGTTAGGACTTAGGGCATAAAACTGATGACAGATTCTATTTAGAGATGAGCGAATCGAAGCTGACAAAGTGGAATCAGGTACACTTGGTAGAAATAATACTGGAAATAGAATTTTAAATCTATTAGAATATCTATGGGTGGAAATTAAAAAAATACTAGAGATTAAAGGGTTTTTGTATTATACACCTATTTGGAAAAATGTCCATCTTAAGGAATTGCAGGGGATTAAGGTGTATATAGATTGGGGAAAAAATGGGGTGAAATATATAAAACAGATATTTGAGCAGGGCAAATTGAAAGACTTCAATACAATGGTTAGAGAGTTCGGTATACCGCAAAAAGATATATATAAATATTTTCAGCTTAGGAACGCTTTGCATACAGTTTTGCAAGAGGATAAATATAAGATGGAAAGATCTGACACACTGTATAACTTTATTAATGTGGGTGAAAGAGGAGGAGCAACGGCTAAAAGATATAGGGTATTGATGAAGGGAAAAAAGAAACGGGTTATAATTCCTGCCAGGATAAAATGGGAAAATGAACTACAATCTTTTACAGAAGAAAAATGGAATGGCGCTTTAAAAAACTATGCAGTAGTCTCTAATAGGGGCTCACATAAGATCTCACAATTTTTTGTAGTTCATAGGCTCCATCGATCCCAACAGATATTGAAAAAAATGGCTTTTAGAATTTCAGATAACTGTATGAAATGTGGGGGAGAGAATGCTGACTTAATACATTGTTTTTGGAGATGCCCAAAATTGTTCGGATACTCGACAGAAATAACGGATACTGTATATTTAACCTTGAAGGTCCAAATATCAGAAGACCCCATGATTTGTATTTTGGGGGCAACCGAACATCTGAGGTTGAATAGAGATACACGAATGGTCTTGAGTAAGGTGTTATTTCAAGCCAGACTCCTTATACTAAAGAAATGGGTAGGGGCGGACCCTCCAACAGCGGGACAGTGGAGAAAAGCAGTAGACAACCTGATTAAAGAAGAACGAGCGATGGAGGGCCACGCTAGAAAAGTAAAAAGTGTTGATGAATTATGGAAGAATTGGTTGCTTTAGGGCTAGATAGATGGGATATTTATTTATTTTTTTTCCTTGCGTCTCCCTCTCCCCCTCCCCCCACCATAAGGGTTTTGGGTGGGTAAATGGGGAATGAAGTTATATGTTAATATATAGGAAAAATTGGTATGTTTTTTTTTATATACTAAAAACTTAATTTTTTATCATATTGAATTTTGTCTATTCTTGTTGAGATGATGGAAATAAAGAGATATTTATAAAAAAAAAAAAAAAAAAAGAATTTCAGGAAAAATTTTATTCACAACGACTGCGAATTTCCTCGCGCTTCTTGTTTTCCTAAAATGGCGGCTACATGTGTTAGGACTGAGGACATCGGGCAAGGAACTCTGGGAAGGCGGGATCACCCTGATTGACATGCTTGCATGTAGCCAATCAGCAGCCATCTAGCGCTGTGATGTCACAGCCCTATAAATACGGCAGCCATTTTAGATTCTGCCATTTCCCAGAGTTCAGGGTGCAGGGAAAGACGTGTGAAGGCGCTAGGGACAGCTATTTGGAAAACGATTGTGGGGAAAAAAGACAGAAAAAATGATTTATAAGTGCAAGGAAAGGAGAGGGAGGAATCATTTCACAGCATCTTCCAAACGATTATTTGGGGATCCATATAGTCATTAGACAGCTCTGTCAATCAAGCTTTTTGTTATTGGGCTGCAAATCTTATGTTGAAAAGCCTTTAGAGGCATAAGTCTATCTTATTCAGTACTACAAGAAAAATATATACGCATTTCACTTCTGCAGTTATTTCTGTTGAAAGCGTATAGGGGCATATTTCATTAACAAAGAAAAATATATACGCACTGCACTGTTGAGGTTATTTCTGGTGAAAGCATATAGGGGCGTATTTCAGTACAACAAGAAATATATATATGTACCGCACTATTGCAGTTATTTCTTGTGAAAGCTTATAGGGGCGTATTTCATTAGAAAAAGAAAAATATATACACACTGCACTGTTGCAGTTATTTCTGGTGAAAGCGTATAGGGGTGTATTTCATTAAAAAAAGAAAAATATATACGCACTGTACTGTTGCAGTTATTTATGTTAAAAGCATATAGTGGCGTATTTCAGTCCAACAAGAAAAATATATACGCATTTCACTTCTGCAGTTATTTCTAGTGAGAGTGTATAGTGGCGTATTTCAGTAAAATAAGATAAATATTTACACACTGCACTGTTGCAGTTATTTCTGGTGAAGCGTATAGAGGCGTATTACAGTAAAAAAAGAAAAATATATTCTCAGTACATTTCTTCAGTTAATTCTAAATGAAAGCGTATAGAGGCGTATTTTAGTAAAATAAAAATATATACGCACTGCACTGTTGCAGTTATTTCTGGTGAAAGCGTATAGGGGCGTATTTCAGTAAAATAAGAAAAATATAAACGCACTGTACTGTTGCTGCTATTTCTGGTGAAAGCGTATAGGGGCTGTAGGAAGGCACAAGGGACTATCATAGATGGGAGATATGTGTCACAGAGGTTCCTGGCCTCGGTGAAGTAGGAACCAGTAATGCATATGTCAGCAGCAGTTTCTGATGGACACTTTGGTAGTTAGTATAGCTGTGAAAAGCTAATTCGGAACGGCTCTTACTGGGAGTAATCATAGTGCTGGGTGGGTGACTACTCCCCACAGTCCAGGCTGGGTTTTGACTGGCTTACAAAAGTCAGTCAGTAGGGTCAGGTGGTGTGCGATTACTTGGCTGACGGGGGAGCTCTGGATAGCTGGGTGTTTCTTATCTGAGTGAAAGCCGGAGGGTCTCTGCTGAGAGACGGAGGGCAAAACGAGACCCCCCCCACTCAGTGGGGACTACAGTACTGTGCCTTAATCATACCTGTGTGATGTTACCAGATACAGGACTGAATTATTTTTCTTTAAGTGTTGACTGGAGTAAGAAAATCACTGCTGCCTGTTGACTTGTTGTGTGGCAACAATAAAATACATTTATTACTTTAATTTTCACCGCAAAAAGGCTGCTGTGTATTTATCCGAAGGCTACCATTTGGGAAATACCTACAATTGGTGGAAGATGCGGGTAACTCCCAGGATTGCCAGAAAGCAGCAACAAGTTAAAACTCCAGGAGCTGTTTTTTTTTCTCTGGTTGGACTCTTAAAGGGTCAGTGCCTAAATTACTGAATGGACTTTTTTTTTATGTCCTGGGTTAAAGTAGCAGCGGAGCTTCAACAAGAATCTGTAAAAATGGAGGATCTTATCAAGCAGATGGTACAGAGCAACCTGCAGCAGCAACAGGCATTGGAGCAGCAACGACAAGCCTTGGAGCAGCAGCAAAGGGCTCGTGCAGAGGCTTTGCAGGCTCAACAGCAGGCTAATGCCCATCAACAGCAGACGAACCGGCTGCTGACAGAGCAAACTGCAGCCCTAAGAGACGGGGTGGCAGCCCATCCAGTGAGGTATGGGGCTGAACAGAATTCAGGCGGAAGGAAAAGTGTGCAGTCTGCTGCTTTACAAAAAATGACCGCAGAAGACAAAGTAGAAGCCTTCCGCACCGTCTTTGAGCAGGTCGCTGAGCGTGAGAGATTACCAGTAGTGACGGCCTTGTGGTTTGCCCGGCGGTCAGTTTGCGGCAAAATTTGAGCGTTCACGATCCGCTGAATATATGGCCATTTTCGTGTGCGCCATATTCTTTAGCATTGCGCAGAACTTTGACCCATGACACATCCATCAGGAGGGACAGGACAGCCAATTGACACGTTTCAGCACACGGACACACCCCCACCCTATAATAGAAGCCGATCTGGCTGCCATTTTACATTCTGTATTTTGACAGTGTGGGGAGAGGTTGCTGTGTGGAGCAGGACAGGCTGTTAAGAACACCAAACGCGGGGGCGGAGCTAGCGCCGGATGGAGATGGTCGCATAGCTCTCTGCTCTGTGTGGAGACTCGTCCCTAACGCCAGCAAATATCAGCTAACTGCAGCAGAAAATGGTCAAGATCGGGAATGCAAGGCATGGTGACACTCCTGCTCCCTCCAAGAACCAGGCATCGGGCGGAGATATGGAGAAATTCCTAAAGAAGGCTGCTTCCACGATCGCCTCCAGAGAACCCAAGATGGCGCCGACACCACAACTCAAAGCCCCGAAGCGCGCATCTGCACTGTCGGAAGGGGAAAGTGATTCGGAAGGCTCCCATCCCACCGCTGACCTCCCGCTCACAAGAAAATACCTTGACCGGGCTCTGAACAGAGTAATGGAGCCGATCCTAGCGGAGCTGTCTGCCTGCAGGCACGAGGTGAGACATGTGGGGGAGCGAGTGGAGTCCCTGGAAGCGCGTCAGGCGGCGATTCTAAACCACCAGACATTGGTATCTGACTCCTTCCGACGCTGCGCTACATACCTGAATGACCTCCACAATTCTCTGGAGGATCAGGAGAATAGGGGGCGTCGAAACAATCTGCGGTTTAGGGGAGTGCCAGAATCGGTCCCCCCTGGTGAAGTGTCAGCCGCCATCATTGAAATATGCGGCTCACTATTGGGCCCTGATCATCCGCAAGAAATTATTATAGAAAGAGCGCATAGAGCCCTGAGGCCCAAGCCAAAGCCCACAGAACCACCCAGAGATATCATCTGCAGGTTCCTCAACTTTCAAGTAAAGGCTGCCATTCTGGATTCAGCGCGCAACCACCCGGATTTGGCTTATGAGGATTCCAAGGTCGAGATATTCCAAGATTTGGCCCTGTCAACCTTGAAGAAACGTCGATCCCTCAAGCCCCTGACAGATTGGCTCCGATCTAACAAAGTTTTGTACCGGTGGGCCTACCCATTTGGACTTACCTTCTCGTACGCAGGCAAAAGGGTTAACGTTTCGTCCTTCACAGATCTCACAGCGGTATATTAGCTTCTGAATGTGACCCCCATGCCGATTGAAAATTGGGAACTCTTTAAGGACCTTGGCATCCTGCCTGATTTCCCTAGCGTGGTCCCCTTTGAAATCCTCCGTACTCCGAAGTCCTCCCGCTCCAAGAAAAGAGGCCACCATCTCACTCCAAGGAGCCTGTCTCAGGAGCACTAGAGGGTCTCTTATGGCTCTGTCACGATTGTGTCAGATATTGGTGTCTCTTTGTGCCCTTAGTTTTGAGATACTCTAGTCAGGGCCTAGTCATCATAGTGATTTAATATTGTTTTTCCTGAATGGAAAAGTTTTCTCTTCCCGTTAGTACCCGATCATGGCCCTTACCTGGGCGTTATACGGTCTCCTAGCCGGTCTAAAGACCACTTGTACCCCTCTTCATTTTATATGACATACCCCGTTATGTCTGTTCACTTATGTGATGTTTGTCTAATCTGTTATGTTCTGTTTACCCTTTCTTTTTTTACCCCTATCCCCCATCCAAGGTATTTGTCTCCACCACTGCCATGGAGTGACCTTCTTTCTCTAGCGTATATCATGATACACCAGACAGCGGACCTCCACAAATCTGGAATGCTCTCTTGGGGAAAATCTCACCAGCTACAAGGTAATTTCACTTACACATGTCTTAATGGCTGACCTATTGGTAGCTTCTTACAATGTCAAAGGTTTTCACTCCCCTTCAAAACGGAGCCAAATCTTTGCCATTCTAAGAAAAGCCGGAGCTGGGGTGATATTTCTACAAGAGACACATTTTCGATTCAACCGCTACCCTGACATGCGCTTCTCCCACTACTCCAACTGGTACCACTGTGGGGGTAACTCCTCTGCATCTAGTGGGGTCAGTATAGGGCTGCAAAGGAAAATTCCTTTCAAGTTTATTAATCAGATACTGGATCCGGAGGGAAGGTACATACTACTCAAAGGTTCCATTGGGTCGCAGACCTACACCTTTATCAACCTATATGCCCCTAACTCAAACCAATCCCGCTGGTTCTCGGACATCTTCCCTATCATAGAATCCTTCCAGGAGGGTTTGGTAATTGCGGGGGGTGACTTCAACGTAGCATTACTGCCACAACTTGATGTCTCCTCTCACAAATCATCCCACTCCAACAAATCCTTAAAAGTAATTAGGAACCTCCTATGGGAGCTACATCTGATAGACGTGTGGAGATCTCACCATCCCAATACTCCAGATTTCACGTTCTATTCCTCTGTGCATGGCTCCTACCATAGATTGGATTACCTGCTTATCTCTAAGGAACATATACATCTATGCAAGGAGTCATCTATAGGTTCTATCCACCTATCAGACCACTCCCCAGTTTTTATGACAGTCCTTGCCCCTCATGAAACCCCGACATGTTTTCATTGGCGTCTGAATGAGTCCCTTTTGGGATACCAAGACTCAATCGAGGTGATCTCCAAACATATCACAGAGTATTTTTCACTAAATAAAAGCCCGGAACTTCAGATAAACACTCTCTGGGACGCTCACAAGCCAGTAATCAGGGGTCACTGCATTAGCATAGGCACGCACCTGAAGAAAGTTAGAGAAAAAGACATCGACGACACATTAAAAAATATCCAGAGACTGGAATCCCTACACAAAATTAAACCCTCCGATCCTCAATTCCAGGAGTTGTCAGGTTATAGGGCCAAGCTTAGATCCCTCCTGACTCACAGGGCAGCTAAATTTTACATGAATTCTCAACACAAATTTTTCGCCCATGGAGATAAGGCCACCAAGTTTGTTATGAATAGGATCAAAGGGAGGAGATCCACAAACTACATTCATCAATTAACCTCACAAGATGGGACTCCCGTTTTCTCATCGACCCGGATTACGGCACATTTTCGCTCCTTCTACAACGACCTCTATAACCTTCCCTCTAGTGTAGATCCGGAAACTCGTGCTTCGGCAACGTCATCCTTCCTTGATGCCGCTAATCTCCCCAAAATATCCCCGTCACAGAAGCAAGCTCTTGAAGCCCCCTTCTCACTAAGTGAACTTAAAATTGCAATGAACCAAATGCCTTCAGGAAAGAGCCCGGGCCCCGATGGTCTCCCGCTAGCCTACTACAAAACATTTCAGGATCTCCTGCTCCCACACCTCCTGGAAGTTTGTAACCTGACGCTTCAGGGCACTCCCCTATCCAGAGATATGACTGCGGCGAACATTACCCTTATTCCTAAAGAAGGGAAGGACACCAAATTATGCCCCAATTATCGACCCATCTCCCTCCTAAACATAGACCTCAAACTCATGGCCAAGATGTTGGCAAACAGATTAGCCATCCTCCTCCCTCAGTTAATTCATGGTGACCAGGTCGGCTTTATCCGCAACAGAGAGGGCAAAGACAACACCGCTAGGGTGATCAACACCCTCTGTCATGCCAAAAGGATCTCTTCGCCCTTGCTGTTACTTAGTACGGATGTGGAAAAAGCATTTGACCGGATTAATTGGTCTTATCTAAAACACGTTCTGTTGAGATTCGGCATACCTGACCCTTTCGTCCAGGCGACCTTCTCAATGTATAAATATGCTACTGCTTCTGTCCTAGTCAATAGTACCCTGTCCTCCCCATTTTCCATTGGGAATGGGACACGCCAGGGATGCCCCCTATCACCCCTACTATTTATACTGGCTCTCGAGCCATTGCTTGCCACTATAAGATTGGACCAGGAGGGCAGGTCTATGTTTGGGAGGTAGGGAACAGAAGTTAGCTGCCTTTGCGGACGACGTTCTAATAATGACGGTTAATCCGAAAGTCTTGTTACCGCGAATTCAGACCCATCTAAACATATATATAGCACCTTATCGGATTTCAAAATCAATGCCAGCAAGTCACTGGTCCTCTGTTCAGGCATCCCAAGGGCAACCAGACACCAACTGATGATGGACTCCCCATTTAACTGGTCCTCTCCCACTATAACCTACCTAGGGGTGAAGATTAGTTCTGAAGTAACTGAACTTTTTTCTCTTAACTACACTCCCTTAAAAAAATCACTTTTTGACTCAATAGACAACCTGGCCCGATCCAATCCGACATTGTCCTGGTTTGGTCGCAAAAATCTTCTGTCCTCTATAATACTCCCTCGACTTATCTCCAGCAAGTCCTCCCCATCCCTGTCCCCAAGCATTATTATGACACAATCATGCAAAAATTCCGATCCTTCATCTGGAACGGAAGGAAAGCGAGATTATCATCTGCTCTCCTCACAAAGCCCAGACACGCAGGAGGAATAAGCTTACCAAGCCCCGAATTGTACGGGAAGGCCATTCTCCTCTCACGGGCAATCGCATGGTTACGCCCTTCCCCCCCTTCAATAGCAGTACAGGTAGAATTAGACATCTTGAATAGACCAGCCAGAGCACTCCTGCTAGGTCATAAAATGGTTTTCCTGAGTTTTATGTCTCATTACCCAATTCTCAAGGCCACGCTCGAGATATGGAAGTGGACCTCTTCCACACACTGCCATATCCCATTTCCCTCTCCTACGCTAACTATATCTGATATCCTACACACTGCCCCTTCTGCCCTGCGAAGCGCAACCTCATCAGAGCTTCTTTCTTCCACCACCCATGTGTCCTCTCTTGCCCTCTCGAATGGAGAGTGGATGGACTTAGTGAATACCAATACTTTACTGAATCCCCACCCACGGGATTTATTTTCAGTCTCTTATATTAGAGCCTACCTGAAACAGCACGTCAATTTTGGGGACCTACTTCGGCCACAAGTATGGCTGGAATCCCAGATTTCCCTACGCTCACCACCCAAAAAACTCGTCTCACAGGTTTACAGTAGGCTGCGGTTACCCCCCATGCTTGCTAAACCATCCTTTGTGACGCAATGGGAACGAGACCTAGACATTACAATTCCCTATGAATCCCTACCCAAACTGCTGGACTCCCCTCACAGGGCCTCCCGCTGTGTCAGAATCCAGGAAAATGGATATAAAATCCTTACCAGGTGGTATAATACGCCTGATAAAACATCAAGATATACCGGATCTGCTTCTGACACATGCTGGCGGTGTCTTGAGGAGAAGGGAACTTTTTTACATATCTGGTGGAGCTGCCCCCTGATACTAAAATGGTGGGGCGAGGTCTTTTCAGTTGTAAATAAGGTCTGTGGCACTTCAATTCCTCCCTCTCCCCAAATCGCTCTCTTATCCTTTCCCTGTAATAAGGGGGATGAAAGGCCTCCATTAGTGTTCTCACAGATGCTACTCGCTGCTCGGCTACAGCTCCCGAAATACTGGCTACAATCAGTGGTCCCGCCTATTGAACAGTGGATCCAAAAAATCGATCAGATCCATAGGTTTGAGGAGTTGTCATCCTGGGAAACTCGTACTCATGTAACTTTTCTCAAGAAGTGGTCCTTGTGGTCTAAATTTAGATCTCCTAAATCATAGAGCGACCTACTGGAGTGTCACTAAAATGAAATATGAATATGCAACCCTTTAGCAACGCCATCCTAAGTGACAGAGCTCTTGTGTGAAAGGTACCCTCTCGTCCCCCTTGTATAGCCCTTAATGCCCTGAGGAGAACTTCTCTTGTTAGTTATAGCCCATGTGTATCCCACTGAGTCTACACTCCTATATAACTATAGTGATTGATTTGTGTATTGAACCTTAAATGCGCTGACGGTTGTATTTACTATTTTTCTGATATGTCACTGTACTACTTCATTATGGCCTGCGAGCCGAAACCTTGGCATCCCTGTTACCTGTTGTTCTACTTGAAAATTACAATAAAAATATAATAAAAAAAATAAAAAAAAATAAAGAAAAGAACACCAAACGCTAGCTAATAGGGCCACAAAACTCTTTTTAAGGACTGGTATAGGTGTGCTATCAATAGGTGTGATATACTTATAATATACTTTCTAACATAGAAAGTATATTATAGTGGATTTGTACTGTGCAGCAGTTGTGTGCGGTTCTGCTGCGATACCACAGCTATATAGAGGGACAAACGCTATTAGAACAACTAATTGCAATGGGTGTGATATACCAGTTGCCCCCCAAAAAAACTGATTGAGGCAGGGGTGTGATATACGTACCTATAATATACTTTCTATATAGTGCATTTGAACTGTGCAGCAGTTGTGTGTGGTTTTGCTGCGATACCGTAGCTACAGGTCCTTCTAAAAAAAATTAGCATATTGTGATAAAGTTCATTATTTTCTGTAATGTACTGATAAACATTAGACTTTCATATATTTTAGATTCATTACACACAACTGAAGTAGTTCAAGCCTTTTATTGTTTTAATATTGATGATTTGGGCATACAGCTCATGAAAACCCCAAATTCCTATCTCAAAAAATTTGCATTTTTTATCCGACCAATAAAAGAAAAGTGTTTGTAATACAAAAAAAGTCAACCTTCAAATAATTATGATCAGTTATGCACTCAATACTTGGTCGGGAATCCTTTTGCAGAACTGACTGCTTCAATGTGGCGTGGCATGGAGGCAATCAGCCTGTGGCACTGCTGAGGTGTTATGGAGGCCCAGGATGCTTCGATAGCGGCCTTAAGCTCATCCAGAGTGTTGGGTCTTGCGTCTCTCAACTTTCTCTTCCCAATATCCCACAGATTCTCTATGGGGTTCAGGTCAGGAGAGTTGGCAGGCCAATTGAGCACAGTAATACCATGGTCAGTAAAGCATTTTCCAGTGGTGTTGGCACTGTGAGCAGGTGCCAGATCGTGCTGAAAAATGAAATCTTCATCTCCATAAAGCTTTTCAGCAGATGGAAGCATGAAGTGCTCCAAAATCCCCTGATAGCGAGCTGCATTGACCCTGCCCTTGATAAAACACAGTGGACCAACACCAGCAGCTGACATGGCACCCCAGACCATCACTGACTGTGGGTACTTGACACTGGACTTCAGGCATTTTGGCATTTCCCTCTCCCCTGTCTTCTTGCAGACTCTGGCACCTTGATTTCCGAATGACATGCAAAATTTGCTTTCATCCGAAAAAAGTACTTTGGACCACTAAGCAACAGTCCAGTGCTGCTTCTCTGTAGCCCAGGTCAGGCGCTTTGGCCGCTGTTTCTGGTTCAAAAGTGGCTTGACCTGGGGAATGCGGCACCTGTAGCCCATTTCCTGCACACGCCTGTACACAGTGGCTCTGGATGTTTCTACTCCAGACTCAGTCCACTGCTTGCGCCGGTCCCCCAAGGTCTGGAATCGGTCCTTCTCCACAATCTTCCTCAGGGTCCGGTCACCTCTTCTCGTTGTGCAGCGTTTTCTGCCACACTTTTTCCTTCCCACAGACTTCCCACTGAGGTGCCTTGATACAGCACTCTGGGAACAGCCTATTCGTTCAGAAATTTATTTCTGTGTCTTACCCTCTTGCTTGAGGGTGTCAATGATGGCCTTCTGGACAGCAGTCAGGTCGGCAGTCTTACCCATGATTGCGGTTTTGAGTAATGAACCAGGCTGGGAGTTTTTAAAAGCCTCAGGAATCTTTTGCAGGTGTTTAGAGTTAATTAGTTGATTCAGATGATTAGGTTAATAGCTCGTTTAGAGAACCTTTTCATGATATGCTAATTTTTTTAGATAGGAATTTTGGGTTTTCATGAGCTGTATGCCAAAATCATCAATATTAAAACAATAAAAGGCTTGAACTACTTCAGTTGTGTGTAATGAATCTAAAATATATGAAAGTCTAATGTTTATCAGTACATTACAGAAAATAATGAACTTTATCACAATATGCTAATTTCTTTAGAAGGACCTGTATATAGAGGTTCAAATGGTATCGGAACAACTAATTGCAACGGGTGTGATATACCAGTCGCCCCCCAAAAAAACTAATTGAGGGATGTGTTATACCTGCTTCCACAAAAGACTGATTAAGGGGTTAGATATACCTGCTTCCTCCAAATATTGGTTGAGGCCTGCAATATACCTGCTTCCACAAATACTGCTCTTCTCTAGGGACTTAGGCACAGGGTCATTTAGAAAATGACAGGCAGAGGAAGAGGCATGCCGTTTTTCAGCAGGGGTGGTAGGGGTTAGGTAGGTGCACCAGGCCGGAGCCTAAGTGGGAAGTTGGAGAAAGCACGTGCGAGTACTTCAAAGGATGCACCAGAGTTGGTTGAGTGGCTCACTCACCCTTCCGCTTCTGCACCCTCCTCATCCTCTGTATCTGCACCCTCCTCACTCTTAGCTGTGTGCACCCCCAAATCCACCACCACCACCATAGCCCCTTACCGATGCGCAGCCATTCTTGACATCGGATGAGGAAGAGGAGGTAGCAACGGCTGCCACCCAGCGTTCTGATGACATTACCCAGATCAGCCCAAGGATGGAGGTCTCCGCTGTTGCTACCTACTCCGAGATCTCAAATGTCAGTGGTGGTGAAGCCGAGGATTATTACGTGTCGATGGACGTCACGTGAATGCTCATAATATAGGAATAGGAGGGGAGTTCAGAAGGAGAGATGGAGCAGCATTGAGGGAGGAGAAGCAGGTATAGCTCACAGGGCAAGGGAGGCAAAAAGCAGACTGCAAATGTTTCTAGAGCTAGGCATCCACCATGCATGGTCACTTCTGGCGCTTCTTGGCACTTCTTGATGACGCCGGATAACCCTCTTGCCCAAAGGCTGACCGCTGGCTTGTCGGAACTGCTAGTCAGCCAACTACTGCCATATAAACTGATGGACTCAGAGGCCTTTAGAAAATTTGTGGCCATAGGCACACCAGAATGGAAGGTCCCCGGAAGGAAATATTTCTTCCAGAAGGGCATCCCAGAGCTATATGGCCAAGTGAATATATCTCTGGCACACAGTGTCGGTGCCAAAATACATCTGACCACAGACAAGTGTTCTAGCAAACACGGGCAGGGAAGGTACATAATTTTTTGTGCCCACTCGGTGAACCATCTGACGGCCATCAAGCATATAACCTGTGGCTCCTGTGTGAATTTAGTGTTAATGCCACAGATTGCATGCAGGGCTGCCTCTTCTTCTCCTCCTCCTACTCCATCCTCCGTCTCCTCCATGGCTGAATCCTCCTTTTCCTCTTCTGCTGCGCCCCCCAAGCTCCCCAGAACCTATTCGATGTACCATGTGAGACGTTGCCATGCTGTACTGAGGATGTTGTGCCTGGAAGCCAAGAGCTACAACGGTCCTGCACTGCTTTCAGCTCTACGGTCACAGGCCGATCAGTGGATAACCCCGCTCAATTTGACAGTTGGTAAAGTGGTGTGCTACAAAGGTGCCAATCTGCTGAAACAAAGCAAAATGACACATGTGCCATGCATGGCACACGTCCTGAACTTAGTCGTGCAGCGATTCGTTGCCAAATACCCCGGGGTCCAGGACGTCTTGCGGAAGGCCTGGAAAATCTCTGGCCATAGAAGATCTTACACGGCCATGGCTCTCCTTGATGACGTTAAGCGGCGACACCACTTGCCCGTCAGATGTATGGTTTGTGACAGCCCGACGTGCTGGAACTCCATCTTGTATAAGCTTGATAGGCTGGTCTACAGCAACATGCCGTTAACGACTACCTGTACGAACTCTACAGCAGGACAGGTTTTGGGGAGCTTGGTTTCTTTTCACCACGCCAGTGGCTGCTCATACGCGACACATGCAGACTTCTGCGGCTGTTTGATGAGATCACCAAACTGATCAGTCGCAGCCAGGGCACCATCAGTGACATTGTATCTTACACCTTCTTTCTGGGCCGTGCATTGCGTCGTGTCATTGAGCAAGCTGTCAAGGAGCAGGAGCAGGAAGATGAGGAAGTCGCAATGCTGAAGGAATTCCCAGGGGGGACTACTCCATCTGAGACAAGTCAGCATGAGTCTGAAGAGGATTTAGAGGAGGATGGTGGCTGGGGGGAGGAGGAGCAAGAAGAGCAGGCTTTGAGGGGGACTTCAAACTTTTCGAGGATCCATGGTGTTGTCCGTGGTTGGGGGGAGGAGACCGAGGACGATATTCTTCTGGGGGATGAGCAGGAGCCAGGGTGCTCCACTGCTTCCAATTTAGTGCAAATGGGGGCCTTCATGCTCCAGTGTCTGCAGAGGGACCCCAGAATAAAAAGCATAAAGGGCAAGAACCAGTACTGGGTGGCAGTGGCAACGTACTTAGATGCCTGGTACAAACACAAAATGGCAGACATGTTACCAGCATCACAGAGGGCTGGCAGAATGCAGCATTTCCAGGCCTTGCTGCGAGAGATGCTGCATTCTGCTGTTGCGGGCACTGGCAGAGGAATTTCCACCCACAGCGAAACAGGTGCGGGTACCAATCCTACTGCGCCTCCAAAAAGGGGGCTGTTTGGTGATGTGTTGGTCACTTGTGATATGAGATCATTCTTTCAGCCAACCCATCAACAGCCCCCTCCAGATCCAGCTTCAGGGAACGCCTAGACCGATAGGTGTCCGACTACATCGGGTTAACGGCCGATGTGGATGCTCTAAAAAGCAAGGAACCCCTGGACTACTGGGTGTGCAGGCTTGACCTGTGGCCAGAGCTGGCACAATTTGCCATAGTACTCTTGACTTGCTCCTCGTAGAGTGTCCTGTCCAAAAGGACGTTCAGTGCAGCAGGGGGGATTGTGACCAATAAGCGCACTCGCCTAGCTCACGACAGTGTGGACTACCTCACATTTCTAAAAATGAATGAAAGATATAATAAAACAAAAAGAAGTCGGGTGAACAGGGATGTAGGACGGCAAAGGAGGGAATAGGTATGTGGCACCAATGGATATTTGCAATGAATGTAAGTGAAAGGTCTAGATGTGATAACTCAAAGTGAATAAGGCAGCTCCCCAAACCATGAAAATCAGTGCACACCAGTGAACTGCTGGAATAATAAGAGATAAGAAAGAATGGCGGTTATACAGTGCTGTTGCAGGTATATCCTGGGAGCAAAATGGGGGCGCCAGAGTGCCAGACACTGGTCTGCAGTATTCAATTATCGTCCAATGCCAGAGTGGTGAGCAAAATTAACTCTTAATAGAGTAGTAAGGTAAAAGTGTACCAGGAAGTGAATAAAAAGTCTCTAAGTGACAAACAAATAGACAGTATAAAATTACTAATTGTAGTATAAAATCATATATAAAAATCCGTTATAGGATACATATATTGTATTTAAAACTACTCAACTTGCTGTATATTACCAAATCTCAGTTTATCACCTTTATGAGCATAAAATAAGCACTGGTAAAGGACTTACTTTACGGGGGAGGGAAGTATAGGATAAGCACATAACACCTATACTTGTACCCCCCCCCCCCGCGCCGAGATCACCTTGTAATGGTGGATGTGACTTCTACGTCCCCTAAAGGATGACACCAGGGCTCCAAGTTCCAAAGTAGAGGTCTTTAATACATAAAAAGCTTGACGTGTTTCAGGACAGTACCCCTTTATCAAGAGCATAAGTAAAGTACATACATGACAGGGTATATATAGGGATATGACTTATGGTCAGCTGATCCAGAGGGTTGGACATGTGCTGACATCACTTCCTGGTAATAACTTTAAAAAGACAAAGGGTTATATAATCCAATACGGTGAATATCAATAATCATATATAATATGGGCAGCATGGTTAGCACTGGTGCCTTGCAGCGCTGGGGTCCTAAGTTCGAATCCAAACAAGGGCAACATCTGCATGGAGTCTGTATGTTCTCCCCGTGTTTGCGTGGGTTTCCTCCGGGCACTTCGGTTTCCTCCCACACTCCAAAGACACACTGATAGGGAACTCCATTGGGGACAGTGTGATGCCAATGTTTGTAAAGAGCTGCGGAATATAGTAGCGCTATATAAGTGCATAAAATAAAATAAAAAATATAGCCATCTATCCATTTACCTATTTATTTATCTAGACACAACCTGTTGACACTATTTATAATTTTTTAAATAATTTTACTACTTTTAATATTATATCTCTATACCCGTTTTATATATGGTCTGATTTTAATAATGGATTAGTCCAATCCATTATTTTATTAATAAAACCACCCAAAAAAATTCTCTTATGATAAGTTTACACCATATATACATATTCCATATGGAATCTTACCCCATATACTAGAAGTTGTAAATTATAGGATTCTTTCTCCTTGCCCACAAATATATGCCTGACAAGATAATGTAGTCACCACCACCTACCTTTCGAGCACACCAGCGGAGTTTTATAATTTTTTTTTTCTCCTCCTCCGATCACGTAGTTGCCGATGCGTTCTACAATGGAGCGCATACGGCAGAATAGCGCACTAGCCGATCTCCCTCCTCACGTTTGCGTTGTATGCTGTTCCACTGTGGGGCGCACGTGGCAGCTGACTAGCTGATTCCCTTCTCCCCCACCCATACAGGTGTCGGTGCGTTCCACAGTGGAACGCATACAATGTTTTTCATGTCAGGCAACCCATATATATTTTATATTAGGAATATTCTTCACCCCATAGTGAATGGGCAGCATGTTATATATAGATCTTTTCCCATGTGAGTCCCATGCTTTCCATTTGGAAATGCATAAATAGACACTCCCACCCAGTGGCGTAGGGATCGCCATAGCAACCATAGCAGTGGCTATTGGGCCCTACGCCCGGGCTTGTTGATTTTTTTTTTTTTTTTTACATCCACTTGCTGGCTGCGTCCGTGGGCGGTCCGCGGCCCGGGCCGGCTCGGGCCTCGCTGGGGACGGGGAGAAGGAGTCAGGAGAGAGCAGGGCAGTGAGGGCACGACGGGGCGGGCAGCAGATGAGAGAGGCTGCGGTGGAGGGGGTCGGGCCGGGGTCACGGGGGTGTGTACTATACCTGGTCCTGGAGTCTAGGAGGGAGTGGCCTCGATTCCCGACGCAGCAGTGTCTGAGACTGACTGAGAGTGTCAGTCTCACTGCTGCCAGCCTGTGCCTCAGCTCAGCCTGCCTGCGCTGTGGTGGGACCGGTGCCTGGTCCGAGTCTGACCCTTCTCCAGTCTGCTCCCTCCTCCTCAACTGGGCAGTGGTCTCCACTCCACTCCGGCATCCAATCCACTGTCTCCAGTCCTGCCTTTGTGCCTGTGCCTGCGGCTGCCAAGTGCATGCTGTAACAGCTGCCCTGCTTCTGTTCTGACTGTGCCAGTGTGCCAGTGTGAGAACTTAGAACTAAGGTTCAGAAGATTATGATGATCAGTACAGTATCGTGATGATGTTGAACTTGATAATGATCTGAATTCTGAAGTTAAAAAGAGCTGCCTGCAGACCTGAAGTGAAGGAGGGTGTGGGGGCCCCTGCCCCCTTCCTTCTCTTGGGGCCCCCAAGAGAAGCAAGGGGGCAGGGGCCCCCGCACCCTCTATATCATTGCAGGTATGCAGGCAGCTCTTTTTAACTTCAGAATTCAGATCATCAGGCTCTCACTAATTACAAATTTACAGCACACACACCCTGGCCTGTATTGTCCGCCATCAGACAGGGGAGGGAAGAAACCCCAGAACTAGAGTGTGCCCCCCAACTGGGGTTTCTTCCCTCCCCTGTCTGATGATGGACACTACAGGGGTGTGTGCTGTAATTAGTAAGAGAGAGTCTGATGATCTGAAGTTAAAAAGAGATGCCAGCAGTGATAAGGAGGGCTCCCTTCTTTTGGGGGGCACACTCTAGTTCTGGGGTTTCTCACCCCCCCTTCTTATATGACAGAATAAGGGTACTTTTACACTTGCGGCAGGACGGATCCGGCAGGCTGATCAGCCTGTCGGATCCGTCCTGCCGCTATTTCGCTGGACCGCTGCTCCGTCCCCATTGACTATAATTGGGATGGGGCGGAGCTCCGGCGCAGCTCATGGCGGTGGGAGATCTAGGATGGGTGTTTGGGTGGGAGCTTTGGAAGTGGTGGTGGGAGGCCCAATAGATATGTGGGGGTGGGAGATGGGGGGGCCCATGAAGTTTTTTTGCTATGGGGCCCATGCATTTCTAGCTCTGCCCCTGCTCCCACCTCCGGTCTTTACAAGCTTAAGCAAGATATATAGTGTTCTTCTCCTATATTTAGTGATCAATCCACATACCCATTATCTACTATTTATTTATTTTATGCACTTATATAGCGCTGCTATATGAACTACAAACATTGGCATCACACTGTCCCCAACAGGGCTCACAGTCTGACTTCCCTATCAGTGTGTCTTTAGAGTGTGGAAGGAAACCGAAGTGCTTGGAGGAAACCCACGCAAACACGGGGAGAACATACAGACTCCATGAAGATGTTGCCCTTGGTCGGATTCGAACATAGGACCCCAGCGCTGCAAGGCACCAGTGCTAACCATGCGGCCCATATTATATATGATTATTGATTTTCACCGTATTGGATTATTTAACCCTTTGTCTTTTTAAAGTTATTACCATGGAGTGATGTCAGCACATGTCCAGCCCTCTAGATCAGCTGACCATAAGTCATGTGAGAAAAATATATAGTGTTATCTGGTATGGAAATAGACAACAGCAGCGGCGCCCTTAAGGGAGTAGGTTCAACCTCCTAAATATATAAGATCAAAGGGTGCGGGAACCGCGCTCTAAATAAACAGTGAATATCAGTGACTATCTCCTGCAGATATAGAGAAAATTAAGAAATTGACCAGTTATCAAAGATGGAAAGTTCACTGAACCAAGATGTTCATAAATGGATAACACAGTTCTCCTGCTACTGATCCATAGGTAGCATATTAAAGCTTATACAAATGACCAAGTTCCGAACCCAAATGAAAAAGGTGAGTGCTGCTGGAAAGTGTTAGTTATACGAACGAACGATCACAAACACCTCCTGCTGGTCCACAAATCTCGTGCTGAGTATCCAACCTCTGAATCCAGACACCGAACCTTCAAGAGGAATAAGACAGATGGTGCAATACCCTCGGTATCTTCAAATGGTAAGGATTTTATTGTACTTACAATCAAGAAGTTTAAAACTTACACATAAAAAAGCCCGACCCGGGTTTCGCTGTTCACTTCTTCAGGGGCTGCGGTATAAAAGCCGCTGCAAACCGCGAGTAGAAGTACCCTTCCACCCCGGAACTGAAACGGACTTCCGTAATCAGTCACATGTCAATCACAATGTCAGCTGTCCAAACTATAAAATATGCATTCAAAATCACATAAAACAATCACATATAGATATACAATCACATATAAATATGAATACACATGTATAAAGTGTTTAAGAACATATATGTATAAAAATATATATAAAATTCCTATAAAAAATATATACATAAAACGGAAAAAACAGGAATCATGCGAATCAAGCCATACAGACTGATTTAATATCCCACTCAATATTCAATCCCTGTGGCTGTAAGGTGCCCATCTCGAAAATCCATTTCGCTTCTATTTTATTAATTTGTGTTGCGGGATTACCTCCTCGCCAATATGGTTTAACCAATTCTATACCGCAAAATTTCAAACCGCTAGGGTCTTTCTGATGCACTCTCTTAAAATGGGCAGAAACACTGTGCGTCTCCAAACCCTTTTTAATATTTCTAATGTGCTCTGCCACCCTTACTTTGAGCTTCCTTAGAGTCCTACCTATATATTGGAGCCCACAAGGACATTCCAACACATAGATGACTCCCTTAGTTTCACAAGAAATATTTCCCTTAATCTTTAAAACAGTTGCTTTGGAGGTAGACACAATCTCTTTTATTTTTGATTTTTTCTTCTCGTCCCTGGAGCGATTCTTGCAACAAGGGCAAAAGCCGTACCATGTGAACACACTGCAGGGTTTAGTTGTACTAGGGACATCCTTCACAAAGCTATGTACAATACGATTCCTAACAGTGGGGGCTCTTTTATAAATAAATGGTGGTTTTTTCGGGATGAGATCTCCAATAGTAAGGTCATTCTTCAGGACATTCCAGTTCTGATGTATGATCTTTCTAATCTGGGGGCAAATGACAGAATAAGAAGTGGAGAAAGCAAATTGATATTTATCCCTCATAGTTTCTCTATGCTCCTTAGAATCCTTATTTTTATTTTTATTTATTAGTTCATCATCTAATTGTATTTCTTCCCTTTGCTCATATAATATTTATTTTTCATATCCCTTTTCAATGAACCGATCTACGATAATACTACTTTGATTCTCGTAGTCTTTAATATTGGTACAGTTTCTTCTAATGCGTTTTAGTTGGCCTTTCGGTACATTACATAACCAAGGCTTATAGTGGCAGCTGCCACTTTCAATGTACCCATTGCGGTCAGTTGGTTTAAAGTAAGTTTTGGTTACGATTTTATTTTGTTCCAGTCTGATTTCAAGATCAAGAAAATGGATAACGGTTTTACTAATATCTTACGTGAATTTTATATTCCATTCATTTCAGTTTAAATGTGAAATAAAATCCAATAATCCTTCTTCAGTACCGTACCAGATGCCAATGCAGTCATCAATATATCTCTTCCAGAACTGAAGAGTTCTGGAAGAGATATATTGATGACTGCATTGGCATCTGGTACGGTACTGAAGAAGGATTATTGGATTTTATTTCACATTTAAACTGAAATGAATGGAATATAAAATTCACGTAAGATATTAGTAAAACCGTTATCCATTTTATTGATCTTGAAATCAGACTGGAACAAAATAAAATCGTAACCAAAACTTACTTTAAACCAACTGACCGCAATGGGTACATTGAAAGTAGCAGCTGCCACTATAAGCCTTGGTTATGTAATGTACCGAAAGGCCAACTAAAACGCATTAGAAGAAACTGTACCAATATTAAAGACTACGAGAATCAAAGTAGTATTATCGTAGATCGGTTCATTGAAAAGGGATATGAAAAAGAAATATTATATGAGCAAAGGGAAGAAATAAAATTAGATGATGAACTAATAAATAAAAATAAAAATAAGGATTCTAAGGAGCATAGAGAAACTATGAGGGATAAATATCAATTTGCTTTCTCCACTTCTTATTCTGTCATTTGCCCCCAGATTAGAAAGATCATACATCAGAACTGGAATGTCCTGAAGAATGACCTTACTATTGGAGATCTCATCCCGAAAAAACCACCATTTATTTATAAAAGAGCCCCCGCTGTTAGGAATCGTATTGTACATAGCTTTGTGAAGGATGTCCCTAGTACAACTAAACCCTGCAGTGTGTTCACATGGTGCGGCTTTTGCCCTTGTTGCAAGAATCGCTCCAGGGGCGAGAAGAAAAAATAAAAGAGATTGTGTCTACCTCCAAAGCAACTGTTTTAAAGATTAAGGGAAATATTTCTTGTGAAACTAAGGGAGTCATCTATGTGTTGGAATGTCCTTGTGGGCTCCAATATATAGGTAGGACTCTAAGGAAGCTCAAAGTAAGGGTGGCAGAGCACATTAGAAATATTAAAAAGGGTTTGGAGACGCACAGTGTTTCTGCCCATTTTAAGAGAGTGCATCAGAAAGACCCTAGCGGTTTGAAATTTTGCGGTATAGAATTGGTTAAACCATATTGGCGAGGAGGTAATCCCGCAACACAAATTAATAAAATAGAAGCGAAATGGATTTTCGAGATGGGCACCTTACAGCCACAGGGATTGAATATTGAGTGGGATATTAAATCAGTCTGTATGGCTTGATTCGCATGATACCTGTTTTTTCCGTTTTATGTATATATTTTTTATAGGAATTTTATATATATTTTTATACATATATGTTCTTAAACACTTTATACATGTGTATTCATATTTATATGTGATTATATATCTATATGTGATTGTTTTATGTGATTTTGAATGCATATTTTATAGTTTGGACAGCTGACATTGTGATTGACATGTGACTGATTACGGAAGTCCGTTTCAGTTCCAGGGTGGAAGGGTACTTCTACTCGCGGTTTGCAGCGGCTTTTATACCGCAGCCCCTGAAGAAGCGAACAGCGAAACCCGGGTCGGGCTTTTTTATGTGTAAGTTTTAAACTTCTTGATTGTAAGTACAATAAAATCCTTACCATTTGAAGATACCGAGGGTATTGCACCATCTGTCTTATTCCTCTTGAAGGTTCGGTGTCTGGATTCAGAGGTTGGATACTCAGCACGAGATTTGTGGACCAGCAGGAGGTGTTTGTGATCGTTCGTTCGTATAACTAACACTTTCCAGCAGCACTCACCTTTTTCATTTGGGTTCGGAACTTGGTCATTTGTATAAGCTTTAATATGCTACCTATGGATCAGTAGCAGGAGAACTGTGTTATCCATTTATGAACATCTTGGTTCAGTGAACTTTCCATCTTTGATAACTGGTCAATTTCTTAATTTTCTCTATATCTGCAGGAGATAGTCACTGATATTCACTGTTTATTTAGAGCGCGGTTCCCGCACCCTTTGACCATAAGTCATGTGCCTTTCTATCCCTATCTATACCCTGTCGTGTATGTATTTTACTTATGCTTTTGATAAAGGGGTACTGTCCCAAAACACTTTGAGCTTTTTATGTATTAAAGACCTCTACTTTGGAACTTGGAGCCCTGGTGTCATCCTTTAGGGGACGTAGAAGTCACATCCACCATTACAAGGCAATCTCGGAGGGGAGGGGGTACAAGCAGGGGCGTAGCTATAGGGGGTGCAGAGGTAATAGTCGCTACCGGGCCCAGGAGCCTGAGGGGGCCCAAGAGCCTGAGGGGCCCAAAGACCCTTGTGCCACATAAGAAGACACTGGTATTATAGAAAGTGTATGCAAGTTACACCTCTGGCTGGACAGAAGGGGTTAGGATAAGAATTTGGTATGGAGGAGGGGGTGTGCAGTTTAAATTTTTGCCTCATGCAGCATGAAGGTTTGAGGGAAGGGGGGCCCAAGCTGAACTCTTGCACCAGGGCCCATGAGCCTTTAGCTACGCCCCTCGTACAAGTATAGGTGTTATGTGCTTATCCTCAAGTAAGTATATAAGGTGGAACAGGCAATCTATCACCTGAAGCTGCAGAGAGGTATTTCTATAGGTAAGTGAAGTTTTTGGATATAGTGTACACTGAGACAGTATATTGTATGGAAAATATTTATTTCATTTAGGACATCCAATTTATATAGTAAAAAATAGATAAAATGGTAGATAAAAAGGTGGGTATAAAATGGTGTGAGGTGATCGGGTAAAAAATGGTGATTAAAAATGATGATCAGAAATATAACAGGGTCCTGAAAAAGTGCAATAAGATCGTAGGAGTAGTTCATGCAAGGATGTAGTAAAATCTTAAAAAATAATTAATGCAAAAAATAGTTCATGCGAAAATAGTATTTCATGCTAAGGTAATAATAGTTAATTCAGAAATAATAGTTCATGTGGAAAAATTTTAAAATGATGTATATAATCGAAAAAATATGTATACGAAAAATATTCGATAAAATATTTGAAAAAATATTTGAAAAAAAATATTGGTATACCAACCGGTGCCAGTTCATGCAAGCCACTGAGGAAGAAGCAGTTCAGCTTCGAAATGCATCTGGCCTGTAGCATTATGCCCGCAAGAAAATCGCACCATATCAGGTCATACCGCAGAGACTGGAAGAAAAACGGTATCCATCAAACAGCGCGCTAAGAAAACTCCGGCTGCACTCCGGTCACGTGGGACGCCACGTGACCTGTTGGCAGTCCCGTGATCTACCCGGAAGTAGCGCATACCAGCAACCGCATGCCGGGAGACATGCCACTCGAACACGCCAGAGAGTCGCTGAAGGAGTCATCAAACTAACAAGGTGAACCATATCTAGACCAAACACCAATAGAACGACACACCTCTCCCTACGAACTGGCACCGGTGGGTATACCCATATATTTTTTTCAAATATTTTGTTGAATATTTTATCGAATGTTTTTAGTATACATATTTTTCGTATACATATTTTTCGATTCTTTTTTCGATTATATACATCATTTTCATATTTTTCCACATGAACTATTATTTGTGCATGAACTATTATTACCGTCACATGAAATACTATTTTCGCATGAAATACTATTTTCTCATGAAGTATTTTTTGCATTAATTATTTTTTAAGATTTTACTACATCCTTGCATGAACTACTCCTAGGATCTTATTGCACCTTTTCAGGACCCTGTTATATTTCTGATCATCATTTTTTATCACAATTTTTTACCCGATCACCTCACACCATTTTATACCCACCTTTTTTATCTACCATTTTATCTATCTATTACTATATGAATTGGATGTCCTAAAGGAAATAAATAAATATTTTCCATGCGATATACTGTCTCAGTGTACACTATATCCAAACACGTCACTTACCTATAGAAGGTGATAGAGTGCCTGTTCCACCTTATATACTTACTTGAGCTATTTCCTTAAAGGACTGTGGGGCAGTCCTGGCACAAGAGCACCTAGGTCCACTAGTTGTGTAGGGTGAGCCACCATCTACTATATGTGCTTATCCTATACTTTACTCCCCGGTAAAGTAAGTCCTTTACCAGTGCTTATTTTATGCTCATAAAAGTGATACACTGAGATTTGTTAATATTCAGCAAGTTGAGTAGATTTAAATACAATCCATGTATCCTATAATGGATTTTTATATATGATTTTATACTACAATTACTAATTTTATACTGTCTGTTTGTTTGTCACTTAGAGACTTTTTATTCACCTCCTGGTACACTTTTACCTTACTACTCTATTAAGAGTTAATTTTGTTTACTACGCTGACATTAGACAATAATTGAATACTGCAGAACGGTGTCTGGCCCTCTGGCGCCCCCACTGTGCTCCCAGGATATACCTTTCACTACCATTCATTGCAAATATCCATTGGCGCCTCATATCCTATTCCCTCCTTTGCCGTCCTACATCCCTGTTCACCTGACTCCTTTTTGCTTTATTGTATCTTTCATATACCATGGACCGGATCCCCCCCACCCCACCCCGCGCCGGTCAGAGTCCAAAAGGCTGACTTAGGATCTTTTGCATATTTAATGGATGACCTACCGCATTTACTCACAATACTCACAAGACTCTCCAAGGAACTACAGAGACTGAATGCCTTTGATGACCTGATTGATTTGACATCAGATATAAAAGACACCTGGTCAACTTCTATACTAGATGGATCAGAAATATCCAGTCTTGATGGAACTTACGGAGATCATAATCTAAAGCGTGATATACAAAATCTCCTACACTATGAACTTCATTGGCTTTTTCTTGGCATCTACCTGAATTCAGACATGATCCCAAGAGGTTTACTCTCGTATTTAAAACCAATCTTTCCTGACGACCCTGAATTCTCATCAGACTGGCTAAAGATTATAAAAGAATGCTCTCGGCATCTCATTGAACTATTAATTATGAAACGCAAGTCACTATGCAACACTTTGACTGCCCGAATCAAACTATATCTGACAACTAAAAACACGACCCATCAGAACTTTCTCATTCATGATAGAATTTCCCTTAGGAAATACGAATACAACCTAGTAAGAAAGAAATGCTTAAAATTAATACGTGATAATTCTGATTATGATACCCAAAGAATATACCAATGGGAAAAGAAAAAAGCCCTTGGGTCTTCCTATGTTTATGCCACTACTGACCCCACTATGGCATCATTCCACTCACAACTTTCCAATTCTTACTAAATGACAACTAAAGTATTTTATAATAGCAACTATAGAAGACGGATTAACCTACAAGCAAACCGAAATTCATCCCCACGACCCCCCAATAGAAAAGACAATTCTATTACCCCAGTCCTCATAAGGTCATCCATCAATGTCCCAACACCAGCAAATACTCTTGAACATCACATTTACACTCAGTTTCACACACTTCTAAAACATCATAAGTCAAATCCGGATGATCACACTACGGTCATCCCGATTGGCCCACCCCCCACTACCATTTACCAGTCTGCTACTAATAAAACAACTGCAGTCAAAGCAGTCACACCAATACCAAAAGACATATCCAGTTAGGCACCTTCAGAATGCCTTATCACCTTCCACTCCCACATCGGATACAGATATTTTAAATTTTTCAACACATAGCGAACTCATCTCCAGTCCGGAACATTTTTTAGCATTACCCCCAACCTTCTAGAAAACTCGCCGTTAAACCAACTATCTCCAGCCCTCGCTACCTGTCATCTCTAGTATCCAGTTACTCACAACATTACTACTCCAAAACCTGACAGTTCAATCAAAAATTCCATTACCAATTCGCCCAGAGGAGAAGATAACACACTTCTACAGTCCGATTCAAGACCAACAAAAAAGAAAAACAAGAGCAAACAAAGGAGAAGAGGATGCAGAGGTGGAAAACGACGACCCCGCCAACAAAAAGGCCCAGTCATCCCACCCCAAGCGTAGAAAATATATCAACTACTTTAAGATCTAAAGGTATTTTCAACCTTTCCAAATATACACTAAAACAGGAAGAGATAGAGGTACTGAGCAGGGGCCTCTCTTTCTGCCGCAACACGAGTTCAGATCTCTTTGAACTCTTTGTAGATTTGAATCAATTCACCCGGAAACTCACGCTTCAACGCCACTACAGTTTAAAAACACGTTAGCCCTCTATCCCTTACACTCTCAACACTATAGAGGAGGACATTGACGTTGATTCGATAGTCAATTAACTATTCTGCACACCTATTCATTTTTATTTCAAGCCGAAATCAACCTTCTACCCGATTGATAGTAGAGCCCCCCATATTGAAACCTTTAACAATTTAGTTCTTAACGATTTAAGAACAACTTTTGGAAAAATAAATCATGTACAAAATTCAGGCTCATCATACAATCTATCCAAAACTCATCAAAAAGCAATTATAAATCTGGCCAAAAACAAAGATTTTGTAATAAAAAAATGCATACAAGGGCGAAGGAATAGTCATCCTCAATACTGAGGACTACAATAGAGAAGCCCTAAATTTGCTCTCTGATGACACCTATTATTGCCAACTTCCAATAGACCCCACAGAAGAATTTAATAAACAACTCCACACCCTAATCACTCTAGGTTACGAAGATAAAATAATTACTAAACAAGAAAAAACTTTCTATTCATTGCACACCCCTCTGTACCCTATTTCTATTTTTTGCCAAAGATCCATAAATCACTTACCAATCCCTCCAGTCTACCCATTATATCGGGAATTAATTCAATAACCTGTAACTTACAGTATCAGCCTATGTGGATAGCCTATTACAAAAATATGTAGTCATTTTACACTCCTATCTTTGAGACTCGGGCCAACTCCTTACTATCCTTAAAAATCTCAGCTGGAGTAATGATATGCTATGGGTGACAAATGATGTGTCATCCCTGTACAGTAACATCATCCATGAATTAGGTACCAAAGCTGTGGAGAACTTTCTTCACACAGACCCTTTCATGCCCCCTAAGCAAAGAAGATTCATTTTAGACGCCATATCTTTTATTCTCCATCACAATTATTTAAACTATAACAATAGATTTTATATCCAAACACGAGGCATGGCAATGGGAACTAAGTTCGCCCCATCCTATGCTAATTTATTCATGGGGGTGTTTGAGGAATCCTTTGGCTTTATGCACCACCCTAACAATAAACTTTATAAACGCTATCTAGATGACATCATTTTTATTTGGCAAGGAAGGAGGACACTTTTAGAAGATTTTATTTAAAATATTAGTCAAAATGATTGGAACCTCAGTTTTACCGCCCAGATAGATACGACTACCGCCATATTTGTTGATCTCCAACTCCTGATTCACAACATGATTGAGACTAGCACACACTTTAAAAGTGTTGATGCTAACAGTTACTTAGACTATAAGACAGGCATCCTCAAACTGCGGCCCTCCAGCTGTTGCAAAACTACAATTCCCAACATGCCCGAACAGCCTACAGATATCAGCCTACAGCAGGGCATTGTGGGAGTTGTAGTTTTACAACAGCTGGAGGGCCGCAGTTTGAGGATGCCTGCTATAAGAGCTCTCACTACCATAAATTGAAGCAGAATATACCTTATGGTCAAATGAGGAAAAATTGTTCGAATAATGCGGTAATGAAGGCCCAAATAGGAATCTTGAAGACCAGATTTCTGGAAAAGGGGTAATTTGAAGGCCTAATTTCTAGACTCAATCCATAAAATAGAAAAAGAAACTCAAATGGATTGCTTACTTCCCAAACATCAGATTGCGAAAAATAAATCACAAACCCATGAGGGCAAGAGACATATTTATAACTTTATCACCCATTACACCTCTTCTCATAACAAGATCAAACAAATACTACAACAACATTGGTCTTTACTTCTCAAAGATCCCATTTTGAGTAATCTTGTCCTCAAAACACCTCCAATGATGTTTTGGAGGGCAAAGACTTTAAAACAGATATTAGCACCATCCTGCCCCAAACTCGACAAACTAGCGATATCATCAATCAGTAATTTAGAGATGACCGGAAAGCAATGTAAACCTAAAAGATCCCATAAATGTGGACGAAAGCATTGCAAATGTTGCCTAACGACATCCAAGAGGCAACAATCAATTACTTTGGCGATAAGATTTCTCTTCTCAACTATATGGACTGTGGCACCACAAATGTGGTATATATGTATATGCTCGAGTGCCCTGTGGGTTACAATACATTGGACGTACCACTCAGAGCATTAGGGATCAGCTTAACTCACATTGCTCTAATATTTACAAAAAATATACCAAACATAGTGTCTCCAGACATTTTGCGGAGATACACGTAGGCGATGCATCTCTCTTACGTCTAACCCCAATAGAATAGGAACCCAAATCCTTCATGCAGTTATACAGGAAGGAGAAGAATTGGATTTTCCGTTTTAACTTAATGGAATACATTAACTATTAAACCTTGGACCTATTTATTTATTTATTGCACTTATTCATATATTTATTCCATGTGTTTTTATTTATTTTAACTTATAATCTTGATCCATCTATCCATTTAATTACCTATTTATTCATCTAGACACAACCTGTTGACACTATTTATTAAATTTTTAATAATTTTACTACTTTTAACATTATATCTCTATACCCGTTTTATATATGGTCTAATTTTAACCCCTTCAACCCTGGGCCTGTTTTCACCTTCCTGCCCAGGCCATTTTTTGCAAATCTGTGTCGCTTTATGTGGTAATAACTTTAAAACGCTTTTACTTATACAGGCCATTCTGAGAATGTTTTATCGTCACATATCATAGATCATGACAGTGGTAAAAATGAGTTTAAAAAAAAAATCATTTTTATTCATTAAAAAATAGCAAATTTACCCAAAATTTTGAAAAATTAGCAAACTTCCAAATTTCAATTTCTCTACTTTTATAATAGATTGTAATACCTCCAAAAATAGTAATTACTTTACATTCCCCATATGTCTACTTCATGTTTGGATCATTTAAAAAAATTTGGGGGATGTTAGAAGTCTTAGAAGTTTGCAAGCAAATTTTGAAATTTTTCTGAAAATGTCCAAAACCCACTTCTTAAGGACCATTCAGGTCTGAAGTCACTTTGTGAGGCTTACATAATAGAAACCACCCAAAAATTACCGCATTTTAGAAACTAAACCCCTCAAGGTATACAAAACTGATTTTACAAACTTTGTTAACCCTTTAGATGTTCCACAAGAATTAATGGAAAGTGGAGAGGAAATTTCAGAATTTCACTTTTTTGCCAGATTTTACATTTTAATAAATTTTTTCCAGTAGCAAAGCAAAAGTTAACAGTCAAATAAAACTCAAAATGTATTACCCTGATTCTGCGGTTTACAGAAACACCCCACATGTGATCGTAAACTGCTGTACGGGCACACGGCAGGGCACGGTAGGAAAGGAACGCCATATGGTTTTTGGAAGGCAGATTTAGCTGAACTGGTTTTTAGATGCCATGTCCCATTTGAAGCCCCCCTGATGCACCCTTACAGTAGAAACTCAAAAAAGTGACCACATTTTGGAAACTACAGGATAAGGTGCCAGTTTTATTGGTACTATTTTGGGGTACATATGATTTTTAATTGCTCTATATTACATTTTTTGTGAGGCAAGGTAACCAAAAAATTGATGTTTTGGCACCATTTAAATTTTTTATTTTTAACAACATTCATCTGATAGATTAGATCATGCACTATTTTTATAGAGCAGGTTGTTACGGATGCAATGATATCAAATCTGTCTACTTTCTATGATGTTTGTTTCAGTTTTACATAATAAAGCATTTTTGAAAACAAAAATTAGTTTTTTGTATCGCCATTTTCTGAACGCCCTATTTTTTAAACTTTTATGCCGATCGTCTTGTACAGGGGCTCGTTTTTTGAAGCAAGAGTTGATGTTTTTATTGTACAAATTTCGGGTACATATGATTTTTTGATCATTCATTATTAAATTTTATGGTGCAAGGTGACCCAAAAATTGGTTGTTTTGGCGCAGTTTTTATTTATTTATTTTTACAGTGTTTACCTGAGGGATTAGGTCATGTGATATTTTTATAGAGCAGATAGTTACGGACGTGGCAATACCTAATATGTCCACTTTTTCTTATTTATTTAAGTTTTACACAATGATAGCATTTTTGAAACTGAAATTATTTTTTGAAATTTTAGTGTATCCATAGTCTGAGAGCCATAGCTTTTTTATTTTTTTACCAATTCTCTTAGGTAGGGTCTCAATTTTTGCGGGATGAGGTGATGGTCTGATTGGTACTATTTTGGGGGGCATACGCTATTTTGATCACTTGCTGTTGCAATTTTTGTGATGTAATGTGACAAAAATGGCTTTTTTAAAAACTTTTTAAAAAAATGTTACATTTTTACTTTAGCACAATAATAGCAGATTTGAAGCAGAAAATAATCATATTTTAGTGTCTCCATTGTCTGAGAGTGATAGCTTTTCTATTTTTTGACCAATTCTCTTAGGTAGGATCTAATTTTTTGCGGGATAAGGTGATGGTCTGATTGGTACTATTTTGGGGGGAATACACCTTTTTGATCACTTGATGTTGCAAATTTTGTGATGTAATGTGACAAAATGTTCTTTTTTTTTTTTTACTGTGTTCACCTGAGGGGTTAGTTCATGATATACTTTTATAGAGATGGTTGTTACGGACGTGACGATACCTATTATGTATATTTTTTTCATGTATTTCACTTTAGCACAATAATAGCAGTTTTGAAAAAAAAAATGTTTTGGTGTCTCCTTGTTCTGAGAGCTATAGTTTTTTATTTTTTGGGCGATTTGCAGTGATCGCATGCGCACCGCTCCAGTGCCCGCGCGATTACCATGATGTACTAGTACGTCAAATTGCGGGAACGCAGTGGTTCCCATGACATAGTAGTACGTCATAGGTCGGGAAGGGGTTAATAATGGATTAGTCCAATCCATTATTTTATTAATAAAACCGCCCAAAAATTACACCATATATACATATTCCATATGGAATCTTACCCCATATACTAGAAGTTTTAAATTATAGGATTCTTTCTCCTTGCCCACAAATATATGCCTGACAAGATAATGTAGTCACCACCAGCTGCTACCTTTCGAGCACACCAGCGGAGTTTTATTTTTATTTTTTTCTCCTCCTCCGATCACGCGGTTGCCGATGCGTTCCACAGTGGAGCGCATACGGCAGAATAGCGAACTAGCCAATCTCCCTCCTTAGATTTGCATTCATGCCGATGCGTTCCACTGTAGGGCACATGCGGCAGCTGACCAGCTGATTTTCTTCTCCCCCGCCCATACAGGTGCTGATGCGTTCCACATATGGAACGCATACAGCGTTTTTCATGTCAGGCAACCCATATATATTTTATATTATGAATATTATTCACGCTATAATGAATGGGCAGCATGTTATATATAGATCTGGACCCATGTTATTCCATTATCATATAAAACAGTCCCATGCTTTCAATTTGGAAATGCATAAATAGACACTCCCACCTCCGGTCTTTACAAGCTTAAGCAAGATATATAGTGTTCTTCTCCTATATTTAGTGATCAATCCACATACCCATTATCTACTAACTGCTCTTTATGATATATTTATTTATTTTATGCACTTATATAGCGTTGCTATATAAACTGCAAACCGGATTCCCAAAAAGTTGGGACACTAAACAAATTGTGAATAAAAACTGAATGCAATGATGTGGAGATGGCAAATGTCAATATTTTATTTGTAATAGAACGTAGATGACAGATCAAACGTTTAATCCGAGTAAATGTATCATTTTAAAGGAAAAATGCGTTGATTCAAATTTTCACGGTGTCAACAAATCCCCAAAAAGTTGGGACAAGTAGCAATAAGAGGCTGGAAAAAGTAAATTTGAGCATAACGAAGAGCCGGAAGACCAATTAACACTAATTAGGTCAATTGGCAACATTATTGGGTATAAAAAGAGCTTCTCAGAGTGGCAGTGTCTCTCAGAAGCCAAGATGGGTAGAGGATCACCAATTCCCATAATGTTGCACAGAAAGATTGTGGAGCAATATCAGAAAGGTGTTACCCAGAAAAAAATTGCAAAGACTTTGCATCTATCATCATCAACTGTGCATAACATCATCCGAAGATTCAGAGAATCTGGAACAATCTCTGTGCGTAAGGGTCAAGGCCGTAAAACCATACTGGATGCCCGTGATCTCCGGGCCCTTAAACGACACTGCCCTTAAACAGACAGGAATGCTACTGTAAAGTAAATCACAGAATGGGCTCAGGAATACTTCCAGAAACCATTATCAGTGAACACAATACACCGCTCAGGCGTTTTCACTGGGCCAGGGATCATTTAAAATGTAGTGTGGCAAAATGGAAGACTGTTCTGTGGTCAGACGAGTCACGATTCGAAGTTCTTTTTAGAAATCTGGGACGCCATGTCATCCGGACCAAAGAGGACAAGGACAACCCAAGTTGTTATCAACGCTCAGTTCAGAAGCCTGCATCTCTAATGGTATGTGGTTGCATGAGTGCATGTGGCATGGGCTGCTTGCATGTCTGGAAAGGCACCATCAATGCAGAAAAATATATTCAGGTTATAGAACAACATATGCTCCCATCCAGACGTCATCTCTTTCAAGGAAGACCCTGCATTTTTCAACAAGATAATGCCAGACCACATTCTGCATCAATCACAACATCATGGCTGCGTAGGAGAAGGATCCAGGTACTGAAATGGCCAGTCTGCAGTCCAGATCTTTCACCTATAGAGAACATTTGGCGCATCATAAAGAGGAAGGTGCAACAAAGAAGGCCCAAGACGATTGAACAGTTAGAGGCCTGTATTAGACAAGAATGGGAGAGCATTTCTATTTCTAAACTTGAGAAACTGGTCTCCTCGGTCCCCAGACGTCTGTTGAGTGTTGTAAGAAGAAGGGGAGATGCCACACAGTGGTGAAAATGGCCTTGTCCCAACTTTTTGGGGATTTGTTGACACCATGAAATTCTGATTCAAAATATTTTTCCCTTAAAATTGTACATTTTCTCAGTTTAAACTTTTGTTCCGTGATTTATATTCTATTCTGAATAAAATATTAGAAGTTGGCACCTCCACACTATTGCATTCAGTTTTTATTCATGATTTGTATAGTGTCCCAACTTTTTTGGAATCCGGTTTGTACAAACATTGGCATCACACTGTCCCCAATGGGGCTCACAGTCTGAGTTCCCTATCAGTGTGTCTTTGGAGTGTGGGAGGAAACCGAAGTGCCTGGAGGAAACCCATGCAAACACGGGGAGAACATACAGACTCCATGCAGATGTGGTCCATGGTCGGATTCGAACCTAGGACCCCAGCGCTGCAAGGCACCAGTGCTAACCATGCTAACCATATGATATGATTATTGATTTTCACCGTATTGGATTATATAACCCTTTGTCTTTTTAAAGTTATTACCAGGAAGTGATGTCAGCACATGTCCATCCCTCTAGATCAGCTAATCATAAGTCATGTGCCTTTCTATCCCAATATATACCCTGTCATGTAGGTATTTTACTTATGTTCTTGATAAAGGGGTACTGTCTTGAAACGCGTCAAGATTTTTATGTATTAAAGACCTCTACTTTGGAACTTGGAGCCCTGGTGTCATCCTTTGCGTGATATAGAAGTCACATCCACCATTACAAGGCGATCTCGGCATGGGGGGGTACAAGTATAGGTGTTATGTGCTTATCCTATACTTCCATCCCCGGTAAAGTAAGTCCTTTACCAGTGCTTATTTTATGCTCATAAAAGTGATACACTGAAATGTGTTAATATACACCAAGTTAAGTAGATTTAAATACAATCCATGTATCCTATAATGGATTTTTATATATGATTTTATACTATAATTAGCAATTTTATACAGTCTATTTGTTTGTCACTTGGAGACTTTTTATGCACTTACTTGTACACTTTTACCTTACTACTCTATTAAGAGTTAATTTTGTTCACCACTCTGGAATTGGAAGATAATTGAATACTGCAGACCAGTATCTGGGCCTCTGGCGCCCCCACTGTGCTCCCAGGATATACCTGAAACAGCACTGTATAACCGCCTTTCTTTCTTATCTCTTAAAAATGAATGAGACATGGATCTTGGAGGAATTCAACATCTGTGACGACCACGTGTAATTGAATTTTCTCATGCCAGCCCACACATCCGCCACCACCCAAAACAAAGAATGGTCCTTGTCTTATGTATATCCAGCGGCCTTTTCTTTCAGGTGAATACCTAATTTTTGGGGCCTCTACTCCAGTGGTCTACAGTGCAATTTTTATCAAGTAACTGTCTAATGTACCTCCAGCCACAGAATCACAAGTTCTTTTGTGTCAGGTGAATGCCTAATTTTTGTGACCTCTACTTCAGTGGCCTACAGTAACAATTTTATCCAGTGAACGCCTAATGTACCTCCAGTCACATCAGCCAAAGTTCTTTTCTGTCCGGTGAATTCCAAATTTTTGGGGTCTGTACTGGCCTACAGTAAAATTTTTATCCAGTGAATGCCTAATATACTTCCAGCCACATCAGCCAAAGTTCTTTTCTGTCCGATAAATGCCAATTTTTGGGGGCCTGTACTCCAGTGGCCTACAGTAAAAAAAAAATGTCCAGTGACCGCCTACTTCAGCCACAGAATCACAAGTTCTTTTCTGTCAGATGAAGTCCTAATTTTTGGGGCCTGTACTGTCTGACAGTTCTATTTTTATCCAGTGACCGCCTAATGTACCTCCAGCCACATCATCACAAGTTCTTTTCTGTCAGGTGAATGCCTAATTTTTGGGGCCTGTACTCCCGTGGCCTAAAATAAAAATGTTATAGGCTCCAGAAGGTCACATTTTTGAGAGTTTCCCTTTAACCGCCTCCGGACCGCCTAACGCAGGATCGCGGTCCGGAGGCGGCTGTCCCAGGCACAGTCACGCATATATGCGTCATCTCGCACTTAGCCGGCCCGCGCATGCGCATCGCGGGCCGGCAAAAGTTAGAGGGGGGTCACATCATCAGCTTGCCAGCCAATGATCGTGGCTGGCAAGCTGATGATTTTTAAAAAAACGAATCAGAAGCCAGTTAACACATTATATGCCGAGGCATATGAGCTGAGGAGGCGGTGGTGTTCATGTGCTTTGGCAAACACTTTGTATATATATAAAAAAAAAAAAAATCCCGGCAATGATTTATTCATCCACATCGATTGATGTGAATGGAGAAATCGGGTTTGCCAGGGCATACGAGCTAAGTGGGTATGGATGTTGGGCGGAGCTCCTATGTCCTGGCAGACGCCTTTCCCCTCCTTTTTTTTTTGGGCAGAGATTTTTTCATCCACATTGATCGATGCAAATGAAGAAATCTGTGCCGTTCATTTTTTCTTTCAGCCCAGAGGCTGAACGGAAAAAAAAAATCTCATTACCCGTATGCTCAATATAAGGAGAATAGCAGAAACTCCTAATGCTGGCCATACATGTAATGATTGCGGAGACCCTCAAATGCCAGGGCAGTACAAACACCCCACAAATGACACAATTTTGGAAAGAAGACACCCCAAGGTATTCGCTGAGGGGCATATTGAGTCCATGAAAGATTAAAATTTTTGTCTCAAGTTAGCGGAAAGGGAGACTTTGTGAGAAAAAAAAAAATCAATTTCCGCTAACTTGTGCCCCCCAATTTTTTTTTCTATAAACTCGGCATGCCCCTCATTGAATACCTTGGGGTGTCTTCTTTCCAAAATGGGGTCACATGTGGGGTATTTATACTGCCCTGGCTTTTTAGGGGCCCTAAAGCGTGAGAAGAAGTCTGGGATCCAAATGTCTAAAAATGCCCTCCTAAAAGGAATTTGGGCACCTTTGCCCATCTAGGCTGCAAAAAAGTGTCACACATGTGGTATCGCCGTACTCAGGAGAAGTTAGGGAATGTGTTTTGGGGTGTCATTTTACATATACCCATGCTGGGTGAGATAAATATCTTGATCAAATGCCAACTTTGTATGAAAAAATGGGAAAAGTTGTCTTTTGCTGAGATATTTCTCTCACCCAGCATGGGTATATGTAAAATGACACCCAAAAACACATTCCCCAACTTCTCCTGAGTACAGCGATACCACATGTGTGACACTTTTTTGCAGCCTAGGTGGGCAAATGGGCCCGCATTCCAAAGAGCACCTTTCGGATTTCACAGGGCATTTTTTACAGATTTTGATTTCAAACTACTTCTCACGCATCTGGGCCTCTAAAATGCCAGGGCAGTATAACTACCCAACAAGTGACCCCATTTTGGAAAGAAGACACCCCAAGCTATTCCTTGAGGGGCATGGCGAGTTCCTAGAATTTTTTATTTTGTCACAAGTTATCGGAAAATGATATATATTTTTTTTTTCTTACAAAGTCTCATATTCCACTAACTTGTGACAAAAAATAAAAACTTCCATGAACTCACTATGCCCATCGCGAAATACCTTGGGGTGTCTTCTTTCCAAAATGGGGTCACTTGTGGGGTAGTTATACTGCCCTGGCATTTTAGGGGCCCAAATGCGTGCGAAGTAGTTTGAAATCAAAATCTGTAAAAAATGGCCTGTGAAATCCAAAAGGTGCTCTTTGGAATGTGGGCCCTTTTGCCCACCTAGGCTGCAAAAAAGTGTCACACATGTGGTATCACCGTACTCAGGAGAAGTTGGGGAATGAAATACCACCAAATGAAAAAGAAAAGGAGGTAAAATTCATTTGGGTGGTAAGTTGCATGACTGAGCAATAAACGATGAAAGTAGTGTAGTGCAGAATTGTAAAAAGTGGTCTGGTCATTAAGGGTATTTAAGCTAGGGGGGCTGAGGTGGTTAAGACGCATAAAAATGGCCCCTGATTAAAATACATATTTTTTGTGGGAATTTTTGCCAATGATCCCCCTATTGATATATCACTGTCTATGTTGTGGGACTATTTGTGTACTTCTAGTAAGTTGTTGCTGGCTGCAAATATGACCTGAAGGTTTTTTAGGTTCGCCTGCCATTAAAGTGAATGTGGCCTGCCGTGAACGCGCGGTTTGCGAACATTTGACCGCAAACGCGCGTTCGCAAATCGTCCCGGCCGATGTTTGTCCATCACTAATTACCAGCTGAGCAGTGGGCCGAGGTTCTGGCCCCCTTTCTCTCTGAAGAACCACAGAAGGCGTATTATGATTTATCGTTGCAGGATGCACGGGAATGCTCCAGACTAAAAGCTGAAATATTGGCACGTCTGAGGGTAACCATCACCATCCGAGCTCAGAGGGTACACAAGTGGGAGTTTAAGAGAAACAAGCCTCCCAGGTCTCAAATGTTTGACCTCCTGCACCTCGTCCAAAAATGGCTGCAGCCGGACGTCTGTTCCCCAGCCAAAATGTTGGATCGGGTCATAATAGACAGATTCATGCATGCTCTCTCTAAGCCGGTACAATGCTGGGTTGCACAAGGAAACCCGCAGACAGGGCCGTCTTTAACGCGGAGCAAAAGGGCCAGCTTCCCCGGGCCCAGTTGCTCCTGGGGGGCCCATGGCAGCTGCCTCTTGAGCACCGCTGGCTACTGGTGACGTGGGGGGTGGCGGCATGGCACAGGGAGATGAGCGCTTCCATTGTGGAAGCGCTCATCTCCATAGTCATCTGTATCGCCATCCACAGGCATCTATGGGGGTACTTGTTACTGGCACATAATTGGGGGGTATCTATGGGGGCACTTTCTACTGGCACATGATTGGGGGGCATCTATGAGGGGCACCTGTTACTGGCACATGATTGGGGGCGTCTATGGGGGCACTTGTTACTGGCACATGATTGGGGGCATCTATGGGGCACTTGTTATTGGCACATGATGGGGGCATCTATGGGGGTACTTGCTACTGGCACATTATTAAGGGGCATCTATGGGGGCACATCTTACTGGCACATTATTGGGGGCACTGTGAGGGCATCTATGGGGGCACTTCTTACTGGCAAATTATTGGGGGCACTATAGAGGCATCTACTGAGGCCACAAAGAAGGGGTATTTTATATGGGGGGCTCTGTATAGGGGCATTTTATACTGCGGCATTGTCACGTACCGGCAGGACAGGTAGTGGATCCTCTGGACCAGAGAGGCGATGGCGCGGGTTGTACTAAAGGACCGGTTCTAAGCAGTTACTGGTCTTCACCAGAGCCCGCCGCAAGGCGGGATGGATTTGCTGCGGCGGTAACTACCAGGTTGTGTCCCCTAGTAACAACTCGACCTCTCTGGCAGCTGATAAGGCGTGGTACACAGGGAGAAGGCAAGAGCGTAGTCGGACGTAGCAGAGGTCAGGGCAGGCGGCAAGGTTCTAAGGCGAGTAGACGGTAGCAACGGGTTCGGCAACAGGCAAGGCAAACTAACACAGTGGAACGCTTTCTCTGAGGCACAAGGCACAAAGATCCGGCAGGAAGCTGTGGGAGGAGAAGGTATAAATGGGCAGTGCACAGGTGCAGCCTAATTAAGTCAGCACTGCCTCTCACAAACCTTAACCCTTAATAACCCCTTTGGACCAGGCACCAATCACTGGTGCACTGGCCCTTTGAATCTAAGAGTCCCGGCGCGCGCGCGCCCTAGAGAGCGAGGACGCACACGCCGAGACACTGGAGTGCTGCCTGGGGGCATACGCTGTGAGCGCTCCGAGGCCAGCAGGGGACCCGGAGCGCTCAGCGTAACAGGCATATTATGGTGGGTACTATGGGGAAGGGGAGAGAGGAGTACTATGGGCTCATCTATTGGAGGCACTAAGAAAGGGCATTTTATACTGGTACATTATGGGGGCACTAGGAAGAAGTGGGGAGAGGAGCACTATGGGGCATTTACTAGGGACACTAAATAGGGGTGTTTTATACTGGCACATTATGGGGGCACTATGGGGACATGAGCTTAACCCCTTAAGGACGTACCGGTACACCCTGTTTCCCGAGTCCTTAAGGACTCAGGACGTACTGGTACGTCCTAAGTTTAAAAAAAGATTGCGGCGCAGCGGGGGTTAATTGTGACAGGATGCCGGCTTAAATCATTCAGCGGGCATCCTGTCACAACGCTGGGGGGGGTCATGTAAACCCCCGTATCGGCGATCGCCGCGAACCGCAGGTCAATTCAGACCTGCGGTTTGCGGCTTTATCTGCGGTTTGCGGCGGCGATCGGGCGGTGCCATCGGGTCCCCATTCGGCTGTAGGGGGGACCCGAAGGCATAGAAGGCAGCGCGATGTCTAAGGAAAGCATCGCGCTGCCTTCCGATGAAGAGCCTGTTAGATCCAGCCCCCTGGATCTTACAGGCCCCGGAAGCTGTATGAGTAATACACACTGTATTAGTCATACAGCCAATGCATTCCAATACAGAAGTATTGGAATGCATTGTAAAGGATTAGACCCCCAAAAGTTCAAGTCCCAAAGTGGGGCAAAAAATAAAGTGAAAAAAAAAGTTGAAAAAATAAAGTTTTCCCCCCAAAAATTAAAAGTTTCAAGTAAAAATAAACAAAAACGTCATTTTCCCCAAATAAAGTTAAAAAAAAATTGGTGAAAGATAGGGGGAAAAAAAGTATACATATTAGGTATCAATAAACCTCTATAAACATATCACATGACCTAACCCCTCAGATAAACACCGTAAAAATAAAAAATAAAAACTGCTAAATAAACAATTTTTTGTCACCTTACATCACAAAAAGTACAACAGCAAGCGATCAAAAAGGTGATTGCCCACCAAAATAGTACCAATCTAACCGTCACCTCATCCCGCAAAAAATGAGCCCCTACCTGAAACAATCGCACAAAAAATAAAAAAAAATATGGCTCAGAATATGGAGACACTAAAACAATTGTGTAAAACGTACTTAAATAAATAAAGTATACATATTAGGTATTGCCGCGTCCGTATCGACCGGCTCTATGAAAATATCCCATGACCTAACCCCTCAGATGAACACCGTAAAAAATAAAAAATAAAAACTGTGCTAAATAAACCATTTTTTGTCATCTTACATCACAAAAAGTGTAATATCAAGCGATCAAAAAGTCATATGCACCCTAAAATAGAGCCAATCAAACCGTCATCTCATCCCGCAAAAAATGAGACCATGTATAAGATAATCGTCCAAAAACTGAAAAAACTATGGCTCTCAGAATAAGGCAACACTAAAACATGATTTTTTTTTGTTTCAAAAATGATACGATTGTGTAAAACTTAGATTTAAAACAAAAAGTATACATATTAGGTATCGCTGCGTCCGTATAGACCGGCTATATAAAAATATCACATGACCTAACCCCTCAGATGAACACCGTATAAAAAAATAAAATAAAAAAAAATGTGCTAAATAAACCATTTTTTGTCATCTTACATCACAAAAAGTGTAATAGCAAGCGATCAAAAAGTCATATGCACCCTAAAATAGTGCCAATCAAACCGTCATCTCATCCCGCAAAAATAATACCCTACCCAAAGTAATCGCCCAAAAACAGAAAAAATTATGTCTCTCAGACTATGGAAACACTACATGATTTTTTTTGCTTCAAAAATGAAATCATTGTGTAAAACTTACTTAAATAAATAAAAAGTATACATATTAGGTATTGCAGCATCCGTTATAACTTGCTCTATAAAAATATCACAATACCTAACCCTCCAGGTGAATACCGTAAAAAAATTAAAATAAAAACGGTGTAAAAAAAGCCATTTTTTGTCACCTTACATCACAAAAAGTGTAATAGCAAGCGATCAAAAATCACACGCACCCCAAAAAAGTGCCAATAAAACCGTCATCTCATCCCGCAAAAATCGAACCCTACCCAAGGTAATCGCCCCAAAAACTGAAAAAATTATGGCTCTCAGACTATGGAAACACTAAAACAAGATTTTTATTGCTTCAAAAAAGAAATCATTGTGTAAAACGTACATAAATAAAAAAAAGTATACATATTAGGTATCGCCGCATCCGTGACAACCCGTTCTATAAAAATATCACATGATCTAACCTGTCAGATGAATGTTGTAAATAACAAAAAATAAAAACGGTGCCAAAACAGCTATTTCTTGTTACCTTGCCTCACAAAAAGTGTAATATAGAGCAACCAAAAATCATATGTACCCTAATCTAGTACCAACAAAACTGCCACCCTATCCCGTAGTTTCTAAAATGGGGTCACTTTTTTGGAGTTTCTACTCTAGGGGTGCATCAGGGGGGGCTTCAAATGGGACATGGTGTCAAAAGAACCAGTCCAGCAAAACCTGCCTTCCAAAAACCATATGGCATTCCTTTCCTTCTGCGCCCTGCCGTGTGCCCGTACAGCGGTTTACGACCACATATGGGGTGTTTCTGTAAACGACAGAATCAGGGCCATAAATATTGAGTTTGGTTTGGCTGTTAACCCTTGCTTTGTAACTGGAAAAAAATTATTAAAATTGAAAATCTGCCAAAAAAGTGACTTTTTGAAATTGTATCTATATTTTCCATTAATTCTTGTGGAATACCTAAAGGGTTAACAACATTTGTAAAAATCAGTTTTGAATACCTTGAGAGGTGTAGTTTCTAGAATGAGGTCACTTTTTTGGAGTTTCTACTCTAGGGGTGCATCAGGGGGCTTCAAATGGGACATGGGGTAAAAAAAAACAGTCCAGCAAAACCTGCCTTCCAAAAACCATATGGCATTCCTTTCCTTCTGCGCCCTGCCGTGTGCTCGTACAGTGGTTTACGACCACATATGGGGTGTTTCTGTAAACTACAGAATCAGGGCCATAAATATTGAGTTTGGTTTGGCTGTTAACCCTTGCTTTGTAACTGGAAAAAAATTATTAAAATTGAAAATCTGCCAAAAAAGTGACTTTTTGAAATTGTATCTATATTTTCCATTAATTCTTGTGGAACACCTAAAGGGTTAACAACATTTGCAAAATCAGTTTTGAATACCTTGAGGGGTGTAGTTTCTAGAATGAGGTCATTTTTGGGTGGTTTCTATTATGTAAGCCTCGCAAAGTGACTTCAGACCTGAACTGGTCCCTAAAAATTGGGTTTTTGAAAATTTCTTAAAAATTTCAAGATTTGCTTCTAAACTTTTAATCCTTGTAACATCCCCAAAAAATAAAATATCATTCCCAAAATGATCCAAACATGAAGTAGACATATGGGGGAATGTAAAGTAATAACTATTTTTGGAGGTATTACTATGTATTATAAAAGTAGAGAAATTGAAACTTGGAAATTTACAATTTTTTTACAAATTTTTGGTAAATTTTGTATTTTTTTATAAATAAAAATGAAATTTTTTTACTTCATTTTACCAGTGTCATGAAGTACAATGTGTGACGAAAAAACAGTCTCAGAATGGTCTGAATAAGTCAAAGCGTTTTAAAGTTATCAGCACTTAAAGTGACACTGATCAGATTTGCAAAAAATGGCCAAGTCCTTAAGGTGAAATAGAGTCCTTAAGGGGTTAAATAATGTGGGGGTAGTCAATGGTGCACCTCAAGAGCCAGGGGCAGACAAAAGGTACCCTCACTTTGTAATGAATGGAAATTTGTTATACCGAGTGAATAAAATCTGTGAAGAATTTGTGGAACAGCTCGTGGTTCCTAAACCATTTTGAAGCATGATAATGGACCTGGCACATAGCCATGTCTTAGGGGGACACTTAGGGGCTGATAAGAAACTTGAAAGGGTTTTAAAGAGGTTTTATTGGCCTGGGTGTTACTCAGACATTAAGGATTATTGCCATTCCTGCACTACCTGACAACTAACCTCTCCAGTCGCAAACTTCCGGAGCCCTCTCATACCATTACCTATTATCGAGGTACCATTTGAGAGAGTTGCAATGGATTTAGTCGGGCCTTTGGTAAAGTCCACTAGGGAGCACCAATATATCTTAGTGGTGATGGATTATGCAACCCGATACCCTGAGGCGGTGCCCTTAAGGAAAGCTACCTCCAAAATTATAGCCAGAGAACTGTTCCAGATGTTTTCTAGAACAGGGCTGCCCAAGGAGATCCTGACTGACAAGGGGACCCCGTTTATGTCAAAGGTCATGCAGGATCTCTGTAAAGTATTGCAAGAAGAGATGAGCGAACTCGAACTGTATAGTTCGGGTTCGTACCGAATTTTGGGGTGTCCGTGACACGGACCCGAACCCGGACATTTTCGTAAAAGTCCGGTTTCGGGTTCGGTGTTCGTCGCTTTCTTGGCGCTTTTGTGACGCTTTCTTGGCGCTTTTTGAAAGGCTGCAAAGCAGCCAATCAACAAGCGTCATACTACTTGCCCCAAGAGGCCATCACAGCCATGCCTACTATTGGCATGGCTGTGATTGGCCAGAGCACCATGTGACCCAGCCTCTATTTAAGCTGGAGTCACATAGCGCCGCCCGTCACTCTGCTCTGATTAGCATAGGGAGAGGTTGCGGCTGCGACAGTAGGGCGAGATTAGGCAGATTAACTCCTCCAAAGGACTTGATTAACTGATCGATCTGCAGCTGTGGATCATTGAGCTGCTGATCCTCAATTGCTCACTGTTTTTAGGCTGCCCAGTCCGTTTGTCAGTCACATTTTTCTGGGGTGATCGGCGGCCATTTTGTGTCTTGTGGTGCGCCAGCACAAGCTGCGACCAAGTGCATTTAACCCTCAATGGTGCGTTTGTTTTTTGGCTAAAGCCTACATCAGGGTGAAGCTGTCACACCAAGTGCATTTAACCAGCAATAGTCTGTTTATTTTTTGGCCATATACTACATCAGGGGCAAGCTGCGCCCGTCACCAAGTGCATTTAACCCTCAGTAGTGTGGTTGGTCAAGCTATCACACCAAGTGCATTTAACCAGCAATAGTCTGTTAATTTTTTGGCCATATACTAAATCAGGGGCAAGCTGCGCCCGTCACCAAGTGCATTTAACCAGCAATAGTCTGTTCATTTTTTGGCCATATACTACATCAGGGGCAAGCTGCGCCCGTCACCAAGTGCATTTAACCCTCAGTAGTGTGGTTGGTCAAGCTGTGACACCAAGTGCATTTAACCAGCAATAGTCTGTTCATTTTTTGGCCATATACTACATCAGGGGCAAGCTGCGCCCGTCACCAAGTGCATTTAACCCTCAGTAGTGTGGTTGGTCAAGCTATCACACCAACTGCATTTAACGAGCAATAGTCTGTTCATTTTTTGGCCATATACTACATCAGGGGCAAGCTGCGCCCGTCACCAAGTGCATTTAACCCTCAGTAGTGTGGTTGGTCAAGCTGTGACACCAAGTGCATTTAACCAGCAATAGTCTGTTCATTTTTTGGCCATATACTACATCAGGGGCAAGCTGCGCCCGTCACCAAGTGCATTTAACCAGCAATAGTGTGGTTATTTTTTGGCCATATCCCAGTCTAATTCTGTCACTAAATCCATACCGGTCACCCAGCGCCTAAATACTAGGCCTCAAATTTATATCCCGCTAAATCTCTCGTTACCGCTGTCCTGTTGTGGCTGGGAAAGTTATTTAGTGTCCGTCAAAGCACATTTTTTGTTCTGGGTTGAAATACAATTCCCAATTTAGCAATTTCATAATTTAGTGGTTTCTGCTATATCAGAGCTATTTGAAATCTATCCCTAAAAGGGTATATAATATTCAAGGTGCACATAGGGTCATTCAGAATAACTTCACACACACGCTACTGTGCATATCCCAGTCTAATTCTGTCACTAAATCCATACCGGTCACCCAGCGCCTAAATATTAGGCCTCAAATTTATATCCCGCTAAATCTCTCGTTACCGCTGTCCTGTTGTGGCTGGGAAAGTTATTTAGTGTCCGTCAAAGCACATTTTTTGTTCTGGGTTGAAATACAATTCCCAATTTAGCAATTAAAAAATTTAGTGGTTTCTGCTGTATCAGAGCTATTTGAAATCTATCCCTAAAAGGGTAGATCATATTGAAGGTGCACATAGGGTCATTCAGAATAACTTCACACACCCGCTACTGTGCATTTCCAAGTCTAATTCTGTCACTAAACCCATACCTGTCACCCAGCGCCTAAATACTAGGCCTCAAATTTATATCCCGCTAAATCTCTCGTTACCGCTGTCCTGTTGTGGCTGGGAAAGTTATTTGGTGTCCGTCAAAGCACATTTTTTGTTCTGGGTTGAAATACAATTCCCAATTTAGAAATTTAAAAATGTAGTGGTTTCTGCTGTATCAGAGCTATTTGAAATCTATCCCTAAAAGGGTAGATCATATTGAAGGTGCACATAGGGTCATTCAGAATAACTTCACACACCCGCTACTGTGCATTTCCAAGTCTAATTCTGTCACTAAACCCATACCTGTCACCCAGCGCCTAAATAGTAGGCCTCAAATTTATATCCCGCTAAATCTGTCGTTACCGCTGTACTGTTGTTGCTGGGCAAGTTATTTAGTGTCCGTCAAAGCACATTTTTTGTTCTGGGTTGAAATACAATTCCCAATTTAGCAATTTCATAATTTAGTGGTTTCTTCTATATCAGAGCTATTTGAAATCTATCCCTAAAAGGGTATATAATATTCAAGGTGCACATAGGGTCATTCAGAATAACTTCACACACACGCTTCTGTGCATTTCCAAGTCTAATTCTGTCACTAAATCCATACCGGTCACCCAGCGCCTAAATACTAGGCCTCAAATTTATATCCCGCTGAATTTGAATACAATACATTGGGCCAAATAATATTTTTGTTGTTGTGGTGAACCATAACAATGAGGAAAACATCTAGTAAGGGACGCGGACGTGGACATTGTCGTGGTGGTGTTAGTGGACCCTCTGGTGCTGGGAGAGGACGTGGCCGTTCTGCCACATCCACACGTCCTAGTGTACCAACTACCTCAGGTCCCAGTAGCCGCCGGAATTTACAGCGATATATGGTGGGGCCCAATGCCGTTCTAAGGATGGTAAGGCCTGAGCAGGTACAGGCATTAGTCAATTGGGTGGCCGACAGTGGATCCAGCACGTTCACATTATCTCCCACCCAGTCTTCTGCAGAAAGCGCACAGATGGCGCCTGAAAACCAACCCCATCAGTCTGTCACATCACCCCCATGCATACCAGGGAAACTGTCTCAGCCTCAAGTTATGCAGCAGTCTCTTATGCTGTTTGAAGACTCCGCTGGCAGGGTTTCCCAAGGGCATCCACCTAGCCCTTCCCCAGCGGTGAAAGACATAGAATGCACTGACGCACAACCACTTATGTTTCCTGATGATGAGGACATGGGAATACCACCTCAGCATGTCTCTGATGATGACGAAACACAGGTGCCAACTGCTGCGTCTTTCTGCAGTGTGCAGACTGAACAGGAGGTCAGGGATCAAGACTGGGTGGAAGACGATGCAGGGGACGATGAGGTCCTAGACCCCACATGGAATGAAGGTCGTGCCACTGACTTTAACAGTTCGGAGGAAGAGGCAGTGGTGAGACCGAGCCAACAGCGTAGCAAAAGAGGGAGCAGTGGGCAAAAGCAGAACACCCGCCGCCAAGAGACTCCGCCTGCTACTGACCGCCGCCATCTGGGACCGAGCACCCCAAAGGCAGCTTCAAGGAGTTCCCTGGCATGGCACTTCTTCAAACAATGTGCTGACGACAAGACCCGAGTGGTTTGCACGCTGTGCCATCAGAGCCTGAAGCGAGGCATTAACGTTCTGAACCTGAGCACAACCTGCATGACCAGGCACCTGCATGCAAAGCATGAACTGCAGTGGAGTAAACACCTTAAAACCAAGGAAGTCACTCAGGCTCCCCCTGCTACCTCTTCTGCTGCTGCCGCCTCGGCCTCTTCTGCTGCTGCCGCCTCGGCCTCTTCCTTTGCCTCTGGAGGAACGTTGGCACCTGCAGCCCAGCAAACAGGGGATGTACCACCAACACCACCACCACCTCCGTCACCAAGCGTCTCAACCATGTCACACGGCAGCGTTCAGCTCTCCATCTCACAAACATTTGAGAGAAAGCGTAAATTCCCACCTAGCCACCCTCGATCCCTGGCCCTGAATGCCAGCATTTCTAAACTACTGGCCTATGAAATGCTGTCATTTAGGCTGGTGGACACAGACAGCTTCAAACAGCTCATGTCGCTTGCTGTCCCACAGTATGTTGTTCCCAGCCGCCACTACTTCTCCAAGAGAGCCGTGCCTTCCCTGCACAACCAAGTATCCGATAAAATCAAGTGTGCACTGCGCAACGCCATCTGTGGCAAGGTCCACCTAACCACAGATACGTGGACCAGTAAGCACGGCCAGGGACGCTATATCTCCCTAACTGCACACTGGGTAAATGTAGTGGCAGCTGGGCCCCAGGTGGAGAGCTGTTTGGCGCACGTCCTTCCGCCGCCAAGGATCGCAGGGCAACATTCTTTGCCTCCTGTTGCCACCTCCTCCTTCTCGGCTTCCTCCTCCTCTTCTTCCACCTGCTCATCCAGTCAGCCACACACCTTCACCACCAACTTCAGCACAGCCCGGGGTAAACGTCAGCAGGCCATTCTGAAACTCATATGTTTGGGGGACAGGCCCCACACCGCACAGGAGTTGTGGCGGGGTATAGAACAACAGACCGACGAGTGGTTGCTGCCGGTGAGCCTCAAGCCCGGCCTGGTGGTGTGTGATAATGGGCGAAATCTCGTTGCAGCTCTGGGACTAGCCAATTTGACGCACATCCCTTGCTTGGCGCATGTGCTGAATTTGGTGGTGCAGAAGTTCATTCACAACTACCCCGACATGTCAGAGCTGCTGCATAAAGTGCGGGCCGTCTGTTCGCGCTTCCGGCGTTCACATCCTGCTGCTGCTCGCCTGTCTGCGCTACAGCGTAACTTCGGCCTTCCCGCTCACCGCCTCATATGCGACGTGCCCACCAGGTGGAACTCCACCTTGCACATGCTGGACAGACTGTGCGAGCAGCAGCAGGCCATAGTGGAGTTTCAGCTGCAGCACGCACGGGTCAGTCGCACTACAGAACAGCACCACTTCACCACCAATGACAGGGCCTCCATGCGAGACCTGTGTGCCCTGTTGCGCTGTTTCGAGTACTCCACCAACATGGCCAGTGGCGATGACGCCGTTATCAGCGTTACAATACCACTTCTATGTCTCCTTGAGAAAACACTTAGGGCGATGATGCAAGAGGAGGTGGCCCAGGAGGAGGAGGAGGAGGAAGAGGGGTCATTTTTAGCACTTTCAGGCCAGTCTCTTCGAAGTGACTCAGAGGGAGGTTTTTGGCAACAGCAGATGCCAGGTACAAATGTGGCCAGACAGGGCCCACTACTGGAGGACGAGGAGGACGAGGATGAGGAGGAGGTGGAGGAGGATGAGGATGAAGCATGGTCACAGCGGGGTGGCACCCAACGCAGCTCGGGTCCATCACTGGTGCGTGGCTGGGGGGAAAGGCAGGACGATGACGATACGCCTCCCACAGAGGACAGCTTGTCCTTACCCCTGGGCAGCCTGGCACACATGAGCGACTACATGCTGCAGTGCCTGCGCAACGACAGCAGAGTTGCCCACATTTTAACCTGTGCGGACTACTGGGTTGCCACCCTGCTGGATCCACGCTACAAAGACAATGTGCCCACCTTACTTCCTGCACTGGAGCGTGATAGGAAGATGCGCGAGTACAAGCGCACGTTGGTAGACGCGCTACTGAGAGCATTCCCAAATGACACAGGGGAACAAGTGGAAGCCCAAGGCCAAGGCAGAGGAGGAGCAAGAGGTCGCCAAGGCAGCTGTGTCAATGCCAGCTCCTTTGAGGGCAGGGTTAGCATGGCATAGATGTGGAAAACTTTTGTCAACACGCCACAGCTAACTGCACCACCACCTGATACGCAACGTGTTAGCAGGAGGCAACATTTCACTAACATGGTGGAACAGTACATGTGCACACCCCTCCACGTACTGACTGATGGTTCGGCCCCATTCAACTTCTGGGTCTCTAAATTGTCCACGTGGCCAGAGCTAGCCTTTTATGCCTTGGAGGTGCTGGCCTGCCCGGCGGCCAGCGTTTTGTCTGAACGTGTATTCAGCACGGCAGGGGGCGTCATTACAGACAAACGCAGCCGCCTGTCTACAGCCAATGTGGACAAGCTGACGTTCATAAAAATGAACCAGGCATGGATCCCACAGGATCTGTCCGTCCCTTGTCCAGATTAGACATTAACTACCTCCCCTTAACCATATATTATTGGACTCCAGGGCACTTCCTCATTCAATCCTATTTTTATTTTCATTTTACCATTATATTGCGAGGCTACCCACAGTTGAATGAACCTCTCCTCTGTCTGGGTGCTGGGGCCTAAATATATGCCAATGGACTGTTCCAATGTTGGGTGACGTGAAGCCTGATTCTCTGCTATGACATGCAGACTGATTCTCTGCTGACATGAAGCCAGATTGTCTGTTACGGGACCTCTCTCCTCTGCCTGGGTGCTGGGCCTAAATTTATGACAATGGACTGTTGCAGTGGTGGGTGACGTGAAGCCTGATTCTCTGCTATGACATGCAGACTGATTCTCTACTGACATGAAGCCAGATTGTCTGTTACGGGACCTCTCTCCTCTGCCTGTGTGCTGGGCCTAAATATATGCCAATGGACTGTTGCAGTGGTGGCTGACGTGAAGCCTCATTCTCTGCTATGACATGCAGACTAATTCTCTGCTGACATGAAGCCAGATTGTCTGTTACGGGACCTCTCTCCTCTGCCTGTGTGCTGGGCCTAAATATATGCCAATGGACTGTTGCAGTGGTGGCTGACGTGAAGCCTCATTCTCTGCTATGACATGCAGACTAATTGTCTGCTGACATGAAGCCAGATTGTCTGTTACGGGACCTCTCTCCTCTGCCTGTGTGCTGGGCCTAAATATATGCCAATGGACTGTTGCAGTGGTGGCTGACGTGAAGCCTCATTCTCTGCTATGACATGCAGACTAATTCTCTGCTGACATGAAGCCAGATTGTCTGTTACGGGACCTCTCTCCTCTGCCTGTGTGCTGGGCCTAAATATATGCCAATGGACTGTTGCAGTGGTGGCTGACGTGAAGCCTCATTCTCTGCTATGACATGCAGACTAATTCTCTGCTGACATGAAGCCAGATTGTCTGTTACGGGACCTCTCTCCTCTGCCTGGGTGCTGGGCCTAAATATATGCCAATGGACTGTTGCAGTGGTGGCTGACGTGAAGCCTGATTCTCTGCTATGGCATGAAGACTGATTCTCTGCTGACATGAAGCCAGATTGTCTGTTACGGGACCTCTCTCCTCTGCCTGTGTGCTGGGCCTAAATATATGCCAATGGACTGTTGCAGTGGTGGCTGACGTGAAGCCTGATTCTCTGCTATGACATGCAGACTGATTCTCTGCTGACATGAAGCCAGATCCTCTGTTACGGGACCTCTCTCCTCTGCCTGGGTGCTGGGCCTAAATTTATGAAAATGGACTCTTACAGTGGTGGCTGACGTGAAGCCTGATTCTCTGCTATGATATGAAGACTGATTCTCTGCTGACATGAAGCCAGATTGTCTGTTACGGGACCTCTCTCCTCTGCCTGGGTGCTGGGCCTAAATATATGCCAATGGACTGTTGCAGTGGTGGCTGACGTGAAGCCTCATTCTCTGCTATGACATGCAGACTAATTCTCTGCTGACATGAAGCCAGATTCTTTGTTACGGGACCTCTCTCCTCTGCCTGGGTTCCGGGGCCTAAATATCTGAGAATGGACTGTTGCAGTGGTGGGTGACAGGAAGCCAGATTCTCTGCTATGGGACCTCTCTCCAATTGATTTTGGTTAATTTTATTTATTTAATTTTTATTTTAATTCATTTCCCTATCCACATTTGTTTGCAGGGGATTTACCTACATGTTGCTGCCTTTTGCAGCCCTCTAGCCCTTTCCTGGGCTGTTTTACAGCTTTTTTAGTGCCGAAAAGTTCGGGTCCCCATTGACTTCAATGGGGTTCGGGACGAAGTTCGGATCGGGTTCGGATCCCGAACCCGAACATTTTCGGGAAGTTCGGCCGAACTTCTCGAACCCAAACATCCAGGTGTTCGCTCAACTCTAATTGCAAGTTACCCAGTTGCATACCTCGGTGTACCACCCACAGACGGATGGCCTGTGGAATGCTTTAAATAAAACTTTGAGAAAGATGGCCGAGATTGGGATTACCTGTTGCCTTATATACTGTTCTTAATCAGAAAGGTACCCCAAGTGTCAACATGTTTCTCGCCTTTTGAATTGTTGTATGGAAGGCATCCACAAGGCCTGTTAGATATCGCTAAGGAGACCCGGGAGAGTGAGGTCACGCCCTACAAAAGTTTCATTGACCATGTCACCACATTGCAGGAGCGAATAGCTCAGGTAACACCTATTGCGAAAGAGCATATGCTCCAGGCACAGGAGGTGCAAGCAAACATATACAACAGGACAGCCCGTCTTAGACAGTTCAGTCCAGGGGAGCAGGTTCTAGTCTTAGTCCCCACAGTAGAGAGCAAGTTCCTAGCCAAGTGGCAAGGGCCCTATGAGATAACTGAGAGGGTGGGTGAAGTGAACTACCGGGTACATCACCCAGGTAGGAGAAAGCCCTATCAAATCTACCACATCAACTTGCTAAAACCATGGAAGGATAGGGACCCCCCGAGAGCCCATGTCTGTTGATCCAACCAGACGCCATCATCGACAATGTAAAAATTGCCAAAACCCTGTCCCCTTCCCAGAAATACCAATGCCAGCTCCTGTTAGAGCAGAACAGCTACTTGTTCACAGAAACCCCCGGGTTAACTAAGGTCGTGGAACATGAGATTCTAACGAAGCCTCAGGCGCAAGTAAATTTAAAACTGTACAGGATACCCGAGGCCCGAAGGGAGATAGTTTCCAAAGAGGTCCAGAGAATGTTAAAACTGGGGGTAATTGAGGAATCGAAAAGTGGGTGGTCTAGTCCCATAGTGCTAGTCACAAAGCCCAATGGAGAATGGCGGTTTTGTAATGACTACCGTAAATTAAACGAGGTGTCCAAAGTAGATGCTTATCCTATGCCCCGGGCCAGCTTGCTACATAACGACCCTACATCTTACAAAGGGATATTGTAAGATGTAGGGTCAAAAGAGGCTAAGGAAAAAACTGCGTTCTCTACAAGGAAGGGTCCTTCCAGTACGTTAGAATGCCGTTTGGTTACAAGAGGCCCCCACCACCTTTCAGAGAGCTATGGACCAGATCTTACGCCCACACCAGGAATATACAGCCGCTTACTTGGATGATATAAGGATCTTCAGTCAAGATTGGGAGAGTCACCTCAGTAAAGTTCAAACTGTCCTAGATGCGCTACAAAAGGCCGGATTCACTATAAATCCAAGTAAGTGTGCCATGGGATTGGAAGAGGCTAGCTATTTGGGATACATCGCAGAAAGAGAAATAATAAAACCCCAGATATCTAAAGTGGAAGCTATCCAATTGCCCCGCCCACTTACCAAGAAACAGGTCAAAGCATTTCTCGGTATTGTGGGATACTACAGAAGATTTGTTCCTAAGTTTGCAGCAATATCAGTACCCCTGACCGACCTTACAAAAGGGGTAAAATCTGCTATGATCAAGTGGTCCCCGGAGGCTGAAGAAGCATTTCAAAAGCTTAAGTCCGCTCTTTGTAGACAGCCCATCTTGGTAGCCCCTGACTTCTCCCGGGAATTTATTATTCAGGCAGATGCATCAGAGGTAGGCCTAGGGGCAGTGATGTCTCAAGTCGTAAATGAGGAGGAACATCTCGTGTGTTACCTCTGCAGATAACTGTCTCCAGCAGAACGGAATTACTCGATGATTGAAAGGGAATGCTTGTCCATTAAATGGGCCCTTCATTATCTCCGATACTACCTCCTGGTGGACAAACAAATTTCATTCAGTGTTCAGCATTGCAGTTATATGTGGTAAAATGTTTTGTGACTTAGTTCAGTGGAAAAAATAATTGTATTCAGCGTCAAGCGCTGCACTTATATGCTGTAAAATCTTTTGTGAATTATTTCGGGGGAAAAAAACAATTGTATTCAGCGTTAAGCGCTGCACTTATGTGCAGTGAAATCTTTTGTGAATTATTTTGGTGGAAATTTTTTTTTTATTCAGCGTTAGGCACTGCACTTATATGCGGTAAAATATTTTGTGAATTATTTCCATGGAAAAACAAATTTCATGCAGCGTTCAGCGCTGCAGTTATATGTGGTAAAATCTTTTGTGAATTATTTCAGTGGAAAAACAAATTTCCACCTCCTCTATTAACTTCCTCCTCTCTCTTTATTTTCATTCTCAACACACACACACTGACTTGACACCTCCCAGCTATATATATAAGTGGTGCCAGCACTACCTAGGGGCGAATAAAGGTAAATGACACTGCCAGCCTGTTAAAGGTAATTACAACATGATACCACAATACATTTGATATGACATTTACCAACAGTTTAAAGTGCCCACATATAGTACATAGTGGGACACTGCATCAGGATGAATCAGGCATGGATCAGCCAGGATTTCCACACACGAATGCCTGATGCATCAGACTAGATCATCCATGGTGTCACACCAACAATTTGACAAAAGAGTCAGTTTTCTTCTGGTTACCTGCCTCAGCTACTATTCTGATGCTGCAACCCGCCTAATGCCACACATCTGATGCCAAGTGCTCCTTCTTGTACCCACCTTCGTCAGTGAGTATTGGTATTGCCACCCACCACCCTGGTTTCCTGATGCAGCTGCTGCTGCCATCTCCAAACTATGTCACCTTGCAACTCTGTGGCCTCCTCATGCCGCTGCCATATCCACACTATGTCACCTTGCTACTCTGTGGTCTTCTGATGCTGCTGCTACTGCCATCTCCACATTATGTCACCTTGCCACTCTGTGGTCTCCTCATGCTGCTGCCATCTCCACACTATGTCACCTTGCCACTCTGTGGTCTCCTGCTGCTGCCATATCCACACTATGTCACCTTGCCACTCTGTGGGCTCCTTATGCTGCTCCCATCCACACACTATGTCACCTTGCCACTCTGTGGTCTCCTAATGCTGCAGCTACTGCCATCTCCACACTGTCACCTTGCCACTCTGTGGTCTCCTCATGCTGCTGCCATTTCCACATTATGTCACATTGCCTCTCTGTGGTATCCTGCTGCTGCCATCTCCACATTTTGTCACCCTGCCACTCTGTGGTCTCCTCATGCTGATGCCATCTCCACACTCTGTCACCTTGCCACTCGGTGGCCTCATCATACTGCTGCCACCTACAGACTCTGTCAATGTGCTACTCTTTCAAAGTGTTTTTTTTTTTTTTCGGTAAAAATGATGGGTGACTGAAAAACTCGAATGACGTAGTGTGAGGTTGTGTGATGTCTGAAAGTGTGAGGAAAATATATATTATGAAGCAACAAATATACAAAAAGTACATGAAAACAATGACAACCTCCTGATGCTGCTGCCATATCCAGACTCTGTTATTGTGCCACTTAATGACCTCCTCATACTACCGCCGCCTCCAGAATCTGTCATTGTGCCACTCGGTGGCCTCCTCATACTGCTTCTACCTCCAGACTTTGTTATTCTGCCACTCGCTGGCCTCATCATACTGCTGCCATCTACAGTCTCTGTCATTGTGCCACTCGGTGGCCTTCTCATACTGCTGCCAAATCCAGACCCTGTCATTGGGCCACTCTGTGGTCTCCTCATGCTGCTTCCACCTCACCACTATCTCATAGGTCCATTCTCTGGACTTCTCATGCTGTTCCCACCCTCCCCATTTCATGACTGGTCCACTATTTTGCCTTTCGGCCTGGCTGACATTATCATTTATTTGACCTTTCTTCTGATCTGTTAGAAGGTAGGAAAAATGAAATGCACAACGGATCCTGTCTGTGTAGCAGCTGTAAGGCCTGTATGGTGCCATCAGAACTGACTTATGATTTGGTAGTCAAAAGCAGGAGTGGGTATAAAACACAGAAGACATGCAAATATTTCATTCATGTATCATCTCTGTTTTACATCCACTCCTGTTTTTTTTAAAGGCGTATGCTCCGCAGACAAGATCCGTTTTTTTAAGGGTTATTGTTCTAACGGATCAGAGGAAGGGCAAATTAATTAGTGACTCTGTCTGGGGGGCTCCATTTAATAGAACAGGTTTTGATAACATCTATGTGGAATCAGCTGGCGACAGTGTAAAAGGAGTGCGCTTCTTCTTGGCACCAACATCTACCTGTAAGACTAAGTTCACGCTTGAGTTATTTGGTCAGTTTTGGCTCCTTGACTGTCATAAAAAGTGAAGTGTGCAGTGATTCTAAGAGCTAAGCTTGTCATCTGCAGGTCATTAGGACTCCAGTATTGTTTCACTACCATAGCAGACTCCCTATGCGTGTCACTACAAGGCACAGTGTTTTACACCACTATAAAAGCTCTCAGCAGCCAGGAAATAACTGTTTTTAACACGATTCACCGCGAAAAAATTTGGACCGGCCGAATTACATTTTTGAAAAATTCGCTCATCTCTAGGGTACTTTCACACTTGCGTTTCGGCAGGCAGTTCCGTCGCCAGAACTGCCTGCCAGATCTGGAAATCCATGTGCAAACAGATAGCATTTGTAGACGTATCCGGATGCGGATCCGTCTAACAAATGCATTGAAACACCGGATCCGTCTCTCCGGTGTCATCCGTAAAATATCCGTATTTATTTTTCTTGCACTTTTGAAGGTCTGTGCATGCGCAGACCAGAAAACCGGATCCGTTTGGCCGGAACAATTGGTGCCGGATCTAGCATTAATGCATTCCGGCAAGTGTTCCGAAATTTTGGACGGAGAAAATACCACAGCATGCTGTGGTATTTTCTCAAGCCAAATATCGTAAGAGTCACTGAACTGAAGATATCCTGATGCATACTGAACGGATTGCTCTCCATTCAGAATGCATTAGGATAAAACTGATCATTTTTTTTTCCAGTACTGAGCCCCTAAGATGGAACTCAGTACCGGAAAAGAATAACGCTAGTGTGAAAGTACCCTAATTCTATTTGGTAGAATACAACTTTCTTTCTAACAAAGCTAGACTCAGCCCTGTACTTCACATGGATATAGAGATCTACCCATTGATTGCTCCAATTGCTCTGCTAGATTTGCTATATTCTGGAAGCTCCTTCCTCAGAGGATTTGTCTGGAGGCATGTCCTTTCTGCTGCAGCTCTTTCTCTATTACAGATCAGGAATATGTCCTTTCTGCTGCATCTCTCTCCCTATGACTTTAACAGCTTATAACTTTAGAAATGGCTGCTGGCAATTGCAGGATGGAGCAAGAGAATATATCACAACTGGAACATTTCTGTAACAGAAAGTGATCTTGCAGTCATAACTTAATGTTATAATTTTATAATTTCATAACTTTAATTTTCTCTTCTACATTTTTCTTTATTTTGCATGATTAGTTGTAGTTTTTTTTAGGAACCATTTTGGGGTATATATATATATATATATATATATATAGATATATATATATGTATATTGTAATACATAACTTTTATTATTTTATTTTTAGGGGGAAAGATTAGAAAGAACAAACAAATAATGGAAGGGATGTTAAAATGGAGCAAAAATAATACATTCTTTATTAGTGCTAATAGTGGAAAATTAAGTGGGGTGAAAACTTACAAATAATATAACAAGGCACTAAGTAGGTGCTGTATATCCAGAATAGGGTACCTAATCATGTAATAACAATGACCTTCACATCTATGGTGTATAGGAGGAACACTGTAGATACCCTATTTAGATAAAACGGACAACTAAAGTATATGTATACAATTCCACCGCACTGGTGGTCGGATATAATATTCCGAAAGGCAGAGTGCTGCCTGTTAACTAAATATGTACCGGTGGAATGAATACTGAAAGCATGGTATATCCTCTGGGAGATGTGACTACATGTAGATTCCCAGAAACCTATAGAGAGATACCATACGCAGCATACAAAATGAACTGACCAGGGACAGGCGTCTCACTTGGCAGTGACGGTTAGTGAGAGGAGCAGTAAATCGACTGGCGTGGTCTATTTGATGACATGTAGATGTGGCCTTAAGTATGTTGGGAAAAACGATATGGGAGTTAAGACGGCGTATAAGGGAACACGTGTCTGATATCAACAAATCCCAAGATACACCGATTGCTCGGCATGTGGTTGAATGCCACAGTGGAAATGCTTCTTTGATCAAATTCCAGGGCATTGATGTGGTGAAGAGAACACCGCGAGGAGGGGACGTAGAACGCATTCTCCTACCAAAGGAGGCACAATTGATCTTTAGGCTTGGGACCATCAAACCCAATGGTCTAAACAATGCCATTTCCTTTGTTCCGTTCATTTGATGCGGCTATTATCCTTCCTAGAACATTAATTTTATCCCTTGCTCCTCGTTACTATCATCCCATTTCTCCCTATCTCCCTTAGGTAGATTATTCATACGTGTGTGAAGCGTTGTTTATTACCTGGAGAGGTTTCATATGCTACTGGTTCTCCCTTGCATGTTTTTGGAGAGGCCACTACATAAATTGTTGTATATTGGTAAATGTAAACATTTTACTTTCCATTAATGTTGTACAAGAGTTTTTGATTGCATTACTTCATGATCGTTTACATCTGGTCATATGTTATTATATCATCAGTTGCCACCTCTATATTGTCACTGTTACCGTTGCTTTGCTTTATATTGCTTAGCTTGATGATCCCCTTGTTGCTCTTCTGTCACTGCTGATGATTCTTGTATGAGGCCACTGTTTTATTCCCTGATACACTGTTATGATGCAGCGCTAGTGCGCTGACCTCCGGAACACATCTTCGCTCCTCCCCTGTCGGCAGCTGACCAGCCCAGTATGAATAATTCATGAGGTAGATTGGCTGCCAATGGGAGGCGTGTTCATGGGGGCGTGGTGTTTTCCCTTCAAATCACGGCGTCTGGCCATCACAGTGCCGGGGCTATGTCTGTATAAAGCAGCACACCGTCTCCCACACCAGGATATGGTGTTTTTTAGCAAAATCCTTATGTAGCACGCCGTTTCCCAGTTGAGGGTCTCGGCTCAGGCAGTTTGGGTGCATTAGCTACGTCGGCTCCTGATGAAGTGCACGAACTAGATGCACGGAAACGTGTAGACCCGTAGCTTAGTGTGGTCAGGTCCTGCTGAGTGCTGGATGTACACAAACCGACACTAGCAGTCACCTGCGTTTTTTGTGCACCTACATGAGGGCTAGTGTTTGAGGGACGGCATAGTGCACTGCCGCTCCTCTCACTAACCGTCACTGCCCAGTGAGACGCCTGTCACTGGTCAGTTCATTTTGTATGCTGCGTATGGTATCTCTCTATATGTTTCTGGGAATCTACATGTAGTCACATCTCCCAGAGGATATACCATGCTTTCAGTATTCATTCCACCAGTACATATTTAGTTAACAGGCAGCACTCTGCCTTTCGGAATATTATATCCGACCACCAGTGCGGTGGAATTGTATACATATACTTTAGTTGTCCGTTTTATCTATATAGGGTATCTACAGTGTTTCTCCTATACACAATAGACGTGAAGGACATTGTTATTACATGATTAGGTACCCTATTCTGGATATACGGCACCTACTTAGTGCCTTGTTATATTATTTGTAGGTTTTCACCCCACTTAATTTTCAACTATTAGCACTAATAAAGAATGTATTATTTTTGCTCCATTTTAACATCCCTTCCCCTATTTGTTTGTTCTGATATCAATCATAGGGACGTATACCTTTCATTACCTTGCTCCTTATTGTTGTTGGAAAGATTAGAAAACAGCAAATTTAACATTATTTTGATAAATTTATTTACGGCGTTCACTGTGTGGTATAAATAGCATACTTTATTATGTGGGTCAGTACAATGATGTTAATTACAAATTTGTATACATTTTTAGGATTTATTTTTTTCTTCCTGTAGTTGTCAGCTCCTCAACTGCTCCCCCTCCTCCTCCAAACTGAAGGGGCAGCTGCTTTAGCTTTGGATAGGTATCAGCTAGATATTTGTATTGTTTGAAAGCTGGCATTCCAAGCGATACTAGAATCACAGCATTATCTTCACTACATAGGAAAATATCACTGTTAGAAATCAGGGGGGAGTGAATGCAGCTGAAAGTGAAAGCAGGCTTTACTGTCTTTATTTTTTACTTGATTTCTAACAGTGATATCTCCTGCTTATGTTGTACTAATGCATTTTGGTCTTGTATGAAAGCCTAGAGTGGCAGCTTTGAAACAAGACCAGGCCTATGTCTTTAGTTGCCAATCAGGAGATATGGAAAGCTAAAGCAGACCTCCCTCTTCGCTTCTACCCAAGTTGGGCTTCGGAAAAAGAGTTAAAGGGGCTTTTCAAGATTTTAGGATAGGTCATCGATATCAGATTGGTGGGGGGTGGGAGGGGGGGTCCACTACTTGATCAACCCTACCAGGCAGTATGCCTAGTTCAATAGGCTTGAGCATACTGACAGAGGATCTTAGAATACTGACATATTGAAAGACACTCTGTAAACTTCTAACATCTTTCTCAAATATTTCTAAAATTTATGAAGCAAGGCTTAAAACATCCACTAGAAGAAAAATGCATTAGAAGCAATCTATACTTTCATAAAATGTACGACACATTGTAATGTGTCAAATGACTTTTAAATCATTCTCTCCCTTTAGTCTAGTACATAAGATGCAGGAATAATTAAGGAAGACTTGAGTATGCTATCTTTATATAATGACATTGGGCCAGATTTATCATTACTCCGACAGCTCACTCCACTTTAACATATGGCTAAAGTCAGTTTTAGCCAAGTCAGATTAATGATCGGCCCTTTAAGACTGTAATAAATGTGGTTTGACGGTAGCAGTTTAGCCGTCAGTAAGCAGCATTACAAAAGTCGCACATCTTTACGAAAAAGTCGCAAGTTTTTATGAAAAAGTCGCATGTTCTATTAAAAAGTCTCATAAGATAAGCATGGTCCTCACTGGAGCGAAATTGCGACTTTTTAAATAGTCCCAATAGAAAATCTGTCTAGAGATTCATTTACATAAGAAAACACGCCCACTTTCAGAAAACTGTCGAGCATAGTGCAGAGCAAATTTGTGCGCAGTTTTAGCGTTTGGGACTTTTTTGGGACTTTTTCACTCCATTATTCTGACCTTAGCTAATGATAAATCTGGCCCTTAGTGTTAATAATGGAAGAACGTACCATAACTTTTAAGAAGACTATGAAAAATCCTTTCTAGGCATGAGTCTGACCATCAGAATGACATTCCCCTGCAGTGTGGGCACTTATTATAGCCGTTTCTGTAGTAGCTACAGTATGTACAAGTCGTTGTTTAGTAGACTTTAGCAGTAGACCATTTAGGGAAGGATTGAAATAGATTAATGTTATCTCCTGTATCTCTTAGAGAATATCCCTCTGTGGCTTCTAATATATACTGGCATTTCATAAATTATCTGCTGTTAGATTGCATTTGGCTTCAGAAATGAAATTCTCTAGTAGGTTTAAACCTCCCAGCTATTTCCTGTACATGGATTGTATCCCGTGTCTTCCACTGTAATGTACAGATTTCAATTTCCTGTAACTGAAAATAATAACTGGATCCACGTGCAGTTGTTCCACATGGCAAAGTTAAATTATTCTTTATAGCATTACATCTCTTTCAAAATATCTCCTATTCAGCACATTATATATGTACAAAAGTTTCATCTTTAGCAATTATCTTACATGTAGTGAACATCTGCAAGGATATACAGAAGAAATGGTTTCCATGCTTTTTTTTTTTTTTTTATAGAAATTTGAGTACAATATTTACTTTCAGTCACAATAACCTTACTTTCACACAATTTAATTTCATTTAATAGAAAATGGCGTAACTAGCACATTTCTATATCACTTCATTTAAAATTCTGTTGGGGGAACAGCCTGCCGAATCCGTGCTAACGGTAGCCCACTGTGCCGCCGGAAGTATGCCCGATTTACTATAATGGGGCAGGCCGGAGGTCCGGCCGCAGCATGGCAAGCATGCCGAGAGGCGGCTGGACAAAAACTGCAGCATGCTGTGGTTTTTGTCCCGCCGCCTCTCGGCTTGTTTTACAGTGTGAAAGTAGCCTAAGAGGAAGTGGGAGCCTGTCAGAGCTAGTTAAGCCCCTGAGCCTGATAAAAGAACTGCTTCTACATTGCTTCTAAATATCAGAGGAGCCTCCTGCCTTTGTGAAAGTGTGATATATACCTCATTATCTGATCGGTGAGCTCCTAAGATGAAAACAAACATAGTGTGAAGTAAGGGAAAGGATTGCACAGCAGTACAGTGCTGGCAGTGCTAAAAAAAAAAAAAAAACATTTGGAAAGCCCAAATATAACGGCTCCTTCACAGATATGATTGTACAAAGAGGCAAAGCAATTATTCGTTGATATGTCCCATAAGAACCCAGCCTGTGCTTACCACCTGGTGTGGAATATGTATTGCAGCTTATATTTGCACGTTAGACTCAGTAACTAATGTTAGTTACTTCAAAAGGACTAAAGAGAAGAGGACTACCAGTAAGTTCTGGCTGCTTCCCTACATTTTCCTTAGACAGAAACATTTTAAATAAGGTAATGTCCTAAGGGTCAACCGAACATATTACGAGCATGCAAAAACCAGACAAATGGATCACAGAAGACAAAACAACACTTAATTAAACATGACCAAACATGAAAGACATAATCCTGGACAAACAGGCAAGGTAAACAATGGCAGATGGATCACCACTGGACCAAGTGCACCGGTTTGACTTGGGGCCAAACCCTAAGGGTATTGATTAAGTGAATGCTCTATCTTCACAGTACCCCTGATGGTGGGGATCGACTTTCCCAAGGAATCACCAGGTCACTACGTCCTGGGATAGTCCCGGTGCACTTGACCAAAACCTGAAAGATAACTGACTCTGATTAATAACACCAGCGGTCCAGGCGCAAAAACATAACAGGAACCCAAACAACCAGAAACATAGGACACAGTTCAGACATAAGCCACATACTGAAACACAGATGGACAAAGACAGATACCTAGACCCTATGCAGAATGGGTGCATTGTGGTCATAGACAGAGCTGCTAAGACATTAAATAGGTAGATGCCTGGACCCCATGTAGAACGGATGCATGGCAGTCATAGACAGAGCCTCTCAGACAAGAGATATGCAGATACCTGGATCCCATGCAGAACAGATGCATGGCGGTCACAGACAAAGCAACTCAGACAAGTTAAAAGCAGAGGCCAATGACCCCATGTGGATTGGATGCATGGCGGTCACAGACAGAGCTGCTAAGACATGAGACAGGCAGATGCCTGGACCCCATGAGGAATGGATACATGGTGGTCACAGACAGAGCTGCTCAGATAAGAGATGCATGGCAATCACAGACACAGCTGCACGGACATGACACCGGAAACCTTGAAGAACGGATGCATGGCGTTTTGAGTCAGATAAGGCCAAAGACACAAAGACAAGGTGACATCAATGAATTACCAGACGACCACACAGATCAGGGTAGAATGGCAAACAAATCACGGGAAAAAATATATAAAACATCCTGCACGATATGATAATGAATGTTGCGGATGTACATGGCTACATTTATACAATCACAGAAAATAATGCACTATAATAATAGATGCAAGCATAACATATGGACTAAGACCTCACTCTATTGATAAAATCTGAGACACTTAGTCAATACATTTTGATAAAAGCACATCTAAGCCCACCTACCAAGCTACAAGGTGGTCTCAGTTCAGGCGGGTCCTATGCTAAACCTGCCTATGCCGTTATGCATTTATGTTTAGGAGCGCAGACCCCGCACATATAGTGTGTTGCTCCTAGTTACCTCCGTGTGCAACAGCAACTGGTGGGAGGAGGAGCACACACCTATATGTACCACCTCAATCAAGGTCGTCTATTAGATAGGTGGGGCAAAATTGAATAATTGGCCTAAAATAGGTCCTAAAGAACACTTCAGACTCCAAGAGTATGGTGACTTCCTGCAAGCATGCAGCAATGCCATCCCACATGTTCAAGGTCTAGAAGTACTGAACGACTATCTAGAAAACCACAGGATGCTAGCCAAGCTACCTGAAGAAGTGGCTTCTAGATGGAATCGCTATGTGACTGAACAGTTAGATCTAGGCGAGAAGTTTTAAAGAGTTCTCTGAGTTCGTCAATAAGGAAGCACGCATACCATGTAATCTAGTAACATCACCTTATGTCTTAAAATCCTTAGAAGGAAGGCCTGCGAGAATGATAAGACATGCAAGAGCAACTAGCTTTGCAACCAACGCAGCAGCTAAAGGTCCAGATACCTACGAGGGCAAATTCAAAGTCAATACTGGGATCAGTAGAGAGACGGAACTGAAAAATCTACAGACTAGTTCTACCACTAAGAACATAGAATTATAGGTAATTTTGGTGGGAGTGTAGCTGGCCAGCTAAAACCTGTCCTAGGTTGCTAATATAGCTTGTGTGTTTATACACCTAGACCTGACAATAACCTTAATACAGTTCCTATGTTTGTGTGTTAAAGACAAAAGCAGAGTTATTTTCAGCGACTTCGTGTTTGGATGTCATATAACTGTTATATATTAATTGTGTTCACAGAAGCAGAAAATATAATATGCCTTTAAGATTCATTATATAATGTAAGGTAAGCTCAATGACACAGCAGAAATAACAGAAAGCATAGAGTTAAACTGTTGTTGCTGGGCAGGAGTTTTGACCAATCACAGCCAGCCTTACACACAGCAGGAGTTTTGACCAATCGCAGTCAGCATCACACACAGCCTGTGTGGGAAATCCCCCTTGCAGGAGCTGCTAGAAATCATTATTCACCAGAGAGAAGCTGAGCAGACAATAAAACATTGTAGTGAGAGCCTACAGCTGAGCAGACCATATGAAACATTGGAGGTGAAGGCCTACAGCTGAGCAAACCCCATAAAACACTGAAGTGTGGGCCTACAGGTGAGCAGACCATATGAAACATTGGAGTGAGGGCCTACAGGTGAGCAGACCGTATGAAACATTGGAGGTGAGGGTCTACAGCTGAGCAGACCGTATGAAAAATTGTAGTGAGGGCCTACAGCTGAGCAGACCGTATGAAACATTGGAGGTGAAGGCCTACAGGTGAGCAAACCCCATTAAACATTGTAGTGGGGTCCTTATGGTGAGCAAACCCCATAAAACATTTTAGTGAGGGCCTACAGCTGAGCAGACCGTATGAAACATTGGAGGTGAGGACCTACAGCTGAGCAGACCGTATGAAACATTGGAGGTGAGGGCCTACAGGTGAGCAGACCGTATGAGACATTGGAGTGAGGGCCTGCAGGTGAGCAGACCGTATGAAACATTGGAGGTGAGGGCCTACAGGTGAGCAGACCGTATGAAACATTGTAGTGAGGGCCTACAGCTGAGCAGACCGTATGAAACATTGGAGATGAGGGCCTACAGCTGAGCAGACCGTATGAAACATTGGAGTGAGGGCCTACAGGTGAGCAGACCATATGAAACATTGGAGTGAGGGCCTACAGCTGAGCAGACCATATGAAACATTGGAGATGAGGGCCTACAGCTGAGCAGATCGTATGAAACATTGGAGTGAGGGCCTACAGGTGAGCAGACCATATGAAACATTGGAGTGAGGGCCTACAGGTGAGCAGACCTTAGGAAACATTGCACTGAGGGCATATATACTGTATGGAACAGGAGGAGGAGGAGGAGGAGGAGGAGGAGTAAACAAGATTCAAACATATAACCTTTTTTGAGAAGGGTGCATTTCATTTCAGCATACATTACATTGCGTGTTTGTTCCTCATTAGCTCAGCGTTCTTCTGGTGGAGTGGAGAAGTCAGGGGCAATCCAGGCCTTGTTCATTTTCACCTGAGTCAACCTGTCAGCATTGCCAGTGGAAAAGCGGATACGCTTATCTGTTATGATGCCACTAGCAGCACTAAATACGCAGGCCAGGCCAACACCTCCAAGGCGTACAGCGCAAGTTTGTGCCACGTGTCCAGCTTGGACACCCAGTAGTTGTAAGGCACTGAAGGATCATTTAGGATGCTGACACGGTCTGCTATGTATTCCTTCACCATTTTCCAAAACTTTTCCCTCCTTGTACCACTAGGCCGCGCTTCAGGGTGAGGTTGCTGGCAGGGTGTCATGAAAGTGTCCCATGCCTTGGAGAGTGTTGCCCTGCCTTTGTTGGAACTGCTGTGTGTTCCCATTGTCTCCCTTCCCCGGTTGCCTAAGGAAGTATGGACTCTGCCTTTAGCGTTGTCAGATGGAAAATGCCGGAGCAATCTCTCAACAAGTACCTTCTGGTATTGCACCATTTTACTCGTCCTCTCCACCACAGGAATGAGAGATGAGAAGTTTTATTTGTAGCAGGGGTCGAGAAGGGTAAACACCCAGTAATCCGTGTTATCTAAAATGCGTATAACGCAAGGATCACGGGTAAGGCAGCCTAACATGAATTCAGCCATGTGTGCCAGAGTACCAACAGTTAAGATGTCGACATCAGGATGACTCTCCATCTTCTCTTCCTCCTCCTCCTCCTCTTCGGCCCATCCACGCTGAACAGATGGAATTAAAGTTCCATGGGTACTAGCCTCAGTAGCAGAGGCAACAGTCTCCATCTCCTCCTCCTCCTCCTCTTTACGGTCCAATTCGTGCTGAGAAGACGAACTGTGGGTGGTCTGGGTATCACCCTGTGAGATGTCCTTTCCCAGTTCCTCGTCTGCAACATTCAGAGCGTTGTCCTTAATTGTGAGCAGCGATCGTTTGAGTAGGCACAGCAGTGGGATGGTTATGCTGATAATAGAGTTATCGCCACTAACCATCTGTGTGGATTCTTCAAAGTTTTTTAAAATCTCACATAGGTCTGACATCAATGCCCACTCCTCGCTTGTGAATAGTGGCAGTTGACTTGAAAGGCGACGACCATGTTGCAGCTGGTATTCCACAACTACCCTCTGCTGCTCACAAAGCCTGGACAACATATAGAACGTAGAGTTCCAGCGCATGCTCACGTCGCACAATAGTCGGTGAGCAGGAAGCCGCAAGCGCTGCTGCAGCGTTGACAGGCCGGCTGAAGCTGTGGACGACTTGCCGAAATGGGCACAGACGAGGCGCGCATTTACTAGTAGCTCTGGCAAATTGGAGTATGTTTTGATAAACAGCTGAACCACTAAGTTTAAGACGTGGGCTAGGCATGGGATGTGTGTCAGGTTGCCGAGCTCCAAAGCGGTAACCAAGTTACGGCCATTGTCAGACACAACCATGCCTGGTTGTAGGTTGAGTGGAGAGAGCCCCAGCTTGGTCTATTCCCTTATAACCTGCCAAAGCTCTGCGACGGTGTGCTGTTTGTCCCCTAAACAGATCAACTTCAGCACGGCCTGTTGACGCTTACCCACAGCAGTACTACACTGCTTCCAGCTAGCAACTGATGGCTGCTGGAGGTAAAAGTGGAGGAGGATGAGGCAGAAGAGTAGGAGAAGTGGGGGTTGGAGCACGTAACATAGCTGCTTGTGGAGACCCTGATAGACGTAGGGCCCGCAATCCTGGGCGTGGGTAGCACCTGTGCCATCCCAGGGTACAACGCACTCCCAGCCTCCACCACATTCACCCAGTGTGTGGTCAGGGAAATGTAGCGTCCTTGGCCACCAGCACTTGTCCATGTGTCCGTGATTAAGTGGACCTTCCAAGTAACTGCGTTGGTCAGGGCACGGGTGATGTTCTGAGACACATGCTGGTGTAAGGGGGGCACGGCACACCGTCAAAAATAGTGGTGGCTGGGGACTGCGTACCGAGGGACCGCGGCCAACATCAGGCTGTGTCCACAAGCCTATAAGGCAACATTTGAAGGGCTAGTAATTTAGAAAGTTGGCAATTAAGTGCTATGGCCTGTGGGTGGGTGGCTGGGTATTTGCGCTTGCGTTCAAATTACTGTGGTATGGACATTTGGACGCTGCACTGGGACAGGGAAGTGGATGTTGTTGCTGCTTGTTCATTCAAAGGTCCAGGTGCAGGGCGAGAGGCATCCAGGCCTGCATCTTGGACAGGGGATTGGACAGCATGCAACACAGAGGAAGAGGAGGCAGTGGTGTCACCCGAGACCCAGATTGTGGACCAAGGCGTTCGGCCCACTTAGTAGGGTGCTTGGATGCCATGTGGCGGATCATGCTGGTGGTGGTGATGTTGCTAGTGTTCATGCCTCGGGTCATTCTGGTACCGCACCTGTTGCAAACTACCACTCTTTTGTCCTCTGCACTTTCCTCAAAAAAGCATCATACTGCGAAACACCTACCCCTTGCTAAAGTTGATTTACGCATGGGGTGATCGGTGTAACGGTTGCGGGCCTGTTTGGTGTGGGCCGACTTCTCCCTTTTGCAACCCCACTGCCTCTTCCAGCCTGTTGCGGTGCTGCGTTTCCCTCCCCCTCTGTACTGCTGTCCTCGCTCGGCTTTTCACCTTCCCATGTTGGGTCAATGACCTCACCGTCCAACACCTCTTCTTCCACTTCCTCACTCAGATCATCCTCCTGTCTTGACCTAACCACAACCTCAGTGATTGACAACTGTGTCTCATCGTTATCCACCTCGTGAACTAATGATTAATGTTCACCACCGTCATCTTCTTAAGACTGTGAAGACTCAAGAGGTTGAGAATCAGGGGACAATATCTCAGGTCCCTCTTCAAGCATGCTGGCCGCGAGGGCCAAATAAAATAGTGGAGCTTAAAAGAGCTCCTGGGAATATTCGAATGTGGGATCACTCGTTTGGCAGGCCTCTCCATGGTGGGAGGAAGAATGATCTAAGCGAGGAGTTGGCTGACCAGACTCTTGGCTACAGAGACTGAACTTGGTGGAAGAGAGGGTGGTGCTTAGCCGACTGGAAGCATAATCGTCAGCAAGCCAACCGACCAACTGTTCGCACTGGTCTGACTTGGACAGTGTTGTCGTGAGCCGCCTAGCTAAGTTGGACATGAAGCTGGGTACGGTTTTATAACTTTTTTTTTTTTTGGTGCACTGGCAGCAGGCACAGTTTTATTGCGCCCAGTGCCACGACCTCTGCCTGAACCATCAGCATAACGCCCACTTCTCCGTCCCTTAGTGCTGGCCTTCTTCATATTTATGGATTTTTTACTGGTTGTGATGCATTTTTTTTTACTGTGTAATGAAGTCAGGCGGCACTGCGTACTGGTTGAGGGGTGCTCGGTTTGTGTGGAGGTAATCACAAAATCAGAAGAATGAAAGAAAACCGGCACTCCCAAAAAAAACATCTTTGCTGGTGATGGATTTATATGAGTGACCCATAAATCCATCACCAGCAAAGATATATTTTTTTTGGGAGTGCCGGTTTTCTTTCATTCTTCTGCAGTTTTTTTTACTGTCCACAAAAGACAGTTTTCAGATACAGGGCAGTATATGACACAGCACAGATTTTGGACATTATTTTAGCCACAGATTATTGTAATCTGCAGTACAGACACTGTTTTTTTATGTTGTTTATATTCATGACTATATTATTCCCAATATATGGGCCTGAAGTGCACAGACCGTACAGAAATGCAATGCACAGCGATTAAACTTTTAAACCGCAGTCAAGAAAAATGGGTGATGATTTAGTGAAATGCCTATATATACTGATTTTCAATTTCTCCAAATATTTGGGCCTGAAGCAATCAGATGATATAGAAATGCAATGCGCTGCGATAAATGGTTTCTGCCACAGACAAGAAAACTCTGTGCAGATTCAGTGAAATTTGTATATATATTGATTTTCACTTTTTCCCAATATATGGGATTGAACACTCAGATGATATAGAAATGCAATGCGCTGCGATAAACGGTTTCTAGCGCAGACAAGAAAACTGTGTGCAGATTCTGTGAAATTTGTATATATATTGATTTTCACTTTTTTCCAATATATGGGAATAAAGCACTCAGACGGTATAGAAATGCAATGCGCTGTGATAAACGGTTTCTAGCGCAGACAAGAAAACTGTGTGCAGAATCAGTGAAATTTGTATATATATATTGATTTTCACTTTTTCCCAATATATGGGACACCTTCTATTAAGATGAAGCAATTTTGTTTTGTAAATCTGCACTTTAAATTGCTGCCAACACACACAGTATTCCTAAAAAGGACATTTGGGTCTTTGAAACGTCTCTAAAATGAGTAATTTGCGATCAAATTCTCTCTACACTCTCTGTCCCTTCCTAACAGCAGCTCTCCCTGACTCGCAATGAGCCAAACCTGCGTGACCGGGTGCTATATAGCACTCGATGACGTGTTACGGCCAGCCAATAATGCCAGTAGAAAACATGGCTAATGGCATTACAGTGCTGGCAATACTTACCAGCATGTTTATTGGCTGCTTAGAAGGCGCCAAACGTGCGGGGATGAGACTCGAGCATGGTGCTCGAGCGCATGTGGTACTCGGCCGAGCGCTCGGACCTGCCGAGCATAGCAATGCTAGAGCCGAATCGGTACTCGGCTGAGCATGCTCGCACATCACTAGTTCCTACTGTTAATATAGTGATTAAAACTATATACTGAACCAGTTATATGTGTGTTTACTTTCAGTTCCACCAATTGCAAACTACAAATACCATACAAACAATTGCAACCATTCCAATTCCATATTGCAATCCAAATTGCATACAACCATACCAGATCATACTCAACCAATCTGCAAATAGTTACTGCTAACTGCATATTGCAAATTGCGACCAAATTCCGCAAGTAGAACTATTAGTTAGACCTCAGATATACCTCTCAGAGAGATCATAAAGTTCTTAAATAACTTAAAGTGAGAGTACAGATACTGGAGAGAGAAATATATCCACCATTTTATGTTGAATGACAAGATTGAACAGTCGAACCACCATCTTATGCATACCGCCATCTTGTGATATCTTTTCAACACATGTTATGTACATAGACCATCTGCTGCGGAGGCGGCAGTGTTATATATAAAGAAAAGTTGAAGTTAATAAATAAGTTATGATTCAAAAAAGAAAAAAGAGAATTAGATCGCACATCCACAAGCTTTGATCTATAACGGCTTCTCAGCAAAATTAACATCGCTTCTCAGCGCAATAATAAGTATACAGCCACCTATACTGCATGCTATATAAGAGGCATTAGTGTACTTTTTGATCAAAAGGCATAAGCCCACTCACTGCGCCAAGGTTGCCTCTTGGAGAGGGACCTACTCTAAATTTGTTGCGGCACTGCCTGGCGACCGCCGCGCCCCAGCTCCACACCAGCAGATGGCAGGATCCAGCCGCCAAACAGCACCCTGTTGCCTGGCAATGCCACCCTGGCATCAGGTCCCACCAACCCACCAGCGCAGCTCCACAGCAACAACAGCTGCCACCCAGCACCGCACCCTGTGAACAGTTGTCAAATCTCACATTGTGACCTGCTCTTTAATAGTTATAGATCAAAGCTAAGCTTGTGGATGTGCGATCTTATTCTCTTTTTTCTTTTTTGAGTCATGTATAATAAAGAAGTTATTACAAGCATTTGGTGTGCTCTTTAAACCTACTGTTTCAATAGAACAGCACTAGAGGAATTACAAAGTAACAGACAGTCTGGTTAGACTAAAAGTCTGAGATATCAAAGTTCTTATGCCACAGTGCAAAAGGCACTTCACAGTTCTGCGCCTGCCACAAGGTGGCTTTACTAAGCATTGTCCAGGATGCGCAGGTCTTGAACAGCATGGACAGGTGGTGCTGGTGCAGCAGAGCAGAAGTACAGAAGCAGCAAAGGTGGAGTGGTGGTACTGATGGTGAGCTGTGGATGGCTCTACTTCAACTTGTTGTCTAAGAGGATAATTTGCAAAGACCTTTTGCACTTGCAATCAACTAGCAGTCTTAGCTACTTATAATATTGGTTACCACGTTGGTTACATAGTCCCCTGTAGACCTCTGTTAGATGGGTAGAGCCTCAAATTATTCTGTGTTGGTTTATGATGACCTTAAAGCATATTTATTGGCCTTTCAAAAAAATAATAATCAACTTCTTGAAAACAACACCTGCCTGACTTGTTAGCAGTGTACATAGGACATACAGTAGCAGAGTCACTTTCATGAGTTAATGTTCACTTTCATGAGTTAATGTGGTCTCTGGATGTGAAGCTTTATCATCCAATTAGCAATAATGCTATTGCCATGAGATTATTAGAACATCTTATTTTCGTATATACAATGCTGCTAAGGGTGGGTTCACATCAGCGTTATGTATCCCGTTATGGCTTTCCGTTATAACATGGTTATAACGGAAAATAAAGGTAACCATAAGATGGAAGTCAAAACAGAAGCCTTTAAGAGGCATTCCGTTTTGATCTGTCATAATAGAAGTCTATGGGAATCATAACGGATCCGTCTGGTTCCCGTTATGCAAGACGGCAAACACAAAGTCCTGTCGACAGGACGGGAACCAGATGGATCTGTTATGAGATTCCCATAGACTTCTATTATGACGGAAAACAAAACGGAATGCCTTTTAAAGGCTTCCGTTTGCATTCAGTCATAATACAAGTCTATGGGCAGCATAACGGATCGATCCTGTTTTCCGTTATGCAGGACTGGACTCCTGCATAATGGATCCATTATGCTGCCCATAGACTTGTATTATGAAGGATCAAAACGGATTGCCTCTTAAAGGCTTCCGTTTTGACTTCTGTGTTATAGATTCCGTTATTTTCCGTTAAAACCATGTTATAACAGAATCCCATAATGGAATACATAACGCTGATGTGAACCCACCCTAATTGGGATTTTTGGGTTGAATGGAGACTTGTCCAGCATCTGTTGTTGTGTCGGCAAGACTGAAAAAGCAGCTAACGCAGAATTCAGAAAGCAATGTTCTCTTTGTAAAACTGGGCATTGCCTGGAATAAACTGCTTGTAATGGGACTTCAATATAGTGATAAATAATAGAAGTAGAAGTTCTGTTCTTTCTAAAATATTTTTGCCTAGGGAAAGAATAGATGGTCATTTAAGTACATTGTGTGCACATTGCATGTCTGCATGGTTATTCACTTTTAATCTTCTCTCCCAAATATAAAAAATTATCACTAGACAGTAGAACCTCATCTAATCACAACCCACTTCTGTGAAATAGCTCTACACCGCAGAAGGACTATGTTTAAAATGCAAAACCTGTAACAATAAAAGTTATATTAAAGGGGATGGCCCATCTGGAACACTGATGGCAGATATGCCATCAATGTCAGATATGTGAAAATCCTACCTCTAGGACCCACTTCTATCTAGAGAATGAGGTGAAGTGAAGGAGATAACACCGTATCTGAGCTGCATGCTTCCCATCAATCGACTATGTTCGGAAGTCCCATAGCAGTAAATGGAGACCACACCATGCAAGTGCAGCCATCTCTGCATTCACGGCTATGGAACTGCCAGAAATAGCTGAACCAGGCTATTTTCAAAACTCCCAAAGCTCTATATGGAGTGTGGCAGCACTCTGTTCACTTCGGGGTTCCATCCCGGAGATAAGATTCTGGTCCCACATCTATTCCAGCAATGTCTCAGATGAGAACACTGGTACCCCTTAAAGAGCTGCCAAGCTTAGCCGCAGACACCAATGCGCCATAACATACTGATTAAAATTGTGTATCAAGGCATGGGCTCCATTAGGACTAAGGTGCCCTATGGCATCAGGACAACAGCAGCAGATCCTTTAATAACTGTAGGTTTTGAGGTGGAGCCTCCATGGATGGAACTTGGTTTGGATTGAGATCTGAGGAGTTTAGAAGCCAAGTCATCACCTCAAACGCTTTGTAATTTTCCTCATTTGTGAACAAGTTTTGACGTGTACAATGAAGCATTTTTATGCTGAAAAAGGGCACTACCATCAGGGCCTACCACTAACATGAAGGAGAGTACGTGGTCTATACAATCTTTAGGTAGGTAGGTATGTTTCCTAGTAAAGTCCACATGAATGCCAGGGCCTGTCTCCCAGTAGAACATAGCCCAGAGAGTTACACTGTCTTCGTGGGCTTGCCTTCTTCCCATAGTGTGTCCTGTGCCATCTCTTCTCCAGGTAAATTCCCAGACGGGAATACTATGCACATAGGGGGAGATTTATTAAAACTTGTGTAAATGAAAATTGGCTTAGGTGCCCATAGCATTCAGACTCCACCATTCATTTCTCAGAGCTCCTTGGAAAATGAAAGGTAAAATCTGACTGGTTGCTATGGGCAACAAAGCCAGTTCTACTTTCACCGGTTATGATAAATCTTCCCCATAATACATCTAAATTCTACCTAATAGTAGTTGCTCTGTTGATGTCACAGATGTAAAAACACTTTGGAATACTGAGTAATTCCAGCTATGTATCTTTGCCGTGCTATGGATAATTCCATGCCACAGATGTGAGACATACCGTATGTATTAGTCTCTGTCACTGATAAAAAAATGTTTTAATGCTGTCAGGGTGTAATGCCACAGGATTACCCCCAAGCTAGCAGAGGGAGTTGTGTGAGATGTATACAGCAACCTGGAGGAAGCCAGGACTCGGAGGAGAGAGGTAGATGTGTGCTATGTGAGGCAGTGGAAGCTGAGCTACTGAGTGATCAGGTTCCAGGGGCTGTGGCCCTTAGCCACAAAGCAGACCACAGACTTGGCTTGTGAACCGTGCAGTGCACACCATAGATTACCAGAGAGTCCTGAGAGGGTCTAGTGAGGGCTGTCAGCCATAATGAGATGTATGTGCAGGCAGCAACAGTGAGTGTGGCATTCCCCAGGACAGGTAATATACAGTATGTTGTTTAGGGTTAAAGCAACCAGGTCTCATACTGTACCTCTCCAAAACTTCCTTAGACACACGGTCATTTCAGAATCAGCTCCCAGTGTCTTAGTTGCTGTTTGAGTGACACTGTTCATTGGTATACCCTGAGAGACGACGTGTGATGGAGACTCCCCTTACACAGGTGTGCGGCCGAAGACAGAGTAATGTCTGATTATTGTAAACCCTGAGAGACGACCTCTGAGGGAGACTCCCCTTACACAGGTGTGCGGCAGAAGACAGAGTAATGTCTGATTATTGTAAACCCTGAGAGACGACGTCTGAGGGAGACTCCCCTTACACAGGTGTGCGGCAGAAGACAGAGTAATGTCTGATTATTGTAAACCCTGAGAGACGACGTCTGAGGGAGACTCCCCTTACACAGGTGTGCGGCAGAAGACAGAGTAATGTCTGATTATTGTAAACCCTGAGAGACGACGTCTGAGGGAGACTCCCCTTACACAGGTGTGCGGCAGAAGACAGAGTAATGTCTGATTATTGTAAACCCTGAGAGACGACGTCTGAGGGAGACTCCCCTTACACAGGTGTGCGGCTGAAGACAGAGTGATGTCTGATTATTGTAAACCCTGAGAGACGACGTCTGAGAGAGACTCCCCTTACTCAGGCATGCAGCAGAAGACAGGGTAATGTCTGATTATTGCAAACCCTGAGAGACGACGTGTGATGGAGACTCCCCTTACACAGGTGTGCGGCAGAAGACAGGGTAATGTCTGATTATTGTAAACCCTGAGAGACGACGTCTGAGGGAGACTCCCCTTACTCAGGCATGCAGCAGAAGACAGGGTGTATGGATCCCGAAATTATATAGAGGGATCCGCATGGGATTATAATCATCCCATTAGCTTTTATTAGTTTGTGGCGGGAAAATTTCCTGCCTAAAAGTGTGTTAAGGTGAACTAAAAATAGCTGGTTACTGGGGGTCTGGGGCAGATGTCAATCATTGGGTCAGTAAGTGACCTATGAAGTAGTGTTGCTGGGCAGAGTGGCCTGAGATGCCCAGCAACAGTGGGTCATTGGTGGGACAGTTTCAAGGCCCCCCATAGTTAGGGCTATATAGTAGCGGTAGCGGTCAGTGTTAGGCTGTCATCTCAACAGCATCTGGAGGAGGTGCTGCCTGCCTGCATACCTGATGGAGGAGTTCGTGGCTGAGCTGCGGAGGCGTGCGGGAGATGGAGTGACGGCGTCCTGGCTGGAATCCTGCTTAGCTGACTGGTCTGCATCGGTGGCTGTTCCGGCGGTGGTGTGCGATCCTGGCGATGTCCCGGTCCCGGCGGTGTCTGCGGCTGATGTACCCGAAGGTCTCCCTGTGGTGCCTGCGCTGCGCTCTTCAAGAAGAGAGAAGAGGCAGCGCACCCGTTTCTCTCCCTCCCCCTGCAGGTCTGTCCCGGAAAGGAGAAGATCGGATAGACGAAGTGCTGCTGTAGAGGAAACCGGAAGTGGCCGCTTGGGGATGACATCACAGGCTGAGGTCCGTCCTGAATCTGCATCCCCAGGAAACTTGGAGCAGCTTTTTGGTTCCGCTTCTGCCCTGCAGCATTTTGGTTCCCAGGAAGGTCCTGCTGTGAGAAGAGCATCGCTTGAGCCCCCTGCACATCCTTCGCGGCAACATGGACGTAGACGACGCAGAATGGAGCCACAGCCTGTGCAGCGCCAGTCCCTGCCGCTCCGCTCCGGTGTTGAGCAGCAGGACGGTGTGTGCTTGGAAAGCGTGGCGCAGAGACAAGAGGCATCCGCATCTTCTTCTGGTGTCCGGAGTGCTACTTCAGCGGGTGGTGAGTTCCCCAGGGATCTGGGCACCGTTATTGCATCCTTGTCTTCTGTACTTTCTTCTTTGCGGAGTATTGCTCCTCTTCCCCCCCCTGCTCCTGAACCGGCTGGTACGGCAGGCGATTTTTCTGATGCTTGGCGTTTTAGCGGTCGGGGGACGGGAGGGGATTATGATAGTGATGACTCTCTCCCTCTTCCAGCGGTGGCTAAACGTGGAGGAGTGTCAGAGTCATGTTATAAAGAAATGTTACCATGTGATATTTCGCCTTTAGGCTTTCATCTCTCCATGTCGGTTAAAGAAAAGATATGGAGAAATGAATTTGTGGACATTTTGTCGCTGTTGCCTGCTTCAAAAGATTTTGTTGCTAAATTAGATAAAAGGGAGGATAAGTCTGAAGAGGATAGGAGGCGCCCGATCCCTCGTACTTTTAATAATTGGTTGCAGGCATATTGTATCTTTTGCAGCGTGATGGGTGAGAAATTCCCTGCAAAATGTTCAGGGCTTTTTCAACATTTAGATAATGTTTTAGAGGCGTATAAGAATTTTGGGGGGATAGGTTGGTTTGTGTATGATGAAAATTTCAGACAGAGGCTGTCCGTTTATCCTAGCATGCGGTGGGGCACAAAGGATGTTGGGCTGTGGCTTAATTTATTGTTGCCACAGCGTTCATCTTATTCTGCTCCTAAACAGCAGCCAGCCTCTGCTACGCCGCAGTCTCAATTGTTAAAAAAGGGCACCTGCTTTGCGTTTAATGAAGCACAGTGTAGGTGGCCTGCGTCATGTAAATATCGCCATGAATGTGCCTTTTGCGGGGGCAGTCACCCGATGGTTCGCTGTTATAAAAGAGCTAACATGCCTACCATGCCATCCGCAAAAGATTTTATTGCAAAAAGCATGGACACCAGTAAAGCTGGTGACCATGCGTCCCTGGTTAGAGCGTTACCCAAATTGCAAGATGGCGGAGCTGCTACTTGACGGTTTTGCTTTGGGTTTTCAGTTGCCATCGTTTTCTGGCGTTGGTTGTGAATGGGTTAATAATTTGTCTTCGGTTGATCAATTTCCTGTGGTTGTGAGAGATAAATTGGCAAAGGAACTGGAGTTAGGCAGGATCGCTGGTCCTTTTTCATCTCCGCCTTTCGCTAATTTTCGTCTTTCTCCATTGGGAGTTGTTCCGAAGAAGGAACCTAATGCTTTTCGTTTAATTCATCATTTATCCTTTCCTTATGGTGCATCCTTGAATGATGAAATTGATAAAGCATTGTGTTCGGTCAAGTATGCCACATTTGATTCAGCAATTGATCTGATACGTAATTTTGATAAAGGTGCTTTGATGGGAAAGGCGGACGTTCAGTCCGCTTTTCGCCTGCTACCTGTACATCCTTCTTGTTTTAACTCACTTGGTTTTCAATTTCAGGGTTTATTTTATTTTGATAAATGTATTCCAATGGGTTGTTCCTTGTCTTGTTTCTATTTTGAAGTTTTTTCCTCGTTTATTGAATGGGTAGTAGCAGTCAGGTGTATGCGTGGTGCAGTGACGCACTATTTGGACGATTTCTTGTTCATTGGTCCAGCGGATTCTTCAGCATGCTTTGAAAGTTTGGAATCCTTTTTTGCAGTTTGTTCTGAGTTTGGTGTTCCGTTAGCTGAGGATAAGACGGTGTACCCTACTAATTGTTTGGAATATTTGGGGATTGTCATAGATTCTGTGAAGGGCGAATTTTGTCTTCCTCCACAGAAAGTGTCAAAAATCTGTATGGCTTTGTCTTCATTGCTAAGTAAGCGTACAGCTAAGGTGAAAGAGATTCAGTCGGTCTTGGGTATGTTAGCTTTTGCCAGTAGGATTATGCCAATGGGCCGGGTTTTTTGTCGGCAATTGTCTGCAAAGATTTCTGGTGTGAGGAACCCTGGTTTTCATGTTAGTCTATCTAAGGAGGTTAAGGAAGATTTTATGATTTGGTTGGAGTTCTTTCAGCTATATAATGGCAGGTCATATTGGCAGGAAGATTTTGTTTTAGCTTCTTCTATGGATTTGTTTACAGATGCTGCTGGATCTTGCGGTTTTGGTGCATATTGGAACGGACATTGGTGTGCAGCAGAATGGCATCCTGCTTGGATTTTGAATGGAGTGACTAAGAATATTGTTTTGTTAGAACTGTTTCCTGTGGTGGTTTCGCTAGTTTTATGGGGGAGTTGTTTTTCCAATAAGAGAATTATTTTGCATACTGACAATAAGGGTGTTTTATTTGCAGTTAATTGTTTATCATCAAAATGTCCTTTAGTAGTTAAATTGTTACGTCATCTGGTGCTTCTCTGTTTAAAATTGAATATTTGGTTGAAAGCTCGCCATATCCCTGGGATAGATAATTCAATTGCTGATTCGCTTTCCCGTTTTCAGTTTCAGACATTCCGGCAGTTGACGGAAGGGGCCGATCTGAAAGGGGAATCGTGCCCTGCGTACCTGTGGAATCTGATTTGGTCCTAGGTATGTCTTACTTACAGTCTTCTGTGGCTCCGGCAACATGGTCGGATTATAGCCGTTCATGGCTTAGGTGGTGTTGTTTTACAGCTGATAGAGGTTGGTCTTCTCATGGTAGTGGCGAGGTTGCTGCATTAGCATTCTGTGTGGCATTGTTTAGGGAGGGTCTGGCTTACTCTACTGTTTTAAGGATTTTGTCAGGTGTTTCATTTTTTCTTCGGGTTTTAGGTTCTCCTTCTTTATTAGATTACTTCCTGATTAAGCAGATGTTAAAGGGTTACAAACGTGGTAATTGTTCTCCTGACAATAGATGTCCTATTTCTCCCACACTGTTATTATCATTATGTCAGGCTACTTCTTTAGTTTGTTTTGATAGTTTTGAAGAGTTGCTGTTTTCCACTGCGTTTTGTTGCATGTTTTTTGGTGCTTTTAGAATTAGTGAGTTATTTCCAAGAAATTGTGAGGCAGGTTTGGGATTGGCCTTGAAGCATGTCCATGTTCATGTTAATTATGTTTTGTTTTTCCTTCCGACGTCAAAGATGGATCAATCAGGTAAGGGTACCTGGATTCGAGTGAACACAGTTGGGTCGGGTGGTATTTGTCCGGTGAGTATGATTTCTCAGTATTGGCTTCGCAGACCAGGGGGTGGTACTGCTTTCTTTGTGCATGCGAATACTTCTCCTTTAACACAATATCAATTTAGATCCGTGCTAAGGAAATGTTTAAAGGAATTGGGTTTAGATGATGTTCGGATTACGTCGCATTCTTTCCGGATTGGAGCCGCCACTGCGGCGGCTCGGTCGGGTTTGAGTGCGTCAGTGATTAAGCGGATTGGAAGATGGTCGTCTGATTGTTTTAAAATGTATGTGCGTCCTGATGTTCCTGTGATCTAATGTTTCTTTATATTATAGTTTTTACAGGTCTCACCGTATGGATTATCGGCCATTCTTTCGTATACTGGGCCCATCGCAGAGCTGTAGAAAGATCGTACGGTGACAACCTCTCTTGGTCCATAGATACGGTTCGAATATACTGGAATGGGGTCAGGGGTCTTCGTTGGGAAGGTTTGATGGATGTAATGTTGGAAATGTGTGATTTATACCCTGATCCTGATATAATAATTTTTCATGCAGGGGCAAATGATGTGGGCAAATTTGGCACCATTGAATTGGCTTTCTGTATGAAACGTACAATGGTAAGGGCAAGGCGGTTGTTCCCTGATGCACGTTTAGTTTTTTCGGAAATGATTCCACGTTTACTTTGGTTATCCTGTCCTAATTTTAAATATTTAGATAAGATGAGGATACGTTTGAATAGAATTATGGCTCGTTTTATGCCATTAATCTGGGGGTTTTCGTTTCGACACGTGGACCTTGAAGGTGGTTTGCCCGGCCTTTATTTTTCGGACAAGATTCATTTGTCACAGATTGGTTTGGACATTTTCAATTTGGACATGCAAGCTATAATTGAGATAGTTATGGGTGGGGTGGGGCCCACGCCGCCTTGTTAGCCGGCATGGTCCGGTGGGTGTAAAGTCGCTCACTGTAATGGTGAGCGGACGAGTTAAGTCTGAAGTTTAGGCTGAGCTTATGGCTGGTCTAATTATTGTTTATGAAGTTATTGGTATATATTGATACAGTTTAATTTTGGTTTAAGCTAATCTTTAATAAAGCTGGCCGTGGCCTAATTTATTCCACCAAAAATATTTGTGTCCGCGTGTTTTATTACTTATTTATAGAGTTGAAGATGTGTAAGTAATGTTATGGTACATTCATATGATTTATAATCCCATGTATGGATCCCGAAATTATATAGAGGGATCCGCATGGGATTATAATCATCCCATTAGCTTTTATTAGTTTGTGGCGGGGAAATTTCCCGCCTAAAAGTGTGTTAAGGTGAACTAAAAATAGCTGGTTACTGGGGGTCTGGGGCAGATGTCAATCATTGGGTCAGTAAGTGACCTATGAAGTAGTGTTGCTGGGCAGAGTGGCCTGAGATGCCCAGCAACAGTGGGTCATTGGTGAGACAGTTTCAAGGCCCCCCATAGTTAGGGCTATATAGTAGCGGTAGCGGTCAGTGTTAGGCTGTCATCTCAACAGCATCTGGAGGAGGTGCTGCCCCCGCCCGCCCTTCCCTGTTGAAAGTTTGTTTTCATTGTCACGGCTGCTTTATTAGAAGGAGGGTGTAAAGTCGCTCACTGTAATGGTGAGCGGACGAGTTAAGTCTGAAGTTTAGGCCGAGCTTATGGCTGGTCTTATTATTGTTTATGAAGTTATTGGTATATATTGATACAGTTTAATTTTGGTTTAAGCTAATCTTTAATAAAGCTGGCCGTGGCCTAATTTATTCCACCAAAAATATTTGTGTCCGCGTGTTTTATTACTTATTTATAGAGTTGAAGATGTGTAAGTAATGTTATGGTACATTCATATGATTTATAATCCCATAATGTCTGATTATTGTATACCCTGAGAGACGACGTGTGATGGAGACTCCCCTTACACAGGTGTGCGGCAGAAGACAGGCTAATGTCTGATTATTGTAAACCCTGAGAGACGACCTCTGAGGGAGACTCCCCTTACACAGGTGTGCGGCAGAAGACAGGCTAATGTCTGATTATTGTAAACCCTGAGAGACGACCTCTGAGGGAGACTCCCCTTACACAGGTGTGCGGCCGAAGACAGAGTAATGTCTGATTATTGTAAACCCTGAGAGACGACGTCTGAGGGAGACTCCCCTTACACAGGTGTGCGGCAGAAGACAGAGTAATGTCTGATTATTGCAAACCCTGAGAGACGACGTGTGATGGAGACTCCCCTTACACAGGTGTGCGGCAGAAGACAGGGTAATGTCTGATTATTGTAAACCCTGAGAGACGACGTCTGAGGGAGACTCCCCTTACACAGGTGTGCGGCCGAAGACAGAGTAATGTCTGATTATTGTAAACCCTGAGAGACGACGTGTGATGGAGACTCCCCTTACTAAGGCATGCGGCAGTAGACAGGGTAATGTCTGATTATTGTATACCCTGAGGGACGACGTGTGATGGAGACTCCCCTTACTCAGGCATGCGGCAGAAGACAAGGTAATGTCTGATTATTGTAAACCCTGAGAGACGACGTCTGAGGGAGACTCCCCTTACACAGGTGTGCGGCCGAAGACAGAGTAATGTCTGATTATTGTAAACCCTGAGAGACGACGTGTGATGGAGACTCCCCTTACTAAGGCATGCGGCAGTAGACAGGGTAATGTCTGATTATTGTATACCCTGAGAGACGACGTGTGATGGAGACTCCCCTTACTCAGGCATGCGGCAGTAGACAGGGTAATGTCTGATTATTGTATACCCTGAGGGACGACGTGTGATGGAGACTCCCCTTACTCAGGCATGCGGCAGAAGACAGGGTAATGTCTGATTATTGTAAACCCTGAGAGACGACGTCTGAGGGAGACTCCCCTTACACAGGTGTGCGGCCGAAGACAGAGTAATGTCTGATTATTGTAAACCCTGAGAGACGACGTGTGATGGAGACTCCCCTTACTAAGGCATGCGGCAGTAGACAGGGTAATGTCCGATTATTGTATACCCTGAGAGACGACGTGTGATGGAGACTCCCCTTACTCAGGCATGCGGCAGAAGACAGGGTAATGTCTGATTATTGTAAACCCTGAGAGACGACGTCTGAGGGAGACTCCCCTTACACAGGTGTGCGGCAGAAGAAAGAGTAATAATCTGATTATTGTAAACCCTGAGAGACGATGTGTGATTGACACTCCCCTTACTCAGGCATGCGGCAGAAGACAGGGTAATGTCTGATTATTGTAAACCCTGAGAGACGACGTCTGAGAGAGACTCCCCTTACTCAGGCATGCGGCCGAAGACAGGGTAATGTCTGATTATTGTAAACCCTGAGAGAGGACGTCTGAGGGAGACTCCCCTTACACAGGTGTGCGGCCGAAGACAGAGTAATGTCTGATTATTGTAAACCCTGAGAGACGACGTGTGATGGAGACTCCCCTTACTCAGGCATGTGGCAGAAGACAGGGTTATGTCTGATTATTGTAAACCCTGAGAGATGACGTCTGAGAGAGACTCCCCTTACACAGGTGTGCGGCAGAAGACAGAGTAATGTCTGATTATTGTATACCCTGAGAGACGACGTCTGAGAAAGACTCCCCTTACTCAGGCATGCGGCAGTAGACAGGGTTATGTCTGGTTATTGTAAACCCTTAGAGACTACGTCTGAGAGAGACTCCCCTTACTCAGGCATGCGGCAGAAGACAGGGTTATGTCTGGTTATTGTAAACCCTTAGAGACTACGTCTGAGAGAGACTCCCCTTACTCAGGCATGCGGCAGAAGACAGGGTTATGTCTGATTATTGTAAACCCTGAGAGACGACGTCTGAGGGAGACTCCCCTTACACAGGTGTGCGGCAGAAGACAGAGTAATAATCTGATTATTGTAAACCCTGAGAGACGACGTCTGAGGGAGACTCCCCTTACACAGGTGTGCGGCCGAAGACAGAGTAATGTCTGATTATTGTATACCCTGAGAGACAAAGTCTGAGAAAGACTCCCCTTACTCAGGCATGCGGCAGAAGACAGGGTTATGTCTGATTATTGTAAACCCTGAGAGACGACGTCTGAGGGAGACTCCCCTTACTCAGGTGTGCGGCCGAAGAAAGAGCAATGTCTGATTATTGTAAACCCTGAGAGACGACGTCTGAGAGAGACTCCCCTTACTCAGGTGTGCGGCCGAAGACAGAGTAAATGTCAGAGTATTGAAAACCCTGAGAGACTTTGTGTGAGGGAGAAGGAGACTCCCCTCACAGAGGTTTGCGGCCGAAGACAGGGTTAACCCAGAGTTATTTGCCGATTATTACTTTCCACAAGAGTTCTTTGTTATTTACTGCCGGTTTTACAGTAAGATCCTATGTTAATGAAAAACCAGTCCCAGTTTCTTGGTCATTTCCTGCACCTTCTAAGCACAGTCCAACTCAATAATGATTTTGCATGGATCAAATACTACTAAATATATAGACGAGGAAGGTTAAAGGGGATGACAGGGATTGGTATATCAGTGATAAGAAATGTTGAATTGTGGGTGCTCCTTGTGCATCCTAGGTCTTCTGCAGAGAGCTCATTAGTAATGTTAAAATCAGGACCAGCCAAACAGCTTCAAGATGTAATGCACAACTGCATGGTTATTGAATAGCTGAGCACTGTTTAGGTCAGTGTTTCCCAACCAGTGTGCCTCCAGCTGTTGCAAAACTACAATTCCCAGCATGCCCGGACAGCCTTTGGCTGTCCGGGCATGCTGGGAGTTGTAGTTTTGCAACAGCTGGAGGCACACTGGTTGGGAAACACTGGTTTAGGTCTCCTGCCATGCTCAAAATAGTTAAAAAATTTGAAATATTTACATATATTTAATAGTAGTCCTAAGTCTGGTTGTTTCTCTCTTTAATATGTCGAAGAATCTAACTCATTCACAGTCACATAGACTTACAGTACATGCTGGAGGTAAAAATAGACATCATCGCCATCTCTACATGGCTTAATGTGGTGTGTAATATCTGCTTAATGCTGTGTAACATCATCAACCACATGGAGAAATATGACTTAATGATGCATTAAATGACAACTTTATTCTGTGGACAACTATTAACACATTCATTACCATGAACACACTAATTGTAAAATAACAATAATATTGATGCAGCAGCTCTGAGACTGCGGACATGGGAAAGGTATGGCCATTGATTAACAGTATACAGCTCACATTCTGCACAAGTACTGTATGTGGGTCCATGTCTGATGTAACGTACCTCCAGACTTAGATTTATTTATTTATAAGCTATATACAGTACAGACCAAAAGTTTGGACACACCTTCTCATTCAAAGAGTTTTCTTTATTTTCATGACTATGAAAATTGTAGATTCACACTGAAGGCATCAAAACTATGAATTAACACATGTGGAATTATATACATAACATAAAAGTGTAAAACAACTGAAAATATGTCATATTCTAGGTTCTTCAAAGTAGCCACCTTTTGCTTTGATTACTGCTTTGCACACTCTTGGCATTCTCTTGATGAGCTTCAAGAGGTAGTCACCTGAAATGGTTTTCACTTCACAGGTGTGCCCTGTCAGGTTTAATAAGTGGGATTTCTTGCCTTATAAATGGGGTTGGGACCATCAGTTGCGTTGTGGAGAAGTCATGTGGATACACAGCTGATAGTCCTACTGAATAGACTGTTAGAATTTGTATTATGGCAAGAAAAAAGCAGCTAAGTAAAGAAAAACGAGTGGCCATCATTACTTTAAGAAATGAAGGTCAGTCAGTCCGAAAAATTGGGAAAACTTTGAAAGTGTCCCCAAGTGCAGTCACAAAAACCATCAAGTGATACAAAGAAACTGGCTCACATGCGGACCGCCCCAGGAAAGGAAGACCAAGAGTCACCTCTGCTGCGGAGGATAAGTTCATCCGAGTCACCAGCCTCAGAAATCGCAGGTTAACAGCAGCTCAGATTAGAGACCAGGTCAATGCCACACAGAGTTATAGCAGCAGACACATCTCTAGAACAACTGTTAGGAGACTGTGTGAATCAGGCCTTCATGGTAGAATATCTGCTAGGAAACCACTGCTAAGGACAGGCAACAAGCAGAAGAGTCTTGTTTGGGCTAAAGAACACAAGGAATGGACATTAGACCAGTGGAAATCTGTGCTTTGGTCTGATGAGTCCACATTTGAGATCTTTGGTTCCAACCACCGTGTCTTTGTGCGACGCAGAAAAGGTGAACGGATGTACTCTACATGCCTGGTTCCCACCGTGAAGCATGGAGGAGGAGGTGTGATGGTGTGGGGATGCTTTGCTGGTGACACTGTCGGGGATTTATTCAAAATTGAAGGCATACTGAACCAGTATGGCTACCACAGCATCTTGCAGCGGCATGCTATTCCATCCGGTTTGCGTTTAGTTGGACCATCATTTATTTTTCAACAGGACAATGACCCCAAACACACCTCCAGGCTGTGTAAGGGCTATTTGACCATGAAGGAGAGTGATGGGGTACTGCGCCAGATTACCTGGCCTCCACAGTGACTGGACCTGAACCCAATCGAGATGGTTTGGGGTGAGCTGGACCGCAGGGTGAAGGCAAAAGGGCCAACAAGTGCTAAGCATCTCTGGGAACTCCTTCAAGACTGTTGGAAGACCATTTCAGGTGACTACCTCTTAAAGCTCATCAAGAGAATGCCAAGAGTGTGCAAAGCAGTAATCAAAGCAAAAGGTGGCTACTTTGAAGAACCTAGAATATGACATATTTTCAGTTGTTTCACACTTTTTTGTTATGTATATAATTCCACGTGTGTTAATTCATAGTTTTGATGCATTCAGTGTGAATCTATAGTCATGAAAATAAAGAAAACTCTTTGAATGAGAAGGTGTGTCCAAACTTTTGGTCTGTACTGTATGTGCTTTATACTGAACCCCCTGGAGCACTAAGCAATTACTTTGGGAGGGGGGACCTATAACTGCTGTGTAGTTGTATTGATTCAGGCAAGGGGGTGTTTGCGGGAAGCTGTATGTGAGGAGGGCGAGGGATGCGAATAGATGTCACTTCCTGTTTTATCTTTCTCTCTCTTTCTGTTTCTCTCTTCAGAACTCTTCATGGTGGTGAACAAGCTGAGCTTTGAAAGCAGCCAGCCTGAAGGATGTATATAGGTAATGCTAACCAGGATTGGACAAGGGTCATTAATGCCTTTAAAGAGTAAGGTCCTCTTAGAATGGCAGGTAGAGGGTGGCATGGCACCCTTATACTGCTGTCTGGCCGGGTGGTATGTGTTTTATGCATATATTCTAAAAATCTATATTTATTGTATTTTGGGTTATTTTCAGGTGGAGTGAGGACCTATCCCATATTTAAGAGTCATGCATATTGGCAAGGCTACAGCAAAGTGTAATCTTAGTTTATACTGATTATAAATGAGAATCAGATGTCACCCAAAAAACTTTGACAAAACATTTTGAATATAAGTTAAAGCTACATTAACACCTGTTATCAACTGCATTCAACATGCACATTCGACTAATGCATGGACAAATGCTCCCCTACACATATGTCCAACCTGTTACGGACAATGAGTATGTGTAGAGTACATGCAATTCCAAATATAGTCCAGAGGTCAAGGTAGGCGACTCAGGGTCAGCATGGTGAACAGGAACAGGTCAGGTCAGGCAGCAGAGAATCAGATGCCAGGAAACAGGCAGGCATCGGTACACAGGCCAACAAACATAGTTCTTTTACAGGGTCAAGCAGACCAGAGGACCAGTGCAACCACTGAAAGAAACAGCCAGGTATACAGTATATAGGAGCATCTGATTAGCAATTGGACACGGCCATGCAACAGCTCACAGAGTAGAAGATTAATCCTTGCAGTGTTGCAGACTGAGGATCTGAGAATACAAGACCTAATGCACACAGGACACTGACGCCCTGATCTACTGCCAGAGTAGAGTGACAAATAGCGAGTGGAGTGGCACCTGTGCGCATCTGGGAGAGCAGGACAGCAGTGGACATGGCTTCCAGCCTAACAAGACCCCTATGGGCTTGACAGTTGACATCCACCAGGTTGGTATATGGTATAGGTTGGTAAATGTTGGCATTCTGTTTATTTCTGTATAGAAAATTGTAACCTTCTGCGCTGTTCTACATAGTCAAACAACACGGATCAAGTGAGGGTCATAACACATCTTGCATCAACCTTTGTTGAATAAGCCATCCCAATCATAAAAATAGCAAACACTAAAGGGCAAGCTGTATTTCTGGAATTTGTAAATTTTCTTCCTATGGCTATGGAGACTGAAATGGAAGGATATTTTTATTTCTAATCTTGAGTTATTTTTTAAAATGCCCAAAGGTAAATCGAGACACATATCAGTTGTTCCATAAGCCTCCAACTTCCAGCAAGACAAAACGGTAAAAACATGTAGCATATGCTAGAAATACAAGCCATGCTTTAACAGTTTTGGTATGAGGTAGAAAGCAAACTAGTTTAGTGGTATTAATTGATGCTTTAAAATTTTCCTTCTCTGAGTTACATCAAAGAATTTTACATTTCTGGGTCCTTTTATGTTGTCTCTATTCAAAGCTGTAGGTTTTGCTTCACGTTTACCTATTAATAGGGAGAAAGGCTCATGCCACATGTCACGGATCAGTAAGTGTGGACCCACTGCCAACATACTGGTTTGGTTTTGGGCTAAACCCTAAGGTTGTTATTTAGGCACTTCCCTGACATTCACCCTTTAACCCTTGTACAAAGATCTGGACTTCGCTGCAGGGGAGCAACCAGACCGCTAACGCTTGGGATAGTACCAGTATAGTTGGCAGTTTATCAAATCAGGTCAGGGACTCTAGTGTAAGCAACAGAAGCTATAGGCACAGAAAGCACAGCAAAAATGCACCCAAAGTGCAGGAACAGTCTGAACAGTCACTTGTTGGAAATTTGGCTGGACGGCAGAAACACAAGGAAACCACAACACAATTGCAGAAGCAATCTGGATAGTCTCTAATACTGGAACTGCAGATAATGGCAACACAGAACTTAAGACACTAGAGGAGCTTGCGGGTGGGGTAGCAGTGAATGAAGGAACAAAGCAGGAACCAAGACTGACAGGCAGGCAGACCAGGAGAACTTAAAAACGAACTTGAACTGAAAGCTAAACTGTGAACTGTGAGGTCAGGAGAACACAAACAGGAACCCCCAGGCATTGGTTGGGGAAGGATTTGCAGATGAGCGTGCAGACCCTTTGAGAGGCCACAGGTGAATATGTGCACCCTAAAGGGACTGGAGCCTTGGGGACAACTTGCAGAGGATGCCTAGAAGAATGGTGAGTAGCAGAGCAGCAGCAGGTACTGACTGCTGACCTAACACAAGTGCAACCTCATTATAGACATTTTTTTAATTTGCGTGATAATCAGGTGGACTGACCAGGCAGGTATGAGGGTGTCTGATGGCATATGTGCAAATTGGACCTGCATTAACAGTCTCCAATGTTGCGTATGGATATGAATCATAAGATTATATACAAGTAATCAATAAAAAAAAATTGTGATGAGTGAAGTTTGGAAAAATTTGATTTGGCTGATTCGATGAACTTCAACAAGAAATTTAAGTTGCTACAAATTCATTTGTCACGTACCGCTATAAATCAGGTATACCCGTATGTCCTGATGGCTGAGGAAATGTATGGAGTGGGCTGCTGCATTGAGCCATATGCGACGAGTACCGGCTGTATCATACAGCAGTAACCCTGCTACAATGACGGGTAATGGCATTAGGGTGAATAGGATCAAAAGCTGTCATTGTAAAAGTAAAAAAAAAAAAACACAATTTTACATATAAAAATAAAACATATTAGGATTAGGTATCACCTGATTTGAAAATATCTGAACTATTAAAATATTGATAAGAAATTTCAGGTGCGCTGATCGCTACAATGAAAAAAAAAATTAAAACAAAGGAGTCGACTTTTTTAGGGCAGTTTTTCTGCCACATAAAATTTTATAACAGTGATACAAAATCCGTTCGTAATACAAAAATGGTACCAATAAAATCTAAATTTCATCCTGCAAAAAAGCAAGCCCTCATACAGCTCTGTAGATCAAAATATAAAAAAGTTATGGCTGTCAGAAAAAGATGATGGAAAGAAAATGTTTATTTTTTCAAAGGTTTTTATTTTTTTAAAGTAATAGATTAAAAAAAAGTTTGGTATTGCCGTATTCATATTGAGCCGCAGAATAAAGGCGTTATAACATTTTCTTTCTAAAGATTTTTATTGTTTTCAATAAAGCAGTTACAACTGTCAGTTACATGTCATACAATTTTGTACAGAATACATAGTTCATACTTTGCAAAGTTGAGTTACATTTGTATTTTCAATCTTAAAACTGACAGTAGAATCCAGGATCGAGACATGGTAAGAACCTGAACAGTGAGTGCATCTAAAAGTATAAACATAAACCAAAACAAAAGCAAAACTTGTCCAAGTGTTTACAGTATTTTCCAGTTGCAAAATGTCCTATCAATTTAGAATCTGGTAGGTGGCCAGTGTCAGAGGGCAATGGGGGTTATACCCGCTAATAAAGGGTTACCTAGGCCTCATACCACTGACTTGACATCCAGATCTCCCACAGTGAGTGAAATTTTGACATGGAGACCTGCTGTGTGTGAACCATTTTTTCATACATACAAGTGGTGTTCACTAAAGCCACTACCTCGGTTAGGCTAGGATTTTGGGAAGATTTCCAGTGTCGGACAATGATCGATTTGGTCGCCATAAGTATGTGGGTTACCACTGTTCTGGATAGGCAAGTTACATTGTCGATACCTATGAAGAGAAGCGCCATCTCTGGTGGTACTTCTAGTCTGTAGTTGATGAGTTCAGCTATTTGGTCTATAGTAAAATTCCACAATGGGGAGATCTTATGACATGGCCACAAAATACTAAAAGACAAAACATGCAATGCGACAACTCACTGCAATATAAAGTACAAAATTGCATAATAATTACAAGTGCTACACTATAAGTGAGATATACTTGGTAAATCGTTTTGTACAAAATTATTTGAGCCCGTCTGCCACACGTCAAGGCGATCTCTGTTAGACGGGTTCCTAACACTAAATTCTACCAGTTAAGTGCCATGACGGCTACCATACACTTCAGGGAGTGTAGGTTCCACATGCATGCTGGGTCTGCTTCAATAACTGTCATTTTGGGTGCCAAAATGGCCTCCACTGTATCCAATGAGTGCAGGTACCAACATGGCACCCAAAATGACAGTTATTGAAGCAGACCCAGCATGCATGTGGAACCTACACTCCCTGAAGTGTATGGTAGCCGTCATGGCACTTAACAGGTAGAATTTAGTGTTAGGAACCCGTTTTACAGAGATCGCCTTGAAGTGCGGCAGACGGGCTCAAATAATGTTGTACAAAACGATTTACCAAGTATATCTCACTTATAGTGTAGCACTTGTAATTATTATGCAATTTTGTACTTTATATTGCAGTGAGTTGTCACATTGCATGGTTTGTCTTTTAGTGTTGTTCCCTGCCATAGCAATGTGGTCCTGCGGTTTCGGATGTGCTGACTGACCCCCTTTTTTTCTTTCATGGCCACAAAATATAAAGGAGAGTTCCCCTTGCACCACGCCCCCTGCAGCAGTCAGGGGGCGAGGTGGGAAACATTATATGGAGTCTACCGGGTGTATAATACCATCTTAGACTTGTTTTGAATATCGCTTTCTGGTGTGCCACCCAGCGAAAGGTGGTGGCAATATTGCGAAAAGCAATATACCACTTGTCAGGTGTAAAGGATTTGTGTAAATCCGTTTCCCACCTCAGTATGGGGGACGGTTTATTCCATCCCTTTCCCTGGACAAGGAGATCATAGAAGAAAGAGATGCCCCCCCTCTGGGAAATCCCTCGTGGAGGTATCTTAAAGCTGTCTTGAGAATATGTGGTGAGGATCCCTCGTTTTTCCCCAGCAAAGATCTGATCTGCAGGAATTTGTAAAAATCCCTATGGGGTATTTGGTAGGTGTCATGTATGTGGCAGAAAGACATCATGTTGTCAGGGCCCATCAGTTCCTGGGCAGTGCTAATGCCCTGGATGGTCCTGTTCTGGAGATCTAATCCTGGGATATGGTCTGTCAGACATCTTGTGGATATAGTGGATGCAGGTAGAGACCCCTTGTTAGGAACTGTAGCTAAGTAGTGTTTCCAGGCTCTTAAAGATACCTGAGCTGCAGAGAAAGGGGGTGTGGGTGGACTCAACCCCCATGCCGTCCCAATCAATAGGGAGAGAAGGGTAGAGAGATTAAGCGAGGCTTTCTCTATGTGGACCCAGTGTTTTTCTTCCGAATACTGCCACCAGTGGGCCAATTAGTTCAGTAGGCATGCATTATAGTAATGTTTTAGGTTTGGCACTCCCAGTCCTGTTTGGAGTACCATATGAAATCCATCATTTGTTTTTTTGGCCTTCCCGAAGAAGGATTCTGGGATGTGGATAGGGAGGGCTCTAAAGAGGTATAAGAGCTTGGGTAAGAGCAGCATTTTGAATGCTGCTGTTATGGACTACTGAAACAGTATGGATACTTGCTTGTTCTATATACACTTGCGTTATACTGCTCAGACACCGCTTAGTAGAAAAATCCTGCTTCCTGGATTTACCACCAGGCACGCATACAGCTTTCCCACTATCTTGAAGATGGGAGGGGCGAAGGAACGCATTCCAAAACCCTATGTACATGTCAGTGAGGGGGATGTGTAGCTGCGCTCCTAGCTGATATCTTAAGTCAGCCTGATGGTAAAGAAGTGTAAGATTAACCCATTAAATGCTTGCTATTGCTTCCTAGTAACCAATAAAAATGCACCACATTTAGTCACCTCCCACCGGGGGGTATATTCTGTGTGAACACTCACAATAAACTAGAGATTTTGCTTTGACCCCAGCATGTGTGTGTCTTTGCTTAATTTCACTGTTCACGTAAAGACAATATCTACTAATTTGGAGAAGTGCATCAACCTACCTGGTATCTTGACCAGATCCAAAACAGTTGGCAGCCCAACGTGGGGTTCAAGGATAGGATCCTCTGATCCAGCACCCGCGATGACCAGATGAGGAGGACCTCACTAACGGACACTGGGACTGCAGGCCCGAGATAAGATGTAAGAAAACTTATCTTATCTCCATGTGTCCTTTGGTGTAGTCCATCCCTGCCTGTCTGAGGGAGGGGTGCCGTGTCAGCTTGGGGCGTCCTCGAGGGCATGAAAGTAAGAACTCCTATGTGTTTTAAAGTCTTGATGTACTGTGTTTAAAAACTGTGAGGACTCTGTTGACAAGTATCACTGACTAAGAGACAGAGAGCTCTCCTATTTGCCTTGTGAGGCAGTGACATGCCTCATGGTTGTTAGGGGAGATATATGGCAGGATTTGCTGTGTCTTCCCCCAGAATCGCTAGGTCTGAAGAAAGACCAGGTGCAGTAATCACCTGGGGATAAAGGAATCCTCAGAGTCAGAGGGGGTAGGGACTTGCACACAGAAGGCTGGAGTGGCTCTGTGTGGTCTGAGCCAGGAGGGCTGAGAGACCACTATCCCCCAAGAGACCCTGGTGTGGGAGCAGCCTGGAGGCTGCTGGAGGTTGGGCTGGGAAAGCCGCATCTCATCACGGGTGTGAACTGTGGTACGCTTTAGGTGAGTCAGGGAAACCTATGTGTTTAGATAGGGCCCAGACGGGCAAGGTATTTTATTTTGGCTTTGTGTGTTTTTCTTTATGCCGTGTGCCTCAATAAAGCACAGTTTGGTCCCTAAATCCTGGTGTCTGTGAAGAAATGTGTGATTGCATTGAAAAGAGCTAATCCCAACCAAGTAAAGGTGGTACTTTGTGTTGTACAACATGGAAAACTTTGCTGACAGAAAAGAAAGGTAGATTAGAAGATGAGAAGTTAGTGTATACAGTACTAGTGTGTGGCTGGACTGTAGCAAGGAATTTGAACAGACGGGAGGAGAGTAAAATCTTGATGAAGCTAGTGGCAGATATTATTGTAAACCTAGTAATCTTGGGCTGGGCCAGCCACCGCCGTATAATGGCACTGAGAAGAAAGGAAGTGGGTGAGTTTGTAATGTATGTTGTCAGCAAAATCCCCCCTCCCGAGAGACGTCTTTTTACCTGTGGTGCTCCACGTCCACATAGTCACACCCCTGTAAGACCCAAGCACGTCCTCCCAGTCCCTGCTATGGCGCCATCTTATTCCCAGTCAATGCCCACGGCTGGACCATTAATCTCCTTCAGTCCTGACCCGCCCGTTGCCACTGTAGTCTCACCAGTGGCTCCATTATATCCCATGTTAAATCCAGATGGCACGTTTGTGGCCCCTAGTAATCCACCTCCTGCCTCAGTCATGATAGGGGGATAGTCAGAAGCACCTGAACAAGAGAATCCGGACAGTGTTGTCCTCAGACTCAGACATAGAGACCCCTAAGTGACCACCCCCAATAGACTATAGTGGCTCCGGCACCCAACCCTTGAGCCTGCCCAGACCAACTCTGCTCCAGGAACAGATTAATGGATTGCAAAGGAATATGCAAGCTTTAGAAAGGGGCAATTTTGAAGTTGTGAAGGAATCCCTAGATCTTACCCGACCACAAGGACTTCCAAAATATGTGCCCTTTACCCCGCAGCAGTTAGTCACCATAGTGAACCTGCTGCCAGATCCTGAAACCCATCCCATGCCCTTTTTCAGGAAACTGTCACAGGTACATCAAACGTATGGATGTAAATGGTCAGACCTACAGAGTATTGTGGAAAACAAGACAAGGGAGCATTCTTCACTAATAGTTGACCATATCCCCACCCCTATCCTAAGGGGTCTGACCTTCAACCCTCTAGGTGGCAGGGAAGGAACTCTCATTCCTTGTAGACACTGGTGCAGACAGTGTTTTATGTGAGACTGCCGTACCTCCTTCCTGGCTCACTGACATTCAAATACCCTGTTCTGGACTAGAAAGGGTCGTGCAGCATAACCCCGTTACCAAGCTACTCTAAGTCACTTCCCCTGGATTCTCCCGGACCAAAAACCCACAGCTCCACCCTCCAGCAGGAGTCATGTCACAATTTGTTGTCATCCAAACATGCCCCTTCAATCTGTTCCGACTGTATATCATGGAACATCAGGGCCACGCAACTGGAGTCCTTACTGAAACTAAAGGTGGCCGCAATAGACCCCTGGGTTACTATTCTAAGCGCCTTGACCCCGTAGCCAGAGCCGCCCCTTCCTGTGTCAGAGCTGCCCATGCTGCCAGCTCTCTTCTGGATGTCACATCTGACGTTGTGCTTCATCACCCCCTCACTATTCTGGCTCCCCATGAGATTTCTGCCATCCTCCAGCAGACTCAACCTAAACACCTTACCGCACAGTGCCACCTCTGGCTCCAGTGTAGACTGCTCCTGCCAGATAATGTCACCATTCATAAATCCCACATCCTCAACCCTGCTGCACACCTTCCTCTTCCAAGGGGGGAGTATACTGAAGATTCTGAAGATTTTATTGATCTATATGCTGAAGAAGATTTTCAGGAATATGAACTATGGGTCTCAACCGACTATCTTTACAAGGAACAAGATCATGATTGCATCACAATGATGGAAGCTGAAGTAGGGACACCACCATCAGTCCAATACACTCCTCTGACAAACCCTCATTGGACTCTCTTCGTGGAAAGCTCAAGGTATGCCGGCGGTCACTAGTGAGCATGAGGTGCTGTGTGCAAGACATTTGCACCCAGACCAGTCAGCAAAGAAGGGTGAACTCATTGCCCTCACTGAAGCCTGCCTCATGGCAAAAGACTCTAGATATGCCTTTGGAGTGGTTCATGACTTTAGAGTAACATGGAAAGCCCAGGATTACATCACAGCCGCAGGAACCCTAATCAAGAATGCTTCAGCAGTAGCGGCTCTAATGGCAGCGGTACTCCTGCCCACCCAAGTGGCAGTGATCAAGGTAAAGGCCCAAACTCGAGCTGACACCTCTGAGGCCAGAGGAAATGCCCTAGCTAACCAAGCAGCCAAGAAAGCAGCAGATTATGGTAGTACAGGAAGACCTGGAACAAAAATAAGTCACATGGGACCTACTGAAACAAATGCAGAAACAGGCCACTCCCATGGAAAAGAAAATCTGGTTGAAAGGGTCAGCCCTCGAAGAAGAATCTGTTCTCTGGACACAAGAAAAAAGAGTGTGCCGACCCAGAGCCCTCTATCCCTTAATAGCCTCAGTGGCCCACCCACCAATCCAAAACTATCATGAAAGAACTAATTGACAAAATATGGGTGGCCCCAGAAATCACCCCGCTCCTGGTAAGACATACCCAGTCTGGCCTCATTTGTGCCAAGTGCAACCCAGGAAGGACTAAACCCACGCCCACCTAGTGCCTTTCCAGAGCTCTGTACCCATTCCAAAGGATCCAAATCAACCAAATCCAGATGCCAATGTGCCAAGGGTTTTAATATGTGCCAGTAGTGATAGACTTGTTCTCTGGGTGGCCAGAAGCCTACCCCTTCCGAAACCAGACAGCAACCACCACTGCTAAGAAACTCATGCAGGAAACTGTTTGTAGGTTCGGAGTACCTGAGCTCATTGTGAGTGATCAGGGCCCAGCATTCACTGCTAGTCTAACACAAGAGGTCTGGAAGATGGTAGGGTCACACCTAGCGTTTCACACCCCTTACCGACCCCATACGAGATCCTATTTGGGACAGGGCCAAGAATGGGACTTTATTTTCCTCAGCAGCTACAAATGCATTATGAATCTGAAATGCAATATGCCACTAGTCAGGTGTAAAGGATTTTTGTAAATCAGTTTCCCACCTCAGTAGGAGGGACGGTTTATCCCATTCCTTTCCCTGGACAAGGAGGTCATAGAAGAAACCTGGAGATTGGGTGGTAGTCAATAAACACGTCAGAAGCACCCTCAAGCCACGATAAGAGGAACCCTACCAAGTGCCGTTGACTACCCCAACATCCGTGAAACTCGAAGGGAGACCCACCTGGATCCACACCTCACATTGTAAATAAGTAAAGGCCATCCTGACGACCCCGGAACAATACGCCATGAGGATCCACCTACTTATCATGACTTTGACCCATATACCAAGTTCAATCCCGTAAAGACAAGGGCAGGGAATTGCCCTTGCCTGTCGCAGGGTGGGCAGATGCCCCATGGCTCATGATAAACAGACCAGGACCCTCGATAGATCATAGCTCTACCCCCTGGCAAAAGGGACACTTTACTAATGTCACATATTTTCCTAGCTGGACACACTGTTATTGTCTCAAAGTACAAACCAAAGGCATGACATTTAGTCCACACATACACTCAGGTTGCAATGACTCAGAAACAGACAGCCACGTGCAGTGTATTGATGTAGATGCTGTGAATGGAAAAGACCTACCCTGTATTCACCGCACTGTACAAGACCTTATCACAGGTATATTAGCCAACACCACCGGCAGTTCCAGAGGACATACACTTAGTTTGTGAACACAAAGCGTACAAATGGTTATCCGAGAATGTCACAGGACTGTGCACCATTGCCAGGCTTACTCCTGCCACCTTTATACTACCACACTCTAAAATTGACATAAATGCTATTCCTAAACACACCTTGTACCTTAGGGCCAAAGATAACACACCCAGACCAAACGGCAAGCCACATGTTGTAGAAATGAGCATTCCCAATAAAGTTCTCAGTACCCTTTTCATATATCCCATGATATGGGATCATTTGGTAGTAGCAACTGATTGTCCAGATGATCAAATATGGGAAGTGATGAGACTTATGAATACCTAGAACATCATGCAGAACCAGTTAATCGTTTTCACCAACCAACACACATTAGTTCTAGTTACAGCTAAAGATGGAGGTATGTTCCAGGGTGTGGGACCCGCTTGTTGCCATTACATAGACCCGCAGGGTAATTTGCAAGTTAAGGTGGGTCTAGAGAAAATGGCGGATCTAAGGGCTAAATGGCTGGTTAACACATAAAGCTGATAAAGATAAATGGTGGTCTGATACCTTCTCCTTCCTTAACCCCGCCAACTGGTTTAAAGGTATTGGGGGTTGGCGCATGGGAATTTTCCAAGGAATATTACAGGTACTGTAGCCCTAATACTATTGGTGATATACATGGTAATTAAGCTTGTTCTTACTTGTGTGACCCGCCTTTCAAATAGAATGAAGAAAACTGATGAGCAACCTATCATGCTTCTCTACGATGAGGAAGAACAAAAGGAAACACCATTCAACATGGTTCCCCCTCCTAGCTATGATGCCATGCAGAGATAGGGTAAGATTAGGGATGAGCGAACTCGAACTGTATAGTTCGGGTTTGTACCGAATTTTGGGGTGCCACAACAGTACAGCGGTAACGAGAGATTTAGCGAATTTTGGGGTGCCACAACAGTACAGCGGTAACGAGAGATTTAGCGGGATATAAATTTGAGGCCTAGTATTTAGGCGCTGGGTGACCGGTATGGATTTACTAACAGAATTAGACTTGGAAATGCACAGTAGCGTGTGTGTGAATTATTCTGAATGACCCTATGTGCACCTTGAATATTATATACCCTTTTAGGGATAGATTTCAAATAGCTCTGATATAGCAGAAACCACTAAATTATGAAATTGCTAAATTGGGAATTGTATTTCAACCCTGAACAAAAAATGTGCTTTGACGGACACTAAATAACTTGCCCAGCCACAATAGTACAGCGGTAACGACAGATTTAGCGGGATATAAATTTGAGGCCTAGTATTTAGGCGCTAGGTGACCGGTATGGATTTAGTGACAGAATTAGACTGGGATATGGCCAAAAAATAACCACACTATTGCTGGTTAAATGCACTTGGTGTGACAGCTTGACCAACCACACTACTGAGGGTTAAATGCACTTGGTGACGGGCGCAGCTTGCCCCTGATGTAGTATATGGCCAAAAAATGAACAGTCTATTGCTGGTTAAATGCACTTGGTGTCACAGCTTGACCAACCACACTACTGAGGGTTAAATGCACTTGGTGACGGGCGCAGCTTGCCCCTGATGTAGTATATGGCCAAAAAATGAACAGACTATTGCTGGTTAAATGCACTTGGTGACGGGCGCAGCTTGCCCCTGATTTAGTATATGGCCAAAAAATGAACAGACTATTGCTGGTTAAATGCACTTGGTGTGATAGCTTGACCAACCACACTACTGAGGGTTAAATGCACTTGGTGACGGGCGCAGCTTGCCCCTGATGTAGTATATGGCCAAAAAATAAACAGACTATTGCTGGTTAAATGCACTTGGTGTGACAGCTTCACCCTGATGTAGGCTTTAGCCAAAAAGCAACCACACCATTGAGGGTTAAATGCACTTGGTGACAGGCGCAGATTGCCCCTGATGTAGTATATGGCCAAAAAATAAACAGACTATTGCTGGTTAAATGCACTTGGTGTGACAGCTTCACCCTGATGTAGGCTTTAGCCAAAAAACAACCACACCATTGAGGGTTAAATGCACTTGGTCGCAGCTTGGATGCACTTGGTCGCAGCACCGCACAAGACACAAAATGGCCGCCGATCACCCCAGAAAAATGTGACTGACAAACGGTCTGGGCAGCCTAAAAACAGTGAGCAATTGAGTATCAGCAGCTCAATGATGCACAGCTGCAGATCGATCAATTAATCAAGTGCTTTGGAGGAGTTAATCAGCCTAATCTCGCCCTACTGTCGCAGCCGCAACCTCTCCCTAAGCTAATCAGAGCAGAGTGACGGGCGGCGCTATGTGACTCCAGCTTAAATAGAGGCTGGGTCACATGGTGCTCTGGCCAATCACAGCCATGCCAATAGTAGGCATGGCTGTGACGGCCTCTTGGGGCAAGTAGTATGACGCTTGTTGATTGGCTGCTTTGCAGCCTTTCAAAAAGCGCCAAGAAAGCGTCACAAAAGCGCCAAGAAAGCGACGAACACCGAACCCGAACCCGGACTTTTACGAAAATGTCCGGGTTCGGGTTCGGTGTTCGTCGCTTTCTTGGCGCTTTTGTGACGCTTTCTTGGCGCTTTTTGAAAGGCTGCAAAGCAGCCAATCAACAAGCGTCATACTACTTGCCCCAAGAGGCCGTCACAGCCATGCCTACTATTGGCATGGCTGTGATTGGCCAGAGCACCATGTGACCCAGCCTCTATTTAAGCTGGAGTCACATAGCGCCGCCCGTCACTCTGCTCTGATTAGCTTAGGGAGAGGTTGCGGCTGCGACAGTAGGGCGAGATTAGGCTGATTAACTCCTCCAAAGCACTTGATTAATTGATCGATCTGCAGCTGTGGATCATTGAGCTGCTGATACTCAATTGCTCACTGTTTTTAGGCTGCCCAGACCGTTTGTCAGTCACTTTTTTCTGGGGTGATCGGCGGCCATTTTGTGTCTTGTGCGGTGTTGCGACCAAGTGCATCCAAGCTGCGACCAAGTGCATTTAACCCTCAATGGTGTGGTTGTTTTTTGGCTAAAGCCTACATCAGGGTGAAGCTGTCACACCAAGTGCATTTAACCAGCAATAGTCTGTTTATTTTTTGGCCATATACTACATCAGGGGCAATCTGCGCCTGTCACCAAGTGCATTTAACCCTCAATGGTGTGGTTGCTTTTTGGCTAAAGCCTACATCAGGGTGAAGCTGTCACACCAAGTGCATTTAACCAGCAATAGTCTGTTTATTTTTTGGCCATATACTACATCAGGGGCAAGCTGCGCCCGTCACCAAGTGCATTTAACCCTCAGTAGTGTGGTTGGTCAAGCTATCACACCAAGTGCATTTAACCAGCAATAGTCTGTTCATTTTTTGGCCATATACTAAATCAGGGGCAAGCTGCGCCCGTCACCAAGTGCATTTAACCAGCAATAGTCTGTTCATTTTTTGGCCATATACTACATCAGGGGCAAGCTGCGCCCGTCACCAAGTGCATTTAACCCTCAGTAGTGTGGTTGGTCAAGCTGTGACACCAAGTGCATTTAACCAGCAATAGTCTGTTCATTTTTTGGCCATATACTACATCAGGGGCAAGCTGCGCCCGTCACCAAGTGCATTTAACCCTCAGTAGTGTGGTTGGTCAAGCTGTCACACCAAGTGCATTTAACCAGCAATAGTGTGGTTATTTTTTGGCCATATCCCAGTCTAATTCTGTCACTAAATCCATACCGGTCACCTAGCGCCTAAATACTAGGCCTCAAATTTATATCCCGCTAAATCTGTCGTTACCGCTGTACTATTGTGGCTGGGCAAGTTATTTAGTGTCCGTCAAAGCACATTTTTTGTTCAGGGTTGAAATACAATTCCCAATTTAGCAATTTCATAATTTAGTGGTTTCTGCTATATCAGAGCTATTTGAAATCTATCCCTAAAAGGGTATATAATATTCAAGGTGCACATAGGGTCATTCAGAATAACTTCACACACACGCTACTGTGCATTTCCAAGTCTAATTCTGTTAGTAAATCCATACCGGTCACCCAGCGCCTAAATACTAGGCCTCAAATTTATATCCCGCTAAATCTCTCGTTACCGCTGTACTGTTGTGGCTGGGAAAGTTATTTAGTGTCCGTCAAAGCACATTTTTTGTTCTGGGTTGAAATACAATTCCCAATTTAGCAATTTCATAATTTAGTGGTTTCTGCTATATCAGAGATATTTTAAATCTATCCCTAAAAGGGTATATAATATTCAAGGTGCACATAGGGTCATTCAGAATAACTTCACACACACGCTACTGTGCATTTCCAAGTCTAATTCTGTCACTAAATCCATACCGGTCACCCAGCGCCTAAATACTAGGCCTCAAATTTATATCCCGCTAAATCTCTCGTTACCGCTGTACTGTTGTGGCTGGGAAAGTTATTTAGTGTCCGTCAAAGCACATTTTTTGTTCTGGGTTGAAATACAATTCCCAATTTAGCAATTTCATAATTTAGTGGTTTCTGCAATATCAGAGCTATTTGAAATCTATCCCTAAAAGGGTATATAATATTCAAGGTGCACATAGGGTCATTCAGAATAACTTCACACACACGCTACTGTGCATTTCCAAGTCTAATTCTGTTAGTAAATCCATACCGGTCACCCAGCGCCTAAATACTAGGCCTCAAATTTATATCCCGCTAAATCTCTCGTTACCGCTGTCCTGTTGTGGATGGGAAAGTTATTTAGTGTCCGTCAAAGCACATTTTTTGTTCTGGGGTGAAATACAATTCCCAATTTAGCAATTTCATAATTTAGTGGTTCCTGCTATATCAGAGCTATTTGAAATCTATCCCTAAAAGGGTATATAATATTCAAGGTGCACATAGGGTCATTCAGAATAACTTCACACACACGCTACTGTGCATTTCCAAGTCTAATTCTGTCACTAAATCCATACCGGTCACCCAGCGCCTAAATACTACGCCTCAAATTTATATCCCGCTGAATTTGAATACAATACATTGGGCCAAATAATATTTTTGTTGTTGTGGTGAACCATGACAATGAGGAAAACATCTAGTAAGGGACGCGGACGTGGACATGGTCGTGGTGGTGTTAGTGGACCCTCTGGTGCTGGGAGAGGACGTGGCCGTTTTGCCACATCCACACGTCCTAGTGTACCAACTACCTCAGGTCCCAGTAGCCGCCAGAATTTACAGCGATATATGGTGGGGCCCAATGCCGTTCTAAGGATGGTAAGGCCTGAGCAGGTACAGGCATTAGTCAATTGGGTGGCCGACAGTGGATCCAGCACGTTCACATTATCTCCCACCCAGTCTTCTGCAGAAAGCGCACAGACGGCGCCTGAAAACCAACCCCATCAGTGTGTCACATCACCCCCATGCATACCAGGGAAACTGTCTCAGCCTCAAGTTATGCAGCAGTCTCTTATGCTGTTTGAAGACTCCGCTGGCAGGGTTTCCCAAGGGCATCCACCTAGCCCTTCCCCAGCGGTGGAAGACATAGACTGCACTGACGCACAACCACTTATGTTTCCTGATGATGAGGACATGGGAATACCACCTCAGCATGTCTCTGATGATGACGAAACACAGGTGCCAACTGCTGCGTCTTTCTGCAGTGTGCAGACTGAACAGGAGGTCAGGGATCAAGACTGGGTGGAAGACGATGCAGGGGACGATGAGGTCCTAGACCCCACATGGAATGAAGGTCGTGCCACTGACTTTCACAGTTCGGAGGAAGAGGCAGTGGTGAGACCGAGCCAACAGCGTAGCAAAAGAGGGAGCAGTGGGCAAAAGCAGAACACCCGCCGCCAAGAGACTCCGCCTGCTACTGACCGCCGCCATCTAGGACCGAGCACCCCAAAGGCAGCTTCAAGGAGTTCCCTGGCATGGCACTTCTTCAAACAATGTGCTGACGACAAGACCCGAGTGGTTTGCACGCTGTGCCATCAGAGCCTGAAGCGAGGCATTAACGTTCTGAACCTGAGCACAACCTGCATGACCAGGCACCTGCATGCAAAGCATGAACTGCAGTGGAGTAAACACCTTAAAAACAAGGAAGTCACTCAGGCTCCCCCTGCTACCTCTTCTGCTGCTGCCGCCTCGGCCTCTTCCTCTGCCTCTGGAGGAACGTTGGCACCTGCAGCCCAGCAAATAGGGGATGTACCACCAACACCACCACCACCTCCGTCACCAAGCGTCTCAACCATGTCACACGGCAGCGTTCAGCTCTCCATCTCACAAACATTTGAGAGAAACCGTAAATTCCCATCTAGCCACCCTCGATCCCTGGCCCTGAATGCCAGCATTTCTAAACTACTGGCCTATGAAATGCTGTCATTTAGGCTGGTGGACACAGACAGCTTCAAACAGCTCATGTCGCTTGCTGTCCCACAGTATGTTGTTCCCAGCCGCCACTACTTCTCCAAGAGAGCCGTGCCTTCCCTGCACAACCAAGTATCCGATAAAATCAAGTGTGCACTGCGCAACGCCATCTGTAGCAAGGTCCACCTAACCACAGATACGTGGACCAGTAAGCACGGCCAGGGACGCTATATCTCCCTAACTGCACACTGGGTAAATGTAGTGGCAGCTGGGCCCCAGGCGGAGAGCTGTTTAGCGCACGTCCTTCCGCCGCCAAGGATCGCAGGGCAACATTCTTTGCCTCCTGTTGCCACCTCCACCTTCTCGGCTTCCTCCTCCTCTTCTTCCACCTGCTCATCCAGTCAGCCACACACCTTCACCACCAACTTCAGCACAGCCCGGGGTAAACGTCAGCAGGCCATTCTGAAACTCATATGTTTGGGGGACAGGCCCCACACCGCACAGGAGTTGTGGCGGGGTATAGAACAACAGACCGACGAGTGGTTGCTGCCGGTGAGCCTCAAGCCCGGCCTGGTGGTGTGTGATAATGGGCGAAATCTCGTTGCAGCTCTGGGACTAGCCAATTTGACGCACATCCCTTGCTTGGCGCATGTGCTGAATTTGGTGGTGCAGAAGTTCATTCACAACTACCCCGACATGTCAGAGCTGCTGCATAAAGTGCGGGCCGTCTGTTCGCGCTTCCGGCGTTCACATCCTGCTGCTGCTCGCCTGTCTGCGCTACAGCGTAACTTCGGCCTTCCCGCTCACCGCCTCATATGCGACGTGCCCACCAGGTGGAACTCCACCTTGCACATGCTGGACAGACTGTGCGAGCAGCAGCAGGCCATAGTGGAGTTTCAGCTGCAGCACGCACGGGTCAGTCGCACTACAGAACAGCACCACTTCACCACCAATGACTGGGCCTCCATGCGAGACCTGTGTGCCCTGTTGCGCTGTTTCGAGTACTCCACCAACATGGCCAGTGGCGATGACACCGTTATCAGCGTTACAATACCACTTCTATGTCTCCTTGAGAAAACACTTAGGGCGATGATGGAAGAGGAGGTGGCCCAGGAGGAGGAGGAGGAGGAGGAGGAAGAGGGGTCATTTTTAGCACTTTCAGGCCAGTCTCTTCGAAGTGACTCAGAGGGAGGTTTTTGGCAACAGCAGAGGCCAGGTACAAATGTGGCCAGCCAGGGCCCACTACTGGAGGACGAGGAGGACGAGGATGAGGAGGAGGTGGAGGAGGATGAGGATGAAGCATGGTCACAGCGGGGTGGCACCCAACGCAGCTCGGGTCCATCACTGGTGCGTGGCTGGGGGGAAAGGCAGGACGATGACGATACGCCTCCCACAGAGGACAGCTTGTCCTTATCCCTGGGCAGCCTGGCACACATGAGCGACTACATGCTGCAGTGCCTGCGCAACGACAGCAGAGTTGCCCACATTTTAACCTGTGCGGACTACTGGGTTGCCACCCTGCTGGATCCACGCTACAAAGACAATGTGCCCACCTTACTTCCTGCACTGGAGCGTGATAGGAAGATGCGCGAGTACAAGCGCACGTTGGTAGACGCGCTACTGAGAGCATTCCCAAATGTCACAGGGGAACAAGTGGAAGCCCAAGGCCAAGGCAGAGGAGGAGCAAGAGGTCGCCAAGGCAGCTGTGTCACGGCCAGCTCCTCTGAGGGCAGGGTTAGCATGGCAGAGATGTGGAAAACTTTTGTCAACACGCCACAGCTAACTGCACCACCACCTGATACGCAACGTGTTAGCGGGAGGCAACATTTCACTAACATGGTGGAACAGTACGTGTGCACACCCCTCCACGTACTGACTGATGGTTCGGCCCCATTCAACTTCTGGGTCTCTAAATTGTCCACGTGGCCAGAGCTAGCCTTTTATGCCTTGGAGGTGCTGGCCTGCCCGGCGGCCAGCGTTTTGTCTGAACGTGTATTCAGCACGGCAGGGGGCGTCATTACAGACAAACGCAGCCGCCTGTCTACAGCCAATGTGGACAAGCTGACGTTCATAAAAATGAACCAGGCATGGATCCCACAGGACCTGTCCGTCCCTTGTCCAGATTAGACATTAACTACCTCCCCTTAACCATATATTATTGGACTCCAGGGCACTTCCTCATTCAATCCTATTTTTATTTTCATTTTACCATTATATTGCGAGGCTACCCAAAGTTGAATGAACCTTTCCTCTGTCTGGGTGCCGGGGCCTAAATATATGCCAATGGACTGTTCCAATGTTGGGTGACGTGAAGCCTGATTCTCTGCTATGACATGCAGACTGATTCTCTGCTGACATGAAGCCAGATCCTCTGTTACGGGACCTCTCTCCTCTGCCTGTGTGCTGGGCCTAAATATATGCCAATGGACTGTTGCAGTGGTGGCTGACTTGAAGCCTGATTTTCTGCTATGACATGCAGACTGATTCTCTGCTGACATGAAGCCAGATCCTCTGTTACGGGACCTCTCTCCTCTGCCTGTGTGCTGGGCCTAAATATATGCCAATGGACTGTTGCAGTGGTGGCTGACGTGAAGCCTCATTCTCTGCTATGACATGCAGACTAATTCTCTGCTGACGTGAAGCCAGATTGTCTGTTACGGGACCTCTCTCCTCTGCCTGTGTGCTGGGCCTAAATATATGCCAATGGACTGTTGCAGTGGTGGCTGACGTAAAGCTTCATTCTCTGCTATGTCATGCAGACTAATTCTCTGCTGACATGAAGCCAGATTGTCTGTTACGGGACCTCTCTCCTCTGCCTGTGTGCTGGGCCTAAATATATGCCAATGGACTGTTGCAGTGGTGGCTGACGTGAAGCCTCATTCTCTGCTATGACATGCAGACTAATTCTCTGCTGACGTGAAGCCAGATTGTCTGTTACGGGACCTCTCTCTTCTGCCTGTGTGCTGGGCCTAAATATATGCCAATGGACTGTTGCAGTGGTGGCTGACGTGAAGCCTCATTCTCTGCTATGACATGCAAACTAATTCTCTGCTGACGTGAAGCCAGATTGTCTGTTACGGGACCTCTCTCCTCTGCCTGTGTGCTGGGCCTAAATATATGCCAATGGACTGTTGCACTGGTGGCTGACGTGAAGCCTGATTCTCTGCTATGACATGCAGACTGATTCTCTGCTGACATGAAGCCAGATCCTCTGTTACGGGACCTCTCTCCTCTGCCTGTGTGCTGGGCCTAAATATATGCCAATGGACTGTTGCACTGGTGGCTGACGTGAAGCCTGATTCTCTGCTATGACATGCAGACTGATTCTCTGCTGACATGAAGCCAGATTGTCTGTTACGGGACCTCTCTCCTCTGCCTGGGTGCTGGGCCTAAATTTATGAAAATGGACTCTTACAGTGGTGGGTGACGTGAAGCCTGATTCTCTGCTATGACATGCAGACTAATTCTCTGCTGACATGAAGCCAGATTGTCTGTTACGGGACCTCTCTCCTCTGCCTGGGTGCCGGGCCTAAATATCTGAGAATGGACTTTTCCAGTGGTGGGTGACGGGAAGCCAGATTCTCTGCTATGGGACCTCTCTCCAATTGATTTTGGTTAATTTTTATTTATTTAATTTTTATTTTTATTCATTTCCCTATCCACATTTGTTTGCAGGGGATTTACCTACATGTTGCTGCCTTCTAGCCCTTTCCTGGGCTGTTTTACAGCCGTTTTAGTGCCGAAAAGTTCGGGTCCCCATTGACTTCAATGGGGTTCGGGTTCGGGACGAAGTTCGGATCGGGTTCGGATCCCGAACCCGAACATTTCCGGGAAGTTCGGCCGAACTTCTCGAACCCGAACATCCAGGTGTTCGCTCAACTCTAGGTAAGATGAATCCCGCGGTACTATCATAGGCCCTGAAACCGGGAGCTTATCTATTAGAGGTAAGTTGTCACCACTGCAGGTGAAGAGGATACAAAGGGTCTGCCCAGTGAATTCGTTAGGTAGGTTCTAGAGGGGGATTCCGAGAGTGCCAGCACTATCGGGGAGTGATCTGACCATTGACCATTGAATAGTTCCAATTTCCACAGCGGAGGTCATGTCTATAAGGGATCGGCTCACCCAAAACATATCAATCCGGGAGTAAGTTTTATGGACCCCGGAGTAAAATGTGTTATCTTTTTCATTGACATGCAGGATATGCCATATATCATATAAGTCCCGGGCCCACGCTAGTTTTGCCACTAAGATCTTGCGGGATGTGTGGCCTGCTGTGGTATCTAATAAGGCGTTGCATATGGCATTGAAATCACAACAGATCAATACATGGCCCTTCTGCACATTTTGTAGTTTGCCTAGTAGACGCCGGAGGAAGCGTTCTGTGTGTGAATTGGGCGCATAAACATTCATTATAGTGTATTCTATATTGTTAAAGAGGCAATGTACAATTATGTATCTACTATGCGGATCAATCCAGATTCGGATTGCCACTGACGTTCTAAAGGTAATAAGTACACCTCTTTTTTTCTTGCGGAAGGATGAGTGAATTATAAGTCCCTGTGGTGGAGCTTGGGTGGGTTGGGGGATGATATATGGGTCTCCTGCAGGCAAACAATATCGCAGCCTTGGGACTTCAACTCCCGCCACATCATCGACCGCTTGAATGGGCTGTTCAGTTCCGTCACATTTAAAGAGAGGCATTTAAGTACCATCTCCGATTACATAAGGGGGATAGAGACGTAAGCTGGTTCCAGTTATCTCAGTTTGGGGGGATTGAACAGCTAGAAAAGTCCTTATGAAGGGAGGAACGCAGGGCCAGCAGCATATCTTTCAGTGTATTTTCGGAGGCTGCTTTATCTGAGGTTTGAAATTTAGAAAATACATCTTTGTCCTCCGTGGGGGTAAGATGGAACAATGTGGTGTTGTTCATTATGACATTTTCAATGCACAGTGAACACCGTGATTTCAAAACCCCAAAATTGTATATTTTTATTTTCAATTTAACCCCACAAAGATTTTTTTTTCTATTTTCCAGTAACAGACATGGTAAATTGAATGGTACTCTTAAATATTACAACTTATCCTCCGAAAATAAGCCCTCATATGGCTTTATGAATGGAAAATTGGGAGGAAAAAATGAAAATTCAAAATAAAAAATGGGCCCGTACTATATGCTCTGAAAACAATACAAAAAATGAAGAACTTTCAAAAATGGACTGAGAATAAATATAAAAAATTTCACATTGAAATTGTAAATGGCTCTGTTCTGTCAAATAGAAAACTACTGAAAGAACATAAATTATTTTTAACATTGTAGACATGAATCCCTTTAAAAAAAAAGAATGATTTCCATATATCAAGTGTAAAATCGAAAACTATACAAATATATACTATGAACCAGATGGTATTTCACTTTAAAAACATGTTAATACCAGATGGGCTGAATATGGTGGATGGATCAAACATGGCGGCAGAATTATCGCCATAAAGGACAGGAAATCGAGCAGCTGCCATATAATATGCTGTCCAAAAAGGGACTGTTGCTGGTATGGGGTTTCGCTGGTTAGGTGCGTGGCACAATATGCCAATTATTGCTGTTGTGGCCTGGAATCTCCCAAAAATGCACATTTCTATGAGAATTACATAAAGGGGCCACATGGGGCCAATAGTTGACCAATATATATATTTTACTTAAAGTTATACTTACCTGTAACCCTTGCATCCTGAAATTACATATGAAGAGTACTGTACCTTGTGGTGCAGCAGATGTCCGGGAGTTAAATCCACTGAACTGTTAAAAGATGAGAGAAAAATGGTCATGGGGCATTCCCGGAGTGACATAAGAAGAAAGCCCCACCCATCTACCCCCTGGTTGCAAACCCAATTCCAACCAATCTCCTGCCCTAAAGGCGGAAGAACCCTTCTTTTGCCATCTACTTTTCCTCCTTTTCCACATCATACCAATTATATATCATCAGGAACATCCAGCTTCTCATCTCTCTGCATTTTGTAGACTTTTCTAGGACATGGAGACTTTGAAGGATGATTTGGAAGTAGTAAAGCCAGAAAAATATGAGGATGGTCATCATTAAGACCTGGCCTCCTTAAGTGGTGCATAGTCAACTACATTGAAAGAGAGGGACTCTGGGAGATGCAGCAGTTCCCAGGCAACTGTCTGTTGACCATAGTGTACAGTAACTGTACCAGTAATGTAACAGATTAACTATGAATGTCGCAGCAGTTTAACAATATGCAGACAGCAATATATTAGACAGCTATTTAATACTGAGGCACAGTAATTTCTATATATAAAATAAGAGATTAACTGGGATTGTGGCAGCAGATGAACAAGTGTCACAACCATGGTCATGGCCGTGACTCCTGGAACCGCATGCAGTTGCCTGCGGTCTGGTCTTGTTGTCAATCACAGGTGAGGGCTGAAGTATGTTGCCTCACCTGTGGTTGCCGCTGGCAACATATTGTATTTGGCAGTATAGCAGCCCGAGCTGTTGCTAGGCAGCTTGCTGCCAAGTTGTGGTTGCACCTGGCAACTTGTGTTATATGTGTGCACTTTCCCTGTTTGGTGTGCACGGGGTTTATTTGTGTGTGCACTTTCCCTTTAAGTGGCTTCACTACCCTGTCTGGTGTTGGAAGGGTTAATTCCCTTTCCAGTGTGTGTCTGTGTGGGTGTGGCTACTTGGGCTATTTAGCCTCAGTTGAGACATGAAGCTGAGGGGTACTCCAGCCTTGTGGTAAGCTGGAGTCATCCTCCTGGTCTTATACCATCTGCCAGTGAGGGCCACCCTTGTGGTCATAAAAGTTATGTGTGATGTTTATTTTATGATCTTGTGATGTCTTATCTTACTGCAGCTATGGATATGGGTTCCTGTGTGTTTGTGTGTGTGTTGTGTCCTTTTATGTTTGGTATGGACATTCAGCATGTGACTGTGAGCACAGGATCCAGTCAGTGTGTCTGTGGCAGGTAGGTGTGGAAGTGGTTTCACTCACCTGCCATATCCATAGGCTGTTTATGTTTCCCCTTCCTTGCAGTGTGGCCAGTTTAGACTCCTGTTCTTCCGTGTCTAGGAGGAACAGGCTGTCTTACCGGGATCTGCTGAGGGCTAGTAGGGACCCGAGGTTCCTGAGTATGAGCCCTCCTACCATCTGGATTGGCTTATACAGTTAGGAGTCAGGGTCAGAGTTAGGGGGCGCTGTAGGAGGTGACCTGCTCCCTAATTCTGTTGTCCTGGCCAAGCAGCTTCCACATACGTGTAACATCGCACGGCTGAGGGTTTCCCCCATCCTCAGCCGTGACAACAAGATGCACACGCTGATTACACTCAACCTGCACTGTCTCTGCAGTCTCCCTATGCTTGCCGTATGCTCTCTCCACAGTGTCTACAAACTCTCCCTACAATCTCCCTACACCAGGCATGGCCAACCTAAGGCTCTCCAGCTGTTGCAAAACTACAACTCCCAGCATGCCTACACTGCCTACAGCTATCAGCCTACAGCAGGGCATGGTGGGAGTTGTAGTTTTACAACAGCTGGAGAGCCGCAGGTTGGCCATCCCTGCCCTACACTGTCCCTGCACTCTCCCTATCCAATAGCTTTTGGCAACACTGTCCCTAGCGCATTAGTGCTTGTCACATTTCTCCCTATGTTCAGTTCACAGTGGAAAGGCGGAGACCATGCAGGATGAGGCTTTTTATGGGGCTGTGACATCACAGGGGGTGACTGTCTGCTGATTGGCTAGCTGCACGGCATTATGGGTCATATTGTGTTTCTGGGCTTATAGTGTATCCAGAAGGTACAAGTGAGTTCAATGCAGCAGGAGACCCTGGCATTGAACTCACTTGTACCTTCTGCACGTGCGCCAGATAACTTGCCCGGCACCCTCACTCGCAGTGCACCTGCGTCCCTTATTCAACACCAGCGTCTCCTGCTGCGCCTGCGCCGGCTCGGGAGGATCGGGGACTGTAAAGGTGATTGACAGATGATTATAAAGTTGTTTTTACATGGTTTAAAATGCGGACAGGGGGTACTCTTATGTGATTGGAATACACTTTAATAGACCTATGAATGCATAGGAATAACTAAATATGTTTATCGGGCCTGTCAGTGTCCCTTTAAGTATTTTCATTGTTTTAATTTCTGGAGAACCCCTTTAATCTTCCATGACCAGAGTAGGCAAAGTATAGTATTTCTAACCCTTAGGCCTCTTTTACACTGGGGTGTGCGGCCCGTGGTCGTGCTGCGGCCCGCAAAATGCGGGCCACAATGCACGAGCACAGTCCGTGGGGCAGCCGCAGCGGATCGCAGACCCATTCACTTGAATGGGTCTGCGATCCGTCCGTTGCGCAAAAAGATAGGACATGTTCTATCTTTTTGCAGAACGGAAGTACGGGATGAAACCCCACGGAAGCACTCTGTAGTGCTTCCGTAGGGTTCCGTTCCGTGGTTCCGTACTGCACCATTCCGCATCTCCGGATTTGCGGACCCATTCAAGTGAATGGGTCCGCATCCGTGATGCGGAATGCCCACGGAACGGCGCCCGTGTATTGCGGCCCGCAGTTTGCGGGCCGCAATACAGCAACGGGCCGCACACGCCAGTGTGAAAGAGGCCTTATGCAAATTATATGACCTTCCAAGCATCTGTATGGTCTTCATCTTCCATATGTTGTTTGCTTCCTTCTCTTCCTGCTCACTTTCCATGTACTGGATTTTGTGTGAGTAACTGTGAGTTGGTCGAGCCTGACATTTGGCAGATTGCCCTGGATCTTATTTTCAAATTTCTGTTCTCAGCAGCCGAGCTCCTTGAAGAAAAAAACAATTATAGGCAGGTGGAATATCTCTCTAAAAACTCTGCTATTACCTCAGACATAAAAACGATAAGCTGCATCGGTAAAAAGGTTGCTGGCGGCTACAGGAGGGGATCCCGCATCCGCTAAACAAAGAAAACTGCCCCAATGCTTTCCAAAGGCAAATACACAAAACATTAATGTGCAGCTTTAATCATTGTGAGAGCCGAGCACAGGTTTGGCAAGATTTATCCCTTTGGCCCCTTTCACACGGGCGAGTTTTCTGCGCAGGTGCAATCTGTGAGGTGAACGCATTGCACCAGCACTGAATCATGACCCATTCATTTCTATGGAGTTGTGTACATCGCTGCATGTTCTATAGGCCCATAGAAATGAATGGGGCTGCGTGAAAATCGCATAGCATCCGCAAGCAAGTGCGGATGCGATACGATTTCCATGCATGATTGCTAAGGAGACTATGCATGAGCGACCCGGGTCCCCATTTACTTTATTATTTTCCATTATAACATGGTTATAATGGAAAATAATATCATTCTTTAATACAGAATGCAAAGTGAAATGTCACTTGAGGGTTAAAAAATAATAAAAACATTACTCACCTCATCCACTTGATTGCGCAGCCGGTATCCTCTTCTTTTGGATACCGGCTACGCAATCAAGTGGATGAGGTGAGTAATGTTTTTATTATTTTTTAACCCTCAAGTGACATTTCACTTTGCATTCTGTATTAAAGAATGCTATTATTTTCCATTATAACCATGTTATAATGGAAAATAATAAAATGAATAGAACACCTAACCCAAACCCGGTGAAGAAGTCCAGGTTCAGGTCTGAGTACCACATTCAGTTTTTTCTCACGCGCGTGCAAAACACATTGCACTCGCATGGAAAAAACTGAACATCGGAACGCAATCGCAGAAAAAACTGACTGCAATTAGGCGCTTACTCGCGCGGGTTTCCAGCAATGCACGCAGAACACATCCGGCCCTCACCCGCGGCGCCCATGTGAAGGGGGCTTTAGACAAAGAAAAAATAAACTTTCAGAGGTACAAGGGATTTTCCTGTTATTTCTAATTAAACCAAAATATTGAATTCAGTTCGCATAATAAATCCAGGCAACCTTTTCCATGTGCCCCATTTGGAATTATGGACATTATAGGAGCAAATTTTCTAACTCGAGGGGGTCTCTGTTAGCCAGGGCAGGGAGACACTGAAAGCAGCTCCTGCTCTAGTAACTGGGTGTAACCGAGCACTTTGTAATACTACACTCTAGCTGAGTGCTGCACGTACTGTAACTTCTTGTGATGGCAGGTAGTGCTCAGCTGTGATTGGTTGGGTTTGTTGGGCCAGATTCATGGTGATCACTACTGAGCACCTGCAGGTCTGCCTTTGAAGACCGTTGGGGCAAACCTTTCTGGTCCACTACACAGCAGGTTACCTAATCTGTTCTTGGCTAGGGTCGGAAGAGGTGGCCTCAGCACAGGAGTATATAGAGCTACTACTACTTTATGCATGCTCTGCATGTATTTGGATATTTTTGAGGCTTTTTGTAGAAAAAAAAAGAAGAAAAAAGTTGCTTGATGTAAGACAATGTTAGTTTTATTGGAAATTGGGCTACCAGCAATCAACTGTAGCTGAGCACAAAAAGCCATTGGTATCTGTTGTTTTATTTACTGATAATTTTTGTAAAAAAATAAAATGCTGGGTGATCTTCACCCAGGACCAGAGACTTACTGTTAGGGCTCATGCACACAAACGTCTTTTCTTTCCGTGTCCGTTCCGTTTTTTTGCGGACTGTATACGGAACCATTCACTTCAATGGGTCTTCAAAAAAACTGAGGCTACTCTGTGTGCATTCCGTTTCTGTATGTCCGAATTTCCGTCCCGCAAAAAAATAGAACATGTCCTATTATTGTCCGCATTACGGACAAGGATAGTACTGTTCTGTTAGGGGCCAGCTGTTGTGTTCCATTTTTTGTGGACCGCAAAATACATGCGGTCGTGTGCATGAGGTCATATACTCACATTTTACTATTTTGCGTTCTATGCATTTTTTGCCTTTTAATAAGTAGGCATAATCACAATGTAAGGAATAAACTTATGTGGGCACATTGTGCATTTATAATTGGTTTCTATAGGGATAGACAAATTATTATTGGTCCCCACCCCCCTTCCTTTCGTTTGATATCTGATTTTTTTTTTACATATACTGATGTAGTAATGTACCTATATGTCATTTTCAGTCTGTCCGAGTTTAGGTCATATTTTGCATGAATGCATCCAATAGAGGTTGGTTAATGCATTCTCGAAATCACCTTTAAAGGATCAGTTTAATGCTCTGTGCAGTCTATTAAAGGGGTTGTTTCACCTCAGCAAGTGGGATTTATCATGTAGAAAAAGTTAATACAAGGCACTTACTAATGTTTTGTGATTGTCCATATTGCCTCCTTTGCTGGCTGGATTTATTTTTCCATCACATTATACACTGCTTGTTTTCAGGGGTTACAGCCACCGCTGCAGCGCGGATACGAGGTGGCCGGGGCGGGAGCTGCTGAGCTTGAATGTCTATGTGCACTCCCATGGTCCCATTTCATATGGTGTGCAAGCACGGCTACCGCTGCTGGATCGCAGGGTGGTCATATCCTATTGAATATACTGCTTAAATTTCCATTGAATGAAACTGAAAAAGAAGCTGTGTGATCACGTATACGGAACCATTCATTTCAATGGGTCCGCAAAAGATGGGGACAGCACTCTGTGTGCTGTCCGCATCTGTCTCTCCGTTCTGTGGCCCCGTACAAAATTATGAGACATGTCCTATTCTTGTCCGTTTTGTGGACAAGAATAGGCATTTCTATAATGGGCCTCCTGTTTTGTTCCACACACGGACGGCATCTGTTTTTTTGCGGATCCGCAATTTACAGACCGCAAAAAACAGCACGGTCATGTGCATGAGCCCATAAGTTAAATGGGAAAGATCTGCACCTGTACTGTGTTTAGAGCCACACCTGGTTTTGGAAATCACTGACCAAACACTGACGTGTGAATGAGGAATTAAGAACATTCTAGTCAACCTCTTTCCAACCTGACATGGCTGCTCACTAGCAATAAATAAGAGCACATGTTATCGCTACTCTAGTGATTTTCGTCTTCTTTGTGTGGTGGCAACTTGATTAGGATTGTAGGTATGAGCTCATACAGCTTTCACAATGAGACCAATACAAGCTGGTATCATGGAAAATATGCCTTATTTTATTCAAGTTACATTCACTTATATAAAAGGTATGAGGTAGACAAAAGGGATGTTCCTTAAGAAAAGGTAATTGGCTCCTTAACTAGATGGGAGTAGTTCACCAACTTCAACCCTGAGTTTATTGGTACATTTGAAAGTAGCAAACTAAACTTCCATCCTCCCCCCTACAGTGATCTTAGAACAAAGAAATGTACATGAGGCTCACATAGCTAATTAGCTGCCCTCCAGTCAGGGCCGTCTTTAATATTGATTGGACCCTGGGCAAAAATTTACTTGGGCCCCCTGGATCCCGCCTTCCCACACCTTAGCAGGCAATCACTCCCTCCACCACAACACACACACAAAAAATCCACACATCTGGTAGAGTACAGTGATATAAATACTTCCAGTTCTGAAGACTCCAGCGGCTCAGGATCAGTGCTCTGGGCAGCTGGGCTCAGGCTGGAAGTGGGCACCGCTCTGCAGGAAGGAGACCAGGGCTCGACTCACCCTAGTGTTACAGTGCACCCCAGCACCCCACACTATGCAGTATAGCACCCTATAGTGTACAGCAACCCACAGTATGCAGTATAGCACCCTATAGTATACAGCACCACACAGTATGCAGTATAGCACCCCACACTATACAGTACCCCACAGTGTATAGTAGAGCAGTATAGCAGCCCACAGTATACAGCACCACACAGTATGCAGTATAGCACTCCACACTATAACAGTACCCCACAGTATATAGTAGAGCAGTATAGCAGCCCACAGTATACAACACCTCACAGTATACAGTACAGCAGTATAGCACCTCACCGTATACAGCACCCCAAACTATACACGATACAGCAACCCACACTATACAGCCCCCCACACTATACAGTACAGCCGTATAGCACTCCACAATATACAGCACCCACAGTATACAGTATACAGCCCCCCACAGTATACAGTACAGCAGTATAGCACTCCACAATACACAGCACCCACAGTATACAGTATACAGCCCCCCACAGTATACAGCCCCCCAAAGTATACAGTACAGCAGTATAGCACTTCACAATATACAGCACCCACAGTATACAGTATACAGTATACAGCCCCCCACAGTATGCAGTACAGCAGTATAGCACTCCACAATATACAGCACCCACAGTATACAGTATACAGCCCCCCAAAGTATACAGTACAGCAGTATAGCACTTCACAATATACAGCACCCACAGTATACAGTATACAGCCCCCCACAGTATACAGTACAGCAGTATAGCACTCCACAATATACAGAACCCACAGTATACAGCCCCCCACACTATACAGTACAGCAGTATAGCACTCCACGATATACAGCACCCACAGTATACAGCCCCCCCACAGTATACAGGCCCCCACAGTATACAGCACCACACTATACAGTAGTTTACAGTATATTAGCATAACAGCCCCTTTCACCTTTTTCTGATGTAATCGTCACAAAAAAAGCTCCACAGTTAATGCAAACTTCTACAGCAACACTCCTGGTAGAAAGGACCTTGATGACCTCATAGCCATGTGACCAGTAAAATTGCTAGGTTACTGGTCACATGGTGATGATGTCATCTAAGGTCCTAGAGAATCACAGCTCTCACAGTACGCTACCTGGAGCACCGGCAGGCATGGCAGCACCCCCCTGTGTAGCTGACAGCCTGACACCCGGGGCAGTGGCTAGCAGGGCTCAAGAGGCAGCTGCCTTGGGCCCCCTAGGAGCAACTGGGCCCGGGGCAGCTGCCCCTTTTGCCCCTTGTTAAAGACGGCCCTGCCTCCAGTGGTCAAGAGTGAATAATACAATATATATATATATATAGAGAGAGAGAGAGAGAGAAAGAAAACCTGTCACACACATAGCGAATACTTTATATATATTATACGTATATATATGTTTTTCTACTACTACAAGGCTGGATTCACACTTATGGTATACGCAAACATGGCATAAACACTGCAGATTCTCTGCAGCAGAATTGCATGTGACACAATATCACCCCCCCCCCCAAGTCTCTTATCCCTTCCTTTTCTACTCTCTCTAGTGACGTGTTTCTAGTGTTCTACTAGTTACTGTTATGACGAAATTTCCGTAACTCCACTTACTTTATTTGAGCATTGTAACAAGTAAGGTAATTCATGTACCATTTTTGGCCTTCATTCTGCCGTAATGACCCTCTGCACTGACACAGTGAGTTTATTTCCTCTGTTGTGCTGTTTATACTACCTTACTTTGAAAACAATAAACAGATTTTGAATCGAAAAGAATTGCATGTGACAAATCCACAACATTTACAGTAGCAGAGAAGTGGATGGGATTTTTAACCCTTCCCGACGCAGCCATTTTCCGTTTTGCATTTCGCTTTTTACATCCTGCCTTCTAAACTCCATAACTTTTTTTTATTTTCCCATTTACTTGGCTGTATGAAGGCTTATTTCTTTATTTTTTACAGGACGAGTTGTACTTTCTAATGGCACCATTTATTATTCCATAGGATGTGTTCGGTCGATTCGGTTGTATTGGAAAAATGCAACTACGCCAATGTTTAATGGGTTTCATTTTTATAATATTCACTGTGCAGTAAAAATTACACTATAGGGGACATTTATCAAGACTGGAGTTCCTACACACCAAAGGGCTACCAGCAGTTTACAATTTTTTTTGTTAAAAGTGTTCCTCTGCTGAAATCTACAGCGATCAGCTGTAACTAGGGATGAGCGAACTCGAACTGTATAGTTCGGGTTCGTACCGAATTTTGGGGTGTCCGTGACACGGACCCGAACCCGGACATTTTCGTAAAAGTCCGGGTTCGGGTTCGGTGTTCGTCGCTTTCTTGGCGCTTTTGTGACGCTTTCTTGGCGCTTTTTGAAAGGCTGCAAAGCAGCCAATCAACAAGCGTCATACTACTTGCCCCAAGAGGCCATCACAGCCATGCCTACTATTGGCATGGCTGTGATTGGCCAGAGCACCATGTGACCCAGCCTCTATTTAAGCTGGAGTCACATAGCGCCGCCCGTCACTCTGCTCTGATTAGCGTAGGGAGAGGTTGCGGCTGCGACAGTAGGGCGAGATTAGGCAGATTAACTCCTCCAAAGGACTTGATTAACTGATCGATCTGCAGCTGTGGATCATTGAGCTGCTGATCCTCAATTGCTCACTGTTTTTAGGCTGCCCAGACCGTTTGTCAGTCACATTTTTCTGGGGTGATCGGCGGCCATTTTGTGTCTTGTGGTGCGCCAGCACAAGCTGCGACCAAGTGCATTTAACCCTCAATGGTGTGGTTGTTTTTTGGCTAAAGCCTACATCAGGGTGAAGCTGTCACACCAAGTGCATTTAACCAGCAATAGTCTGTTCATTTTTTGGCCATATACAAAATCAGGGGCAAGCTGCGCCTGTCACCAAGTGCATTTAACCCTCAATGGTGTGGTTGTTTTTTGGCTAAAGCCTACATCAGGGTGAAGCTGTCACACCAAGTGCATTTAACCAGCAATAGTCTGTTCATTTTTTGGCCATATACAAAATCAGGGGCAAGCTGCGCCTGTCACCAAGTGCATTTAACCCTCAATGGTGTGGTTGTTTTTTGGCTAAAGCCTACATCAGGGTGAAGCTGTCACACCAAGTGCATTTAACCAGCAATAGTCTGTTCATTTTTTGGCCATATACAAAATCAGGGGCAAGCTGCGCCTGTCACCAAGTGCATTTAACCCTCAATGGTGTGGTTGTTTTTTGGCTAAAGCCTACATCAGGGTGAAGCTGTCACACCAAGTGCATTTAACCAGCAATAGTCTGTTCATTTTTTGGCCATATACAAAATCAGGGGCAAGCTGCGCCTGTCACCAAGTGCATTTAACCCTCAATGGTGTGGTTGTTTTCTGGCTAAAGCCTACATCAGGGTGAAGCTGTCACACCAAGTGCATTTAACCAGCAATAGTCTGTTTATTTTTTGGCCATATACTACATCAGGGGCAAGCTGCGCCCGTCACCAAGTGCATTTAACCCTCAGTAGTGTGGTTGGTCAAGCTGTGACACCAAGTGCATTTAACCAGCAATAGTCTGTTCATTTTTTGGCCATATACTACATCAGGGGCAAGCTGCGCCCGTCACCAAGTGCATTTAACCAGCAATAGTGTGGTTATTTTTTGGCCATATCCCAGTCTAATTCTGTCACTAAATCCATACCGGTCACCCAGCGCCTAAATACTAGGCCTCAAATTTATATCCTGCTAAATCTCTCGTTACCGCTGTCCTGTTGTAGCTGGGAAAGTTATTTAGTGTCCGTCAAAGCACATTTTTTGTTCTGGGTTGAAGTACAATTCCCAATTTAGCAATTTCATAATTTAGTGGTTTCTGCTATATCAGAGCTATTTGAAATCTATCCCTAAAAGGGTATATAATATTCAAGGTGCACATTGGGTCATTCAGAATAACTTCACACACACCCGCTACTGTGTATTTTCAAGTCTAATTCTGTCACTAAACCCATACCTGTCACCCAGCGCCTAAATACTAGGCCTCAAATTTATATCCTGCTAAATCTCTCGTTACCGCTGTCCTGTTGTAGCTGGGAAAGTTATTTAGTGTCCGTCAAAGCACATTTTTTGTTCTGGGTTGAAATACAATTCCCAATTTAGCAATTTCATAATTTAGTGGTTTCTGCTATATCAGAGCTATTTGAAATCTATCCCTAAAAGGGTAGATCATATTGAAGGTGCACATAGGGTCATTCAGAATAACTTCACACACACCCGCTACTGTGTATTTCCAAGTCTAATTCTGTCACTAAACCCATACCTGTCACCCAGCGCCTAAATACTAGGCCTCAAATTTATATCCCGCTAAATCTCTCGTTACCGCTGTCCTGTTGTAGCTGGGAAAGTTATTTAGTGTCCGTCAAAGCACATTTTTTGTTCTGGGTTGAAGTACAATTCCCAATTTAGCAATTTCATAATTTAGTGGTTTCTGCTATATCAGAGCTATTTGAAATCTATCCCTAAAAGGGTATATAATATTCAAGGTGCACATTGGGTCATTCAGAATAACTTCACACACACCCGCTACTGTGTATTTTCAAGTCTAATTCTGTCACTAAACCCATACCTGTCACCCAGCGCCTAAATACTAGGCCTCAAATTTATATCCTGCTAAATCTCTCGTTACCGCTGTCCTGTTGTAGCTGGGAAAGTTATTTAGTGTCCGTCAAAGCACATTTTTTGTTCTGGGTTGAAGTACAATTCCCAATTTAGCAATTTCATAATTTAGTGGTTTCTGCTATATCAGAGCTATTTGAAATCTATCCCTAAAAGGGTATATAATATTCAAGGTGCACATTGGGTCATTCAGAATAACTTCACACACACCCGCTACTGTGTATTTTCAAGTCTAATTCTGTCACTAAACCCATACCTGTCACCCAGCGCCTAAATACTAGGCCTCAAATTTATATCCTGCTAAATCTCTCGTTACCGCTGTCCTGTTGTAGCTGGGAAAGTTATTTAGTGTCCGTCAAAGCACATTTTTTGTTCTGGGTTGAAATACAATTCCCAATTTAGCAATTTCATAATTTAGTGGTTTCTGCTATATCAGAGCTATTTGAAATCTATCCCTAAAAGGGTAGATCATATTGAAGGTGCACATAGGGTCATTCAGAATAACTTCACACACACCCGCTACTGTGTATTTCCAAGTCTAATTCTGTCACTAAACCCATACCTGTCACCCAGCGCCTAAATACTAGGCCTCAAATTTATATCCCGCTAAATCTCTCGTTACCGCTGTCCTGTTGTAGCTGGGAAAGTTATTTAGTGTCCGTCAAAGCACATTTTTTGTTCTGGGTTGAAGTACAATTCCCAATTTAGCAATTTCATAATTTAGTGGTTTCTGCTATATCAGAGCTATTTGAAATCTATCCCTAAAAGGGTATATAATATTCAAGGTGCACATTGGGTCATTCAGAATAACTTCACACACACCCGCTACTGTGTATTTTCAAGTCTAATTCTGTCACTAAACCCATACCTGTCACCCAGCGCCTAAATACTAGGCCTCAAATTTATATCCTGCTAAATCTCTCGTTACCGCTGTACTGTTGTTGCTGGGCAAGATATTTAGTGTCCGTCAAAGCACATTTTTTGTTCTGGGTTGAAATACAATTCCCAATTTAGCAATTTCATAATTTAGTGGTTTCTGCTATATCAGAGCTATTTGAAATCTATCCCTAAAAGGGTATATAATATTCAAGGTGCACATTGGGTCATTCAGAATAACTTCACACACACCCGCTACTGTGTATTTCCAAGTCTAATTCTGTCACTAAACCCATACCTGTCACCCAGCGCCTAAATACTAGGCCTCAAATTTATATCCTGCTAAATCTCTCGTTACCGCTGTACTGTTGTTGCTGGGCAAGATATTTAGTGTCCGTCAAAGCACATTTTTTGTTCTGGGTTGAAATACAATTCCCAATTTAGCAATTTCATAATTTAGTGGTTCCTGCTATATCAGAGCTATTTGAAATCTATCCCAAAAAGGGTATATAATATTCAAGGTGCACATAGGGTCATTCAGAATAACTTCACACACACGCTTCTGTGCATTTCCAAGTCTAATTCTGTCACTAAATCCATACCGGTCACCCAGCGCCTAAATACTAGGCCTCAAATTTATATCCCGCTGAATTTGAATACAATACATTGGGCCAAATAATATATTTGTTGTTGTGGTGAACCATAACAATGAGAAAAACATCTAGTAAGGGACGCGGACGTGGACATGGTCGTGGTGGTGTTAGTGGACCCTCTGGTGCTGGGAGAGGACGTGGCCGTTCTGCCACATCCACACGTCCTAGTGTACCAACTACCTCAGGTCCCAGTAGCCGCCAGAATTTACAGCGATATATGGTGGGGCCCAATGCCGTTCTAAGGATGGTAAGGCCTGAGCAGGTACAGGCATTAGTCAATTGGGTGGCCGACAGTGGATCCAGCACGTTCACATTATCTCCCACCCAGTCTTCTGCAGAAAGCGCACAGATGGCGCCTGAAAACCAACCCCATCAGTCTGTCACATCACCCCCATGCATACCAGGGAAACTGTCTCAGCCTCAAGTTATGCAGCAGTCTCTTATGCTGTTTGAAGACTCCGCTGGCAGGGTTTCCCAAGGGCATCCACCTAGCCCTTCCCCAGCGGTGAAAGACATAGAATGCACTGACGCACAACCACTTATGTTTCCTGATGATGAGGACATGGGAATACCACCTCAGCATGTCTCTGATGATGACGAAACACAGGTGCCAACTGCTGCGTCTTTCTGCAGTGTGCAGACTGAACAGGAGGTCAGGGATCAAGACTGGGTGGAAGACGATGCAGGGGACGATGAGGTCCTAGACCCCACATGGAATGAAGGTCGTGCCACTGACTTTCACAGTTCGGAGGAAGAGGCAGTGGTGAGACCGAGCCAACAGCGTAGCAAAAGAGGGAGCAGTGGGCAAAAGCAGAACACCCGCCGCCAAGAGACTCCGCCTGCTACTGACCGCCGCCATCTGGGACCGAGCACCCCAAAGGCAGCTTCAAGGAGTTCCCTGGCATGGCACTTCTTCAAACAATGTGCTGACGACAAGACCCGAGTGGTTTGCACGCTGTGCCATCAGAGCCTGAAGCGAGGCATTAACGTTCTGAACCTGAGCACAACCTGCATGACCAGGCACCTGCATGCAAAGCATGAACTGCAGTGGAGTAAACACCTTAAAACCAAGGAAGTCACTCAGGCTCCCCCTGCTACCTCTTCTGCTGCTGCCGCCTCGGCCTATTCTGCTGCTGCCGCCTCGGCCTCTTCCTCCGCCTCTGGAGGAACGTTGGCACCTGCCGCCCAGCAAACAGGGGATGTACCACCAACACCACCACCACCACCTCCGTCACCAAGCGTCTCAACCATGTCACACACCAGCGTTCAGCTCTCCATCTCACAAACATTTGATAGAAAGCGTAAATTCCCACCTAGCCACCCTCGATCCCTGGCCCTGAATGCCAGCATTTCTAAACTACTGGCCTATGAAATGCTGTCATTTAGGCTGGTGGACACAGACAGCTTCAAACAGCTCATGTCGCTTGCTGTCCCACAGTATGTTGTTCCCAGCCGGCACTACTTCTCCAAGAGAGCCGTGCCTTCCCTGCACAACCAAGTATCCGATAAAATCAAGTGTGCACTGCGCAATGCCATCTGTAGCAAGGTCCACCTAACCACAGATACGTGGACCAGTAAGCACGGCCAGGGACGCTATATCTCCCTAACTGCACACTGGGTAAATGTAGTGGCAGCTGGGCCCCAGGCGGAGAGCTGTTTGGCGCACGTCCTTCCGCCGCCAAGGATCGCAGGGCAACATTCTTTGCCTCCTGTTGCCACCTCCTCCTTCTCGGCTTCCTCCTCCTCTTCTTCCACCTGCTCATCCAGTCAGCCACACACCTTCACCACCAACTTCAGCACAGCCCGGGGTAAACGTCAGCAGGCCATTCTGAAACTCATATGTTTGGGGGACAGGCCCCACACCGCACAGGAGTTGTGGCGGGGTATTGAACAACAGACCGACGAGTGGTTGCTGCCGGTGAGCCTCAAGCCCGGCCTGGTGGTGTGTGATAATGGGCGAAATCTCGTTGCAGCTCTGGGACTAGCCAATTTGACGCACATCCCTTGCTTGGCGCATGTGCTGAATTTGGTGGTGCAGAAGTTCATTCACAACTACCCCGACATGTCAGAGCTGCTGCATAAAGTGCGGGCCGTCTGTTCGCGCTTCCGGCGTTCACATCCTGCCGCTGCTCGCCTGTCTGCGCTACAGCGTAACTTCGGCCTTCCCGCTCACCGCCTCATATGCGACGTGCCCACCAGGTGGAACTCCACCTTGCACATGCTGGACAGACTGTGCGAGCAGCAGCAGGCCATAGTGGAGTTTCAGCTGCAGCACGCACGGGTCAGTCGCACTACAGAACAGCACCACTTCACCACCAATGACTGGGCCTCCATGCGAGACCTGTGTGCCCTGTTGCGCTGTTTCGAGTACTCCACCAACATGGCCAGTGGCGATGACACCGTTATCAGCGTTACAATACCACTTCTATGTCTCCTTGAGAAAACACTTAGGGCGATGATGGAAGAGGAGGTGGCCCAGGAGGAGGAGGAGGAGGAGGAGGAAGAGGGGTCATTTTTAGCACTTTCAGGCCAGTCTCTTCGAAGTGACTCAGAGGGAGGTTTTTGGCAACAGCAGAGGCCAGGTACAAATGTGGCCAGCCAGGGCCCACTACTGGAGGACGAGGAGGACGAGGATGAGGAGGAGGTGGAGGAGGATGAGGATGAAGCATGGTCACAGCGGGGTGGCACCCAACGCAGCTCGGGTCCATCACTGGTGCGTGGCTGGGGGGAAAGGCAGGACGATGACGATACGCCTCCCACAGAGGACAGCTTGTCCTTACCCCTGGGCAGCCTGGCACACATGAGCGACTACATGCTGCAGTGCCTGCGCAACGACAGCAGAGTTGCCCACATTTTAACCTGTGCGGACTACTGGGTTGCCACCCTGCTGGATCCACGCTACAAAGACAATGTGCCCACCTTACTTCCTGCACTGGAGCGTGATAGGAAGATGCGCGAGTACAAGCGCACGTTGGTAGACGCGCTACTGAGAGCATTCCCAAATGTCACAGGGGAACAAGTGGAAGCCCAAGGCCAAGGCAGAGGAGGAGCAAGAGGTCGCCAAGGCAGCTGTGTCACGGCCAGCTCCTCTGAGGGCAGGGTTAGCATGGCAGAGATGTGGAAAACTTTTGTCAACACGCCACAGCTAACTGCACCACCACCTGATACGCAACGTGTTAGCAGGAGGCAACATTTCACTAACATGGTGGAACAGTACGTGTGCACACCCCTCCACGTACTGACTGATGGTTCGGCCCCATTCAACTTCTGGGTCTCTAAATTGTCCACGTGGCCAGAGCTAGCCTTTTATGCCTTGGAGGTGCTGGCCTGCCCGGCAGCCAGCGTTTTGTCTGAACGTGTATTCAGCACGGCAGGGGGCGTCATTACAGACAAACGCAGCCGCCTGTCTACAGCCAATGTGGACAAGCTGACGTTCATAAAAATGAACCAGGCATGGATCCCACAGGACCTGTCCGTCCCTTGTCCAGATTAGACATTAACTACCTCCCCATAACCATATATTATTGGACTCCAGGGCACTTCCTCATTCAATCCTATTTTTATTTTCATTTTACCATTATATTGCAAGGCTACCCAAAGTTGAATGAACCTCTCCTCTGCCTGTGTGCTAGGCCTAAATATATGCCAATGGATTGTTGCAGTGGTGGCTGACGTGAAGCCTCATTCTCTGCTATGACATGCAGACTGATTCTCTGGTGACATGAAGCCAGATTGTCTGTTACGGGACCTCTCTCCTCTGCCTGGGTGCTGGGCCTGAATTTATGACAATGGACTGTTGCAGTGGTGGCTGACGTGAAGCCTGATTCTCTGCTATGACATGCAGACTGATTCTCTGCTGACATGAAGCCAGATCCTCTGTTGCGGGACCTCTCTCCTCTGCCTGGGTGCTGGGCCTAAATTTATGAAAATGGACTGTTGCAGTGGTGGGTGACGTGAAGCCTCATTCTCTGCTATGACATGCAGACTGATTCTCTGCTGACATGAAGCCAGATCGTCTGTTACGGGACCTCTCTCCTCTGCCTGGGTGCTGGGCCTAAATTTATGAAAATGGACTCTTACAGTGGTGGGTGACGTGAAGCCTGATTCTCTGCTATGACATGAAGACTGATTCTCTGCTGACATGAAGCCAGATCCTCTGTTACGGGACCTCTCTCCTCTGCCTGGGTGCTGGGCCTAAATATCTGACAATGGACTGTTGCATTGGTGGCTGACGTGAAGCCTGATTCTCTGCTATGATATGAAGACTGATTCTCTGCTGACATGAAGCCAGATTGTCTGTTACGGGACCTCTCTCCTCTGCCTGGGTGCTGGGCCTAAATTTATGAAAATGGACTGTTGCAGTGGTGGGTGACGTGAAGCCTCATTCTCTGCTATGACATGCAGACTGATTCTCTGCTGACATGAAGCCAGATTGTCTGTTACGGGACCTCTCTCCTCTGCCTGGGTGCTGGGCCTGAATTTATGACAATGGACTGTTGCAGTGGTGGCTGACGTGAAGCCTGATTCTCTGCTATGATATGAAGACTGATTCTCTGCTGACATGAAGCCAGATTGTCTGTTACGGGACCTCTCTCCTCTGCCTGGGTGCCGGGGCCTAAATATCTGAGAATGGACTGTTCCAGTGGTGGGTAACGGGAAGCCAGATTCTCTGCTATGATATGAAGACTGATTCTCTGCTGACATGAAGCCAGATTGTCTGTTACGGGACCTCTCTCCTCTGCCTGGGTGCTGGGCCTAAATTTATGAAAATGGACTCTTACAGTGGTGGGTGACGTGAAGCCTGATTCTCTGCTATGACATGAAGACTGATTCTCTGCTGACATGAAGCCAGATTGTCTGTTACGGGACCTCTCTCCTCTGCCTGGGTGCCGGGGCCTAAATATCTGAGAATGGACTGTTCCAGTGGTGGGTGACGGGAAGCCAGATTCTCTGCTATGGAACCTCTCTCCAATTGATTTTGGTTAATTTTTATTTATTTAATTTTTATTTTAATTAATTTCCCTATCCACATTTGTTTGCAGGGGATTTACCTACATGTTGCTGCCTTTTGCAGCCCTCTAGCCCTTTCCTGGGCTGTTTTACAGCCGTTTTAGTGCCGAAAAGTTCGGGTCCCCATTGACTTCAATGGGGTTCGGGTTCGGGACGAAGTTCGGATCGGGTTCGGATCCCGAACCCGAACATTTCCGGGATGTTCGGCCGAACTTCTCGAACCCGAACATCCAGGTGTTCGCTCAACTCTAGCTGTAACCTCTGACATTACCTGGCTGCACCACTACAGGTAAAATTAAAGGGGTATTCCCATCTGCATGATCATATGTCAAAAGTTTACACTAGTGCTATATATCATTTTTGTAATTTGCTTCTATTATTTAAAATGCAGTTATTTTGATATTTTCCCTTCCCTCTTACCCCATTGTTTACATGTGGTAACCCATAGATACGGCCACCGCTCCATGGCCGCATATATGGGCCGCGCTTGCGCAGACCGCTCTCCCTTTTCACCCAGGCGGCCAGCGATTCAGATGACTACGTGAACGCTGCTGCGCACGTCGTCTTTCCTCACTGCCACAGAGCCGCGTTGTCCCTCCCCTGCCGGCAGCCCTTAATGTGCCAGTTTATTTTATAGATGGCCCCACTGAGCAAGCAAGCGATCCCCCGCCCTCCCACTTTTATTTTCAGGGTAGCCGAGCGGTTTTAGCAGAGTGTCAGCACACAGCTGACACTCTGCATGAAACGGCGGACATCTGTGCTGGCACAGATGCCAGCCGTTTAACCCCTTCCATGCCGCAGTCCATGGGGGCCGGTCCATGGGGCGCTCCCTCCCTCCCCCATAAGCCGCTGCTCTGTTGTGGCAGAGGCTGATGGTTACCATGGCAACCAGACTCCTTTACATGTTTCCAGCTTGTCATGGTAAAGCTGAGCCGGATCAGGCTTTTGCTAAAGGCAGAAGTCTGATCAGACTAAGTGTAAAGTCACAATACATTACAGTACACTATATAGTTTACTGTAGGAAATTATATAGGCATCAGACCCACTGGATCTTCAAGAAGTGGGTCTGGATCAAACAAAAAAAAAAAGTGAAAACAAAAGTTACATAGTAACATAGTATATAAGGCCAAAAAAAGACATTTATCCAGAGTAAGGCAAAAAAAAAAAACTGTGAGGTAGAAGCCAATTTTCCCCACTTAAGGGGGAAAAAATGTATTCCCGACTCCAATAAGGCAATCAGAATAACTCCCTGGATCAACGACCACTCTCTAGTAACTATAGCCTGTAATATTATTACACTCCAGAAATTAATCCAAGCCCCTCTTGAACTCTTTTAGTGAACTCAACATCACCACCTCCTCAGGCAGAGAGTTCCATAGTTTCACTGCTCTTACCGTAAAGAATCCTTTTCTATGTTTGTGTACAAACCTTCTTTCCTCCAGACACAGATGAAGTCCCCTCATCACAGTCATAGTCCTGGGGATAAATAGATGATGGGAGAGATCTCTGTACTGACCCCTGAAATATTTATACATTAGATCTCCGCTCAGTCGTCTTTTTTATAAAGTGAATAACCCTAATTTTGATAATATTTCAGGGTACTGTAGTTGCCTCATTCCAGTTATTACTTTAATTGCCCTCCTCTGAACCCTCTTCAGCTCTGCTATGTCTGCCTTGTTCACAAGAGCCCCGAACTGTACACAGTACTCCATGTGTGGTCTGACTAGTGATTTGTAAAGTGGTAGGACTATGTTCTTATCACGGGCATCTATGCCCCTTTTGATGCAACCCATTATCTTATTGGCCTTGGCAGCAGCTGCCTGACACTGGTTCACAGTCCTTTTCCATGTCAGTGTTACCTTATGTTTTACCATTTAGTATGTACGGGTGTTTGCATTATTCCTACCCATGTGCATAACTTTACATTTGTCAGTGTTAAACCTCACCTTCCACTTCTCTGACCAAGCCTCTAATCTATCCAGATCCCTCTGTAGCAGTATACTGTCCTCATCAGTGTTAATTACTCTGTAAAAATTTATATTCTACTGTGCAAGCCTTCTACAAGATCATTAATAAATATATTGAAGAATATAGGGCCCAATACCCTTGAGGTACTCCACTAGTGACAGTGACCCAATCTGAGTGTGTACTACCGTTAATAACCACCCACTGTTTTCTATCACTGAGCCAGTTACTTACCCACATACAGACGTTTTCTCCCAGTCCGAGCATTCTCATTTTTTATTCTAACCTTTTATGTGGTACAGTGTCAAATGCTTTGGAGAAGTCCAGATACACGACATCCATTGATTCACTGCTGTCAAGTCTAGAACTTACCTCCTCATAGAAACTGATTAAATTAGTTTGACATGACCGATCCCTCATGAAGCCATGCTGATATATTGTTATTTGCTTGTTTTCATTGAGATCCTCCACGATAGCATCTCTTAGAAAACCTTCAAACAGTTTACCCACAACAGATGTTAAACTTGCCGGCCTATAGTTTCCGGGGTCTGTTTTTGCACCTTTTTTGAATATTGGCACCACATTTGCTATGCGCCAATCATGTGGAATGCTCACTGTCAGTATAGAATCTGTAAATATCAGAAATAAGGGTCTGGCTATGACATTACTTAATTCTCTTAGGATACAGGGGTGTATGCCATCTGGTCCTGGCGATTTGTCTATTTTAATCTGGGAATTTACTTTTACATTCTGCATTTTTATTTGACAGTTTATTTTCCTCAGTGAATACAGTGGAGAAAAAAAATATTTAATAGCTTTGCTTTCTCCTCATCGCTCTCTGCGACTCCCCCCTCATTGCTCTGTAGAGGACTGACACCTTCATATTTATACTTTTTACCATTTATATAATTGAAGAACATTTTAGGGTTAGTTTTGCTCTCTTTGGCAATTAATCTCTCGGTCTCTAGTTTGGCGGCTTTTATTCGTTTTTTACATATTCAATTTTTTTCAGTTTTTTTTTTATAGTTTCAATCGTTTTTCAGTGCTTCCTGGCTCCCCTCCTGTTTTAGTGATTTAAATGCTTTCTTTTTGTCATTTATTGCCTTCTTAACAGTTTTATTTATCCACATTGGTTTCTTTTTGTTCCTTAACCTTTTATTCCCATACGGTATGTACCTCTCACAATTAGATTTTAGGATGCTTTTAAAAATATCCCATTTTGTTGCTGTATTTTTATTTTTGGGGACTTTGTCCAAGTTAGTTACGTCTATGGCCTCTCTTAGTTGGCTAAAGTTTGCTTTTTTGAAGTTTGGTATTTTTGTTCCTCCCTGTAAAAATGCTTGTTTGAGGGATAATTGGAAGGTTATAACTTTATGGTGACTATTTCCCAGATGTCCCCCAACCTGCACATCTGTTCTGTCAGGTCTATTGGTTAATACTAAGTCCAATATGGCCGTCCCTCTAGTCGGGTCTTGAACCAGTTGGGAAAGGTAATTGTCTTTGGTTATTGCCAAGAACCTGTTTCCTTTATGAGATGTACAGCTTTCAGTTTCCCAGTCTACATCTGGGTAGTTAAAGTCACCCATAATAACCACCTCATTATAATTTGCCGCCTTGTCTATCTCGTTTAGAAGTAGAGTTTCTGTGGACTCTGGTATATTAGGTGGTTTATAATAAAATCCTATTCGTATTTTATTATTGTTTTTGCCTCCAAGTATTTCTATCCTCAGTGACTCCACATATTCATGTCCCTCACTTATATCTTCTCGGACTGTGGGCTTTAGACAGGACTTTACATAGAGGCAGACCCCTCCCCCTCTCCGGTTTTGACAATCCTTTCTAAACAGACTGTAACCCTGTACATTAACTGCCCAGTCATAGCTATCATCCAGCCATGTCTCAGTTATTCCCACTATGTCATAGTCTCCTTACACATCACTAATTCCAGTTCACCAGTTTTATTAGTCAGGCTTCTGGCATTAGTATACATACAATTAAGAGGTTTATGTATATATATATTTTCCCCTACACCTTTTCGTTCTGAACTGTTCTAGTCCTTCCTTCCATTCCTCCTCCAGTCCCACTACCTTGCCCCCGGTCTCTATCTGCACTATCTTCCCATCCTATAACGTAATTACCCTCCCCCCCAGTCCCTAGTTTAAGCACTCCTCCAACCTTCTAGCCATCTTCTCCCCCAACACAGATGCCCCTTCCCCATTGAGGTGCAGCCCATCCCTACGATAGAGCCTGTAGCCGACACTGGAGTCGTCCCAGTTCTCCAGGAACCCAAACCCCTCCTTCCTACACCAGTTCTTGAGCCACTTGTTAACCTCCCTAATCTCCCGCTGCCTTCGTGTGGCTCGTGGTAAAGGCAGTAAAAAAAAAAAAAAATACACTACACACGTTTGATATCACCACTTCCGTAACAACCTGAACTATAAAAGAGTCATGTTACTTTCCACGCCATGAAAAAAAAAAATATGATGAAAATGAAATTTTGCCCACCTGACTTCCCAAAAAAGGTAATAAAAGTAATCAAAAAAGTCGTATGTACGCCAAAATGGTACCAATAAACCGTCACCTCCTCCCGCAAAAAATTAGCCCCTACATGAGACAATCGCCCAAAAAATAATCTAAATATGGCTCTGACTATGGAGACACTAAAACATTTTTTTTCTTCTAAAATGCTTTTATTGTGTTAAAGTAAAATAAATAACAAAAAGTATACATATTAGGTATTGCCGAGTCCGTAAGAACCTGCTCTATAAAAATATCACATGACCCAATCCCTCAGGTGAACACCATAAAAAAAAACTGTGCCAAAAAAGCAATTTTTTGTCACCTCACATCACAAAAAGTGTAATACCAAGTGATCAAAAAGGCATATGCCTCCAAAATTAGTACCAATCAAACCGCCATCTCATCTCACAATAAATGAGTCCCTACCTAAGACAATCGGTCAAAAATTAAAAAAGCTATCACTCTCAGACAGTGGAGACACTAAAATATGTATTTTTTTTTACTTCAAAACTGCCTCTTTCAGACGGGCGAGCATTCCATTCGGGTGCAATGCGTGAGGTGAACGCATTGCACCCGCACTAAATCCAGACCCATTCACCTCAATGGGGCTGTGTACAAGAGCAGGGATTTTCACGCATCACTGGTGTGTTGCGTGAAAATCTCAAAAAGCTCGATATTGTGCGTTTTTCACATGGTTATAAGGGAAAATAATAGCAATCTTAATACAGATTGCTTAGTAAAATGTCCATTGAGGGGTTAAAAATAATAAACAAATTTACTCACCCCATCCACTTGGTTGAGTGATGGACCATGTGATGAGCGCAGTGATGTCATCAAAGGTCCTTTAGCCAGGTCCTGAAGAAAGTAGAAAGAAGAGGAGATCCGCTACGCGACCAAGTGAATGGGGTGAGTTCAATTTGTTTATTATTTTTAACCCCTCAATGGATATTTTACTAAGCATTCTGTATTAAGAATGCTCTTATTTTCCCTTATAACTATGTTATAAGGGAAAATAATAAAATCTACAGAACACCTAACCTAAACCCAAACTTCTGTGAAGAAGTCCGGGTTCGGGTCTGGGTACCAAATATGCCGATTTCTCTCACGCATTAAAATGCTTTGCACTCTCGCTGAAAAATTGTGCATTTTCCCTCAACGCACCCGCATCTTGTCTGGCCCTCACAAGCGACGCCCGTGTGAAAGAGGCCTTATTGTGCTAAAGTGAAACAAATTAAAAAAAAGTAAACATATAGGTATCGCCGCGTCTGCAAGAAGCTGCTCTATAAAAATATCACATGACCTAACCCCTCAGGTGAACACCCAAAAAAAATAAAAAATACAGTGCCAAAAAAGCTATTTTTTTTCACCTTACATCACAAAAAGTGTAATACCTGCAACATCCAGGGCACCTCATCCACCATCAGGCCTGGTCCCTAAATACAGAGTGTGCCCCAGAGGACCCCTGTGCCAGCCTCTCCTTCACTGCTGTACGCCTGCCCAGGGTTTTCCTACAGAACTGTGAGTAACCCTCACTTTCCCATAAACCGTGACCTCACAATCGCAATACCCTGCAGGTCTGGCGTACTGCATAAATTGGCATCACGAACAGGATTTACAGATTATTCCTGCTCCATTGTGGAATTAAACTGTGTGCCGTTATTTGCCCATAAAGTGAAAAGCCCTACTTGTTTATTGAAAAATTGCTGGGCCAAAGAACTGTAATAATTAGCGGTGTGAAAACTGTATATTGCATGGACTGTTTTGCTGCTTATTTAGCCACCGCTTGCTTGCTGTCAGTGAAAAGACAGCATTATGCTTAAAAAGATGTCCACCTACAGAAACTGACTGGATTTATTATTGCTGCGTCATCTTTGTACTTTGCTGGCTGGAAGAATTGGCGCCTTCTGCTAAAAGTGCGGGAAAGACTGTGTGTCTGCGCCACCGCCCTGTCTACGAATTTGCATGTCTGCTGAAATAGACTCCGCCTCCCCCATGTTGGAGTACCCGGGAGGCGGCCTCCCGGAGCAGTGGGAGGTCGCAGGCGAGATACTGGGTGCCGCCCTGTCGCTCTCCATAGAAAGATCGAACATGTTGGAAAGTGAGGACTGTTTTGAATTAGTGGCCGCACCTGTTGGATTTAAAATGGATTCTGCTAATAAGGAGCAAGAGGACGCTCCACCAGCCTACTCTCCGGGACCGGAGAGACCCACCTGCCTGTAGCCAGGGGCCCAGTCTGAGCCCTACTTCGGCTCGTGGAAGGACTTCTTCAGGCCCTCTATGCAATGGTCGACACTGATGGCAGAAATGCGGGAGGCCGCCATTAAAAAGACCACTCGCAGCAAGATTTATTTTGAGGAGTTGGCCAAAAAAAATTACGAGCGCCACACTGACACACAACCCCGCCTGGAAAGGAGAATGGGGTTGGTGGTGGCCTTTGACAAGGACCGAGGCTTCGGTTTTATTAAAGACTACACTACCGGCAGGGATCTATACGTAAACCGCAGATCCGTCAAATGGAGCTACCTCCCAGAACATTTACATAATCTCCGCGAGGGAGAGGAGGTAGAGTTTACCCCTGCCGAGGGCCTGCAAGGCCCCTATGCCACCGCTGTGACCCGTCCTAAGCCGAAATCGGAGGATTGGGAAGAGGTCGAGGAATTTGCCAGCCCAGGACGCGAACCAGAGCGTTCCCCAGAGCCGGCCCATACCACCTTCCAGGAGCGGGGCTCTTTCATCGGTCCCAATGTGTTTTGGCAGCCCCTACCCATCGCCGGAGCTGCCCCGTCGGGAGAAAACTATCAGGGAGCTGGAAAATTTGAAGCGGTTCAATACAGCCCTGGACAATATTCGCAATGGAAAGAGTGCGGATGCGACACCAGAACCTGCAGCGGCCGTGCAAGACAAGCCGGATCCCTTAGCTGCACCTGCGGTGACGACAGAGGATCCCAGCAGCGACGCAGAGCCTGAGAGTTTGGACGACCAGATCATCCGACTGGAGCTTCAGTTGCGAGGCCTGCGCCAGCTTGCCACCTTAAGGGTACCGTCTCTGCCGCTGGAAGGAAAAAGTATAGATAAGGACTCAGACGTCTCTGAGCCAAAGGTAAGGGTGCCTATCCCTACCAGCCAGTTACCCCTAGTGACCACCGCTGCTGTTGTGGCGGCAAAGAGACTCACCTATTCCAGACACCGTCACGTGCAAGCCGCAACATCTAAACCCACGGAGCCGCCTGCTGCGGTTATACCTAGACCAACGGAGTCTCCAACTGCGACCATGCCTAGGCCCATGCAGCCACCTGTAATAATTACCCCTAGGCCTATGCGGCCTATACCAGTGAGGGGTCCATTCATGCTTCAATTGCCACCCAATACCATTTTGTGGGCCCATCCGTACGTTTGCAAGCAGAACCGGGATGTGCCACTGATGTACTAAGTGGAACTGATGCACACCTGTGAGTAGGCCTGCCAGGCCATAATACTGCTTCATTTTGTCAAGGGACCCTATTCAAGTGGATTAACCCTTTCAGGACAGGAGTCCTTTGTTTTGGTCCCATGTTGCTGCTGCCAGTTCACCCACGGCTCAGTGGTAGTGGTAGGCCACTGAAATTACCAATTGCTACAGGGCCATCCAGTTTACAGGACCCCCTGCCTGCTTCCAGTATTCTAAAGCCAAGTTGTGCCTATTTTTATTTGCACTTTAACCCTTTTAACCCCCTTTTCAGGTTGATTAAGGGACATTACAGCACTTATTTTATATGCCATTTTAAATGATGTGGACTTTTATGTGCTGTGACTTTTTATGTGCAACCTTGAACTTAAAAGAAATATGCCCAGAGGTTACCCTAATTTAAGTGGGCCTCTGAGATGCTGTTTTATTATGGACTACTGTATTTTATTATAGACTATCCTGGTATCCTTGACACGCTGCACCAGGTCAGCGCACCCTGTTCCCTTATAATATCCCGAGAGAAGAGAACAACGCCCCTTTTCACCGGACTTGTTCCTTAGCCAGCGGAACTGCCTGATATATGTATGTGTATTTGCAAATGTAGATGTGTTGCATTTTGCATTATTTTTGTCTTTCAGGTGCAGTTTCCAGCTGGGCAGGGCCCCTTTTATGTTGCGCCGAGGACGGGCAATGTCATAGCATGGGGTTATGTAGTGTCCCACTAGGCAAAAGTGGGCACTACACAAGGGTCAATTGGGCCACGTTGTCCTTCTACTCCTAAGGGACAGTGGCAGTATATTTAACCGTCCATTTTAATGTATTTTCTATATGCTTTTATGTGTATTGTTCCCCTGTGATATGTGCAGCAGGCCTATTAGGGTGTAATGTAGCATCCTAGACACTAGAGTGGAAGGGAATAGACAGATGTAGCAGAGCTGTATATTCGGCGGTTCAGACACAGTGCTGGTTGTAAAGAGAAATAGACAGATGTAGCACAGCTGTATATAAAGCTGTTCAGCAGCAGTGCTAGTCTGGGAAGGGAATAGACAGATATAGCAGAGCTGTATATGCGGAGGTTCATACACAGTGCTGGTTGTAAAGAGAAATAGACAGATGTAGCAGAGCTGTATATAAAGCTGTTCAGACATAGTACTAGTGGGGTAAGGGAATAGACAGATGTAGCAGAGCTGTATTTGAAGCCGTATCATCCACATTGCTTGGGGGAGATATAAATAGACAGATGTAGTTGTGCGGTATATGAGGCGGTTCAGCCACAGTGCTTGGGGGAGAGATAAATGGACAGATGTAGCAGAGCTCTATATGAAGTTTTTCAAAAACAGTGCTAATGGGGGAGTGGAATAAAGATGTAGCAGAGCTGTATAGGAAGCCATTCAGCCAAACTAATGTTAGGGGACTGGGGAAGACACATGTAGCTGAGCTGTATATGCATCTATACAGATACATAGTGTAAGGTTTATACACAACTGTTGTACAGCTGTAATGGAAACAAATCTGCATCAGTGCTGGTGGGTGGGGGTCATGTTTTAAAAGCACAGATTAAAAGTCTACTAGCTAACATGCTTTTGGGCTCATGTATAGTATACTTTCTGTCTGGGCACTGTAGGTGGAGCCTTTCTCAAGCTTATCCCTTAAAGGGGTTCTGCAGTTTGTTTAAACTGATGATCTATCCTCTGCTTTATATAGATCTTCATATTGGTCTATCAGATGCTGATGATCTATCCAGAGGATAGATCATCAGCATCTGACTGGCAGGGGTCCGACACCCGGGACCCCCGCCGATCAGCTGTTTGAGAAGGCAGTGACACTCCAGCAGCTCCGCGGCCTTGTCACTGTTTACCGCTGGCCCAGTGACGTGACGACTAGTATCAACTTCAAGTGAACGGAGCTAAGCCCCGCCCAGGCAAGTTGATACTAGTCGTGACATCACTGGGCCAGCGGTAAACAGTGAGAAGGCCGCGGCGATGCTGGAGTGCCGCTGCCTTCTCAAACAGCTGATCGGCGGGGGTCCCGGGTGTCGTAACCCCGCCGATGAGATGCTGATCATCTATCCAGAGGATAGATCATCAGTTTAAGGGCTCATGCACACGACCGTATGGCTTTTTCAGTGTTTTGCGGTCCGTTTTTTACGGATCCGTTGTTCTATTTTTTGTTTCCGTTGTGTTTCCGCTTCCTTTCCGTTTCTCCGGTCCGTTTTTCCGTATGCCATATACATTATAAGGTAATTACATTGAAAAAATTGGGCTGGGCATAACATTTTCAATAGATGTTTGCGCAAAAATGGAACGGATATGGAAGACATAGGGATGCATTTCTGTATAAGTTCTGTTTTTTTTTTTTGCGGACCCATTGAATGGAGCCAAGCACCATGATTTGCGGACAAGAATAGGACATGTTCTATCTTTTCACAGTACGGAAATACTGAAACGGAATGCACACAGAGACACTTCAGTTGTTTTTGCTGAACCATTGAAATGAATGGTTCAGTATATGTACCGCATACTGAACTAAAAAAACGGCCAGTATACTGAACGCTAAATACTGTCGTGTGCATGAGGCCTAAACAAACTGCAGAGCACCTTTAATGCAGCAAAAGTGAAGCAGTTGTTAATTTGTTTATTTGTTGTAGCAGTGAACCACTTTGTAGATACTTTAATGTTTCATTTTTTGGATTTGGGATAATCCATTGAAGATGACGGACTCAGTTGATGTTGTGCTACTTATTTTGTCCCTGAGTAATCACTTCCACAACCAATTTACACTATCGTGTCACATCTATTATACACAAGAATGAGTCTTACCACCAAATCTTAGCACCTGTCTATATTTAGTATTGAAGGACTGCTTTGTAGATTGGTGAAGTCATTCGTATATAAAAAGTCCCTCCTTTACCTAGAAATATACAGTGTGACGCAGAATGGTCTTCTGCTGCTTACTATTTTGAGAGGGAAAGTAGAGCTACTGTACATTACACATTGATCGGATGAGAAATTATTATTTTTATTTTTAATAATGCTAAAATCAACATTCACATGGTATGGATTAAAAAAAACGGAAAAGGTTTATCCATAAAGACTGGTCTTGGAGGCACGGGCTATACAGACATTCATACATTAATGGCGTTCTTCGCTTTAGACAATCACTCCCAGCCATCAGCTTGCAGGAAGGATTACATTTCCCCGCAGCACCACGGCTGGGTACATTTAGCATTACACGCTGCATAGTCACGTTAATAGGACAAAAGCAGCACGTATATTTTTTACAATATTAAATGGGTTTTCGAGACTTAGGTCATCAGTATCTGATCAGTGGGGGTCCAACAACTAGGATGTCCACCCTTCAGATTTTTAACCCTTTCAAGAACAGGGGATTTTCCATTTTTTCGTTTTAGTTTTCTACTCCCAGCCCTAACAAAGCCGTAACTTTTTGGGGGTTTCTTTGTGGGCTTGTTTTTTGCAGGACAAGATGCACTTTCTAATGGCACCATTTACAGTTGCATACAATGTGGTGGGAAAAGGGGAAAAATTTTAAATGGGCTGGAACTATAAAAAAAAAACACCATTCCTCCAGTTTTATGGGTGTTTTTTTATACTGTTTCCTATGCAGTAAAACTGACTCGCTAAAGACTTTGATGTTAATTTAATTTTACTTAATTAATGTGTTTTTAATTTTGGGGAAAGGGGCTTGATTTGAATGTTTATATATATATATATATTTTTATATTTTTAAAACCTTTTTTTCACACTTTATTTCAGTTCCCTTAGGTAACTATAACAAGCAATCATTAGATTGCTGATCTCATAGACTCCAATGTATTAGCCCATGAGCAGGTGCCATTTTCAAATGCCCGACTGCCGACGTAAATTTACGTGGAGCGGTTAGAAATAGGTTAAGAACAAACCGGTGCCCACAGCAGCGCCGCGGCCTATACACTTGAATAGGGCTGAGCTGCTTCTAGGCTATTTGACTGATAAAAGTGACGTCACAAAGCCTAGGCTATGATAGGACTTGAATAGGACTGAGCTGTATGGTACATAAGCCATGTGACTAATGAATGTGACAACATTGGCCTAGGATAAGGAGTGGCCTCTTCAATCGGTGGGGGTGCCAGGCGTTGCACCCCACCGATCAGATAAGACATTAATGTTCTACTCCTGGAAAAAAAAACTTTAATGTATTGACAGTATGCAATAAGCTACTGTAGATATAAAGATAAATTACGAAATAAATTAGCACAGAATTTTGAATCTATGTCGTCATCGTACATTAACAATCATTTTAGGCACACATTACATTCATACAAAAAAGAAATACGAAATCGACTCCAACACAAGTTTAATTATAAACCACAGGAATATCATATATCACATTAATAGAATTTCTTATACTCTATATCTGTATTTTTTCAGATTTATAAATAGAACTACAGCAATACTGTTACTGTATGTTGTATGTAACAAGTTTTCCCAAGATGATCAGTGGCGTATGACATTTCCAGAAATAATTTGCACAGACTTTTCACTATCCAGCTAATATGCACAAGCAATTGCTGTTGTACTACCAGTATTAGGCACGTGCTATTGCATTTCTATATTTAGTGCTGACAGAACGTGTTTGCTTGATGTGGAGAGAAGTCATTTGTAAGTAAAAAGTCTGCCCTTTACAAAGTAATATTTGCGGCAGATGGGTCAAGTGTTGCAGACTTTTGTCCAGTGGAAATTAATGCCACTTTTAAAATGTCAAAGGAATTTTTTTTTCTGTATTGAACTCTGGGTGTGAAATAATTAAATCCACCCCTAAAATAAGCATTGAAAACGGTCAATAATTTGGAATAATCACTGTTTATTTTTTTACCTTTATTGTATCAGTCTGAAAGAGAAAGAAGGAAAAGATCAAGAACAGGTTAAAGAGGTTGTCTGCCCCCCCCCCAAAAAAAAAAAATAAATAAATAAGTGAGCATCAGGAAACTGAATACAACAACGAAAAAAAAGCATTCATCTTATGAAAGCCCCTCTGTTCCAGTACCAAGGCTCCCGTCCCCGCTGTTTGGTGGCCGATAGACTGAAGTGATGATGTCTCGTCCGTGGTCATGCGGAATGCTACAGCTGTTCATTGGCTATAGTGGTGAAGAAGACTTCCACAACACTCCAAAAGAGTCTTTGCAACTTAATCTTAGATTTTATTAATATAAAGGTATTACCAGGTTTGAGTCTAAGGCCTCTTTCACACTTGCGTTGTCCGGATCCGGCGTGTACTCCATTTGCCGGAATTACACGCCGAATCCGAAAAAACGCAAGTGAACTGAAAGCATTTGAAGACGGATCCGTCTTCAAAATGCGTTCAGTGTTACTATGGCAGCCAGGACGCTATTAAAGTCCTGGTTGCTATAGTAGTAGTGGGGAGCGGGGGGAGCAGTATACTTACCGTCCGTGCGGCTCCCGGGGCGCTCCAGAATGACGTCAGAGCGCCCCATGCGCATGGATGACGTGCCATGAGATCACGTGATCTATGCGCTTGGGGCGCCCTGACGTCACTCTGGAGCGCCCCGGGAGCCGCACGGATGGTAAGTATGCTGCTCCCCGCTCCCCACTACACTTTACCATGGCTGCCAGGACTTCGGATGCGCCGAAACGACGTTTAGCTTAAGGCCGGATCCGGATTCATGCCTTTCAATGGGCATAAATTCCGGATCCGGCCTTGCGGCAAGTGTTCAGGATTTTTGGCCGGAGCAAAAAGCGCAGCATGCTGCAGTATTTTCTCCGGCCAAAAAACGTTCCGGTCCGGAACTGAAGACATCCTGATGCATCCTGAACGGATTTCTCTCCATTCAGAATGCATGGGGATAAAACTGATCAGGATTCTTCCGGCATAGAGCCCCGACGACAGAATTCTATGCCGGAAGAAAAGAACGCAAGTGTGAAAGAGCCCTAAGATTATTATTTGTAGCCACTTGCAAATAATATCGATTGTTTCAGTTCCATACACTTTTCAATAGTGTTTTTGTGGCTTACAAAAGAAATCTGCTGCCTTGTGTACAGTGAGTTTGCATGATAAAATTTCTCCCGCACGGTCGCCCACAGAGAGTGTAGGACAATATTGGGGAGAGAGAGAGTGCAGGGAGAATTTAGGAGACTGCTGAACTACAGACTTTGCTATAATTTATCGTCGTTCTGTCAGTATAGAGTTACTGTGCGTCAGTATTACAGGCAGGTCTAATTTATAGCCGTGTACATAAGTGTGCAGTGCACCAAAATTCATAGCTAATCTATTCTGCTAGCTGTAATGTTACTGTGCATCAGCAATACAGACAGGTGTAATTTATTGTTACGTTCATAAGTGTGCAGTGCACCAATATACATAGCTAATCCATTCTGTGAGCTGTAGAGTTACTGTGCATCAGTATTGCAGGCATTTCTAATTTATCACCATGTACATAAGTATACATTGCAGCACATCAAGATTTATACCTAATCCGTTCTGTTAGCTGTACAGTTACTATGTATCAGTATTACAGGCAGGTCTAATTTATCACTGTGTACATAAGTGTGCAGTGCACCAATATTCATAACTGATCTATTCTGTGAGCTGTAGAGTTACTGTGCATCAGTATTAGGCTACTTTCACACTAGCGTTGTTTGAATCCAGCGTTCAATTCCGACACCAGAACTGCCCGCCGGATCAGGAAAAACGTGTGAAAACTGATTACATTTGAATCCTGATCAGGCTTTCGATCACAATGGAAAAATGCATTGGAAAAAACGGATCCGCCATTTATGGACTTTAACTTTTTTTTCCTATTTTTCGGGTTTAACATGCAAAAGCCGGATCCGTTTTGACTGAACACACGGCGCCGGATCCGGCGTTAATGCAAGTCAATGGGAAAAAAGCCTGATCAGGCGTTCAGTCAAAGTGTTCAGGATTTTTGGCTGGAGGTAAAAATACTGCATGCTACGGTTTTCTGAAAAGCCTGATCAGTCAAAAAGACTGAACAGAAGACATCCTGATGCATCCTGAGGGACGGACTCTCCATTCAGAATGCATTAGGATAAAACTGATCAGTTCTTTTCCGGATTTGAGCCCCTAGGATGGAACTCAGCGCCGGAAAAGAAAAACGCTAGTGTGAAAGTAGCCTTACAGGCTAGTCTAATTTATCACCGTGTACATAACTGTGCAGTGCACCAATATTCATAGTCAATCCGTTCCGTTAGCTGTAGAGATAATGTGCGTCAGTATTACCGACAGTTCTGATTTATCACTGTATACATAAGAAAAGCAATGGAGCGTGCGCAGCGTAGCGGAATGCGATATTGACTTGGGGGGAAGACTGTAGGCAGAGCAGGGGTTAAATGGGAGAAGGGTTGGATGGAAGTTAGAGAGGGGGGTGGAGTTAAGGAACCGTTCGCGGGCAGGATATAGAGAAAGTGGGAAAGGAAGTGCAGGAAGGGGAGAAGGAGCAAGTGAAAATTAGGATGGCGGAGTTTAAGGCTTTGATGGCGGCGGTGCGGGACGCGGCGCAGCAGCATGGGACGGCTTGGCTGCAGGATCGTCTGCGAGGGGCCCTGGCTGTGGCTCCTACCTCTGGGGGGCCGCGGGGGGTGAGGATGAGTACGCGCCGGAGCGGCTCAGCCCTGAGGCGACACCACGGGTGAGGAGGCGGATGCGGAGTCCCTCCGGCTCCCAGCGGCGGCGTCCGGCCGGCCCGGCGGCCGCACCAGTTTCCAGGCGGGGAGCGCGGAGTGCTAGGAGAGAGGAGCGGGCGTCCACTGGACCGGTACCCCTGGTTGGTGTAGGTGCTGGAGCGGGGGTGCAGCGGTGGATGGCGGGGGCGCGCGGCCGGCGACGTGTGGCGGACTCACCTGCGGCTGAGGGGGGGTCCTTTCCGGTGATAGAGTGACGGCCGGGCAGCTGGCTGCGGTTTCGGCGGCAGAGGCGTGTGGAGGATCGGGATCGGGAGCGGCATGGCCACGTGTGGAGGGTGGCGCGGCCCGGCCTTCTGTGCGACGCAGTCTGGAGCGGGGTGCGCCGCGGCCCCTTGTGGCGGGCCGGCGGCACTGCAGTACAGATATGGCTGAGGAGGTTACAATGACTGTTCCCCAAGGACTGAGAGCAGGCCGGTCCCAGCAGAGGGGCAGCGGTGCTGGTACTGGGGGCACGCGGAGGTGTGAAGTTGCGGTGCCTGGGGCTGGATCGTCCTTGGGGTCATCGGTTCGGCTGGATGGAATTGGGCCTGTGGATGGTCTGCGCACCCTTGCTAGGAGCCGTAGCGGTGGGTCCCTGTCGGAGGCAAGTCTGGAGGAGGGAGAGCTGGAAGAGGAGGCTTCGTCGGCGGCTGCTGTGGATCCTCTGGAGATGGCGGTGCGAGATTCCGGGCCGGGGGTTCCTGTGGTCCAGGCTGCGGTTGCTGGTGAAGATGGCGTGGCGGCCGGTTTTCCTGCCCGGGAACGGCCAGGTGAGACGATGACGGGGCTGGGGATCGGACGTGGGGGGGAGAAGGGGGTGCGCCGTAACCGGGGGCAGGTTTTGGGTCGGCGGGTGTGGCGCAGGAGTTATTGTCCGGGATGTTGGCCTTGTTGTCGCGGTTGGGGCAAGGGGCGCCGCCGTCTCCCGTGGCGGTTTTGGCGCCTGCTCCGGCTTCGGCGGGTGTGGGGGGGGGGGGTTGCTGCTGTTTGCCCGGGGGTTCAGGGAGCTTAGGTTGGGGCCTGGGGGGGTCCTGGGGTGGTTAGTGGCTCTGGGGCTCCAGGGAGTGCGGTGGTTGGCGTGGTTGGGACAGACGCGGGGGTTGTTGGTGGGGCGGCAGTCCCGGTGGTTCCGGTGGAGGCGGCTGTGGTTGCTCCTCCTCCGCCGGGGAGTGTGGCAGGGAACGGGGTTCGGTTGGCGGATGCGGCGAAGGGTGAGGTATACGTATGTTTTGAGGGCCCACTGGGGGCCCATTTGAAGCAAGATGTGAAGGATAAGATTTGGCGTGATGAGTACGTTGAGATTTTTTCGCTGCTTCCGTTGGAGAAGTTCAATTTGGATAGGGGTAAGCCAGACGATAGTAAACGGGAGGATGAGGAAAAGAGGAGGTATAGGCTTATTCCACGGAGTTTTCAGAATTGGCTGCAGGCGTTTGCCATTTTTGCCAGTGTGATTGGTGAAAAGGCGCCGGAGCATTGCTCTGCGTTGTTTTGCTACATGGACGCTATTGGGGAGGCTCATAGAGTGTATGGGGGTGTTGCGTGGCTGCGATATGATGAGCAGTTTCGGCAGAGGAAAGCGGTTAGGCCTTGCATTCGGTGGGATCACAAGGACATCAGTCTGTGGATGAGGTTGATGACGGCGCCAAAGGGGAGTGCGCCGCCCTTTCGGGGTGGGGCCGAGAGTACCTCGGCCGGAGACGCACAGGGGTCTGGGAGAAAAGGGTGTTGTTGGCAGTTTAACGAGGGCCATTGCCGGTTCATGGCCGATTGTCGGTTTAAACATGAGTGCTCCGGGTGTGGCGGAGCGCATAGTCTGTCCAGGTGTTTTAGAAGGGGTAAGGGGAAGGGACCCGAGGTTGCGGCAAAAAGGGGCGACGCCGGTGAAGGTGGGAGAGATGGCGCCCTATTTAAAGATGTATCCAGATAGGGAGAGTGCTGAGATTTTGTTGGCTGGTTTCCAAGGGGGTTTCCGGATTCCGTGTCAGGGTGTGGGTAGTGGTACGGTTCCGAAGAATTTGGCATCGGCATTGCGTTATCCGGAGGTGGTGTCGGAGAAGATTGCTAGGGAGGTCGCGGCGGGCCGGGTGGTGGGCCCGTTCAGCCAGCCGCCGTTGTCGGATTTGCGGGTTTCGCCGTTGGGGTTGGTCCCCAAGAAGGAGCCCAACAAATTCAGGTTGATTCACCACTTGTCTTTTCCGCCGGGTGGGGGGGTGAACGATGGGATTGAGAATGACTTGTGTTCTGTATCTTACACATCGTTTGATGCAGCGGTGCGGTGGGTTCGGCGTTTTGGGCAGGGGGCTCTCTTGGCCAAGACGGACATAGAGGCGGCTTTTCGTTTACTGCCCATCCACCCTGATAGTTTTCACCTGTTGGGTTTTCATTGGGGGGGGGGGGGGTTTATGTTGATTGTTGTTTGCCAATGGGTTGCGCAATTTCTTGTTCGTTGTTTGAGCGGTTTAGTACTTTTTTGGAGTGGGTGGTGAAGCAGGAGTCGGGTTGGAACTCGGTGTTACACTACCTGGATGATTTTCTGTTTATTGGCCCTGCGGGCTCGCGGGTTTGTTCGGTGTTGTTGCATACGATGGAGCGGGTGGCGGCGTGTTTCGGGGTTCCGTTGGCACGGGACAAGACTGAGGGGCCTGCCACGGTGCTGCGTTTTTTGGGGATTGAGATTGATAGCGGGGCGATGGAGTGCCGCCTGCCGGGCGATAAGGTGCGGGATTTGGATGCGGAGTTGGTCTTTCTGGTTCGGGCCAGGAGGGTGCAGTTGAGGAGGGTGCAGTCGGTTTTGGGCAAGTTGAACTTTGCGTGTAGGATATTGCCCATGGGGCGCGTGTTCTGTCGTCGGCTGGCGCAGGCTACTGCGGGGGTTTCTGCCCCTTTTCATTATTTGCGGTTGTCGGGGGAGGTCAGAGAGGATTACTTGTCTAAGTTTTAATGGTCGTGCGCTGTGGATGGAAGCTCCCGTTTCCAACGTGGACCTGGAGTTGTTTTCGGATGCTTCGGGTTCGTGTGGGTACGGCGTTTATTGCCGGGGGCAGTGGAGTGCTGGGTCTTGGCCGGCTGAGTGGAGGGAGGCAGGTTTTCTGGGGAATCTGGTCTTGTTGGAGCTTTTCCCGATCGTGCTGGCTACCGTCCTGTGGGGAGACAGATTGCGGAATAAGCGGGTGCGTTTCTACTGCGATAATTTGGGTGTGGTGCAGGCGATCAATAGTCAATCGGCGTCTTCTCCTCCGGCGTTGCGTTTGCTTCGGTTGCTGGTGTTGAATGGTTTGCGGTTGAATGCTTGTTTTGTTTCTGTGCATCTTCCGGGGGTGGAGAACTCGATTGCTGACGCACTTTCTCGTTTTCAGTGGCAGCGGTTTCGGGAGTTGGCGCCGGAGGCGGAGGTGGACGGGCTGTCATGCCCCCAGTGGCTCTGGAGCGTGGCCTTGGGGTCTCGGCGGACTTGATTCGGCGGTCCGTGAGTAGTGCGACGTGGTCGGCTTATTCTGCGGTTTGGTCTCTGTGGGAGGAGTTGGTGGAGCGGACGGTGGGTGGTGGTGCGGTTGCGGACCATCAGACCCTGTTGATATATTGGTTGGGGGTGATGTTTGGCGAGGGGGTTTCGTTTTCGGTGGCCGCTAAGCGTGTTGCGGCAGTATCTTTCTGGTTGCGGTTGCGGGGGTTGGTGGATGGGACCAAGGGGTTTTTGGTGCGGCAGGCCTTGAAGGGTTAACGGCGGGGGAGGGTGCATCGGGATGCACGTCGTCCGGTTTCTTTTGAGGTATTGTTGCAATTGTGGGGACAGCTGGGGGCTATCTGTGTGTCGGATGGTGAGGTTCTTTTGTTTCGGGCGGCTTTTTCTTTGGCCTTTTTCGGGGCGTTTCGGATATCCGAGTTGGTTTCGGCTACTCGCAGGAGTACCGGGGGTTTGTTGCGGGATGATGTTGATATACAAGGCGGGGTTTTGAGGTGTCGGTTGCGGAGGTCCAAAACTGACCAGGAGGGTAGGGGCGCGGTGTTGTGGTTGCGGTCTTTGGCGGGCTCGGTGTTGTGCCTGGTGCGGTGTGTGGAGGAGTTTTTGGCGGTGCGGCCGGCTGGGCCTATCCCGTTGCTGGTGCATCAGGACGGTTCCAGTTTGTCGGTTTTCCAATTTGTTGCGGTGTTTCGGAGGGCGGCGGGGTTGCCTTCTGGGGAGTATGCGTCGCATTCCTTTCGCATTGGCGCGGCGATGGAGGCGGCACGATGGGGGTTGGAGGAGAAGGTGATAAAGAGAATAGGTCGGTGGGAGTCGTCGTATTTTAAGGCGTATGTGCGGCCCCATTTGCTTTGAGGGTGGTGAGATGGGCTGTTGTCGGTTGGGGTCTTGTGTTTGTTGATGCATCATGGGGGTAGTTTAAGCAAATGTTTTATTTTCTTTTGTTTTGTAGGTGCGGCGACCTGCTTGGCGTGGATATTTGGCCATTCGTACGTCTACTGGGGGGCCCTGAGGGCTGACGTGCGGCGGAATGGTAGGCAGCTGGGTTTTTCTCCGGCTGAGCTCAGGGTCCGGTGGATAGGTTTGCGGGGCCTCCTGTGGGGGCGGGTGCTGCCTGAATTTCACGCCTGACGTTGTCGTGCTCCATGTGGGTGGGAACGACTTAGGTGTTCGAAGGTCCCGGGACGTTATTCGGGATATAAAGTTGGATGTTCTTCGTTTGCTGGCGGAACTTCCGGATTTGATCGTGGTGTGGTCGGACGTGGTGGCTAGGAGGAGTTGGCGGTTTGCGAGGTCCGTCGATCGCATTAACAAAGCGCGGGCGAAGCTCAATAAAGAGGTGGGGCGTTTTGTCCGTCGTCAGGGTGGTTTGGTGGTGCGTCATCAAGAACTGGAGGCTGCTTCGTCTCAGTTTTTGAGGGCGGACGGGGTGCATCTGAATGAGCTGGGGATTGATATGTGGGCCCTGGGCATTCAGGAGGGATTGGAGTTGGCTCTCAAGGTGTGGCGGGACGCCCGCAGGTGAGGTGTCACCGGTGGTCGTCGGTGGCAGTGTTGGATGTTGGGATCCTGGGGGGCAATTCATGGCTAAGAGATGCGTGATATAGTGTAATACGCGTCTCTTGGAGGTAATTATGGTGGGTGCGGCTCCTGTGGGCTAAGAAGGCCCAGGGAGTTGTATACTTGGAAGTTTGTGGAACTGGTGTCCTTGGGTCGGTGAAATGCGGCCAAGGGCAAGGAAAGTCATAAGGTTTTGGATGAGGGAATACAACGTGTTTGGGGTTGCCTCTCAGGATCTCTCGGATAGGTTAACAGCGGTTTTACAAGTTAAATGATGATCTGTTATTTATTATGGTTGAAAATGTGTATTTATGTTAATAAAAGGTATGTTTATATAAGTTAATAAAGGTGGCCGCTACGGCCATATTTTACCAATATAACGGCTGGCGTGTTATTTGGGGGAAGTTGGGAGGTTTAAGTGGGAAGCCGGAAGGTGATTCTTCCATCCCATTAAGTCAGTGTGCAGTGCACCAAGATTTTTTAGCTAATCTGTTCTGTTCATGATACAGCTATGGCTAACACAACATCTCATAAAAGCAGCGGCAAGTAGGCATCACACAGTGGTAAAGGGAAAATGTGAGAATATTTCACAGAGTCACTGGGGAACATTAGCAAGGAGCTTTGCAGGATGTTTGGGCAGAAGGTGAGGCACACGGCCAGGGCGCTAATGTTGGCATGACAGCCCTGCTTGAACATATGGAGAATTACTATAAAGTGGCATGGGAAAACCGTGCCACTCAATTCGTCTTACAGCCTGATGCAGCAACCGCTGCATCTCCCACTGCCCTGCACACCCTCTCCAGTATGTCAGCAGAAGGAAGCTGTTGTTCCCTCCCATCAACTTCAATGTAGTTTATTGCTCCTGATACTCTTCCTCCTGACTTGTTTCGACAGCAATCGATCACCGAGGCAATTGCAAAAAGACAACAGTATGCATGCACTCATCCAACAGTGCAGAAGCTGAACGTGCACCTAGCCAAGTTGCTGGTACTACAGTCCCTCTCTTTCCAATGTCTCATGGCCACATGATCCCTGAGGAGGATGAACTGGCAGAGGAGGAGGACGATAAGGAGGAGGACATAAACGCCCAGGAATTTTATACACACATAGGTGGTTTATCTGCCCAAGGGACAGGAGAGGAGCAGGAGGAACATGAGGAGCTGACGGATAACTATGAAGACGGTGAAGATAACCCAGACACACTGTGGCAATATGCAGTGGAGATGGAGGCCGGGAGGCCCTACGAGTCCCTTGCACAAATAGCCAGATGCATGCTATCTTGTTTGCATAGTGACAGCCGCATTGTCAGGATTTGGCAGAGGGATGACTACTGGCTATCCACATTGTTAGACCCTTGCTACAGGTCAAAAATGGGTGAATTTTTCAGACTTTCTGAGAGGGATGCAAAAATGGCCTACTATAGAGACATGCTGTGTAGTCAGTTGGTCGCTGCCTACGAGTGCCAGCTACCGTCCTCAGGAATGTCTGACAGGGGAGACCCTCTGCACTCATGTTTCACTGCCATGAGTTGTGTGTGTGTGTGGGGGGGGCACTGCTGCTGCCATCCTCCCCATTTTGTCATGGGGCCACTATTGTCATTGTTACTGCCACTGCTGCTGCCACTCTCCCCACTCTGTCATGGGGCCACTATTGTCACTATTACTGCTGCTGCTGCCGCCAAGATTATTATCAGAATGGGATTCTACCTCACCTATAATAGACAACCACAGAATATAAGGGCTTTTACTTTGGGCAAGTGAACAGCAGTAGTGAAAAATATAAACATTTACCATCTAAGAAATATGGGGACTTTTGGTCTCTATAAACTTTCAAGTTTGAGGCTGCCTATTCCATTTAGATTGCTTTAGATTTCATAGATGAGAAAAAAGCTAGCCCAATGCTATAAAGAGCCTATATACAGGGTGGGCCATTTATATGGATACACCTTAATAAAATGGGAATGGTTGGTGATATTAACTTCCTGTTTGTGGCACATTAGTATATGTGAGGGGGGAAACTTTTCAAGATGGGTGGTGACCATGGTGGCCATTTTGAAGTCGACCATTTTGAATCCAACTTTTGTTTTTTCAATAGGAAGAGGGTCATGTGACGCATCAAACTTATTGGGAATTTCATAAGAAAAACAATGGTGTGCTTGTTTTTAACGTAACTTTATTCTTTCATGAGTTATTTACAAGTTTCTGACCACTTATAAAATGTGTTCAATGTGCTGCCCATTGTGTTGGATTGTCAATGCAACCCTCTTCTCCCACTCTTCACACACTGATAGCAACACCGCAGGAGATATGCTAGCACAGGCTTCCAGTATCCGTAGTTTCAGGTGCTGCACATCTCGTATCTTCACAGCATAGACAATTGCCTTCAGATGACCCCAAAGATAAAAGTCTAAGGGGGTAAGATCGGGAGACCTTGGGGGCTATTCAACTGGCCCACGACGACCAATCCACTTTCCTGGAAACTGTTCATCTAGGAATGCTCGGACCTGACACCCATAATGTGGTGGTGCACCATCTTGCTGGAAAAACTCAGGAAACGTGCCAGCTTCAGTGCATAAAGAGGGAAACAAATCATCATGTAGCAATTTCACATATCCAGTGGCCTTGAGGTTTCCATTGATGAAGAATGGCCCCACTATCTTTGTACCCCATATACCACACCATACCATCAATTTTTTGGTTCCAACAGTCTTGGAGGGATCTATCCAATGTGGGTTAGTGTCAGACCAATAGCGGTGGTTATGTTTGATAACTTCACCATTCACATAAAAGTTTGCCTCATCCCTGAACAAAATCTTCTGCGTAAACTGAGGGTTCTGTTCCAATTTTTTGCCCATTCTGCAAATTCAGTGCACCGATCTGGGTCATCCACGTTGAGATGCTGCAGTAGCTGGAGTTTGTAAGGGTGCCATTTGTGAGTAGCTAATATCCGCCGAAGGAATGTTCGACTAATGCCACTCTCCAGTGACATTTTGGCAAATCCAACACTGAACCAGTTTCACGAAACTTAGCAAGCAGTTTGCTAACTGTAGCATGGGAGATGGGTGGTCTCGTAGGCTGTCTTGCATTGAAATCTGCTGCAATGACCCGGTTACTGCGTTCACCAGACATCAACACAATTTCTATCTGCTCCACACGTGTTAACCTCGGCGACATGTCAATGGCTGTAAACAAAGATAAACTTGTAAATAACTCATGAAAGAATAAAGTTACGTTAAAACCAAGCACACCATTGTTTTTCTTGTGAAATTCCCAATAAGTTTGATGTGTCAAATGACCCTCTTCCTATTGAAAAAACAAAAGTTGGATTCAAAATGGCCGACTTCAAAATAGCCGCCATGGTCACCACCCATCTTGAAAAGTTTCCCCCCTCACATATACTAATGTGCCACAAACAGGAAGTTAATATCACCAACCATTCCCATTTTTATTAAGGTGTATCCATATAAATGGCCCACCCTGTGTGTGTATATATATATATATATATATATATATATATATGTATATATATATATATATACGGTATCTCACAAAAGTGAGTAAACCCCTCACATTTTTGCAAAGATTTTATTAGATCTTTTCATGGGACAACACTGAAGATCTGACACTTTGATACAATGTAAAGTAGTTACTGTACAGCTTGTATAACAGTGTAAATTTGCTGTGCCCTCAAAATAATTCAACACACAGCCATTAATGTCTAAACTGTTGGCAACAAAAGTGAGTACACTCTTAAGTGAAAGTGGCCAAATTGTGCCCATTTAGCCATTTTCCCTCCCTGGTGTCATGAGACTATTTAGTATTACAAGGTCTCAGGTGTGAATAGGGAGCAGGTGTGTTAAATTTGGTGTTATCGCTCTCACACTCTCTCATAATGGACACTGGAAGTTCAACATGGCTCCTCATGGCAAATAACTCTCTGGGATGTGAAAAAAGAATTGTTGCTCTATATAAAGATGGCCTAGGCTATAAGAAGATTGCCACCACCCTGAGACTAAGTTACAGCATGGTGGCCAAGACCATACAGCGGTTTAACAAAATAGGTTCCACTCAGAACAGGCCTCGCCATGGTCAACCAAAGAAGTTGAGTGCACGTGCTGCCAGCATTGCTGCAGAGGAAGCCTCTTCTAAAGATGATAAACAAGAAAGCCCACAGACAGTTTGCTGATGACAAACAGACTAAGTACATGGATTACTGGAACCAAGATAAACGTATTTGGTTCAGATGGTGTCAAACATGTGTGGTGGCAACCAGGTGAGGAGTACAAAGACAAGTTTGTCTTGCCTACAGTCAGGCATGGTACTGGGAAGCAGAGCATGACCCCCTCCCTTTGAAAAACGTAGACGCAGGGCAGTATTTCAACATGATAACGACCCCAAAACACACCTCCAAGATGAACACTGCCTTGCTAAAGAAACTTTGGGTAAAGGTGCTGGACTGGCGAAGCATGTCTATAGACCTAAACCCTATTGAGCATCTGTGGGGCATCTTCAAACGGAAGGTGGAGGAGCGTAAGGTCTCTAACATCCACCAGCTCTGTGATGTCATCATGGAAGAGTGGAAGAGAATTCCAATGACAACCTGTGAAGCTCTAGTGAACTCCATGCAGTTAGGCAGTGAGTTAAGGCAGTGCTGGAAAATAATGGTGGACACAAAAAATATTGACAATTTGTGTGTGGAGTTATTTTGAGGGCACACCAAATTTACACTGTTATACAAGCTGTACACTGACTACTTTACATTGTACCATTACCAAAGTGTCATATCTTCAGTGTTGTACCATGAAACCATAGAATAAAATTGTTTAAAAAATGTGAGGGGTGTACTCACTTTTGTGAGATACTATATATAGTATATGTCTGCTCTCACATTAAATACCGTGCTAGTAAAACTGATGTATCACTTTCAAAGGTCTGGTTTGTGACATTATATGAAGCTTTTCCTATAACCATTTTATTGTCTAAGGCCTCATGCACATGACCATATGGCTTTTTCAATATTTTGCAATCCGCAAAAAACGGATCCGCAAAAAATACGGATGAAGTCCGTGTGCATTCTGTTTTTTGGGGAACGTAACAGCTGGCTCCTGATAGAACCATACTATCCTTGTCCATTATGCTGACAATAATAGGACATGTTCTATCTTTGCACCGAATGGAAAAACGGAAATACGGAAACAGAAGGCATAAGGAGTACCTTCTGTTTTTTTGCAGATCCATTGAAATGAATGGTTCCGTATACGGTATGCCAAAAAACGGAACGTAAATGGAAAAAAAAATGCTCGTGTGCATGAGGCCTAAGGGAGTCGTTAAAATTACTAGTGTGTGTTGAAAGAAAGAAAAAGTTATCTTGACTGATAATTGCTACCAATAATTATATACAGTATCCAGACAAGGCAACAGTAACTAATGCTAAAGAAACCAATGCAGAGTAATAGGTTACAACTTCAAATGAATAAGGCATAATAAGCCAATTTAATTAATTCTATACAAAGACAATTATGTAAACACTTTCTCTTTTTGGATGTAGCAGCTAGAATATATTGAACATATATGCACTCAAACCCTGAAAACTGAGATCTGACAGCTTTTAAAGTATCTCTCTTTTTTGGCGTGCGCAGAAGCAGAGGCAGGAGAGCGAAAGAACTGGGACCCAGCAGCAGAGAGCAAGAAAGTATGCTTTCTTCTGCAGGTCCAGCCACAATGGAGGTAATGGGACTGCCAAATGTCCTCCAGAATATGAAAACCCTTTTAAAGCATATTCACATAGGTAAATGTGTGAACTTAAGTATTAACTCTTTAGCAGTGATCCACCAGGTAACTGCAGGTGATTTGTTAGTTTTAATATTTTTAAGACTTCTTCCTCGGTTAGGAACATGATATGCAATGGAGAATTTATTTTATCCCTCTGCATTTCAGTTGACATGAAATTGTTTAATGAATTCACTTTTTTCTCATCACTCTTCACATTTCCTTTCTCATTACTTTTTAAAGGATCATCACTTTCAGCTTTAACTATTTTACTATTTGTATAACTAAAGGGTTTTCAAAGTAACTGGAGGCTATTGTAGGCTGTGTTCAAACTAGTGTCATGGCTTTATTATGGAACAATGACAGCTATGTAGATCCATTTTGAAATGGATACCAGTAAGCATTGTTGACTAGGGTTCCTGGGGCGGCCCATCTGAGGAAACTATGCTCAAGACCTAATCCCTATATCAAAAAGGTTTTCAGTCAAAGAAATACACCCTGGTGACAAGTGATTGGCTCCAAAGAGGCACAAGAAGATACAGTGGCAATGACAGGTGCTGAACACGGTCCCCACCGGATCCACAAGTGGAGTGGAACATACAATAAAGGAACAGTATGAGAACTGGGAGCTCAAGAACAATCCTACCTCAGCACACAGTACAATCTTGTAATCGGCAACATGACACTTTATTAATAGCTGTCGCTTCAACGCGTTTTGGAACCATACCACTCCCTTCATCAGGCAGTAACCAATGATGGTTGGTGATGTTGGTTACTGTCTGATGAAGGGACAGCCCCTTCATCTAGCAGCTATTAGCCATCTAGTCTGGTCTGCTTCTGTGAACTCTCACCTTACTATACAGACGTAACTTGGATTCCTAGCAGCCAAGACTTACCTGCCATGTGGCGAATACCTAAGGCTTTAATAAGGTAGTAATGGTATACGACAACAGGTATCTTTTTCTGAGTTTGTTGGCTGTGGTTCCTATCAGGGTTCTTTGTAGTTAACAATAAATAATCAGAGGCAGTTTAAAATATGGAGCAGAATTGAAATTTAGACAACTACAGGGCTTGCTACAGTTGGCCCAAGACCTTGGTGGATGATCCTCATGCCTGAGCCTTCTCCTTGGACCCTATCATCCCTGAACTTTATTCTGTAGAGACTTTTTTGCAGCTTTATGCCCTTTATATGATGAACCAGATTGCATTGTTGTGGCTGAAGTGAGTCTCAAAATTTTGTCGAAAGTCAAATTTCGAATGTGGGTTTTCCCAATGGAATGATTTAGCCCTCTGCTGCCACTTTCACCAAGGTCTGTTGGAGAGTCTTAAGGACCTTCTACTTAACTATCCGAAGGTCATATCTTTGGAGGAAGCAATGAGTATGGCCATACGACGGAACTGATGTCTAAAGGAGCACAAGAAGCAGCCTACTTCATTGCCATCCACTCTGTCAAATATTGAGGCCATTCTTTTTTTTTTATTAAATTTTATTTATTGTGATACAAAAACTTAAATACATATTAGATAATTAACATTATAAAATCCATAAGTCCGCCAATTCTAATCTGTGAACGTGGTTGACAATAATTTCATACGAATATACATAATAGTGTCGACATTTGAACCTTCACATTCTACATCTATAGAATAAATGCTGAAAAGCCGGACAGATAGCATTTTCCCCGTCTAAATCTCCCAGGACCCATATCCTGGGAGACAGAGGAACAACAATTTTGAGTTTACGCGTCAGATTTTTTTGGACCAGGCTCCAGTACCTCCTCACCATTGGGCAGTCCCAGAACAGATGTAGATGATCTGCCCCGGGATCGCCGCAGCGGGGGCAGTCAGAGGAGGTCCGGAGTCCTCTTCTGTATAGCCATATAGGTGTCGCATAAATTTTGTGCAGAATATTAAATTGAACAACAATGTGATTAGAATTGTGTGAAACCAATTTTAAGCTTTCCCCTATATTCTCCCAGTTTGGAGGACCCTCCTCTGAAAGAAGAGAAGACCAGGCTCTCTGTCCTGGCGAAAGAACATCCCGAAAAAAATTATCCATTAAGTGTCTATAACAGTAAGATAGTTTAATTCTCGTGGCAGTTTTCTTACAAATTAAATCCTGTAAAAATAAAGGAGTGTCTATAATAAAAAGGTGACTGTTCAAAGTGCTAAAGAGTGCTGACCTCAATTGAAAATATGCGAACCAGGCCACCTCACCTAATTTTGCCCTTAGTTCCATAAGGGGCAGAATTTGTCCACCGCTGACTACTTGATGTAAGTACTGCACATTTTTAGTCCTCCAGTAATGACTGCAACTTAAGTCGTTTAGATTAAGAAGTTTCGGATTGTGCCATAATGGGGTGCAGATAAGCGATGCCTTAACTGCGCACCAAGCCCTTATAACTAGGGATAAGCGAACTCGAACTGTATAGTTCGGGTTCGTACCGAATTTTGGGGTGTCCGTGACACGGACCCGAACCCGGACATTTTCGTAAAAGTCCGGGTTCGGTGTTCGTCGCTTTCTTGGCGCTTTTGTGACGCTTTCTTGGCGCTTTTTGAAAGGCTGCAAAGCAGCCAATCAACAAGCGTCATACTACTTGCCCCAAGAGGCCATCACAGCCATGCCTACTATTGGCATGGCTGTGATTGGCCAGAGCACCATGTGACCCAGCCTCTATTTAAGCTGGAGTCACATAGCGCCGCCCGTCACTCTGCTCTGATTAGCGTAGGGAGAGGTTGCGGCTGCGACAGTAGGGCGAGATTAGGCAGATTAACTCCTCCAAAGGACTTGATTAACTGATCGATCTGCAGCTGTGGATCATTGAGCTGCTGATCCTCAATTGCTCACTGTTTTTAGGCTGCCCAGACCGTTTGCCAGTCACATTTTTCTGGGGTGATCGGCGGCCATTTTGTGTCTTGTGGTGCGCCAGCACAAGCTGCGACCAAGTGCATTTAACCCTCAATGGTGTGGTTGTTTTTTGGCTAAAGCCTACATCAGGGTGAAGCTGTCACACCAAGTGCATTTAACCAGCAATAGTCTGTTTATTTTTTGGCCATATACTACATCAGGGGCAAGCTGCGCCTGTCACCAAGTGCATTTAACCCTCAATGGTGTGGTTGTTTTTTGGCTAAAGCCTACATCAGGGTGAAGCTGTCACACCAAGTGCATTTAACCAGCAATAGTCTGTTCATTTTTTGGCCATATATTACATCAGGGGCAAGCTGCGCCCGTCACCAAGTGCATTTAACCCTCAGTAGTGTGGTTGGTCAAGCTGTGACACCAAGTGCATTTAACCAGCAATAGTCTGTTCATTTTTTGGCCATATACTACATCAGGGGCAAGCTGCGCCCGTCACCAAGTGCATTTAACCAGCAATAGTCTGTTCATTTTTTGGCCATATACTACATCAGGGGCAAGCTGCGCCCGTCACCAAGTGCATTTAACCCTCAGTAGTGTGGTTGGTCAAGCTATCACACCAAGTGCATTTAACCAGCAATAGTCTGTTCATTTTTTGGCCATATCCCAGTCTAATTCTGTCACTAAATCCATACCGGTCACCCAGCGCCTAAATACTAGGCCTCAAATTTATATCCCGCTAAATCTCTCGTTACCGCTGTCCTGTTGTGGCTGGGAAAGTTATTTAGTGTCCGTCAAAGCACATTTTTTGTTCTGGGTTGAAATACAATTCCCAATTTAGCAATTTCATAATTTAGTGGTTTCTGCTATATCAGAGCTATTTGAAATCTATCCCTAAAAGGGTATATAATATTCAAGGTGCACATAGGGTCATTCAGAATAACTTAGCACACACGCTACTGTGCATTTCCAAGTCCAATTCTGTTAGTAAATCCATACCGGTCACCCAGCGCCTAAATACTAGGCCTCAAATTTATATCCCGCTAAATCTCTCGTTACCGCTGTCCTGTTGTGGCTGGGAAAGTTATTTAGTGTCCGTCAAAGCACATTTTTTGTTCTGGGTTGAAATACAATTCCCAATTTAGCAATTTCATAATTTAGTGGTTTCTGCTATATCAGAGCTATTTGAAATCTATCCCTAAAAGGGTATATAATATTCAAGGTGCACATAGGGTCATTCAGTATAACTTCACACACACGCTACTGTGCATTTCCAAGTCCAATTCTGTTAGTAAATCCATACCGGTCACCCAGCGCCTAAATACTAGGCCTCAAATTTATATCCCGCTAAATCTCTCGTTACCGCTGTCCTGTTGTGGATGGGAAAGTTATTTAGTGTCCGTCAAAGCACATTTTTTGTTCTGGGTTGAAATACAATTCCCAATTTAGCAATTTCATAATTTAGTGGTTTCTGCTATATCAGAGCTATTTGAAATCTATCCCTAAAAGGGTATATAATATTCAAGGTGCACATAGGGTCATTCAGAATAACTTCACACACACGCTACTGTGCATTTCCCAGTCTAATTCTGTCACTAAATCCATACCGGTCACCCAGCGCCTAAATACTAGGCCTCAAATTTATATCCCGCTAAATCTCTCGTTACCGCTGTCCTGTTGTGGCTGGGAAAGTTATTTAGTGTCTGTCAAAGCACATTTTTTGTTCTGGGTTGAAATACAATTCCCAATTTAGCAATTTCATAATTTAGTGGTTTCTGCTATATCAGAGCTATTTGAAATCTATCCCTAAAAGGGTATATAATATTCAAGGTGCACATAGGGTCATTCAGAATAACTTCACACACACGCTACTGTGCATTTCCAAGTCTAATTCTGTCAGTAAATCCATACCGGTCACCCAGCGCCTAAATACTAGGCCTCAAATTTATATCCCGCTGAATTTGAATACAATACATTGGGCCAAATAATATTTTTGTTGTTGTGGTGAACCATAACAATGAGGAAAACATCTAGTAAGGGACGCGGACGTGGACATGGTCGTGGTGGTGTTAGTGGACCCTCTGGTGCTGGGAGAGGACGTGGCCGTTCTGCCACATCCACACGTCCTAGTGTACCAACTACCTCAGGTCCCAGTAGCCGCCAGAATTTACAGCGATATATGGTGGGGCCCAATGCCGTTCTAAGGATGGTAAGGCCTGAGCAGGTACAGGCATTAGTCAATTGGGTGGCCGACAGTGGATCCAGCACGTTCACATTATCTCCCACCCAGTCTTCTGCAGAAAGCGCACAGATGGCGCCTGAAAACCAACCCCATCAGTCTGTCACATCACCCCCATGCATACCAGGGAAACTGTCTCAGCCTCAAGTTATGCAGCAGTCTCTTATGCTGTTTGAAGACTCCGCTGGCAGGGTTTCCCAAGGGCATCCACCTAGCCCTTCCCCAGCGGTGAAAGACATAGAATGCACTGACGCACAACCACTTATGTTTCCTGATGATGAGGACATGGGAATACCACCTCAGCATGTCTCTGATGATGACGAAACACAGGTGCCAACTGCTGCGTCTTTCTGCAGTGTGCAGACTGAACAGGAGGTCAGGGATCAAGACTGGGTGGAAGACGATGCAGGGGACGATGAGGTCCTAGACCCCACATGGAATGAAGGTCGTGCCACTGACTTTCACAGTTCGGAGGAAGAGGCAGTGGTGAGACCGAGCCAACAGCGTAGCAAAAGAGGGAGCAGTGGGCAAAAGCAGAACACCCGCCGCCAAGAGACTCCGCCTGCTACTGACCGCCGCCATCTGGGACCGAGCACCCCAAAGGCAGCTTCAAGGAGTTCCCTGGCATGGCACTTCTTCAAACAATGTGCTGACGACAAGACCCGAGTGGTTTGCACGCTGTGCCATCAGAGCCTGAAGCGAGGCATTAACGTTCTGAACCTGAGCACAACCTGCATGACCAGGCACCTGCATGCAAAGCATGAACTGCAGTGGAGTAAACACCTTAAAACCAAGGAAGTCACTCAGGCTCCCCCTGCTACCTCTTCTGCTGCTGCCGCCTCGGCCTCTTCTGCTGCTGCCGCCTCGGCCTCTTCCTCCGCCTCTGGAGGAACATTGGCACCTGCCGCCCAGCAAACAGGGGATGTACCACCAACACCACCACCACCACCTCCGTCACCAAGCGTCTCAACCATGTGCCTGGGTGCTGGGCCTAAATATATGCCAATGGACTGTTGCAGTGGTGGCTGACGTGAAGCCTGATTCTCTGCTATGACATGCAGACTAATTCTCTGCTGACATGAAGCCAGATTGTCTGTTACGGGACCTCTCTCCTCTGCCTGTGTGCTGGGCCTAAATATATGCCAATGGACTGTTGCAGTGGTGGCTGACGTGAAGCCTGATTCTCTGCTATGACATGCAGACTGATTCTCTGCTGACATGAAGCCAGATTGTCTGTTACGGGACCTCTCTCCTCTGCCTGGGTGCTGGGCCTAAATTTATGACAATGGACTGTTGCAGTGGTGGGTGACGTGAAGCCTGATTCTCTGCTATGACATGCAGACTGATTCTCTACTGACATGAAGCCAGATTGTCTGTTACGGGACCTCTCTCCTCTGCCTGTGTGCTGGGCCTAAATATATGCCAATGGACTGTTGCAGTGGTGGCTGACGTGAAGCCTCATTCTCTGCTATGACATGCAGACTAATTCTCTGCTGACATGAAGCCAGATTGTCTGTTACGGGACCTCTCTCCTCTGCCTGGGTGCTGGGCCTAAATATATGCCAATGGACTGTTGCAGTGGTGGCTGACGTGAAGCCTGATTCTCTGCTATGACATGAAGACTGATTCTCTGCTGACATGAAGCCAGATTGTCTGTTACGGGACCTCTCTCCTCTGCCTGGGTGCTGGGCCTAAATATATGCCAATGGACTGTTGCAGTGGTGGCTGACGTGAAGCCTCATTCTCTGCTATGACATGCAGACTAATTCTCTGCTGACATGAAGCCAGATTCTCTGTTACGGGACCTCTCTCCTCTGCCTGGGTTCCGGGGCCTAAATATCTGAGAATGGACTGTTCCAGCGGTGGGTGACGGGAAGCCAGATTCTCTGCTATGGGACCTCTCTCCAATTGATTTTGGTTAATTTTTATTTATTTAATTTTTATTTTAATTCATTTCCCTATCCACATTTGTTTGCAGGGGATTTACCTACATGTTGCTGCCTTTTGCAGCCCTCTAGCCCTTTCCTGGGCTGTTTTACAGCCGTTTTAGTGCCGAAAAGTTCGGGTCCCCATTGACTTCAATGGGGTTCGGGTTCGGGACGAAGTTCGGATCGGGTTCGGATCCCGAACCCGAACATTTCCGGGAAGTTCGGCCGAACTTCTCGAACCCGAACATCCAGGTGTTCGCTCAACTCTACTTATAACCGACCAGGTCTTTATAGCCATTCTGCAGAAAAGTGTGTACCCGCTCAGTATATTTAATAGGTAATCGGATTCCAGTACAGTGAAGAAATCAGAAAAACCTGCCTCCTTCACCACTTTAATGCAGAAAGGACTATTTTCCCAGTCACTAAAAAGGCAGAGTTGGGAGGCAACAAAATAACCCCTAAAATATGGGAGATTAAGACCTCCCCGCCTATAAGGCATGGAGAAATAAAGTGCCTTCAGTCTCACACGCTTCCTCCCCCATAGTAAGTCATTAAGCATCCGCTCTATCAATCTAAAATGCTTATCTGTAATCCATATAGGCGAGTTGCGCAGGACATAAAGAACCTGGGGTAGCACTACCATTTTTATTAATGAAATTCTATCCGCTCTTGCTTGCAGAATTTTCTGCCATATCTTAATTTTTGCTCTCAACTTCATCAGTAAGGGGAACAGGTTAAGCTGTAGATATTCCTGAGGTTTGGCGGAAATTATTATCCCCAGGTACTTTATTGAATCAGAGATCGTTATCTGATTATTTAATTCGCCTCGCAGCTCGTCAATCGGGAGAAGTACAGTCTTCTCCCAATTGATCTCAAGTCCGGATATGTCGGAAAAGTGACCGACCAGATCCATTATGCGAGGGAGGGTGGTATTTGTTTGATGAATAAAAACCAGAATGTCATCTGCGTAGAGGGACACACGGTCATGCTTCCCCATTATGCCAAAACCGGCCACCTCCGGATCATGTCGTATCATGGCCGCTAAGGGTTCGATATAAATATTAAATAAAAGGGGAGAAAGGGGACAGCCTTGGCGGGTGCCTCTTCCCAGAATAAAGCTCTCTGTCATCAAATCATTGATCCTAATCCTGGCGACTGGGGAGTTATAGAGTAGCCGGACCATTGCCATAAATTTTGGGCCAAAGCCCATTTTTTTCATTACCTCCCAAAGAAAAATTTACTCCACCCTGTCGAAGGCTTTAGTAGCATCAAAGGACAGGATGGAGCGGGCGCCGCGCCCCGGGGATTGAATATTCATAAATAGCCTATGCAAATTGTGATGGGTGCCCCTGTTTGGCATAAAGCCGTTTTGATCCGGATGAATAATCGTAGGGATAACCCGCAAGAGCCTCCTAGCAAGGACTTTTGATAGTAACTTAGCGTCTGTATTTAATAGGGAGATTGGTCTATAGGAGCTCAATTCGGCTGGATCTTTATCCTTTTTTAGAATTAGAACAATAAGGGCCTCCATCATAGAGTGTGGTAATCTCCCTCCCTGTGCTGCTTGGGAGAAAACCTCCAGCAGCTGGGGGAGGATCACCTCACTATGCTTGCGATAGACCTCATATGGAAGGCCGTCTGTTCCTGGCGATGAGTTCCCCGAGACGGACCCAAGGGCCTCCTGCAACTCAGCAAGAGAGAGCTCCTCCTCCAGATATTCTTTTTGAGTTTCATTTAACGTAGAAAGTGGAATTTTCTCCAGGAACCGCATCACCAGTTCAGACGACAGTCCAGGGGAAGATCTATATATCTGAGCAAAATATTGTAGAAAAATATTCCCAATTCCCTCTGGATCTGTTATGGTTTCGCCCTCTACATTACGAATTGAGATGATAGATTGTTTTTTCTTATCTTGTTGCGAAATTATTCTAGCTAGAAGCTTGCCCGGACGTCCAGACTCGATGAAATAATTGAGCCCCTTGAAGAATACCCTATGATTTGCTTTCTCTGTTACATATTTCTCCAAGGAGCAACTAGCCTTCTGCATCTCTTGCCTATTGTGCTCAGTGGGATGGCTAGCGTATCGCTCAGCTGTGAGTGCAGCGATCTTACCCAGTTCCTCCTCTTTCTTCCTAAATGTTCTCTTTACTGCGGCAATCTCACTTATAAAGACCCCCCTCAAATATGCTTTCAAGGCATCCCATACTATGTTGATATTAGCAGAGGGAAGGTTAACCTCCCAAAAGGAGGATATCAGTAGTTTAATCGTCTGCAGATTGTCCAGAATAGTGAGCCAATATGGATTTAGCTTAAATCCTAGCCCCCTAGTATCCTTATTCTTCCCGCTGCGAACCTCAACCAGTAGGGGTGAATGGTCCGAAACTGTTCTTACTCCGTATCGCATCTTACAGATATTACTCAGATTGCTCTCATTAGTAAATGCTAGATCGATCCTAGACATTGCTCTGCCCCCCCTACTGACACAGGAGTATACTCTCTTTCCTCCACCAAGATGTTCCCATATATCCACCACTCCCACCTCAGAGCAGAATTGAGGCAGCGGGGAGTTACAAGGATACCTCCCCTTTTCCACGTCAAGTGAAAATCTGTCTTTATTAGGATCAATGACCGCATTAAAATCCCCTATCAGGATTAAGCGGCATTCTGGTCTCTTTTCAGAAAAGAGCATTAACTGAAGCAGTGGGTACATTGAAAATGGCGGAGGTATATAGAAAAAGGCTAGGATATAACTATCACCATTAAGCTTGCCATGCAAGAAAATAAATCTGCCCTGGGCATCTATATGAGATTTTATAAGGGTGAAATCTATGGAGTTATGAATAAGAACCGAAATACCCCTGGAGGAGCCACTAAAGGTAGAATGATATGATTGGGACTGCCATCCCGTTGTCAGGCGGGACAAGGTTTCCCTAGTTAGGTGAGTTTCTACTATACAGATAATTGCTGTAAGATATCTTTTTAATGCGTCCATAATCGCTTGCCTTTTAACTCTTTCCCCAAGTCCTCTGACGTTCCAAGCTACAATTCTAGTAGACATCTCTCACAAAAGAAAAAAAAAAAAAAAAAAACCATTCCTGCAAGGTGGGTACCCCCCCCCTCCCCCCGGTCGCTGAACTAGTCAGCGAACCTCTAACCTCCGGCCGTTCTCCCCCAGCCTTGCCCCCCCTCCTATCCCTCCAATCATAGTGAAGCACAATTTCAGATGCCCATTTGATCCATCCAGTCTGATGCCTGTTGTGGTGACTCAAAAAAAAGGGAAGACCCGTTATGAATTACTCTTAATTTCAATAGGTGTACATTCTCTTGCTCTCCTCAAGATACTATCTCTATCCGCGGACAGTAATAATTTAATTAAGACTGCACGCGGGGGTCTCCCTGGGATAGGTTTCCCTCCCGGAATTCGGTGGACTCTTTCTATTTGAAACATAGAGGAAAAGTTATCACTGCCAAAGCTGTTCATAAGCACATCTTTAAGTTGTTCCTCTAGATGACGGCCTTCAACTCCTTCTGGGAAACCGATTATACGAACGTTGTTGCGCCTTGATCTATTTTCTAAGTCCTCTATCTTGTTTTGAAGTGCTTGATTTTCTGAAGCAAGAAGCAAAGTTTTAGATTTTAATATGCCCATGTCAGTTTGCAGAGAGTCAACGGATTTTTCCATGCTATGGACTCGATCCCGAATCTTTACTAGATCTTCTCTTATTAATGAGATATCGCTCTGCACTGACCCCAATTGAGTGGACATTCCTTGCACTAAAGTGCCATTATTTTCCACAGCACTTAGGATTCTGTCCAAGACAGCTGGGTCGTATTCGGTTCGCATTTGTACAGAGAGGCTTTCCTCGCCTACCTCCTGATCCACATCCTCTAGACCATCCTGGGAGAGTTCATCGTTTTGGGAGGTTTTAGCAGATTTTTTCGTCTTAGCAGGGAGTTTGGTTTTAGCAGGATTTTTATCATTTAGAAAGGGCGACTTCAAAAACTTGTCGATTTTGTTCTCTGGGGTCTTTGCCCCAGGCTTAATTGCAGAGGAATCAACTGAGCGTCATTTTGGGGCCATTCTCCCAAGATTTGCCCTTTTTTTTTTTTTCTGCTGCCTTTTTTTTTTTTTCCCTCTCCTTCCTTCCTCCTTTGATTTGCCACAGCTTTTTCCCCTGGTTGTTTTTTTTTTTTTTTTTTTTTCTTTCCCCCCCCCCTGCCTCCCCTATATCCTCGCCTCTGTCTTTTCTTTTACTTTGTACTCTCCTTTATATTTCTTTTGATTCTTTTCACGCCGGCTGCCTTTTTTTTTTTTTTTGCGTAACGCAAAGTTTCGGCAATGAACTACACCCTCTTTGCTGCCATGTACACTACTAACCCCTCTCTTCACCAATAGCATAGAAATCAACAATACTGCAAGTGTAGACTGAATAAAATGGAATACTTATTTCTCACGTGACCAGAGTGTGATGTCCAGAGCCTTAGTCCCAGTGCACGCTGTGGCTAACGGAGGAGAGGGGCGACGGCGATATAAGGTATAACGGCAGCAAGATATCCGGCAGAGTGACAGTCCAGCATCCGCAGAAAGCAGCAGGGTGAAACCAGGCAAGCAAGGCAGTTCGGCCACAGGGAGAGGAAGACGGCAGGCAGGGCAGCACCAGCAGAGCCCATCAATCAGAGCCAGTCAAGGGCCCAAGCAGAGCAGCCACAGCGAGGACGGCAGACAAGAAGCGCCGAACGGCAGACAGCAGGCAGAGGAGCGGGGCAGGCGAGGAGGCAAGGAAGCACGGCCGAGGGACAGAACACCCAGAGCAGGACGAGAGAAGCAGTAGCAGCACACGGCAGCAACAGGAGAAGCGATCAGCGGCCAGACCAGGTAAGATTCAGTGTCTCAGAGCACGAGTCTTGGCATCAGCTGTTTGGCTTCAGCTGGTCAGCATTAGCCTGGAGGGGAGAGACCAGCACTGGGGAGGATCGAAACGCGCTCCCTCACGTCATCCCGCCCAACTCTGGAAGAAAACACCATATTGAGGCCATTCTTGAAAGTGTGGTCTACCATGTCTTCCAAAGATCAGAGAAACTTCTGTGTTTTGTGCTTCTATTGTAAAGATGCTGGTCTTAAACTCAAAGACTGTCCTAAGCTTTCCAAGATGGAAAAAACAGTGCCAGTTAATTTTCAGGAAGAAAAGCAGGTGGCAGGCACTTCCCATTTATTGTAAAAAAAAGTATTTTTTGCCTGTTTCTATTCCCAAATCTAATAATTTGATTTCTGGTAAACCCTTTATTGATTGTGAATCTGTGCCAAATTTTCTGGATTGCCAGGTTTTCAAGAAGTTGCCAATTCTGTTGGTGGAACTAGTGAATCGAGTCACTGTGACTCCATTTGATAGTAGTCCCTTGTCTCAGTGGCTTTTGTGTAGGTTCTATGCATTTTGAGTTTTTTTTTGTTCTTGGTAATTTGTCTTCAGAACTCATTTTGTGGTTCCATTGGTTACGCTCCAACAATCTTATTATTGACTAGGAAAAGGTATACCTAGTCAAATTGAGCTCCAAGTGTATGTAATCATATGTGTCATATTCCACCATCGATTTCTCCATTGTTTTTTTTTTCCTTTGTAGAACAGAAAGATGGTGGTTTAAGAACCTGCATAAATTACCACAATTTAAATAAAAACTGTTTCATCCCTGGCCTATTTAATCAGATCTCCAATACCAAATGGTTCTCCAAACTATATTTATGGTGACATAATATGGTCTGTATTTGAGAAGGAGAACAGTGGAAGACCACGTTTAACACTCCTAAAGGTCATTACGAATATTTGGTTATGTTTGGTTTTAGAAATGTTCCTGCAATATTTCAAAATTTGATTAACAAGATTGTCTGGAATTTAGTTCGGAATTATGTTGTGATTTATCTTGATGACAGAATGGTATTCTCCTCTGATTGGTCTTCTCATATCAGACACTTATGATGTGTACGCCAGGTACTCAGCGCGAGCCAGATGTACGCCCAACTAGAGAAGAGTATTTTTGGAAGAAATACATTTTATAGGCTATTTTCTTACTCTTCTTGCTTTCCGTAAGGTCCAAGGGTGCAACTGTCATTACTTAAGGCTTTGCAAAGATTTGTATAATTTCCCATACTGAAACTTAAACATCTCAACTTTCGCTTGCTTTCTGACTCTCTTCTGCCACTCTCTACCATCTGTTCCCTCCAAGACCCAGATGCTGCCACCACCCTGTATAATACCACAACAAGTACAGCTCTGGACACTGTTGCCCCCTCACACACAACAAAACCCGAAAAATCAACAGACAACCCTGGCAAACCAACCTGACCAAAAAACTCAGACAAGCTTCCAGGGCTGCTGAGCGGCAGTGGAAGAAATCCCATTCTAAAGATGAATTCACCAGATACAAGCAATCCCTCCTCATATTCAAATCCTCACTTGCTGATGCAAAACAGACCGACTTCTCATCTCTCATATCTTCCCTGGCCGACAGTCCTAAACAACTTTTTAACATTTTAACTCCCTTCTCCGTCCCCCAGCGCCCCCACCCTCTCCTCTCATCTCAGCTGAGGACTTTGCCGCATACTTCAAACAAAAGATAGTCAACATCAGAGAAAGCTTCAGTACACAGTCCCCAAAGACCCTCTACACAACTGCTCGGTCCTCTTCTCCCAAAACCCACTTCTCCACCATTACAGAAGAAAAACTCTCCACTCTACTCTCCAGATCACATCTCACCACCTGTACACTTGACCCAATCCCATACCACCTCATCCCTAATCTCACCACAGTGTTTATCCCAGCCTTAACTCATCTATTCAACCTATCACTAACCTCTGGTGTCTTCCCCTCTGATTTTAAACATGCTACCATTACACCCATCCTCAAAAAGCCTTCAATTGACCCGTCTTCTTTGTCCAGTTATCACTTTTTCCATATGCCTCAAAGCTACTTGAACATGTTGATTCTGAACTGTCCTCTCACCTCTCCTCCTGCTCCCTCTTTGACCGGCTACAATCTGGCTTCCGACCCCACCACTCGACTGAGACTTCCCTTACCAAAGTCACCAATGACCTACTAACAGCCAAAACCAAAAAACATTACTCTGTCCTCCTTCTCCTTGACCTGTCCTCTGCCTTTGACACTGTCAACCACTCCCTTCTGTTGCAAACTCATCTATTGGCATCACTGACCTGGCCCTCTCCTGGATCACATCATACCTCACAGACCGGACGTTTAGCGTCTCCCACTCTCATACCACCTTCTCATCTCATTCCCTCTCTGTTAGTGTCCTGCAAGGCTTTGTCCTATGACCCCTGCTCTTCTCTATTTACACTTTTGGCCTGGGACATCTCAAAGAGTCCCATGGCTTTTAGTATCACTCTTATGCTGACAACACACAAATCTACCTCTCTGGTCCAGACATCACCACCTTATTATCCATAATCCCACCATGTCTATCCCTTCTATATCTTCCTTCTTCTCCTCTCGCTTTCTAAAACTTAACATGGATAAAACTGAATTCATCATCTTTCCCCCATCTTGCTCAACCTCCCCAACAGACCTATCTATCATGATCAATGGCTGCGCACTCTCCCCGGTCAACCAAGTCCGCTGCCTTGGAGTGACCTTGGATTCTGCCCTCTCCTTCCGACTGCACATCCAAGTCCTTTCCACCACCTGCTGCCTCCAACTCAAAAACATCTCCCGCATCCGCGCTTTCCTTAACTTTGATTCTGCAAAAATGCTTGTACATGCCCTCATCATCTCCTGCCTAGACTACTGCAAAATTCTCCTCTGTGGCCTTCCATCTAGCACTCTTGCACCCCTCCAATCTATCCTCAACTCTGCTGCCCGACTAATCCACTTCTCACCCTGTTACTCCTCTGCCTCTCTTCTCTGCCAATCCCTTCACTGGCTCCCCATTGCCCAGCGAATTCAGTTCAAAATACTAACAAATACATACAAGGCTGTCCACAACCTGTCCGATCTCTTCATCTCTGAGCTACTTTCCCGATACATCCCCACACGCAATCTCCGATCCTCACAAGACCTCCTTCTCTCCTCTCCTCTTATCACCTCTTCCCACAATCGCCTCCAAGATTTATCCCGTGCATCCCGCACTCTCTGGAACTTGGTACACCAACATATCATACCCTCACCTACAGTAGAATCCTTCAAAAGAAACCTAAAAACCCACCTTTTCAGACAAACCTACAACCAGTGACCCTGATGCCTCTATACCGCCATGACCAGTTTCACCCTCACCTACTGTGTCCTTCTCCCATACCATGTAGATTGTAAGCCCTTACGGGCAGGGCCCTCTCTCCTTCTGTACCACTTTGTAACTCGTCTTATCCTTAGTGCAATTGTCTGTATTATGTATGTATACCCCTTTTCATATGTACAGCGCTATGGAATGAATGGCGCTTTAATAATAAATAATAATACATAATAATAATACTGTGGAGGAGATTGCTGCAAGTCAATACAGCAGTTTCCTTCATTGACGAGCAGGTGATTGTCGGGAAGGAATGCTTCTAAGTGCTTCTCAATGCTACTCAGTTGAGCAGTGTAAAGGGGCCTTAAAGTGACCACAAAACAGATCCAATTACTTGATGAAAAAGCATTTTGCTAGTCCATTGTGTAATCAGGAGCACCTTTACACCGGCAGATCATCGCTTACAAGTGTTGCTACGAATGCTTGTTACCAATGATCTGCCCAATGCTTAGGCACTGTAAAGAGGTCTTTATTCCAAAATCTTGTCCAGACTGTTAATTGATCATATCACTCTATTGCATTGTATTCCTGGGGCAAACGGTTTGGCTACTGAAGATTGTTCATTAACATTGTTCTGTACAAGATTGTTGAAATTATCAGTTGTGTGTCTTTTTGTTTGCATCTTTCCTTTTCCTTTAAGATACACAACGTGTTCCATAAGTCTCTCTTAAAGAAGTGTATGTTGCCAGTGATTCTGACCAAGGAGCCTCGTTATCCTGTTCAGGTGAAAAGAGACTTGAAATTTGAAGTACAATGTATCGTTGATTCATGAAAGCTTAGAGGTTCACTACAATACTTAGAGCATTGAAAAGGGTATGGACCAGTGGAATGTCCTTTGGGTGCCAACCCGATCAGTACATGCAAATCACCTGGTTGAATCCTTTTATAAGAACTTTTCATTTAACTCTGGTCTAGGATAAAAGAGTCATAGAGGAGGCGAGGGGTTACTGTTATAAACTTACCTAAACAAAATCCTGCAGTGTCTGTCCCTCTGCTCCACAGTTGCCATTCTGGTCTGTGTGACGGTTCTGGGGGAGAAGTGGCAGTGGCAGTCGCACAGAAGTTACGGAGTAGAAACTTTGGCTGGTTGGCTAGCCAGAGACTTGGGATACTAAGCCATTTAGGGCTCTGGTTCAGCGTCCAATCAAAGGTGCATGTGGGGGATTTCAACCAGGCACTGACTTTGCTCTGTGCCTGTGATTGTATATAGTGTCCAGGCTCTTCTTTGTGCTTCTGTGCTTTGTGTTAAGGGGAACTTTAGACCTGCTGATTAACCTCTGTGTACCAACCTTAGCTAGTTCTGATGATTAACCTCTCATCTACTGATTTGACAACATACGTACCCAAAATGTAGCCGTACATTTACTTAAGATAAACTTCATTGTCTAACACTGAAAACTTCAGCCATAATATTGCATTACCCATAATAAACATGGAGCACAATATCAAACAAATGCTAACATTGCAGTGATTACAATGGTCACTAAATTATGCTTCCTTCCTGAGTGTTCCCAATTCTTAGAAATATAATTATAAGGGCTGATTTAGTTAAATAAAGTCTCTCTTAAAATACCAGTTCATGCTGCATGACCTGAATAAACCTTAATCGTCTACTTAGCGGATCTCCTCTATCATATAAATCAAATTCTGTGTCACTACAAAGCTATTCTAGTGTAACATAATAATAATTGTCATATTCATCTTAGCTGAGATAATGTCCTGTACAGAAGAACTGTGCAGAGATAATGCCTGCTGGAGGCTTCGACAAGTTTCTAATGACTGTTTTCCTTGCAGAGATGAAACTTGGCTCAGATTGGAGATGTAACCATATGAAGCTGGCAAGATACCTATTTGGCGGCTCAGCACAGAACACACCTGCAGTGTAGGAGGCAAGGAATATAGAACTCTCGGGGAAGCTTGTGTACAGGATCATGGCTAACTGTGAAGGAATATACTCTGGAGCTTGCCGTGACCCTATTTATAATACACTAACCTGCTCACATACTAGCTTTTTGTGCAATGCTATTTCAGGTATGTGTCGGGAAGGAGCTATCATGTAATCTTACAGGTCATTCAATGAAAATGAGTTGTGGAGTGTGTATGAATCTATGTAGCCTTAACCCAGAACTTTGAGAAATTTGCAGTTGACTGCAGTTTTCCATTGATATCACAGATGCAAACAACTACTGCATATTGGGACTACGATGTGGTCAACTAGGCAGTGATAGGCAAAACTGCGGCTCTCCAGCTGTTGCAGAACTACAACTCCCAGCATGCAAAGACTGCCTACAGCTTTAAGCTAACAGCAGGGCATGGTGGGAGTTGTAGTTTTGAAACAGCTGGAGAGCCGCAGTTTGCCTCTCACTGGGCTAAAGCATATTTAATGCTATACATCTGTTTCTAGGACTTGAACATTGATGACCTTTTCTCAGGATAGGTCTTCACTAGAGATGAGTGAAGTTTTAAAAAATTCAATTTGAACGCTTCAATGAATAAAAAAAAAAAAAATCCTTCATTTTGAGTTGTCTTCACAAAACGTACTAAATCAGCTATATCCCGGTCTGCACTGTGGACCTGTAAATCAAAGGGGATCGTAGATACTAGTCACAGACAAGACTCCCGCTTAGTGAAAGGTTTGTCACAGGCCGACACGTGCTCGAGTGCCATGCTTGAGTCTCCTCCCCGCACGTTTTGCGGCTGCTAAGCAGCCAATAAACGTGCAGGTAAATACTGCCATCACTGTAATGCAAGTAGCCATGTTGGCTGCTGGCATTACAGTCATTGGCTGGCCGGAACGCGTCATTGAGTACTATATAGCACCCGATAACACGTGCTTTGATCAATCATAGTCAGGGAGAGCAGAGCGTAGGAAAGGAAAGGCAGTGTAGGGAGCGAAATTCACAGTTATTATTCGAAGAAAGCTTTTCAAAGACCCAAACGTCCTTTTAAGGACTACTGTGTGTGTGTTTGTTTTAGAGCAGCGATATATTTTTACCTGCGATAAATTGATCAGTCTCAGGGACATCCGTGCAGATAGTGCAGGGAGAGAAATTTGCTGTTTTTACTACCAAAAGCTTTTCAAAGACCCCAAAGTCCTTTTAAGGACTACTGTGTGTGTGTTTGACAGCAGCAAGATATTCTTTTTTTTATACCTAATAGTGACATATACTGCACATCATCTGCAGACTGTGTCTTTTTGCATAAATTCTAATAATCAGCGCCACATATATTGCCTATAGTGTGCGTGTAATAAACATCTGTGACATATACAGTACTCCATCCGAAAACTGTTTCTTTAGCGTAAATTCCAATAGTCTGGCCCTAATCTAGTGTCCATAGTGTGTTGTTTTCTGTGACATGTACAGTACGCCATCCGAAAACTGTTTCTTTAGGGCAAATTTAACTAATCTGGGCCTAATCTAGTGTCCATAGTGTGCAGCTTTCTGTGACATATACAGTATGCCAGTATGTAAAAAAAAAAAAAAAAGATACTGTGACAAAACTGGTAACCAGAAAAGCCTAAAGTTGACCTTCACCTCAAGAAGTGAGTGCTACACATACACAGTCATTGCATATTAGTCATTCTATACGATTTTTTATCTTTAAAGGAGTTTTCCAAGATTATAGGCCTTTTTCACCCAGTTCCCAGAGTGTATAATTCCTATGGAAAGTTCATACCTATTCCCCACTGTTTCAGTGCACTGGCACCATTTGGCAATCTTCCATAACTAGTGTATTGTTGAGTCGTTCCTCCTACCTATACCGCATTTTGCCCCAATAAAACTTAAGTGGATTTTATTGGCCACAGCAGCCATTTTATTATTAAACATAAATAACATAAATAACTTAAATAACAATCTACCCAAGGACTTACCACCCGAAGGCCTCCCCAGAACCTTACCAAAAACACCCAAATCCTGAGTATCAGATATCACAAGGAGGGTTCTTGGAGCCCCCTACACCTGACGGGTAACTGCTCCCACCCCTCATTCAAATTACCTCTAGCAGATAAAACGCCAGCTCAGAACACGGTAACAATGAACAACAACATAGGCAGTTACCCACCATACCACACTCCAGAATCCAATACCTGGGGAGTCCAAAGCCACCTTTGGCTCCCTCCCCACCATGCCAGAGCCACCATAACTACCATCTCCAAGGACCCTCACTGCTCACAACCCAAAGGGGGGTAAAACCTCACCCCCTTGCGTTCCGCCACACCCGCAAAGCCAACTCAACTCCGTCCTGTAACCCTGAGCACCACAAATCAATGCCCACTGCATTCAGGTGCACCCAATCACTTTTCCAAAATGCCTCTTCCCCTTTTTTGAGCTCCCTGTGCCGCACAACAACACCGCCATTCCTTACCACAAAATGACCCACCGCCCTATTAACTTTTATCCTTGCCTTGTTCAGCCTCTCCACCAACCTCACCTCCCTCCAATGCTTCCTCAGCACGATGTCAGACCAGATCGTAACTACCTTCGGAAACTGAGCCCAAAGCCGAAGCAAGTCAAACTTAATATCTTTTGTGAGTTCCCGAAAAGGGCGCACCCCCAAATCATTGCCCCCCACATGCAACACCAAAACCCCAGGAGGAGCATCCAACCGCACAAACCTGTGGAACTCCGGTAGCACACAGCATGCCTCTCATCCCTAATCACCTAATTACCGCCACCTCTCTTGAAAAACTCAATTGTCTTCCATCAAGTCTGACCGCTGCCCGCAACTCCCCTAGAACACGTATGAGTGGCCCATAATCCACACCAGGCAAGCAGAACCACCTGAAAAAACACAAAATCAACAATAGAAGATCCCCCCCCCAACATGCCTTAGCCCTAGCCAAGGTACTTCTTATAACCGCGCCGGCCTAACATACGGTCGGAACCGAATGGACTCCCATGGACCAAAGCGACGAATAACATTGTCCCCTAGCCACCTCCGAGCCGCCTCAGTAGACGCCCCAATACGAAAAGAATGACTCCCAAATAATGAGGGATCGCTACCCAATTTCTTTAAACAAGCACGCAAAACGGCTATAAACTGAAAACGAGACAGAAATGACCCATCCTCATGAAGTAAAAAACGGCCCATCTCCACCAATTCCCAGCACCCCAAACTCCCTAAGACACAGTACCAGGCACGCTACCGACCCCTCCACTTGAAACAAAACCACCCGACATCCCTGACCTGACTGATCAGTTTTCGACCTTCTAATAAAAAACTCAAAACTATCATAAAATAAGTCCACCTCCTCTCTTCGCAGCCCCCCGATGCGGCACCTGCTTGGACTAACCAACTTCCCAATACGTAACACCCCAAAAAAGGCTAGAGAAAACGCCAACCTTAACAACCTCATCTCTCCCACTGACACACAAACCTGCCCTAACTGACCAATCAGATCCCCTAATAAAGCAAAGGATACCGGCCGGCTCTGATCCCCCCGGTCGACGACCTCCTCCAACCTTTTAACGCCTGCAAAACCCAAAACGATTTAGCCACATCCTGCGCAGTCCAACTCCTACAACCAAACGCCAACCCTGCCATGAACTTATTCATTCTGGATACCGACCACCCCTTCTCCCTGCAGTGACCCACAAACAGCAGCAGCAAAACCCCATCATCCAGCCTGCACCCCTGAAAACGCTGCTTCCAAGCACCCCATAACTCCCATGCCTTCTCATACGCCGCCCAGGTCCCTGACAGCAATGACCCCTTCACCAGCTCGTCTACTGACCAAATGGCAGATTGCACAACTCCTGGAGGAAGCCTGTTCCTTGCTCGTCTGCCTCCGGTGCCAGCACTCGAAACCGGTCCCACTGACAAAACATCCACAATTGAGTTATTCACCCCAGGAACATGGGACTATCCAAGCATTTAAAGATAAACAATCCAAAGCCAGGTGCTGCAGCAAATACACTACCGGCGGTGATGAAGCTGAAAGGCGATTAATGGCCTCCACCACACCCAAATTGTCGCAATGGAAACGTACTTTTTCATTTTGGAAAAACTCCCCCCAAATAGCCACCACCACCACAATAGGGAAGAGCTCTAACAACACCAGATTCTTCACCCAACGCTCATCCCTCCATCGTGTCGGCCACTCCCCCATGCACCAACTACCTTGCAAATATGCCCCAAAACCATACCCCCCGCCGCGTTTTTGAACAAGTCAAGATCTGCTGCCGCCATAACGTCCACCATCCAAAATGAACGCCTATTATACCTCTCCAAAAAGGACTCCCAAACTCTCACATCATCGAGCAGCTGTTGACGGAGCTGCACAAAATGATGAGGAGCCTGGACCCCCGCTGTTGCCCGAGCCAGCCTCCTACAGAAAATCCACCCCATGGGCATAATTTGGCACGCAAAATTGAGCTTCCCCAATAATGACTGGACCTCACGCAGCCGCATTTTTTTTACATCCACACGTCGCCGCCACCACATGTCGCAAATTCTCCACCTTATCCTCTGGCAGCCTACACTCCATTGCCACCATATCAATGACTATCCCTAAAAAGCTTGATGCAGTAGTAGGGCCCTCAGGTACCTACTTAGAAAGGGCACCATCTCGTCCACACGAATTGGCATCTGCCCCTTTTCCAGTTGCATCCCCCCAACCTTTTCCTTTACGTCCCTTAAAACACCTCTGTGCTCTATGATCACCCCCCTGTCAGGCTCCGTTCAGACGTTCGTATGATTTTTACGGATCCACGGATACATGGATTGGATCCGCAAAACACATGCGGACGTCTGAATGGAGCCTTACAGGGGGGTGATCAATGACAGGCGGGTGATCACCCATATACACTCCCTGATCACCCCCTGTCATTGATCACCCCCCTGTCATTGATCACCCCCCTGTAAGGCTCTATTCAGACGTCCGTATGATTTTTACGGATCCATGGATACATGGATCGGATCCGCAAAACACATGCGGACGTCTGAATGGAGCCTTACAGGGGGGTGATCAATGACAGGCGGGTGATCACCCATATACACTCCCTGATCACCCCCTGTCATTGATCACCCGCCTGTCATTGATCACCCCCCTGTAAGGCTCCATTCAGACGTCCGCATGTGTTTTGCGGATCCGATCCATGTATCCATGGATCCGTAAAAATCATACGGATGTCTGAATGGAGCCTTACAGGGGGGGTGATCAGTGACAGGGGGGTGATCACCCTGATCACCCCCTGTCATTGATAACCCCCCTGTAAGGCTCCATTCAGACGTCCGCATGTGTTTTGCGGATCCGATCCATGTATCCATGGATCCGTAAAAATCATACGGACGTCTGAATGGAGCCTTACAGGGGGGGTGATCAGTGACAGGGGGGTGATCACCCTGATCACCCCCTGTCATTGATAACTCCCCTGTAAGGCTCCATTCAGAAGTCCGCATGTGTTTTGCGGATCCGATCCATGTATCCATGGATCCGTAAAAATCATACGGACGTCTGAATGGAGCCTTACAGGGCGGTGATCAATGACAGGGGGGTGATCCGGGAGTCTATATGGGTGATCACCCCCCCCCGTCATTGATCACCCCCCCCTGTAAGGCTCCATTCAGACATTTTTTTGGCCCAAGTTAGCGGAAATTTTTTGTTTGTTTTTGTTTTTGTTTTTTCTTACTAAGTCTCATATTCCATTAACTTGTGTCAAAAAATAAAATCTCACATGAACTCACCATACCCCTCACGGAATCCAAATGCGTAAACATTTTTAGACATTTATATTCCAGACTTCTTCACACGCTTTAGGGCCCCTAAAAAGCCAGGGCAGTATAAATACCCCACATGTGACCCCATTTCGGAAAGAAGACACCCGAAGGTATTCCGTGAGGGGCATATTGAGTCCATGAAAGATTGAAATTTTTGACCTAAGTTAGCGGAAAGTGAGACTTTGTGAGAAAAAAACAAAAAAAATCAATATCCGCTAACTTATGCAAAAAAAAAAAAATTTTGATGAACTCGCCAGGCCCCTCATTGAATACCTCGGGGTGTCTTCTTTCCAAAGTGGGGTCACATGTGGGGTATTTATACTGCCCTGGCTTTTTAGGGGCCCGAAAGTGTGAGAAGAAGTCTGGGATCCAAATGTCTAAAAATGCCCTCCTAAAAGGAATTTGGGCACCTTTGCGCATATAGGCTGCAAAAAAGTGTCACACATCTGGTATCGCCGTACTCAGGAGAAGTTGGGCAATGTGTTTTGGGGTGTCATTTTACATATACCCATGCTGGGTGAGAAAAATATCTTGGTCAAATGCCAACTTTGTATAAAAAAATGGGAAAAGTTATCTTTTGCCAAGATATTTCTCTCACCCAGCATGGTTATATGTAAAATGACACCCCAAAACACATTCCCCAACTTCTCCTGAGTACGGCGATACCAGATGTGTGACACTTTTTTGCAGCCAAGGTGGGCAAAGGGGCACATATTCCAAAGAGCACCTTTCGGATTTCACAGGCCATTTTTTACAGATTTTGATTGCAAGGTACTTCTTACACATTTGGGCCCCTAAATTGCCAGGGCAGTATAACTACGCCACAAGTGACCCCATTTTGGAAAGAAGACACCCTAAGGTATTCCGTGAGGGGCACGGCGAGTTCCTAGAATTTTTTATTTTTTGTCGCAAGTTAGCGGAAAATGATGATTTTTCTTTTTTTTTCTTTTTTCCTTACAAAGTCTCATATTCCACTAACTTGCGACAAAAAATAAAAAATTCTAGGAACTCGCCGTGCCCCTCACGGAATACCTTGGGGTGTCTTCTTTCCAAAATGGGGTCACTTGTGGCGTAGTTATACTGCCCTGGCAATTTAGGGGCCCAAATGTGTAAGAAGTACCTTGCAATCAAAATGTGCAAAAAATGGCCTGCGAAATCCGAAAGGTGCACTTTGGAATATGTGCCCCTTTGCCCACCTTGGCTGCAAAAAAGTGTCACACATCTGGTATTGCCGTACTCAGGAGAAGTTGGGGAATGTGTTTTGGGGTGTCATTTTACATATACCCATGCTGGGTGAGAAAAATATCTTGGTCAAATGCCAACTTTGTATAAAAAAATTGGAAAAGTTGTCTTTTGCCAAGATATTTCTCTCACCCAGCATGGGTATATGTAAAATGACACCCCAAAACACATTCCCCAACTTCTCCTGAGTACGGCGATACCAGATGTGTGACACTTTTTTGCAGCCAAGGTGGGCAAAGGGGCACATATTCCAAAGTGCACCTTTCGGATTTCACCGGTAATTTTTTACACATTTTGATTGCAAAGTTCTTCTCACACATTTGGGCCCCTAAATTGCCAGGGCAGTATAACTACCCCACAAGTGACCCCATTTTGGAAAGAAGACACCCCAAGGTATTCCGTGAGGGGCATGGTGAGTTCCTAGAAACTTTTATTTTTTGTCGCAAGTTAGTGGAATATGAGACTTTGTAAGAAAAAAATAAAAAGAAAAAATCATCATCATTTTCCGCTAACTTGTGACAAAAAATAAAAAGTTCTATGAACTCACTATGCCCATCAGCGAATACCTTAGGGTGTCTACTTTCCGAAATGGGGTCATTTGTGGGGTTTTTCTACTGTTTGGGCATTATAGAACCTCAGGAAACATGACAGGTGCTCAGAAAGTCAGAGCTGCTTCAAAAAGCGGAAATTCACATTTTTGTACCATAGTTTGTAAATGCTATAACTTGTACCCAAACCATTTTTTTTTTTTGCCCAAACATTTTTTTTTTATCAAAGACATGTAGAACTATAAATTTAGCGAAAAATTTATATATGAATGTCGTTTTTTTTGCAAAATTTTACAGCTTAAAGTGAAAAATGTCATTTATTTGCAAAAAAATCGTTACATTTCGATTAATAACAAAAAAAGTAAAAATGTCAGCAGCAATAAAATACCACCAAATGAAAGCTCTATTAGTGAGAAGAAAAGGAGGTAAAATTCTTTTGGGTGGTAAGTTGCATAACCGAGCGATAAACGGTGAAAGTAGTGTAGTGCCGAAGTGTAAAAAGTGCTCTGGTCATGAAGGGGGTTTCAGCTAGCGGGGCTGAAGTGGTTAACCCCATTTCATACCACATACTCATTTTACTCCCTCCAAACCTAGTCATGCCATGCCTTCCCCCAGGCTTTCAGCCCAAGGTCCGGCCTGTACTGTCCCCAATCTTTTTACTTGCAGCAAAAGTTTAAAAAAAAACCTGGGCCTGGGTGAAAGAATACAGCAGAGACGAACAGGTGAGCTTCAGTTTTTCAACAGGCACTACAAACTCCAGGGTCTGGAATAATTCTGGAAAACCATTTTAAGTCTAGAATGATCTAATAAATCATTCTACACTAACCCCAATCACAGGTGAGCTATAAAACAGAACACATTCACAACCTTGAAGCTTCTGTTCTACATGTAACAAGCTGCAGATAAGGTGCAGGGCAGGGATGATGGGAGTGGTGGTTGTAGCCATGAGGGTGGTAGCTGTACTCATAGTTCATGGTGGCAATCTTCCTCCTGACAATGCAGTGCCTTAAGAGCACACTTTTTCTACTCTTGAGGCAAACCCTGGTACTGGTGCTTCTGCCTGGTGTTAGTTGGGGTGTCCTTGATGGTGAGTAGTTGTCATGGTGCATGGCAGGAGGGCAGATGCAGAGCTGGCGACAGGTTGAGACAATAACAAGGCTCATTGGTGTCACGGCCTTTGGTGTGTTTTGTGACATTTTCCTTCACTTGGTTGCCCGTGGCAACGTGTGGTGTTGTGTGCATGTGGTGGCAGTGTCTCAGCCATATGGCTGGTCCCCAGGACATGGTTGCCACGCATGCCATTGCCCGCGGCAACAGGTGAAGTGTGTATTTATGTGTGTACTTCCCCTTTAAGTGGCCGTCTTCCCTTGCCTTGTGTTGGAAGGGTTAACCCCCTTCTGTGTGTGTGATCACCTGGTGTGTCTGAGTGTGGGTGTGGCTACTTTGGGATATAAAGCCTCTGCTGTTTTCAGTTAGCTGAGGGGTTCTTCAGCCATGGTTGCTGGAGACATCCTCCTGTTATACCATCTGCCAGTGGGGGCCACCCTTGTGGTCATAAGCTTTATGTATGGTGTTAAGTAGATGTTTCTTTGGTCTTTATTTATTGCAGCATATGGTTTCCTGGTTTCCCGTGTGATGTGTGTTGTGTGCTGTGTCTCTTGTGTTGTTGTGGACAGCAGCACTTATACATGGGTTCCAGGCTCTGTGTCGGTGGCAGGTAGGTGTGGTACTAGTCTCACTTACCTGCCATTGCCATATGTCTGTTTCTGTTTCCCCTGTATTTATAGCTTGGCCAGTGAGACTCCTGTTCGTCCGTATCTAGGAGGAACAGGTAGTCTTACCCAGCTCCTAGTTCAGGGCCACCCTGAGGGCTAGCAGGAATATCAGGTTCCGGAGTATGAGCCCTCCTACCATAAGGGTCGGCTCATACAGGCTAGGAGACAGGGTCAAAATTAGGGATTGTTAGGAGGTGACCTGCTCCCTGATTCCTGTCCTGGCCATGCTCTGACCATCCATCTGCTGATACCGCACGGCTGAGGGTTTTCCCCATCCTCAGCCGTGACAATTGGTTCCAGTAAATAAACAAATGTTTTACTGGATGGATGATGGGAGCAGTAGTACATATAGCAGTAAAAGACACAGTTTCTAAGTATATAACAGTGGTGTATGAGCAGCGCTTTGTAAGAGCAGCAATAATGATAGTAGTAGTCCCTGACACTCCTTCTAAGGACACTTTGCAGTTTCATCAAACAACCAAAGATGTGCTATTTTGTCCTTGTTAACCTTTTCTGCAGTTTCTAGCTTAGGGTGCAGAATTTAGATGTGGATGGCCGCTGGTTCATCTCAAAATGTGGTAGGCGCCTAAGCAATATATACTTTCCACAACAGCAAAGTCTCAATTCCATAGACAAACGAATACCTTGCTGCCTGAAGCTTGTATGGCCTGGTTGGTTTTGTTCTGCTCTCTTTTATTCTGCCACAGATGTACATTAGAGAAGTCTCTGACTGGTTGTGAGTGGTAATCTCTGTACAAGCAATGATAGACAGCTGAACTCACTAATATCCCTAGGTCGTCGTACCAGTTGCATGTGAAGCTCCAGTGAGGAGAATACAATGGAAATGCCTTGGTAATTTATTGAGTTTACCTTGAGGAAGACATATAGAGGACATTATAGTAGATTAGAGGATATTAGAGGTCAAAATAAAATGCTCTCACCAGCTCTGAGTCTGCTGAAGAAAAGACAGACACAGGACCAGCACAAACAGGATATGATGTCACTGAAAGGGAGGAGTAGACAGAGAGCAAAGGCAATGGGATTTACATAATACATTCAAGAAACCTATAACAAGAATGACCACAGGGTGGCAGCATTACATAACATGGTAATAATATGATAACACAAATACAGCAATTTATCTCAAATGGAAAAAATAAATGCTGGAACAGCACACTTCCCGTCTGAAATCCTAGGATTTCACACTATATGCAAAACATGAATGTCCATATGATATTTAATGGAAATACTGGAACCTGAAAGACAAAAAGCAATAAAGAAAACACAGTAATGGGTGGACAGGAACAGTCCAATGTCTGGAATTTTAGGAATAGTCCGGAGATGGACGACTAAATGGAAGAAAAGTTCTTACAAGGTTCCTCAATGTAGAAGAAATCCTTTCTCAACGGGTAAGAGAAGAACAATCTCAGATGCAGGCCTGATGAAGGACTTGGGATCGCCTTATTTTGCGATGGTCACTCCCACCTTACGGACCTTGCCATCTTCACTGGCCAAGATTTTTGATATGAGACCCATGGGCCAGCAATTTCTTTCCACCTTCTGGTCTTTCATGATCTCCTGTTTGTAAGTTTGGCTTGACCTGCTGTCACTTCCTTCATCCTTGAAGAAGGGTTAAGTACTTCTTTTTCCACCAGCTCCAGATGTTGAACATGTTTCCACCGTTTCTGATATAGGTTACCAGAAAAAGACTCTAGCAGTGATGAGCGGCAGGGGCAAATATTGGGCAAATATTCATCATATATTTGCGAATTCGAGAATTTCCAATTATCATCTTGATTGCAAAAATTGGCAATGTAATATGCGTGTATCACTGTTGCCACATTTTTCAAGCTGGTAGAAGTTTCCTGCGACTGGAGAAAATGGTTGGCGCAGCAGAACATTACAATAGCTTTATATGCAGATAGAGTGCTTCAATATATTTGCGATTGCGCAAATCAGCAATTAATGATGCGCATATTTTTAATCACTGTGCACAACTTCACATTTTAGCAGGTCTAACTACATATTACTGATTGGTGCACTAAGTATTGTTGTGAACTTGTGACATCACAGCACTATGTCTGTAGCATGTATGTACGGACAGCAGAACCTATCAGCTACACTATATCACGATCTAACCTACACTGACTATCTCCCACTAACTATCTGTATTATATATATATATATAATCTAACTACTGTAACTAACTATCCAATGTAATGACTCAGCAAAACACAGAGCACAGCAATTACACTGCTGTCTCTCTCAGAACGCCATAAAACTACAGAAAATGACTGCTGGGGAGGTTCCTATACTGTAAGGGGTAGGAAACTTTCCTATTGGTTGCTGGGGATGCTGCTAAGCTCAGACAAAGACATTGCAGCCTTCTCATTGGCCCACAAGCAAGGGAGGTTACTGAGGAAAACAAAATCTAGAATATTCGCAAATACGAATATATAGCACTATATTGTAAATCTTCGCAAATTCTCGAAGTGGAGATATTTGCGCTTAAAATTCATGATTCGAATATTCACGCCCAACACTATGGATAGGGAACAGATCCAAACTTCTGAGTGAGAAGAGTTGCTGGAGTGAGAATGGCAGGGGATTCTGGGTCCATAGATACAGGTACAACAGCCCTTGCGTTGACGACAGCAGATACCTTAGCTAGGAAGGTGGTCAGTCTCATGGGTGAACCTTAAGAAGTTTGAGTCCATTAGCATACAGTCCAATATTTTGCGGGTGATGCCTATCATTCTATCCCATGAACTGCCCATATAAGAGGCATGAGGGGGGTTAAAGATCCATGTACAATTGTTGCCCAAGTAGTCTTGAACTGGCTTAGAGTCAATTAGCAATTCTCGGCTGCCATCTGGAGAAGAGTTCAAAGCGGTGACAGCCCAAGCCAGACCTTCTTTCAGACTTGGTGACAAGGGTACTAACTTCAGGACGAATCTCTGGACCTTCATCAGGGTCTTGGAGACTGAAGACTTCTTGAGTAGAAGTTTCTTTACTCTGGTTCAGCAAAAACGCCAAACCTGTTAACCAAGATGAATGTGCAGAGACTCTACCAGATGCTGGTCTGGTGGCGCAATCCGCGGGATTGAGATGAGATGGAACATAGTGCCACTGTTCAGGTTTAGAGGACCTTCTAATCCTTTCAATGCGGTTACTGACATAGACGTAGAAGCATTTCGACTGGTTGTATATATAACCCAGAACAACCTTACTGTCTGTGTAAAATTGAACGTCATCCACATGAATATCTAGCTCACGCTGTATAAAGTCTGCAATCTCTGCAGCTAGTTCTGTCCCACAAAGTTCGAGCCTAGGAATGGTGTGCTCAGGTTTTGGAGCTAATTTTGCCTTTCCCAACATAAATCCAACATGAGCTTCATTGCAATAGTCTATTACCTTCAAATAAGCAACAGCTGCAATAACTTCAGTAGATGCATCTGAGAAGATGTGGATTTCTTTCCTCCGAGTTGTTGTAAGGGACGTTGGAGTGTAGCATCGTGGTATGTGAATCCTGTCTAATGCATGCAGGCATTCCTTCCAAAACTCCCACTTTTGCTGTTTGTCAGAGGGCTGTGGAGAATCCCAGTCCAAAATAGACTCTGAAAGCTGTCTTAACAGGAATTTTCCTTGTACAGTCAAAGGTGCTACAAATCCCAGGGGATCATATAGGCTGTTCACCACTGAGAGAACTCCCCGTTTAGGAAATTGTTTATCTGCACAGCTAACTTGAAACCCAAGGGATTAATTTGATAACTCCCACCTTAAACCCAGACTTCTCTGTACTGGTGGATTGTCTATCCCTAGATTCAATTCTCTGAATTCTGTGGTATGATCACTGGGCTGGAAGGCTTTCATTACAGCAGCACAGTTATAGGCGATTTTATGTAACCTCAGACAAGATTTTGAAAGCATACCTTGTGTCTTTTTGAGCAGATCTATGGCTTCCTCCGCTATGGGCAAGGATTTGAGTGCGTTGTCCACGTAAAGTCTCTTTCAACAAAGTTTCGGGCATCTTCTCTAAAATCTGACTCACCATCAGAGGCAGCCCTACGTAGGCCATATGTAGCAACAGCAGGTGAAGGACTGTTACCGAACACATGCACCTTCATGCAGTATTTAACAATTTCCTTGCTGGTGTCATTGTCTCTGTGCCAAAGAAACCTGAGATAATTTCTGTGGTCTTGCCGTAGAATAAAGCAGTGGAACATTTGTTCAATGTCTGCAGTAATGGCAAATGGCTCTTTTCTGAATCTCATAAGTACTACTACCAGATTATTGGTAAGGTTTGGACAGGTAAGAAGGATATCGTTCAGAGATATGCCGTTATGTTTGGCACTTGAGTCAAATACCACTCTTATCTGGTTTGGTTTTCGTGGGTGATATACTCCAAAGAAGGGAAGGTACCAACATTCTTCAAAGGTGGAGTCGGCTCTGCATGGTCATTGTGAAATATTTTTTCCATGAAGACCACAAAATGATTTTTCATTTCAGGTTTGTTTTTTAACGTACGTTACAAGGAGATGAATCTGGATAGTGCCTGTTCCCGGTTGTCAGGAAGTCTGGCTCTTACAGCACGGAAAGGTAAAGGTGCAACCCAGTAGTTAGATGCATCTTTGAAGAATCCATTGTCCATTATTTTAATAAACTCTTGGTCATCCATGGACAAGGCCAATTTGTTGTCTTCTGGTGTTGTACAAAACACTGATCTTCCTAAGTTGTCATAAAGGGTAGGAATGATATCTGGTGCCTTAAGGAGGTTAAAAAGCTTTTTCTTTACCTCATAATGATGAACACATGGCCTAAACTGAGTTGTGCGACCATTTTTGACCACAAAAGTTTTGAAGGAGTTCACTTGAGATGATTTTTGGCTCTTACCTATACATACATCGCCCACAATCACCCAGCCTAAGTCGAGTCTCTGTGCATATGGGGCATTGTCAGGACCGTTGCATTGTTGCTGCACCTTGTGAACTCTCAGAATGTCTCTCCCGAGCAAGAGTAGGACGTCAGCATTCATGTCCATGGGAGGAATCTTACTAGCTAGATGTTTCAAGTGGAAATGATGGTATGCAGCTTCCGGAGTAGGAATTTCATCTCTTTTATCAGGTATCTGCTCGCATTCAATTAACGTTGGCAAGGGTATATGAACATTCTCTTTAATGGAGGAGATAAGGTATCCAGTAGCTCTTCTGCCATAAGTCTCTTTGTTCATCTATAATGGCGTACATTCTGGTGGCCTTTTCAGATTGCCCTTCTGTGTAGACGTTGACCAAACACACTTTTGCACAGCATTTGGTACCAGTCTCTTTGCCACATATTTCCATACAGGAAGATGAGACAGTTGTTGTAGCTAGCTCTTGAGCCGGTAGCTCCCCGCCATGAAGTACAATGGCATTGGTTGCGGCTTGAGTGCGTTGTCTTGAGGCAAAGTAGGATGCATTGATGTAACATACCTGTCACTGCTACATTCTGCACACTTAATGATAGCTTTACAGTCTTTTGCCATATGATTTGATGAGGCACAACACTTATAACACACTTCAAGCTCTCTTAGTGCCTCTCTGCATTCTTGCAAAATCTTTGCCCTGGGCCCAAGACATTCTTTTAAAGGATGAGGTCTTTTGTGGATAGGGCACAGGCTCCCTTTCTTTAAGGACGGGGGTGTCCTTCCTAGTAGTGGAGGTTGCAATAAGTGGGACTTTTTCTTCCTAACGGATACTGTTACCCTTAAGTCTCTACGTTAACTTGTTGTGTTGTCATACCTTCTGTGAAGTCAAAGCTGGGATCATTCTTCTTCCGAGCTTGGTCACTGATGAATCTGGAAAAATAAGAGAAAGAGGGAAAAGACACATTGTGTTCTCTCTTGTATCTGGAGCCCTGGTCTGCCCATGGTTAGCACTCCCACTGTTAACTCAAATTTCTTAACTCATTTCATTATCTTGAGACAAAAGCCATTAAAAAGCAACTGAAGGTGTTTGCTTAAATTAGATAACATAACTCAGAAATCTCAGAAAAAAGGAGTGCTAACCATGTTACATCGTTACCTCCCGGAACGAAAGGTTTTGGAAGATGAAAGCGTATATTTGGTTGAAGTTGAACGATGGGATTTCACATCTTGCAAGTGTGCGATGCAGAGTTCTGTCTTGCTCTTAGTGTCTTGTACTAAGGCACCCTTCTCTTGGATGAGATTCTTTCTCTGTCTCAACTCTTCTGAAGCATCATCAAAATCGGATTTGTTAAGAAAGGTGATGTACTTTGCAGACAGTCACTGATAGCCGACATAGGCGTTAGTTAAATGATTCAACGTGTGGTTAACTTTGGTGCATCATTGTTATAGCGTGAAAGAGCTGCTATATAGTGTTCAGTTCTTTGACATAAATGATTTAAATTGTCACTGATCTCTTCTTTGATTGCCTCAAAGTTCTCTCTAATCTTTTGTGTTGGTTTGATAACATAGACTCTGCTTCCTGTATATCTGAGTTTTTTGAAGCAGGGTGAGTTTCCGTATATTCAGTGAGCGAGAAATCCACGGATCCTCTTGTGGACATGTTATTCCTGTTTAAGTGGCACTGTCTCTTTAAGAAAGGATTTCAGCTTACTCACAGTGCTTATGAAGCCACGTGCATGTAAGACGGCGGACAGCTCTGAGCTTGTTTGCAGACTGCATATAGACATGCAAAGACTGTAGATTTAGGCTTCGTTTAGACTATTCTGCCACAGATGTACATTAGAGAAGTCTCCGACTGGATGTGAGTGGTAATCTTTGTACAAGAAATGGTAGACAGCTGAACTCACTAATATCACTAGGTCGTGGTACCAGTTGCATGTGAAGCTCCAGTGAGGAGAATACAGTGGAGATGCTTAGGTCATTTATTGAATTTACCTTGAGCAAAGACACATGGAGGACATTAGAGGATATTAGAGGATATTATTGGTCAAAATGAAATGCTCTTACCAGCTCTGAGTCTGCTGCAGCAAAGAAAGACACAGGACCAGCACAAACAGGATATGATGTCACTGAAAGGGAGGAGTAGACAGAGAGCAAAGGCAATAGTATTTACATAATACATTCAGGAAACCTACGACAAGAATGACCACAGGGTGGCAGCATTACATAACATGGTAATGATATGATAACACAAATACAGCAATTTATCTCAAATGGAAGAAATAAATGCTGGAACAACAATCAGGGTTACTCTGATGGTAGACGTACTTCCCTGGCAGTTCTCTCAGTGACAGAGGTTTTCTGATCTTGGTCCTAGCTCTCAAGACATGTTGGTGTTCTTCCTTGCAATGCTCACCTAGTCTCATCCGGTAACTAGCCAGAGGGAGGGCTAAGTCCATCACCCTGGTAACCTGAACAGTCTGCCAGTGTTACCCATCTGTGGCCCATACATGGCTATGAGAGTACATAATACATAAAGAAATAAGTACTTTGACAATAAATTACAACATTTATTTCACTCAATAACAACAAGTCAACTCTTTTTGTAGGAACCAATCCTTTTGAAGTTATCCTCTGGGGCACTGCATACACAACAATGAAGATTTGTCATTAGAATGGGTTAAAAAGAAAAGGTCCTGCCCTAACTTTTGCAAAGTTTGAGAATGCATTGTGGGAAGGAAGAAAAAAATCGTCAGTTTCTAAGAGTTTTAAAACTGCTAATCCAAATAGTGATGACAGTGAGGATAGATTGCCTTCACTCTACAAGATTGGGCATTTTGTCCTATTTTTTTTTTTTTATAGTATTGTACAATATTTATAGCTTCTACGTTAGAGCTATTTGCCTTGCAACGCAAACCAATTATAGCTTGTACAGTGAAGTTGTGGTTTCCTTGTTGTAATTTTAGTCAGTTAAATATGGTGCTGTCTAATTGTCTACATAAAACTTATGGTGAATGAAGATTATACCCCTCCAGCAACCTTGCTAAAATCCTCTTTCTATACGCTCTATAGCAGCTACTGTATATTGTATAATTACACTCTGCCAATGCATTACCTCGCTTCATGTCCCAGCCCTCAACAATCTTTAAAGGGAGACTAACATCAGTTTTATGACAAATTAGCAGTCTATGTGAATATTTTATCTATCTATCTAAAAATAGTAAAGCAGGCAGGACTCTCAAAAGTGAAAAAATGAAAAGTTTATTCACCCATACAGGACGCAACGTTTCGGCTCCTCACTGGAGCCTTTCTCGAACAACTAGTGATAGTGCAAGTGCATAACATAATCAATCAATGATCATCAATGTACAGATAAATATTGGTGTGGATCACGAATATTTGATTGCGAATATTAATCACGAATATCGGCACGCGAATATTTAGAATATAGTGAAATATATTCGTAGTTTTGAATATTCTAGATTTTTTTCATCAGTAATCTCCCTTCTTGCTTGTGGGCCAATGAGAAGGCTGCACTGTCTTTGTCTGAGCTTAGCAACATACCTAGCACCCCTACTATATAAGAACCTCCCCAGCAGCAATTTTCTACAGTTTTCTCAGAGAGACAGCAGTGTCATTGCTGTGCTCTGTGCTTTCCACACTACAGTAGATAGATAGTTAGATAACTTACATATATAATACAGATTGTCAGTGTAGGTTATATCCTGATATAGCTGTTGCAGTGCAGGGTGTTAGGTAGTGTGATAGGTTCTGCTGTCCATACATACATGCAGACCTGCTGAAATGTGAAGTTTCACGTATTGCACCAAAATATTTGCATCGTTAGTGCCAATTTGCGCAATCGCGAATATATTGGAGCACTCTAACTGCATATAAAGCCATTTTTAATGTTCTGCCGTGCCAACCATTTTCTCCAGTCTCAGGAAACTTCTAGCAGCTTGGAAAATGTAGCAAAAGTGACCCACGCCTGTATTTCACGCGCATTACGCGAATATTACATTGCCGATTTATCGTGATCAAGAAAATAATCTCGAATTTGCGAATATATGACGAATATTCGCCCGATATTCGTGAAATAACACAAATTTGAATACAGCCACTGCCGCTCATCACGACTAAATACAGAATAAAATGCTAAAGTAGTGCAGAAATTGTCATCAATAGATCATAATTTTACCCAGTAGTGACATGCATGATTGTGAAAATGTGAAATTGTTATCAACAAACATATAAGTGTAAAATACGTTTAATTGCCCAATTACTAAAATGTTGTACACATGAATAAAACGTGTGTATAGTGTCCAGAGGGAGGTGACTCACCAGGGGTAGGCCAGTAATAAAAGAAGGGCGCCATACTATGGCATCCACTACCAGGAACCACGTCAGTCCCTAGGTACTAAGAGGAAGCGAAGTGGACCTCAGCAAGCCATAGCCAATGTACAAGGGTTGCTAGAAGACCATAGCTAGAACGGGTAAATGATGCAGATGTGTGACATGCGCACTTGAGTTCCAATAATTAGTTCTAAAGGTTTTGGAATCAATAAAATGACAACAGTGCCCAAATGTATGCACCTGCCTAATTTTGTTTAAACAATTATAGCACACTTTCTGTAAATCCAATAAACTTCATTTCACTTCTCAAATATCACTGTGTGTCTCCTGTATGATATATTTACCTGACATTTTTTTATCGTAACAACCAAAGATTTATACAGGAAAATCATGATGATTAACAAGGTTGCCCAAACTTTCGCATCCCACTGTAGAGCTGGTATAAGTTATACATCTTGTATATAGTGATATGGACCATGCTGGTATAACCTGGGTATCGCCTGTAAATAATTATATATGTACAGCTGGTATAAGTTATACTTCTTCTTGTATATAGTGATATGGAGCATGCTGGTATAACCTGGTATCTCCTTATATGATTATATATGTACAGCTGGTATATGTTATACATCGTAATATACCAGAAGATGTATACATTATACCAGGCCAGCTCACATATAATAATATACAGAACATACCAAGGCCAGTTAGTAACTATTACCTGGGCTTGCTCAGGCTGAAAGCTGCTGAATCGACCTGCTGAAAGTCAGTGGCAACTGGCAAGGCTGAATACTGGAGGCTGGCTGGGCTCAGTGTGGGCTTTGGCTGGCTGAATGAGCACTGCTCCTGGGACTGGCTCAGTCTGTCAGAAATGTCTGGCAGAGAGAGAGAACGAGGCGAGGTGAGTGACTGTAGTATAGAGTTAGACTACTGGGCAAGTGGGCAGTGGCAGACTAGCAGTGGCTCCCGCGCTCCTCTGTTCATAACTTCCTGCCGGACCTGCAGCGCTAATAACTTTGTGACATCACATAAGCGCACAATGTGATCCGGACATGCTGCCAGGCCCAGCCCCCTGCCATTGGTACTTAAAGTGACCATGCCTGAGACGGACCCGCCGTCCCATCATCCATCAACAACAAAAAAGGGGGACTTCTGGCCATCCGTCCTGGCCTTGCACTAGACCAGAAGTCTAAAAAACGGACTGATAGGGCCTAAAACCGGACGTCTGGCAGCAGTGGCAGAGAGACTGAGGCCAGCAGCAGCCATTTCAGTCAGATTAGAGCCAAAGCTGCAGAGTGACTGTAATCTGACTAAAGTGGCTACTGCTGGCCTCAGTGAGTCTCTCTGCCACTGCAGATAGACCTCATATCAGCCAACTCAGCCCCCATCAGACCTCAGATCAGCCCACTCAGCCCCCCATCAGACCCCCAATCAGCCCGCTCAGCCCCATCAGACCTCAGATCAGCCCACAGACCCCATCAGACCTCATATCAGCCAACTCAGCCCTCATCAGTCCTCAGATCAGCCCAGACCCCCACCCAGCCCCCATCAGACCTCAGATCAGCCCACTCAGCCCCCCATCAGACCCCCAATCAGCCCCCTCAGCCCCCATCAGGCCTCAGATCAGCCCACAGACCCCCATCAGACCTCATATCAGCCCACTCAGCACCCATCAGTCCTGAATCAGCCCAAAGACCCCCACTCAGCCCCCATCAGACCTCAGATCAGCCCAAAGACCCCCATCAGACCTCACATCAGCCCAGAAAAAAAATTTGACCCCCAATCAGCCCAATCAGACCTCAGATCAACCCAAAGACCCCCACTCAGCCCCCATCAGACCTCAGATCAGGCCATAGAAGACAGTAAGCTATAGCCTTTGTACATAGAAAATAATGTTTTTTCTATGCTAAGATAACATTATTGGCGTCTTTATAATCATATATTGTGCCTGTGAATAAAGTAGAAATATTTATATCAGCTTTCTGAGAACATCTTAATGTGGTAAAGCTATCGTACATAATGTATATAATATGTAGATTTTGAGACACAGCTCAAGTGGAGGGGGAGTGTGCAGAGCACAGGGGTGTTGCAAAGCAGTGCTCAAAGGATTCAGTCCCACCCCTTGGTGCTCAAACTTGCTCATTTGCATGTTAATAGAAACACAGATATCGCTGTGGCTATTTAGCATATATGCAAAAGAAATGTAGCATTTTAATCGGCATAATGAGCCCTACCAGGCAATAGGCTGGTTTAATAGGGGTGATCATGCTGACAGAGCCTCTTTAAGGTAGTTTAAAAAAAAACTAATTAAACATGTCTCCCAACATGGACTTCTCATACACAATCCCATTTAATATAACAATGCTTGGCATAACGTTCAAAAGTTCTGTCACAATCTGTATGGCACTGGATGCAGCTCAGCTTAAGTGGTTTAGTCTCAATTACGGCTAATATTGTCCCTCTCTGTTATCTGCTGGGGAAAAGTGCATCCAATGTTTTTCTATTGCATCGGTTCACAGTGAAATTAGGCACAGTTTACATGAACAGATGCCAAAGCAGCAATATGTATATGACACCTGGGTTTTGGCTTCTCACTTCACATAGCAGCAGGGTCTAGATCCGTGCCAGCTCTTCACCCACTCATTTATCACACCGCCTCTTTGCTCCACCAACATCCTACTACAGAAAAAAGTAAGAATACAGCAAGTTGACAAGCACAAATCTGCAGATTATATTTATATCAGTAAGGCTACATTCACACGACCGTATGTGTTTTGCGGTCTGTATATTGCAGATCCGCAAAAAAAAAAAACGGATGACGTTCCATATGGCATCTGTTTTTTTTGAGGATCCGTTTTTTTTGCGGATGCATTGTAATAATGCCTATCCTTGTCCGCAAACTAGAAAAAAATAGGACATGCACTATTTTTTTTGCAGAATGGACATACTGATGCGGACAGCACACGGTGTGCTGTCCGCGTTTTTTTGCGGACCCATTGAAATGGATGGGTCCGCATCCTATCCGCAAAAAAAACGGATCGGACATGGAAACAAAATACGGTCGTGTGCATGAGGCCTTATGGTTATTATTCAGTTTATAGCACCATTAACTTCCAGGGCGCGGTACATATGAAATACATAAAGGTAAAAATACATGACACATACAAGTACAAATACATGGGCATACTGAGGGACTGGCTGGTGCAGAAGGAGTGAGTGAATCCCTGCTCACAAGAGATTTTAATCTATGAAGGAAAAGCTGCTAATACAGGAGATAGGTAGTGGGATATGTATTACAGAGGCAGACCACTTGACTGCCATTGGGCCCTGGCTGAGGAGGTACCTGGCATTGAACTTGCTTCTCCTGTTCTGTGAAGAGAAGCTGGACGTGTATTTGTGCCCGTTCTTCAGTATAAATACATTGAGAAATATAGTGTTCAGAATGAGCAGCATATCTAAGAAGCACCTGTTCATTTACGATACACAAATTGGATAAAGTGGGTGACGTGCAGTACAGTTTTTTTATTACATCTTTTGAAATAAAAATGTCTTATTAATAAAATAGGGTTTGGATGGTGGAAAGGAGCAAGATATGAGAGTATGGGGGATGCACAGGACAAATGTCAGATCACTGCCATTAAAGGGTTGTCTTTTCTAAGGAGACTATCATATCCAATCAGTGTCCGATTGCTACAATTAGAGAAAAATTAGATTCGGATGCTTCGCCAAATTTTTCCCAAAAATTTGATTTGACCTGAATTAATTTGTCACAAAGCACATTATAAATCAGCTATTTCCTGGCCTGCAGGGAGAGTGTATCTCGGTGTACATCACTGTGCATCACAGAAACATGCATAGTTAGTCTGTTATGGTAGTAAAACAGATAATGTGAGTTAATATGACAGGCATCACTCTTAGACTCAGTTCACACTTCACTTATTTGGCCAGTTACGGGTCACAAACTGACCAAATAACTGAAGTGTGCACTCAGAAAAAAAACAGAAAAAAAAAAGGATCCTCTCTTTTGAGCATCGGCCTTCATACGGTCAGTATTTGGTTATTAATTGATAAGTATTGGTAAGGCCAGAAAAACAGGAGTGGGAAATGGGAATATTTGTCTTCTGTGTTTTGGACCCACTCCTGCTTTTGGCTAGTGATGAGAGGAAGGGGTCATATTCGAATTTGTGATATTTAGCAAATATTTTGTAGAATATTCATCATATATTCGCAAATTCGTATATTCGTTATATTCTACATTCTTTCTTTTTTTACGCAAAAATAGGCATGGTAATGACCGCGTAATGTGCAAATATATATGAGTCATTGGCCTACAAGCAAGAAGCAGGGAGGAATCATGTGTTCAGAAAAAAATGCTGAATATTCGTCATTGTGAATATATAGCACTATATTCTAAATATTCCCGAATTCTCGAAGTGCCGGAATTCGCGATTAAAATTCGCTATTCGAATATTCGCGCTTAACACTACTTTTGGCTTCCATATTCAAAAATAGGATCTAGGTCCTCCATAGGTAATTATAGACCAGTTAGTTTAAAGGGCTTCTGTCACCCCACTAAAGTCCTTTTTTTTTTTTGGGCTACTTATAATCCCTATACTGCAATATATCAATACATAATGTTATCAATCATTTTGGTTCAGTAGTTAATAAAAAAAAAAACGGACTTTTATCATATGCTAATTAACTGTCTACCAGCAAGTAGGGAGGCTACTTGCTGGTAGCAGCAGCATCCTCCTTTCATAAAGACGCCCCCTCCTCATGTTGATTGACAGGGCCAGCGAACGCGCTCGTTCTCTGGCTGGCCCTGTCTGCATTGAAAATCTGGCGCCTGCGCCATAACTGTCTTCAGTCGGCGCAGGCGCACTGTCCTAGGTGATGTAACACTGGGAGAGTCACTTATAAAGAAGGATTTGGGTGTCCTTGTAGAGGGTAGATTAAATAATAACATATGATGTCAATCAGCTGCTTCTAAGGCCACCAGGATATTGTCTTGCATTAAATGAGGCATGGACTCGCGAGGCAGGAATGTAATATAACCACTTTACAAAGCATTGGTGTGGCCTCATCTGGAATATGTAGTTCAGTTCTGGGCAACAGAAGAGACGTCTAAGGGGGGACAAGATTAACCTGTACAAGTATATAAATGGGCCATACAAAAATACAGTGAAAAACTGTTCCATGTAAAATGCCCTCAAAAGAAAAGGGGGCACTGCCTCTGACTGGAGAAGAAAAAGTTCAGTCTCCTGAAGCATCAAAGCTTCTTTACTGTGAATCTGTGGAATAGACTTCCTCAGGACGTGGTCACAGCAGGAACAGTGGACAGTTTTAAAAAGGGTTTAGATGAATTCTTAAAAGTAAACATTAATGCTTATAAAAACGTGTAGAAATCTAAGTCTCACTTCCTTCTGTAACACAGTCAGTATTTTGTCAGTTTTTTGCATCAGTATTTGATCATTATTGGTAAGGCAAAAACAGGAGTGGGTCCATCTGGCAACAGCATGAGGAGTCAACATAGTGGCCCAGTCACAGAGTGGGGAGGATGGCAACAGCATGATGAGTCAACATAGTGGCCCAGTCACAGAGCGGGGAGAGTGGCAACAGCATGAGGAGTCAACATAGTGGCCCAGTCACAGAGTGGGGGTAGTGGCAACAGCATGAAGAGTCAACATAGTTGCATCAAGAGTCAACTGCTCATTAGAGACTCAAGACATACTTTAACTTGCTGCTGATGAAACTGGTGCTGCTCCTGCCCTGCACCACCGTCCAACAGTCATAGCAGTGGAGTGTGAGCGCAGGGGGTCCCTGCGGTAAGACCTTCGAGAGGATGCGCAATGGTGCGCATAGATCAACCCGCTACATAATATGTATCGATAGTAGTTGGGTTTTTCATCCCTCTCAGCAGGTGTAAAAAAGTCCCCCATTTTGGCCCGGTAACAAGGGTCTAACATCGTGGAGAACCAGTAGTGAACCCTCTACCTCTGAGCACCCAAGCACAATGGAAGTCAATGGGAGAACCCGAGCATTAAACCAGGCACCCCCTGCTCTGAAGAGGGGAGGGTTTCTGGTTTATAGTAAAAGGTCAGAAATTGATGGAAACACCACCGAAATGGTTTGGGAACAGCATGGGGAGGTTGTCTGGATGCATCTTGGACTCCCAGGTTGCTGCTGGGAACGATGTTGTCCGAGTAGTACGCCACTTTTACAGACTGATAATAATACGCACAAAACCGAAGATAAAATCGATTTTAGAGAAAAATCTGTTAGGAAACATTCTTTTCTGTATATTTACTTGTATATAAAGTGCAAGTGCTGCCAAAAATTACCAGGAAGAGGCACTCCGATAGAACCTGTATATGAAAAAATGGAGAGCCTCATTCACATTGTGGTACAATTGTTCAGGTAGTGGGACTCCTACACTCACCCAGCTTATGCACTTAGTGAAAGGGCTTCCAAAAATCACAAGGAACTGGCACTCCAATACACTCTTTAATACACATAAAGGAGGGCATCATACACCCTTGAGAAATTATGATTGATGGCCTGCTGGTGACCCTCAAAAACATTAGGAGCAAGGGCCTGCTGGTGACCCTCTAAAACATTACGGGCGAGGGCCTGCTACTGAGCTGACCCTGTCAAACATTATGGTTGAGGGTCTGCTGGTGAGCTGACCCTCTAAAAGATTGTAGGGGAGGGCCTGCTGATGAGCTGACCCTCTAAAACATTATATGCGAAGGCCTGCAGGTGAACTGACCCTCTACAACATTAGGAGCGAGGGCAGACTAATAAGTATGTTGATATGATGGAAGGCTGGTTAGAAAGCCCCCTGACAAACTGTGCCAGAGAGTCTGCAATCTCTTTGTCCTGAGGTGGCCACCAAACGGGCCCATCCTATTGTTTGGGGCCTGAACAAAAGAGCACTAGATACTAGTCCTACAGGCTATCAGCACAAGTCTTTCTCTAAACATGGGGGATGAACTGTTGATAAGAGTTGATAGGGAATTGAATCTAGGGACTATTTAATACACTTCCCTCTGCACATATATATACATATCCCACTTGGCCATTCAACGCCGAAATATATATATATATATTTTTATATACAGTGGGATGCGAAAGTTTGGGCAACCTTGTTAATCATCATGATTTTCCTGTATAAATCGTTGGTTGTTACGATAAAAAAATATCTGTTAAATATATCATATAGGAGACACACACAGTGATATTTGAGAAGTGAAACAAAGTTTATTGGATTTACAGAAAGTGTGCTATAATTGTTTAAACAAAATTAGGCAGGTGCATAAATTTGGGCACCACAAAAAATAAATAAAATCAATATTTAGTAGATCCTCCTTTTGCAGAAATTACAGCCTCTAAACGCTTTCTGTAGGTTCCAATGAGAGTCTGGATTCTGGTTGAAGGTATTTTGGACCATTGCTCTTTACAAAACATCTTTAGTTCATTCAGGTTTGATGGCTTCCGAGCATTGACCGCTCTCTTTAAGTCACACCACAGATTTTCAATTATATTCAGGTCTGGGGACTGAGATGGCCATTCCAGAATGTTGTACTTGTTCCTCTGCATGAATGCCTTAGTGGATTTTGAGCAGTGTTTAGGGTCGTTGTCTTGTTGAATGATCCAGCCCCGGCGCAGCTTCAGCTTTGTTACTGATTCCTGGACATTGGTCTCCAGAATCTGCTGATACTGAGTGGAATCCATGTGTCCCTCAACTTTGACAAGATTCCCAGTCCCTGCACTGGCCACACAGCCCCACAGCATGATGGAACCACCACCATATTTTACTGTAGGTAGCAGGTGTTTTTCTTGGAATGCTGTGTTCTTTTTCCTCCATGCATAACACCCCTTGTTATGGCCAAATAACTAAATTTTAGTTTCATCAGTCCACAGCACCTTATTCCAAAATGAAGCTGGCTTGTCCAATTGTGCTTTAGCCCACCTCAAGCGGCACTTTTTGTGCTGTGGGCGGAGAAAAGGCTTCCTCTGCATCACACTCGCATACAGCATCTCCTTGTGTAAACTCCATCTGCAGCAAGATTATGTTGTAGGTCTTTGGTGCTGGTCTGTGGGTTGACTGTGACTGTTCTCACCATTCGTTGCTTCTGTCTATCCGAGATTTTTCTTGGTCTGCCACTTCGAGCCTTAACTTGAACTGAGCCTGTGGTTTTCCATTTCCTCAATATGTTCCTAACTGTGGAAACAGACGGCTGAAATCTCTGAGACAGCTTTCTGTATCCTTCCCCTAAACCATGATGGTGAACAATCTTTGTCTTCAGGTCATTGGAGAGTTGTTTTGAGGCCCCCATGTTGCTACTCTTCAGAGAAAATTAAAAGAGGAAGGAAACTTACAATTGACCCCCTTAAATACTCTTTCTCATAATTGGATTCACCTGTGTATGTAGGTCAGGGGGCACTGAGCTTACCAAGCCAATTTGAGTTCCAATAATTAGTTCTAAAGGTTTTGGAATCAATAAAATGACAACAGTGCCCAAATTTATGCACCTGCCTAATTTTGTTTAAACAATTATAGCACACCTTCTGTAAATCCAATAAACTTCATTTCACTTCTCAAATATCACTGTGTGTGTCTCCTGTATGATATATTTAACTGACATTTTTTTATCGTAACAACCAATGATTTACACAGGAAAATAATGACGATTAAGAAGGTTGCCCAAACTTTCGCATCCCACTGTATATATATATATATATATATATATACACACATACATATACATATATATACATATATATACATATAAATATACATATATTTGTGGTCAGGGCGACGGTCCCTGGAAGAAGGAGCTAGCGCCGACCTCTGGCTGGTGAATGCCGGAAGCCTGTAACGAGGATAGGCCTAAAAGGGGCCAAAAAGGAGACACCATTGTACAGACAGATACTTTATTGTACCGTTACAGGGCAAGAGAACAGAAAGCATTGTGGATTTCTGATTGGGGATTCGGAACGTACCTAGAAAAACATGACGACACCCAGCGCCCCATGCACCTGATGACATGAGGAGGTATCTGGTGCCTTGATGCTGCCCCAATACGAAAGGAGTGCCCTGAGCTGCCTTTCGGGTCTTGACCTAACCCCGCCACTAATGAGCGTACATGTGACATGAACTGAGGCGTGGACCACTATCTGCTGCTGCTGTCTGCAGGGCCACAGACAACCGACGCAGCACCTTGACCGGGCACCAGGCGTTATGCGAGGGGTAGAAAGAACCAGGGTTGGAGGCCCTGTCTGAGCAGTCTTGGTAGATGGAATGCTCAGCACAAACAGGTCCTGATGCCAGGTCAAGTGCTGCTTCTGGAGACGACGGACGTTCCGGACGGAGGCGGTGAATTCCCCCGGACGAAGGAACCCGTAACACCCTAGGTAAAGGGCGGCTTTAATGATGGTGCTAACCAAGGGCCCAAAAAGATCACCATCCAGAGCCAAGGACAACTGCCTGAACCAGGAGCCGGACATGGGTTGCCGGACCACCAGCCTACTTGCACCGGCTTTCTCAATGCCCCGGAGCGTGGCCTTGATGGCCTGCGATGTAAAGAAAGAGATCCGGGCCGGATTGTCCAACGTGAACTGATGTTGCACCCCCGCCAACTACAGGCGGATGGTATTGTGAGCGAGTCCGAGGTTGGCATGGCAATGCGTGATGAAGGCCATAATGAATGACACATCATCCACGTTGCCCTGTGGATGCCTCTCGGCAAATTTTTCTATACAGATTCCAGCCCGTACGATAGTTCCTGACTGTATTTCAGACAGGCTCTGGTGCGACAGGTCCTTTGCTCAGCTGAACAACGATGTTAGTCCCCTACCAGGTCGCTGTATGCCGGAACGCCTGCCCCCCTGCGTCTGCGAGTGGCATGTTCAGAAAGAAGATATCAACGTTAAACCGGGACAGCGCATCAGCAGTAGTATTCTTGGAACCCTGAATGTGGGAGGAACACCACACCTGAGCAAAACAGGAACACCACACCCGAGCGAATCCGGGAACGCAACACCCGAGCGAATCGAGGAACATACCAGACCTGAGCGATCCAGAGAACACACCAGACCTGAGCGATCCAGGGAACACACCAGACCTGAGCGATCCAGGGAACACACCGGACCTGAGCGATCCAGGGAACACACCACCTGAGCGATCCAGTGAACACACCAGACCCGAGCGATTCAGGGAACACACCAGACCCGAGCGATTCAGGGAACAACACTAGACCTGAGCGATTCAGGGACTACACCAGACCCGAGCGATTCAGGGCACACACCAGACCTGGAACGTTACCCCTAAGTGACTAAGGGGAGGCAGACGCCAGAGTGATTCAGGGAACCTGAACCCCGAGCCACTGAGGGAAGACATGACACATGCGATTTTGGGAACATGACACCTGTGAATTGGAGAAAACATAACCCTGAGTGATTCAGGGAAGACATGACACCTGCGATTTGGAGATAAACGTTACCCTGAGCGATTCAGGGAAGACATGACACATGCGATTTTGGGAACATGACGCCTGTGAATGAAGAAACATAACCCTGAGCGATTCAGGGAATACTTGACATCTGCGATTCTTGGGGACATGACACCTGTGATATGGGGAAAACATAACCTGAGCGATTCAGGGATGACATGACACATGCGATTCTTGGGAACATGACACCTGCGATTTGGAAAAAACATAACCTGAGTGATTCAGGGAAGACATGACACATGTGATTTTGGGAACATGACGCCTGTGAACGGAGAACATAACCCTGAGCGATTCAGGGAATACTTGGCATCTGCGATTCTTGAGGATATGACACCTGTGATTTGGAGAAAACATAACCTGAGCGATTCAGGGAAGACATGACACATGCGATTCTTGGGGACGTGAAACCTGTGATTCGGAGAAACATGACACCTGAGCGAAACAAGGAACAAAACCTGAGTGATTCAGGGAAGCCAGACCACCGGCGTGCTTCAAGAAATACCGTAAACAAAAACACAAGCGCCTGAGCTGTTCAGGGGACGTATGGCCCCTGACTGATTCTAGGAATGCGCATACCGAAAGAACCCTGGAATACACAAAACGCACCCTTGCGCAATTTGGTGACCTCAGTGCCTTGGGGACACCGGGCACTTCCCGCTTGCTAGCCACCCCAAGCTCCCCAGGAACAGCCTGCCCCCCCCATGCTGACCCTTGGTGACAGGGACAGCTGGGGTGCTCGTTGGAGGACCAGGCATGGCCAGCAGGAGCGGCGCAAGCCCAGGAAGACAGGGGGTGACCGGGACCCTGCCGCCTGACGGGATAGTTAGGAGGCCATATCCAAAGAGAACCTGTCCCTCACCTGAGAACCGCGGCGTCGACTAGTGCCCCCGTACCGACACCCCCCCCCCCCCCCCGCAGGAGACGCCGTGCGGGTCCCCCGACCGGACTTGCTCTAGTCTGCAGGGAGAGAAGTGGGGGTGCGTCGCACTGCAATTGGGCTCGGCTACCCAGCCGGGACCACTTACCGGAGGCGCCGCGGTCTGGATTCCACGAGGACGCAAAACCGGAAGCGGCATCACGGACGGGCAGGTAAGCCCGACCCTAGACTATGGCCGGGCCTGACGGACCAGAAATTGATACTCACCTGGTTATGGAATTTGATGAAACTTGAATAGATACCGTACTGGAGGCTGGCACCACCGACCGAGGTGGAGGCCTCGTTTATGGAAGGCCGAAGGCACTGAGACCCTCCAACGTGCTGCTGTACAAACAAAGAACAATGTATGAAAATCTAAATGCACTGGGAATATTACCAACCTGGTTGTGTTGGGCCGTACAGTCTGCCCCTAAGGGTAAAAGAAAACATGGCCTAAATGCTTCAGGCAAAACAATGATGAGCCAACAAACCAGGATGACATGCCCCCCCGGGCGTGCTGCTAGGTCATGTATGCTGCTATGGGCGGATGTGTGCCAAGATTGGTGAAAAGACCCCTTGGACGTACTTAGACAGGACACCATGCCGCCGGGGCGGCTGACGCGACATTGCCTGAACGCTTCAGACAGACGTGCAACAACAGACGAGTAAGACAACCTGGACGTACCAGACAGGACCACGTGCCACCGGGGTGGCGGACGTAACATTTGCCCGAACGTTTCAAGCAGACGTGCAACAGGAGATGAAAATGACAACCTGGACGTTCCAGGCAGGACCACGTGCCACCGGCGTGGCAGACATACTTTGCCTGAACGCTTCAAGCAGACATGCAACAGGAGACAAGTATGACAACCTGGATGTTCCACGCAGGACCACGTGCCACCGACGTGGCAGACATACTTTGCCTGAACGCTTCAAGCAGACGTGCAACAGGAAACGAGTATGACAACCTGGATGTTCCAGGCAGGACCACATGCCACCGGCGTGGCAGACATACTTTGCCTGAACGCTTCAAGCAGACGTGCAACAGGAGACGAGTATGACAACCTGGACGTTCCAGGCAGGACCACGCGTCACCGGAGTGATCAACATAATAACGCCTGAACGCTTCAAGCGGACGTACCACATGAGACGAAAAGACACCCTAGATGATCCAGGCAGGACAATGTGCCACTGGAGTGGCGGACGTAACATTGCCTGACCGCTTCAAGCAGACGCACCACAATAAACAAAATGACAACCTGGGGTTCCAGGCAGGACTACATGCCACCGGCGTGGCGGACGCAACAATGCCTGAACGCTTCAAGCAGACGTACCACAATAGACAAGTGACAACCTGGACGTTCCAGGCAGAATCATGCGTCACCGGGGTGGCCGACAGCATAGTGCCTGAACGTTTCAAGCAAACGAGCAAAGAGAGAGAGACGGGTATGACAACCTGAACATGCCAAGAGGGACCACCTGCCACTGGTGCGGCAGACATCACATATGGGACGTGTGAACGTGCCTGCGGCCAAACCCCCGTGACACCTACCATACCCGTATAGAAATCAGGACCTACCACCTACTGCAAGTAAGGAATCCTTGGCATGGAGTGGAGCGTCAGATAACTGACCAGAGGCAGACACTGCAATATGATGAAGCATGACAACAATAAATATATATATCTTTTTTTTTTTTTTTTTTTTTTTTTTTTTTAAACCAAGCTTTCCACAGAACACCGGCCCTGCTGTTCCCGCACGGAGAGCCCCACAACACCACTCTAGAGCAGGTAAAGTAAAAATATATAGAAGCTTGGGGTCTTCATATCTGACAATCACAGCTCAGTGAGGCCGCTGGTTAAAGTACAGTAGAAGCAGATCTATGTGGTATAGTTGGACAGTGGAACCGTAGTGGCGAATGTACATTTTTTTTTTTTTTTTTTTGCACATACCTAATACTATGCCACCAAATAAGGCCGTGCGATGCACCAGGATGCTGCCACCCTGGCCAGGAACCTAATGTGCGCCGTGAAAGGAGCCTGTGCATATGCCCTGCCGTATGAAGCAGGGTGATGACCTGTCATGCAGGGACACCTGCCGTGCTGCTGAAAGAAAAACAGAATGGAGCACGGCCAAGCAAGAGTTAAATGGAACAATGATGCCACCGGACCCCCCCTGATCGCGCCTTATGGGAGATCATACCGTGAATGTGATTGCTCAATGCGTTGACCATGAATGACAGCGGCTCCCCCGGCTGCAGGAGGGGCCCACTGGTACGGCGCGTGTGTTGCCGGGGGGCGGGGCCGCCGCGCGTGCCTAGCAACCGGCACTCGCGGCCGCCCCCTGAACATGCGCCTGCACGAGACTGGCCAGCGCCGCCCGACCTGGATGTGAGCCGGCCAAGGCACTCCCCCCAACGGACATCGGCTTCCACCGCACCGGGGTAGGTACAACACGAGCCGCGCGCCCGCCTCTGCTGCCGCTGCCCGGCACCGGCTTCCTAACTTACCTGAGACCGCACGAGCCGCTGGACGCCGACCTGTCCTGATACTCACCCAAACCCTGGCTTAAAGGTGCGGGACGTGCAGGAACCAGACGTAACCGGAAGTACCTGGCTGCACGTCCCGTCCCTTGTGAACCGAGGAATATATATATAGCCAAGGGGCGGGTCCTCTGCCCCTCCCACAAATTCAGGCTGCACGGCAGCCTTATCTACATATATATATATACATACATATATACATACACATACATATGCACAACTAAACCACTTCCCTCTACACATATTCATATATATATATCCACAGATGCTTGGGGCACATCTATAAACATACGCATTTACATACATACATACACATACATATATATACATACATATAGAAATAAAGCGATTGGGGTGGCACTGCAGTGTATCAGTATCAACGGAGTGCCAGCAGCTGTGAAGGCGATCCCCCTTCAAACGGTTAGTATGGAAAAATTCCACGGCACCTCCAAGGCGTAAAATCTGAAAATACTTTTATTCACCAGACAGCGACGTTTCGATCCTCCTCCTGAGAAAGATCCCAGGAGGAGGTTTGAAACGTCGCTGTCTGGTGAATAAAAGTATTTTCTGATTTTACGCCTTGGAGGTGCCGTGGAATTTTTTCATACTATACATACATATATATATATATACCTGGGGGAGAACCATGGCAGATACACATATACAGATGTATGCACTGCATACACACATCTCCACATATACATCCACATAAGAGGGAATTTATGCATGGCCATACAGAGAATATATACATGGCCATACAGGGAATATATACACGGCCATACAGGGACTATATATCCCTATTGGCCGTATAAAGGGGCCCATATATATACATATATATACATATCAATAAAGGGGCAGATACATATATATATATATCCATATACATACACCCACCTGACTTCCCACTACAGTGACGCTGATAATGTTATCGCCGCCCAACATCTGTGTTGATTCCTCAAAGTTTCTTAAAACCTCACAGAGGTCAGACATCCATACCCACTCAGTCTGGTCTCTTATCTCCTGCCACAGATCTGCGCTGTTTGTCACCTAAGCAGATCATCTTAAGCACGGCCTGTTGATGCTTCCCCCATTGTATTGCTACACTGCTTCCAGCTTCCGACTGATGGCTGACTGGTGCTGCACGTGGATAATTCGGTAGTGTAAGTGGAGGAGGAGGCGGAGGAGGAGAAGTGTTAGTTGGAGCCACTAACATAGGTGGTGGCGGAAAACCTTGATGGAATTAGGGTCTGCAATCCTTGGCGTCCGTAGCACCTGTATCATCCAAGGGTATGACTCGCCTCCGGCCTCCACAATGTTCACCCAGTGTGCCATCAGGGAAATGTAGCATCCCTGGCCGAAAGCACTTGTCCATGTGTCAGTGGTTAAGTGGACCTTCTCAGTAACTGTGTTGGTCAGGGCCCAAGTGATGTTACGGGACAAATGCTGGTGTAAGGCGAGCATGGCACACCATTAAAAATAGTGGCGGCTGGGGACTGCATAACGAGGGACGGCCGTCGTCATCAGGTTGCGGAAGGCCTCAGTGTCTACAAGCTTGACACAGAGGAAGTGGAGGCAGTGGTGCAGACACAGATTGTGGACCTAGGTGTTCGGCCCACCTATTACAGTGATGCCATGTGGCGGATCATACTGGTGGTGGTGATGCTGCTAGTGTTCACTCCCCTGCTCATTTTTGTATGGCACAGTTTGCAAATTACAATTCTTTTGTCGTCCGCACTTTCTTCAAAAAAGTGCCAGACTGCGGAACACCTACCCCTTGGCAAGGGAGATTTCCACAAGGGTGTGCTCTGGGGAACAGTTGCGGGCCTGTTTGGTGTGGCCCGCCTTTTCCCTTTTGAAACCCCACTGCCTCTTCCAGCCTGTTGTGGAGCTGCGGATACCTCCCCCTCTGTACTGCTGTCCTCGCTTGGCTTGCCACCTTCCCAGGTTGGGTCAGTGACTTCATTGTCCACCACCTCCTCTTCCACTTTTTACTGACTTGTTGACCTAACAACAACCTCAGTTATTGACAACTGTGTCTCATCCTCATCATCAACCTCTTGAGACACTAATTGCGGTTAACTTTCTAGCAACTGTGTCTCGTCATCATCCACCTCGTGAAACACTAATTGCCATTCTCCACCATCATCTTCTTGTGACTGTGGATGCTCAAGAGTTTGGGAATAAGAGCACCAGATCTCATGTACCTCTTCAAGTAGGCTTGTCGAGAGGCCCAAATGAAGGAATGGCGCTGAAAAGAGCTCCTTGGAATATCCAAGTGTGGGATCACTTGTCTGGCAAGACTCTCCATGGTGGGATGAAGGAGGATTAGGGTGAGGATTGTGCTGACCAGACTCTTGGCTACTGATACTGGACTTGGTGGAAGACAGGGTGGTACTTAACTCACTGGAAGCATTATCTGCTGCAATTCAACCAACCACCTGGTCGCACTGGTCGGACTTCGTTGTCCTGCGCCACACTGCAAACTGGGACATGAAGCTAGGTATCATGGATGATTGTTTTTCTTGTGCTCTGGCAGCAGGCACAGTTTAAACGCACCCAGGGCCACGGCCTCTGCGTGCACCATCAGTGCCACGGCCACTTCCCTTCTTCATATTAAATGTTATATATGCCTGAAAGTATGTCACAAGTACAGTACTGTAGTATTTGTAAGTGTATGCGCCAAAAAATTCAGAAAAGGTATTTGGGATGTGGAAACGTCACACAGGAGATATACCGCAGATAATGTCAATGCTGTCACCAGCGGCTAATAAAAAATCACAGGGAATGTTACAGGTATTTGGGATGTAGAAACGTTATACAGAAGAAATACTGCAGATAATGTCGCTGATGTCACCAGCTGTTAATATAAAATTACAGGGAATGTCACAAGTATTTTGGATGTGGAAACGTTACACAGGAAAAAATATATCGCAGATAATGTCGCTGATGTCACCAGTAGCTAATATAAAATTACAGGGAATGTCACAGGTATTTTGGATGTGGAAACGTTACACAGGAGAAATGCCGTAGATAATGTCGCTGATGTCAACAGCGGCTAATAAAAAATTACAGGGAATGTCACATGTATTTGGGATGTGGAAACGTCACATAGGAGATATCCCGCAGATAATGTCAATGCTGTCACCAGCGGCTAATAAAAAAATGACAGGGAATGTCACAGGTATTTTGGATGTGGAAACGTTGCACAGGAGAAATGCCGCAGATAATGTCGCTGATGTCACCAGCGGCTAATAAAAAATTACAGGGAATGTCACAGGTATTTGGGATGTGGAAACGTCACACAGGAGATATACCGCAGATAATGTCAATGCTGTCACAAGTGGCTAATATAAAATTACAGGGAATGTCACAGGTATTTGAGATGTAGAAATGTTACAGAGGAGAAATACCGCAGATAATGTCGCTGATGTCACCAGCGGCTAATAAAAAATTACAAGGAATGTCACAGGTATTTGGAATGTGCAAACGTTACACAGGATATGTATTCCAGGTAATGTCACTGTCCGCAGCGGACATCGTCTACGGAAAAAGTACACTGGATGTCACTGATATTTTTTGGATGTCCACACGTTACACAGGAGATGTAGCGCAGCTAATGTCACTGTCCGCAGCGGACACCGTCTATGGAAAAAGTACACTGGATATCACAGATATTTTTGGGATGTGCTCACGTTACACAGGAGATGTATTGCAGATAATGTCGCTGTCTGCAGCGGCCTAACTATTGCACGCTATTTAGCGCAGGATGCACTAAAAATAGATATTGATGCCACACACAATAGTCCTTAAAAGGACTTTTGGGTCTGTAAAGTTTTAGCAATTTAGCACAGGTTGCGCTAAAAATATATATTGCTGCTGCCACAAACAACAATAGTCCTTAAAGGTACTTTTGGGTCTCTGACAAGTTTAAAAATAAAAATAAAAAAATTCACTCCCTACACTATCTTTCACTTCTTCAGCACAGCTCTCCCTGACTTACACTAAGCTGAACACGTGTGCTATATATCACCCGATGACGCGTATCCGCCAGCCAATCACTGTAATGCCAAGCACCGCCATGTGCCGAGCATCGAGATGCTCGAGCCGAACTGGTGTTCGGCCGAGCATGCACAATCAACACTAGTCACTACACAAGTAACTCAGCCTCCATCTCTACTGCATTCTGCCACGGTCTGGCGGGGTCATCTGCCTGGTATTCCTTATCAACCTCCAGCTCCTCATGCTCCTCCTGTTGTTTTCCTTTCACTTGGGCAGATAAACCATCTATTTCTGTATACAATTCCTGGGCATTAATGTCCTCCTCCTTTGCCAGTTCAGCCCCCACAGGGCTCAGGTGGCTGTGAGATGTAGGCACCACATCTCCTGTCCCCTGGCGAACCAGATTTATTAGCATCTGCTCTAGGACGTGAAGAAGTGGAATGATATTGTTCATCCTGTAGTCCTGGCGACTGACAAATAAAGTGGCCTCCTGTAAGGGCCTGAACAAACAGCAGGTGTCACACATGAGCTGCCACTGGCTAACGTTGAAGTTACACAGGGAAGTACTCCTGTACGCCTGCATCATCAAGAAATCATTCACAGCCTTCCTCTGCTCATTTAGTCGGTCCAACTGTCACGGACGAAGTTGCAGATAGCTGGAACGCATAAATAAACGATCGACTGGCTTGATCCCAAACTAAGGAGCATATAGGCGAGCCCTTTAAAAGCCTAAGAGCTCTCCCTGACTGCTATGCACATGCAAGGGTCTCAATGGTAGACGATTGCATGCTCACGTACCTAAGACTGTGTGACACTGAAAACCCTATAATAGTGAGTGGACACAACCACCGGCTCCCTGCACTTAATACGGATGGAGTCAGGGTCACCTGGAATCAAGCCAGCAAGGAAACACAATAAATGAAAAGACTTATCTGAGCAAACAGCAGTAGCAGCCTCCAGCAGTGAACACTTCATCCAGGAAGTAGTATAAACCGCAAAATGAGGCAGTATGGGAGGGAATACAAAGGAAGACGATAAGTCTAAACAAGTGACATCTGGCAGAAGGAAAGGAGATGACAAAGTGAAACCAAAACAAAGAACGTCATACAAGAGGTAGAGAAGAACGTCTGCCAGACCTTCTCACAGAACTGGCGGTGACACCAATATGTCGGGGGTGGAGTTCCAATGCATGGTAAAGTCGCATACGAGGCAATGTTGGGGAATGCTATTCTGACTTTGCAGCTCAAGGAAGATGTGTTCTGCAGGGTAAGAGTGGCTGAAGTGCATGCACAGTTTCCTGGCCATTTTCAAGAAGTCTTGCAGTTGGGTGGAAGACTTCAGGAACAGCTTTACAACCAGATTAACACAATGTTCTTCCTTTTATCGGTGACCATGGTTCTGATCTGCAGTTGGCAAGGAGACAGCCAGCATTCTATTTTTTGGTTGCTTAAGCTGAGCAATTCTTTCCCGGTGTGACTCAATTCGACCAGGCTGCTCTGACACAATGTGATTAACAAATGCTCTGCATGGTGGTATGTTGGAGGACCACTCCGAACTGTGACTACAGTGAAGGCTGATGACAAGATGGGAGATGAGGAAGCAGAGGAGGACATTGGCGCCACAACTACAGCTTGAAAACGCAGAGGCGGCATTGCCATCACCTGGACAAGTTGCTAGTGTGCCTAGCATATGCTGTGAAGATACGAGATGTGAAGCACCTGAAACTACGGATACTGGAAGCCTGTGCTAGCATTTCTCCTGCGGCGTTGCTATCAGTGTGTGAAGAGTGGGAGAAGAGGGTTGCATTGACAATCCAACACAATGGGCAGCACATTAAACACTTTTTATAAGTGGTCAGAAACTTGTAAAAAAACTCATGAAAGAATAAAGTTACGTTAAAACCAAGCACACCATTGTTTTTCTTGTGAAATTCCCAATAAGTTTGATATGTCACATGACCCTCTTCCTATTTAAATGGCTGCCATGGTCACCACCCATCTTGAAAAGTTTCCCCCCTCACATATACTAATGTGCCACAAACAGGAAGTTAATATCACCAACCATTCCCATTTTATTAAGGTGTAGCCATATAAATGGCCCACCCTGTATATTCGAATCCGAATAAATTGTATTAAATCTTTGATTTTCGTATAGCTCCCTGACACGAATTACTCCCAGAATAAAATACTGCCAACAATGTTCAAAATGTCCGGAAAAATCCAGTACAATAATGATTGAGGGCAACGTTGATTATTTCCTGTCCCACACCCACAAGATGTAGCGGCGTCCTGCTATATATTCAAACCAGCGGCGTCCCACTGGGATATTGACACTGCAGTTGTAATAAATATTCTGCCGGTAAATGTTCGAAAATAATCTTACCGTATGTCTTTCCTCACCAAATCGCTACAAAATCGCTCTGCTTATTCTTTCTTTATGTATAGCAGCCAGTTGTATTCAAGCGATAGTAGTGTTCACTTCCCACGTTGGTAAATGTTTGACACGTGCAGTCCGATCTTTGCTGTAGACTGTGGTCTTTCAAGGTTTCTTTCTCATTTACCCTTTCCGCAGTGATGAACAAAGTGCTGTGAGAGTTCGGCAATATCTTTCGGTGTCCAATATTTAAAGGTTCGGGGTCCTGTATAGGCTAGATGCGTTTCGGGGCATTTAATCTCCCCTTCCTCAGTAGCTACCAGTCCCCCTTAAAGTACTTCCTTTTATAGTAAGAGGATACATTCTCAAGACCCGTCCTGGATCTTTTTCCGGATTTGGAATAAAACCTTTTCTGGGATTTGCATTCGATCTTATATCACATTATCCTTTTTAATTTTGATTTCAAATACATTGTCTTATATATGCCATTGATCCATAATCACATACTCATAATTTGTTCATTTAAAACTAATGAAACCATTAAAAACATATGAAAGCAAAGATATATTTAAAACTAGAAACACAAAAAGGGGGGGGGGGCAGCACATCCCAATGCGCAGGTGCACGTTGCTGATGTGGCTGCAAATATAACACATGGTGCAACAGCACTCTACAAACCAAAAGTAGAGTACAAAGGTATATTACATTGCAAATGCTATGCTAATAACTTAGAGATGCTTAGCAAATACATTTTGTACAAAATCATTTGAGCCTGTCTGCAGCACGCCAAGGCGATCTCTATAAGAAGGGTCCTAACACTAAAACTCACCTGTTGGGTGCCATAACAGCGACCATGAATCCAGGAAGTACAGGTCCCACATGCATGCTGTGCCCCCTTGATTTATGTCTGTGTGGAGCCAAAATGGCCTTCATTGAATCCAGGGGCTACAAGTACCAGCATGCATGCTGAGCAGACTATGTACTAAGTACTCAGTCTAATTAAAATCAGCCTGTGAGGCAGGGGAGGGGCAGGAGGGAGTGCACGACCATAGGAGTCAGCCACAACTCCTATACATAATACTAGAAACACAAAAGGGGGGGGGGGGGGTCAGCACATCCCACTGTACAGGTGCACAAAGATATATTTAAAAACTTTCCATACAGATTATACATCTAACTCTGCTGGTTCTTCCTCTCTAAAAAACGCATCAAAACCCGTGCGGTTTTGATGCGGTTCCAATGCGTTTTTTCCCAATCGCTTCTTTATGCTTCTTTATATCTGTTGGGTTATGGACTGAGTTCTAATTCTATAAAAATTGAGTCATCTGCACCTAAAAATAAAATAGAAAAAAATAGAAAACTCTTGGATCCATCTTTCTACAATAGGATCCTCTACATATTCTTGGGATTCCTATGTTTTATAAATTTTCCATGTTCACAAGAGGTGTAGCTGAAGAGGAGTTAGACAAAGTGGGAGTGTAGAGTTTTTAATTAATGGCATTGATTTTATATTGTCCCATAATTATTTTAATTTTAATGGGGACTTTTATTTACAGATTCCAAGGTACTGCCATGGGAACCAGGTTCGCCCCCAGTTATGCCAATTTGTTTATGGCCAATTGGGAGGAACAGGTCATTGCCCCCGACTGGGGACGGACCTGGTGCTCTGGAAAATATATATCGATTATATATTTTTTATATGGAAATCTGGAAGGGAAAAGTTGGACAGTTTTTTTTAGCAGAAATTAATTTTAATGATTTTAACCTTAAATTCTCTGGAGCCATAAGCACAGACAAATTTGAGTTTTTGGATCTGAATATTTATGTGGAAGAAAATAGGCTGAGGTGTTGTACTTGAAAGAGACAAAGAACAGAAGGAAGGAGAAATACGTATTGTTTTGCCTTTTAATAGTGATTACAAAAAGGTACAAATAATAATACGGAAATATTGGCATCTAATACAAAAGGATAAAACCCTAGGCCCCATTATCTTTACAAATCCCCTAATCACATTCACAAAAGCTCCTTGTTTGAGTATTAAAGTAGCTCCGGCAGTTAAGCAAGTAACCAATTAGGTATGTTCGGTCCAAAGGTGGGCTAATATCAACGGTTTCTTCAGATGTGGGCAATGTGGAAACTGTATAGCTACAGATTTTCCACGTAGAACCAATGAAATTATTTCCACCACCAATAAACATAAACACCCAATTAAAGAGTTTCTATCATGTAATTCCACTGACGTAATTTACATCATAGAATATCTGTGTGGAAAACAGTATGTGGGGAGGACGAAAAGAACACTGAAAAAACGGATTTCAGAGCATACGGCCAATATCAGAAAAGGATTGGATACACACTCTTTATCTAATCACTTTAAAGAAGTACACAATAAAAATCCAATAGGTCTGAAATTTGCGGCCATTGACAAGGTGAATAGGGATTGGAGGGGGGCAATCACATCAACAAAATGTCAAGGTTGGAGACACAACATATTTTTGAACTGAACACTCTACTCCCAGGAGGACTAAATGCAGAATTTGAGTTGTTTGGTTTCCTATAAAGTAAGGGTGGGTGCCCCCTACTGAAGGTCAACCCAACCTAGTTTTTATATCAGGCGGGTTGGTCCTTGGCAGTGGGCTCCCACTTTGTCTAACTCCTCTTCATCTACACCCCTGGTGAACATTGAAAATTTATAAAACATAGGAATCCCAAGTATATGTAGAGGATCCTATTGTACAAACCGAATTCCCAAAAAGTTGGGACACTATACAAATCGTGAATAAAAACTGAATGCAATGATGTGGAGGTGCCAACTTCTAATATTTTATTCAGAATAGAACATAAATCACGGAACAAAAGTTTAAACTGAGAAAATGTACCATTTTAAGGGAAAAATATGTTGAATCAGAATTTCATGGTGTCAACAAATCCCCAAAAAGTTGGGACAAGGCCATTTTCACCACTGTGTGGCATCTCCCCTTCTTCTTACAACTCTCAACAGACGTCTGGGGACCGAGGAGACCAGTTTCTCAAGTTTAGACATAGGAATGCTCTCCCATTCTTGTCTAATACAGGCCTCTAACTGTTCAATCGTCTTGGGCCTTCTTTGTTGCACCTTCCTCTTTATGATGCGTCAAATGTTCTCTATAGGTGAAAGATCTGGACTGCAGACTGGCCATTTCAGTACCCGGATCCTTCTCCTATGCAGCCATGATGTTGTGATTGATGCAGAATGTGGTCTGGCATTATCTTGTTGAAAAATGCAGGGTCTTCCCTGAAAGAGATGACGTCTGGATGGGAGCATATGTTGTTCTAGAACCTGAATATATTTTTCTGCATTGATGGTGCCTTTCCAGACATGCAAGCTGCCCATGCCACACGCACTCATGCAACCCCATACCATCAGAGATGCAGGCTTCTGAACTGAGCGTTGATAACAACTTGGGTTGTCCTTGTCCTCTTTGGTCCGGATGACATGGCGTTCCAGATTTCCAAAAAGAACTTTGAATCGTGACTCGTCTAACCACTGAACAGTCTTCCATTTTGCCACACTCCCTTGCCCAGTGAAAACGCCTGAGCTTGTGGATCTTGCTTAGAAATGGCTTCTTCTTTGCACTGTAGAGTTTCAGCTGGCAACGGCGGATGGCACGGTGGATTGTGTTCACTGACAATGGTTTCTGGAAGTATTCCTGAGCCCATTCTGTGATTTCCTTTACAGTAGCATTCCTGTTTGTGGTGCAGTGTCGTTTAAGGGCCCGGAGATCACGGGCATCCAGTATGGTTTTACGCCCTTGACCCTTACGCACAGAGATTGTTCCAGATTCTCTGAATCTTCGGATGATGTTATGCACAGTTGATGATGATAGATGCAAAGTCTTTGCAATTTTTCGCTGGGTAACTCCTTTCTGATATTGCTCCACTATCTTTCTGCGCAACATTGTGGGAATTGGTGATCCTCTACCCATCTTGGCTTCTGAGAGACACTGCCACTCTGAGAAGCTCTTTTTATACCCAATCATGTTGCCAATTGACCTAATTAGTGTTAATTGGTCTTCCAGCTCTTTGTTATGCTCAAATTTACTTTTTCCATCCTCTTATTGCTACTTGTCCCAACTTTTTGGGGATTTGTTGACACCGTGAAAATTTGAATCAACGTATTTTTCCTTTAAAATGATACATTTACTGGGATTAAACGTTTGATCTGTCATCTACGTTCTATTACAAATAAAAAAAATTACATTTGCCATCTCCACATCATTGCATTCAGTTTTAATTCACAATTTGTTTAGTGTCCCAACTTTTTGGGAATCCAGTTTGTAGAAAGATGGATCCAAAAGTTTTCTATTTTTTTCTATTTTATTTTTAGGTGCAGATGACTCAATTTTTATAGAATTAGAACTCAGTCCATAACCCAACAGATATAAAGTAGCATAAAGAAGCGATTGGGAAAAAAACGCATGGGAACTGCATCAAAACAGCAGAGTTAGATGTATAATCTGTATGGAAAGTTTTTAAATATATCATTGCTTTCATATGTTTTTAATGGTTTTATTAGTTTTAAATGAACAAATTATGAGTATGTGATTATGGATCAATGGCATATATAAGACAATGTATTTGAAATCAAAATTAAAAAGGATAATGTAATATAAGATCGAATGCAAATCCCAGAAAAGGTTTTATTCCAAATCCAGAAAAAGATCCAGGACGGGTCTTGAGAATGTATCCTCTTACTATAAAAGGAAGTACTTTAAGGGGGACTGGTAGCTACTGAGGAAGGGGCGATTAAATGCCCCGAAACGCATCTAGCCTATACAGGACCCCGAACCTTTAAATATTGGAGACCGAAAGATATTGCCGAACTCTCACAGCACTATGTTCATCACCGCGGAAAGGGTAAATGAGAAAGAAACCATTAAAGACCACAGTCTACAGCAAAGATCGGACTGCACGTGCCAAACATTTACCAAAAGTGAAAGTGAAAGTGAACACTACTATCGCTCGAATACAACTGGCTGCCATACATAAAGAAAGAATCAGCAGAGCGATTTTGTAGCAATTTGGTGAGGAAAGACATACGGTAAGATTTTTTTGGAACTACTTTCGAACATTTACCGGCAGAATATTTATTACAACTGCAGTGTCAATATCCCAGTGGGACGCCGCTGGTTTGAATATATAGCGGGACGCCGCTACATCCTGCCGGTGTGGGACAGGAAATAATCAGCGTTGCCCTCAGGACATTTCAGGACATTATGAACATTGTAGGCAGTATTTCATTCTGGGAGTAATTTTTGTCAGAGAGCTATACAAAAATCGTAGCCAATACGTTCCCTACGAAGATTTAATACTATTTATTCGGATTCGAATATATTGATCTATTTGTTCACCGATTTTGAGTACTTTGTATTTTTATTTGCTATATATGCCATCTAGGTTTTAGTACTGGTACACTATCTAGCCTTATAGACCACCATTCATTCATATTATATATGCTATTTACTGTTGAATATTTATAGTGATTTTAACACGTGAGTTATACTACACCGCTTTTTCACCCCAATTTGAGAATAAAGGCGTAATAGAATTGCTTTCATATTAAACAAGATGGGCACCATTCACAATTAGATTGCTCTGTGCCCTAAACATGGGATTGATGTACACCGCACTGTCTCCTAAGGATCCCTTCAGTTTACAGAGCCTGCACTATGCTGTTTCCCTATGCTCTCCCCACAGTGTCTGAAAACTCTCCCTACACTCTCCCCGCACTGTCCCTATCCCAGATTATACTATTAAAAGCTTTGTAAAAAAAACTTTCCCTAGCATTTGTCACATCTGTCCCTATGCTCATTTCACTGTAAAATTGTAGAGACCGGGCAGGATAAATGGCTGGCTGCACGGCATTATAGATGATCCCTCGTTCCCGGGATTCTTACCTTCACTTTGTAACATGTGCAGCCGCTATTTTAGAAAAAAAAAAATCTGATTTGTTACTATGAAGTGAAAGGAAATTCAAAATCATGGCGAATCAAATTTTTCCTGAAATTCGGATAGAAACCCACTTAGATCATTTTGATTTGCTCAAAACTAGCTAGAATGTAGTGGAAGTGCAGTGTCCTGGAGATCACTGCAAAGATTTCTAGTTCTATTATGCTTTAGTTCATGTATTGTATGCATGTACTACTAAATCCATAAGGTTGTATAGGGAATGGGAGTTCCCAAGTGGCTAGGCAGGGCTGGCTCCATCCTTTCTCTCTAGGAATAAATAGAGAAGTCTAGGGTTAGTGTCAGTGAAGTGAACACTCAGAGCAGCCAGGAGCAGATCCTGTAGGGAGACTACAAGAACTGAAAAGTGTCAGCCCCTGGGAAGGGAGAAACTTACAGAATGTTTACCTGTCAAAAAAAGGATCATAGACTGATCGTAGACAAGGTAACTGCCTACACCCTGGCTATAGCCTCCTCTGCAGGTGGTAGGAACATTATAAGCCACAGGCTAGCCATCATAGTTAAAGGACAGAAAGGCATCTCTGTTCATAGACTGTATTTCACTAAGAATACTGTGGATATACATATATATCCAGAGATAGAAGTGAATGATTATGCTGCCTGATTGCAAGAGAGAAGCTAGCCTCTCATATACAACCTTGGGGATAGCAGATAACAACTGTGGACACTGCATGTTATAGTCACTATGTCTCTGTGACTTATCAATTGACTGCTGTAGAAAAGTGCAGTGAAGTTGTTGTAACTAACATGGTGTCATCATTGCTTCCTGCTATACTACTAAAGCACTAGCACTGAAAAGTGCTGACTTCACAACTGGGACCCTGCCTTGCACCCTAAAACCTTCACCATCAATCGTCATCAGGCAGGAGGACCCAAGAACCTGAGTGTGCCCCAAAAGGAAGAACAAGTCAGCCTATCACTGCATGTAGTCCAGGGAGCTTCAGAACTGGAAGTACAAGTACTACTACACCCATCTGGCTGCCCACACTCACGCACGCCCCTGTGGCCTGGTCGCTGCAGTAGCATTGTTAGGAATGTACCACAATATTTTGTTTCCTGCCATCTCTGTGTTTATAAATAAAAGGTACAAAGCTAATGAATGTACCTATTGCTATACCCTAATCTAGGCAACTTCCAAAGGATATCTTATTAAGCCCTAAACTAAAAGAAACAGTGCTTGCCTTAGACACCTTGATCTCACAGAGGAATTCACATGGGAATCTTGACGACTTGTCACAGGCCACAGGCAAGGCTTGAAGCATAGCCATTTCATACACACATAGCTAATTAGATGCCAATTACAGCTCATCCTACTGCTCTGAAGGGGAAGGTATGTCGGGTTCCAAGATGAAAAGTGCTGTGAAGTTCAAAGCCTTGAGAGAGTCCAAGAGCACGGAAAGATGATGATGTTTAAGTGGTAAGGCCAGGAACAGAGCGAAACCAGGAGGTCTGTGGCTGTGCCAGCTCAGTTATAGGGTGTTAAGAGCATTGCTCCCTCTAATCTGTACTCCCTGTTAATAATACAATTAAAAAAGCACGTTCTACAGACAGAGTCCTTAGGGTTCATTCAAACCCACATCTGAAAAAGACTGCATGCGGTTTTGTCATCCGATGCGGTCACAGGCTATGCGGTTTTTACAGCATCACAGTACTGGAATTTTTCATGACTCTGAGGTTGCGGTTGGGCTCTTACCCCATTCAGTTTAATGGCTGCCCTGCTACACAGTGATCTTTGACGGAACTATTTGCCAACATCACCATGTAGCCCCAGCTTTAAACCTCATGCACACGTATTTCTGCAACTCTCGTTTAGAAGAAGGGAATTGATTTTCAATCACAGAAATTTCTGCAACAAAATCTGAAAAATATTAGCAGATTTTCCTCCACAGACTTTTGTACAGTATCAGCAAAGTAGATAAGGTTTTAAGAAATCTCCTCCACATGCTGTATGCAGTGTAAATTGATGCCGTAGATCTCAACTATGGATCACTCTTTGCAATGGAATAGGTAACATCCATAGCCAGCTCGGAAACTGTATTACATTTAGAACTGGTGCTGGATGCGCCAAAGTTATAAGAAGGCCGTTGCCACTTTATAACTCTGGCGGATCCACCGCCAGCTATAGGGCTTTATTAAGACAGGCGTCTAAACCGTCGGTCTTAATAAATGTGCCCCTAAGCCTTTGATATGAAGAGTTACCCTGTGCCTGTGTTTCTGGCTGCTAATTGCCATACAGCAACTGAGCTAAACCCCCACGATAGATAGGTTTGAGATAGATGGCTGGATATTTAGATGGTTAAGGAGTAGCACACTGAACTGATTGAAAGCTACTAAATATGTAGTGACATCTTAATTCCTATCCCAATTTTATGTTGCTGTTCTTATACATCCTTATCGAGTGTGCTGTCACTTGTGAGAGTACACACGACACACTGCAGCCTTTCAAATTAGTGACTTACCATCTAGTTAGTAAGAGCATGACAGTGCTGGTACCTGCATGTAGCAGGAAATCTATAGACACACTATTGCATCTTGTTTCAGATTCATCACATGGGGGATGCTGTCTTCATTCCTGCTAGTGCCGGGATTGGAATGCCCAGTATTGAGGGATTTTACATAAATTAATTCACTTCTTTTGGTTACAGGACAGCTGCAGAAGATCTGAATACTAAGTACACATTGTCGTGTATCTATGGAAGAATCAGTCAAAGAAAATGTTCTTAGAACACAGTGTCTATGTACTTAATTTTTTACTATTAAAGGCACAAGAAAAAGCTGCAACCATTATACTGCTTACAAGACTCACGTATTCCCTAAACACTAGTAAATATAAATCAGAGCAGAGGTGTTCTTGATAAATTTAGATTCCTTTTATTATTCAGAAATAGGCTCACAGGCCTTCATCAGACACTGAGGTACAAAGAAATAAGAGAATGAACATCTTTTGTAAAAAACAAAATGACTGATGCAGTACAATCACACATATTCAACTGAAACACCAACGATAGGATTAGCTCTCCCAATGTATTGCAGGTAGTGAGTCCAAGTTCAAGAATTAAGTATCGCAATTTATGTCTAAGTTGTAACCTCATCATGATGAAGCTGCTTCCTGTTGTAGAAATATTAATATTAGAAATCTGCTCTAATCAGATTTTGTGTAAGGACAGGTAAATATCTCAACCGCAGTCAGACAAAGGTTCTTCTGAGCAACTGCCCCTCCGCCACAGTCTGCTTACCTTTTATTTAGTCACAGTGACAATAGAAAAGGGGTTGGCCCATCACCTGACCACTTACTTCATGTAACAAGGATACAGGAAGTGATGACACAGGAAGATGAGATAGTTCAGGTACTTGTCAAAGGACAGGGGAGGGTATCAACGTGGCTGGACAGTGCAATGCATACACCCCATCCCTGTATAAGGAAGGATGAGTCATGTCCATTGTCTGATCAGCAAGGTGGCTGCCCATCCCCCATCACTGTCAGCATGGATCCCATTCAATATTGCTCAAAGTGACCAGTATCTAGTGAAGATCATTCTACTGGTTCTTAAAGGTTTGAGATTATCTGCGAGACATTGCTACGGCTATTGTCAGTATACAGTACGAGTATACCGACAAGGCAGATATGCATGTCTTAAAAGCAGATATGTATCCAGAAAGGGATAGCAAAGCCGCAGCAGAGGTATAATCTGTATCTCTCGTTATGCAGACTTCACTTCTCTAATGTGTATAGACATTTGAAGGGAAGAAGCCCAGTGCATTGCACTTAGTGCTTACAAACCGGCAAACGCCCCCCTATACACTGAGAACACGTCTCCAAGCCCATGAGAAGGTTTTCATGCTGACGGTTTTACCACTGCTCCCGATTCAACTCAAGTACCCTATGCTAGAGCGTTCTTCAGTTAAATCCGACACAGGGAGACAGATGACAATCTTTAAAAACACACACACATCCTAAGATAAAATGTCCGCATAATAAAATTTCCACTACAGTCCCTCCTCTTTGTCATATGCTTCCCAGTGTGCCTCGATGAATCTCGATCTTCTTCTTTGAAAAAAACAGTCTTGTCTACGAAAAGTCCTGAATCTTTAAAACAAAACTGATGATGGAAAAAAGAAAGTCAATCTTGACACGTAGCATCGGGAGGTCACTCAGGAGGAGGTGTTTCGCGTTGGTTGCCGTCTGGTTTGGAATCCTTTGCATCTGGTCCATGGTTTGGTCTTAAGGGCGTCTTGTCTGTTCGGGCTTTGGTAACTCGGTCGATTAGACATCAGGGTCATCTCACTCCAGCGTATAGAAGGAATAGAAACAAAAGAACATAAGTACATTTCCTATTTTCTTTCGCCCGGATCCAATGGAAAACCAGTGAGCCCCAAGACCTCGCAAACCTTTAAAAAGGATTCTGACCCTCACTAGTCATAGCTCCGCCTCTGCCCTGCTCCTGTCAGTATGGGCCTGACCCTTGTCAATGGTGTAACCATAACACTTCTACGGGTAGCCTAGCTGTCCGAACACCTATACAGGATTAACAAGAGAGGAGCAGGAGCCAGAGTTATTATTTAACCTATAGCTGATATTACCCTCTAGGAATATATCGTTATGTGCTATCAACAAATGTCTCCTTGTAACAAATAAACAAAAGTTATACTCTTCATTCTTTGACTTAGTTGAGCAGCTTCTTGCAATGACTGGTGTGGATCCAGTTGTCTCGTCCCTCGAACTTCAGGTTGGCGTCATCAGCAGCACCTGGAATGGCCCAAGATATCTCGGCTCTAGTCCCGTCCTCGGATGTTTCTTTAGCATGACCCAATCACCTGGTTGACTAGAATTAACACTGGTTATTGAGTCTGGGTCCGTGAGAAACTCCCGAACCTGGTGGTGGACATCGGGTGATAACCCGTGGGGGCATACCTGATGAAATAAAAGGGTTACAGCGAAACATTCAGGCCATGGATGGGCCGTGATTTTTACCTTCTTTGCAAAAATCTGACCCAAGTACCATCAAAGAAAAGGCAGTCGTGATGGTTCTCAACGTAATTGTACCTAAATACCTAGTGAGTATATGACCTTGACAAATATACATACGGGTGTCTTCACTATATATTACCTACAAAATGTTCTCCAGATATTCATGTGCGGTAATATATACAACTAATAATAAAATGAAGAATGGAGATCCACTGTATCCTGAACGTAAGGGATGCTGTATTATTAACAAACGGACCCCGTTATATCTAAATGTCTATATCAATCTCTGCCCTATTTGTACTTTGAGGTAATAGGAAAATGTCCTTTACCTCATACATCCATTCCTATAGAAAAAGAAGGAAAGGACCCCAGATGACCCCCAGCCTAGATAGCAAGGACAATGCCTACATTATTTTAAATGAATGTTAGGGGGTACCTGAAAGAGGGTAACTCGGTACAAGCTCCGAGTATAATGGCAGAAAACAGAAGAAAGGAGCTTAAAGTACCAAATAATTAGAAAAATACACGTTTTTATTGAGTTCATAATAAAAAACACATATAATGGATGCCAAAGACAAGGTAAGGGAACAGGGAAAAGAGAACGAGCGCCACCCTGGACGAACACACTGATCACAAAATATAAATGGAGTAATCTATCAATTATATTACTGTAGATGTAATATAATTGATAGATTACTCCATTTATATTTTGTGATCAGTGTGTTCGTCCAGGGTGGCGCTCGTTCTCTTTTCCCTGTTCCCTTACCTTGTCTTTGGCATCCATTATATGTGTTTTTTATTATGAACTCAATAAAAACGTGTATTTTTCTAATTATTTGGTACTTTAACCACCTCCCGACCGCTGTACGCACCGATGCGTCCGGGAGGTGGTTGATTTGTTCCTCCTGGACGCATCGGCGCGTCTTCTCGCGAGACGCGAGATTACGTCACAGCCGGCCCGCGCATGCGCATCGCGGGCCGGCATTTCGAAGCAAAGTATTTCGTCAGCAGCCTGCCGGCCACGATCATTGGCTGGCAGGCTGCTGATTTTTTAAAAATCCAATCAGCAGCCATTTAACCCCACATATTAGTAAATATGATGGGGTTATATGGCTGCTGTGCTCCTCTGCTCCTTCTTTTGGTCGGTTGGTTCCAGCAGAGGAGCAGAGGAGCACACATCACTGTGAGTACCCACTACACCACACTTAGCCCCCAGATCACCCCAATTAACCCTTTGATCACCCCTTTGATCGCCCCTGTCAATCACTAGTGAAAGGAAAAAAGTGATCAGTGCAAACTGTCACTTTTTTTTTTCACTGGTATTGACCGTTAGGTTTCAGTATAGTTTAGGCCCCTTGGTTAGGTAGTTTAGGGATCGGTTAACGCCCAGCCCACCGCACCGCAGTCCGTTATTCGCTAATTAGCGTATCGCTAATCAGCATTTGTACTTTTATAGTATCTGGAAGTGATCAAAACTGATCACGGTCAGATCTATAATAGTACTAGTGTCACTTTAGTTCTCCCTCCACCCAAAACGCAGTGTTTGCCCGATCAGGCCTGATCGGTCGCCCACACGTGCGTACACCCACTCCCGCCCCACCGCAGTGACAAAAAAAAATTATTTTTTTTGATCGCTGCACATTCACTTTACACGCACTGCGGCGATAAAAAAATCAGTTTTGATATTTTTTATCAACCGCAGCGGCCTCCGGTACTTCGCTAGGCTCCCCTTTGTAAGACAGGCTTGCTTTTTTTTCTTGGGTAGTCTCAGGGAATACCCCTAAATTTAGTTGCCCACATGTCTAACAGGGGGTATTCCTCTGAAGAGGCCTACAGGCTTCTGACCCAGTCGGATGAGGAGTGGGAACCCTCATCTGATGAATCCAGCGGGTCAGAATACGAACCTGTAGAAAGCAGTGGCTCTCTGACCCAAAGTTCGGACGAGGAGGCTGAGGTCCCTGATAGCACCAGGCGTACCCGGCCCCGTGTCGCTAGACCGCAGGTTGCGCAGGATCCGCTTCAAGAGCAGCAGAGTGGGGCTGGTGCTGTCGGATTACGTGGTGAGGCATACACCAGCAGCCCAGCCCTTCCTGGACCTAGTACCAGCACTGCCGTACAACTTGGTGAAGTAGCGAGCACCAGAAGGGCAGTTGAAGCTGGTACGGTGGCACGTGCAGTAGTGACCCCGTCGTAGCCACCGCAAAGACGTGCCCGTAGAGCCCCTAGAATCCCAGAGGTGCTGGCAAACCCTGATTGGCAGTCCCCAACTTCAGCCGCACCTGTAGTTTTCCCTTTCACTGCCCAGTCTGGAGTTCGGGTTGAGACAGCTCAGATCGATTCGGCCCTGGGATTTTTTGAGCTGTTCTTGACTGCGGAGCTTTTAGACTTAGTCGTGGCAGAGACAAACAGGTATGCCACACAATTTATCACCGCTAACCCGGGAAGCTTTTATGCCCAGCCTTTCCGGTGGAAACCAGTCCAAGTTTCCGAATTTAAAACTTTTCTGGGCCTCCTCCTCAACATGGGCCTGACAAAAAAGCATGAATTGCGGTCATATTGGTCCACGAACCCGATTCATCACATGCCCATGTTCTCTGCTGCTATGTCCAGGACACGATTTGAGGTCATCCTGCGTTTCCTGCACTTTAGTGACAACACCGCCTCCCGTCCCAGGGGCCACCCTGCTTTTGACCGGCTCCACAAAATTCGGCCCCTCATAGACCATTTCAACCTGAAATTTGCAGATTTGTATACCCCTGAGCAAAACATCTGCATAGACGAGTCCCTGATACATTTTACCGGGCGCCTTGGCTTCAAACAATACATCCCAAGCAAGCGCGCCCGGTATGGGGTCAAATTGTATAAGCTCTGTGAAAGGGCCACAGGCTATACCCACAAATTTCGGGTCTATGAGGGAAAAGATCAGACCCTGGAGCCGGTCGGTTGCCCTGACTACCTGGGGAGCAGTGGGAAGACAGTTTGGGACTTGGTGTCACCCTTATTCGGCAAGGGGTACCATCTTTATGTGGACAATTTCTACACAAGTGTGGCCCTCTTTAGGCATTTGTTTCTAGAACGGATTGGCGCCTGTGGTACCGCGCGAACTAGTCGCGCGGGCTTCACCCAACGGCTCGTTAGCACCCGTCTTGCAAGGGGGCAGAGGGCCGCACTGTGTAACGAAGAACTGCTCGCGGGGAAATGGAGAGACAAGCGTGACGTTTACATGCTCTCCTCCATTCACGCAGACACGACAATACAAATTGAGCGAGCAACCCGTGTCATTGAAAAGCCCCTCTCAGTCCACGACTATAACCTCCACATGGGAGGGGTCGACTTCAATGACCAGATGTTGGCTCCGTATTTAGTTTCCCGACGCACCAGACGCTGGTATAAGAAGGTGTCTGTATATTTAATTCAATTGGCTCTGTACAATAGTTTTGTTCTCTACAGTAAGGCTGGGAGAACTGGATCCTTCCTCAAATTTCAGGAAGAGATCATCGCGAACCTCCTGTATGCAGGAGGTTCCGTGGCCCCATCCACCAGTGTAGTTAGCCGTCTACATGAGCGACACTTCCCCAGTGTCGTTGCTGGTACCTCAAACCGACCGCCACCCCGAAAAAAATGTTGTGTCTGTAGCAGGAGTGGAATAAGGCGTGACACCCGCTATTTCTGTCCTGACTGTCCCGACCACCCTGCCCTATGCTTAGGGGAGTGTTTCCGAAAGTACCACATACAGGTACACCTAGCATAGGGATCATCTCACCAGGATAGGCACACAGGGCTATTAGGGCCCATTCACTCACAGCTGCTGCAAACGTCTCCTTTCACATGGGACAAAGTGCATAACGCACTTCGCCACATCTTTGGGCGATTTGCGCTTTGCACATTGACCCATGGGGAAGGAGAGGTTTGTTCTATAAAGGTAAAAAAACAAAAAAAAAAAACTGGTAAGCAAACAGGTTAATGTTTAGTTCCAAAAGTTAAAGTTACATGTTCTGTTCCAAAGTTAATAAAATTATTGCGTTGTGGCCTGGTTTTTTCTTTTTTTTTTTTTTTTTTTTACCTTCCAGGTGGACCAACCGATCTACTAGCTGCAGCACCGATGTGCATTCTGACAGAAGCATTGCGCTGCTGTCAGATTACACGCAAGTCGGTGTATGCGGCGCTGCAAGACGGGATTTTCTCCTCTGCAGTGACAGATACGTTTGCCGAGGCATACAAGCTGAGGAGGAGGCGGCGTTCCTATGCTTTGGCAAGCACTTTGTATATATATATATATATAATCCAGAAAAGTAGGCGGCACTCCAAGAAAGATGACAAGTGAACTTTATTCACCCAGGTGGTGCAACGTTTCGGTTCCTCACTAGAACCTTTTTCAAGCAAAGTAACAACTCAAGTCACAGCATTATATACAGGTGAATTAATTAGCATGTTCAACATGTGACCACACTCCACCCAGTGGGTGTGTTACAAAACATGATCAGCCAATACAGACAGTGTATATATCCAAAGAGAAAAATACATTGAAGCATACATGAGAAAAATAACATATAAAGATCATTGGTGGTAAACATATTTATAGACAGTGTATCCATGATCACATACTGCATCGATCAATTACAGAGTCGATCTACCCAATGGTGCACTGTGATGTGATAAAATATAAGGAGACATAGCAGAGAGGATGGGGAAATGATCGAAAAAAACATACAAGAGGGACAAGAAACCTGTTATGCCGTTGCTCCGCGTTGTTTATGTTCCACTGCGCAAACGCAGTATCGCACCATTCAGGGATATCCAGGCCGGGGACCTCTGACGTCATCAAAACCGGCCGCGGCGTCATCATACAGAGTCTCGCCCCACGCGCATGCTCAGTAGGCAAGGTCTGTTCCCGGCGCCATCTTGCTTGATGGAAACGGATCGCTGCGTCTATTAACTCAGTGTAGTACATCCTAGCCACTTAATCAAAGGGTATGGGCAACCCAGAAAGAAGGGGACAATCTAGAAACCAGAGTGTCACCCATCATATCCACATGAAGCCATGCTGCGGCCACGGAACCCGCGGTCCCTGCAAGAGCGACATTATGGTTACTGAGTGCCCTCATACCCAAGAGGGATCTCCTCTTATGGGCATACGGATATCACAGCATATAGACAGCAGCTAAATATCTTATAATTCAGGTGGCCCCTGGTGCTTGTCAGGATGCGCAAACGGCAAGTATAGAGCATTTATACAGGTAACCAAAAAATAAAAAATAACCATGAAGGACAAAAATGTCCTACATAACCCTCTTCTCTATAGTATGTTTCGATCAGCCCGACCATCTATGCCAATCTTCAAGTAGTGAAATATGAGTGATCTATATGAAAAGAAGAGAAAGAAAAAGTTAATTGTTAAGGCAAGAAAAAATATTTATTTTAATTGAGTTGATTAACTCCCTTAGTGTATACACAGGACGCCTACTAACATCTGACCTGACTTCAGGGGCAAGCCAACCTATAAAACGTCCCCAAAATTATAATCTACATTTAGGCCCTGAGGCTTCAGACTACCCAACCTGTGAATCCAGCTAAGCTCTCTGTGTCTCAATACCCTAGATCTATCCCCACCTCGTCTGGATTGGGGAATCTGGTCCACTATCCAGCATTTCAGGTCGCCCTCCTTATGTTTGGCTTCCGTGAAATGCTTGGATACCGGTAGGTCTTTCCTTTTTTTTCTAATACTCAAACGGTGGTTGTTAAGGCGAGTCTTCAATTCTGTTGTCGTCTCCCCTACATATAATAAATTACATGGACAAGATAGTATGTAGACAACGTAGCTGGAGTCACAGGTTAGGTGAAAAGAAATTTTAAAAGATTCTCCCGTCACAGGGTGTACAAAGACCTTCCCCTTACGAATATACCTACAGTTGACGCAGTTGAGGCAGGGATAACATCCCAGACCCGACTGCGCCAACGTGGTCTGTTTCAAGGATCCCTTTGAGCCTATATCAGCCTTCACCAATTGATCCTTCAGATTCCTGGATCTACGGTAGGAGAGAAGAGGTGGGCGTTGGAATTCAGAGATGTCACTAAAGCTGGTGCCTAATAGGCCCCAATGTTTATTCAAGATTTTGTTGACTGAAGAACTATGTTCACCATATACAGAAATAAAAGGAATTCTGGCCATCTTGTGTGTAATTTTACGCGGTGTTAATAGGTCAACCCTATCCAAATTCTGTACTTTATTAATGTGTTCTTTCAACAGCCGCTTGGGATAACCCCTATCCTGAAATTTCTGGGCCATGGAGCTCAAGGTCTCTTCTAGTTTAGTCTCATTGGATACTATGCGCTTGGCTCTAAGAAACTGGGAGAAGGGCAATGATTGTATCATTTTCCTAGGATGGGAACTGTTGAAACAGAGCAACGTGTTCACATCAGTGGGTTTGGTGTACAGTTCGGTCTGCAGCACCCCATCCTTGAGCACCACTTTAGTGTCCAAGAACTGGATCTCAGTTGCGGAGTGAATGAGAGTGAACTGTAGATCCGAATCGTGGCTATTGAGGAAGCCATGAAAATCGACCAACTCCGTTTCAGAACCTGTCCATATGAGGAAGATGTCGTCAATGTATCTCCACCACCTCAGCACATGTCTGAAGTGGTGGGACAAATAGACGACATCTTCCTCATAGCACCGCATAAAAATATTTGCGTAGGTGGGGGCCACATGGGACCCCATTGCCACACCCCGCTGTTGCAAATAGAATGTATCTCCAAATAAAAAGTAGTTGTACTGCAGTACAATCCTGAGCAAATCTACAATGAACTCACTGGCCTGTGGGGTGTATGTAGATGTTCTCAGCATTTTTTCAACTGCCTGAATACCCCTCTCGTGCACTATTGAAGTATATAGTGACGTGACATCAAACGATGCCAGTAATACTGTGGGTATCTGCGTCAAATCAATGTCATGAAGTTTAACAAGGAAATCTGATGTATCTTGTATGTAGGAGGAGCCACCAGTTGAAAAGTCACGTAGGACTTTGTCTAAAAAAATTGCAATGCCACTGAAAATAGAGTCACTACCCGAGACAATCGGTCTTCCCGGGGGATCGATGAGGGTCTTGTGAATCTTGGGCAGCACATAGATCACCGGGGTGACCGGATGTGCCACCTCAAGATAGTCACAAAGACCCCCAAATTTATGATTACCGGTATTATAGGTAGATGCCTAAGGGAGGCCATGACGGCAGGCATCATCGATGGGGGTCTTTGTGACTATCTTGAGGTGGCACATCCGGTCACCCCGGTGATCTATGTGCTGCCCAAGATTCACAAGACCCTCATCGATCCCCCGGGAAGACCGATTGTCTCGGGTAGTGACTCTATTTTCAGTGGCATTGCAATTTTTTTAGACAAAGTCCTACGTGACTTTTCAACTGGTGGCTCCTCCTACATACAAGATACATCAGATTTCCTTGTTAAACTTCATGACATTGATTTGACGCAGATACCCACAGTATTACTGGCATCGTTTGATGTCACGTCACTATATACTTCAATAGTGCACGAGAGGGGTATTCAGGCAGTTGAAAAAATGCTGAGAACATCTACATACACCCCACAGGCCAGTGAGTTCATTGTAGATTTGCTCAGGATTGTACTGCAGTACAACTACTTTTTATTTGGAGATACATTCTATTTGCAACAGCGGGGTGTGGCAATGGGGTCCCATGTGGCCCCCACCTACGCAAATATTTTTATGCGGTGCTATGAGGAAGATGTCGTCTATTTGTCCCACCACTTCAGACATGTGCTGAGGTGGTGGAGATACATTGACGACATCTTCCTCATATGGACAGGTTCTGAAACGGAGTTGGTCGATTTTCATGGCTTCCTCAATAGCCACGATTCGGATCTACAGTTCACTCTCATTCACTCCGCAACTGAGATCCAGTTCTTGGACACTAAAGTGGTGCTCAAGGATGGGGTGCTGCAGACCGAACTGTACACCAAACCCACTGATGTGAACACGTTGCTCTGTTTCAACAGTTCCCATCCTAGGAAAATTATACAATCATTGCCCTTCTCCCAGTTTCTTAGAGCCAAGCGCATAGTATCCAATGAGACTAAACTAGAAGAGACCTTGAGCTCCATGGCCCAGAAATTTCAGGATAGGGGTTATCCCAAGCGGCTGTTGAAAGAACACATTAATAAAGTACAGAATTTGGATAGGGTTGACCTATTAACACCGCGTAAAATTACACACAAGATGGCCAGAATTCCTTTTATTTCTGTATATGGTGAACATAGTTCTTCAGTCAACAAAATCTTGAATAAACATTGGGGCCTATTAGGCACCAGCTTTAGTGACATCTCTGAATTCCAACGCCCACCTCTTCTCTCCTACCGTAGATCCAGGAATCTGAAGGATCAATTGGTGAAGGCTGATATTATTATTATTATTATTATTATTTATTATTTAAGCGCCATTCATATAGGCTCAAAGGGATCCTTGAAACAGACCACGTTGGCGCAGTCGGGTCTGGGATGTTATCCCTGCCTCAACTGCGTCAACTGTAGGTATATTCGTAAGGGGAAGGTCTTTGTACACCCTGTGACGGGAGAATCTTTTAAAATTTCTTTTCACCTAACCTGTGACTCCAGCTACGTTGTCTACATACTATCTTGTCCATGTAATTTATTATATGTAGGGGAGACGACAACAGAATTGAAGACTCGCCTTAACAACCACCGTTTGAGTATTAGAAAAAAAAGGAAAGACCTACCGGTATCCAAGCATTTCACGGAAGCCAAACATAAGGAGGGCGACCTGAAATGCTGGATAGTGGACCAGATTCCCCAATCCAGACGAGGTGGGGATAGATCTAGGGTATTGAGACACAGAGAGCTTAGCTGGATTCACAGGTTGGGTAGTCTGAAGCCTCAGGGCCTAAATGTAGATTATAATTTTGGGGACGTTTTATAGGTTGGCTTGCCCCTGAAGTCAGGTCAGATGTTAGTAGGCATCCTGTGTATACACTAAGGGAGTTAATCAACTCAATTAAAATAAATATTTTTTCTTGCCTTAACAATTAACTTTTTCTTTCTCTTCTTTTCATATAGATCACTCATATTTCACTACTTGAAGATTGGCATAGATGGTCGGGCTGATCGAAACATACTATAGAGAAGAGGGTTATGTAGGACATTTTTGTCCTTCATGGTTATTTTTTATTTTTTGGTTACCTGTATAAATGCTCTATACTTGCCGTTTGCGCATCCTGACAAGCACCAGGGGCCACCTGAATTATAAGATATTTAGCTGCTGTCTATATGCTGTGATATCCGTATGCCCATAAGAGGAGATCCCTCTTGGGTATGAGGGCACTCAGTAACCATAATGTCGCTCTTGCAGGGACCGCGGGTTCCGTGGCCGCAGCATGGCTTCATGTGGATATGATGGGTGACACTCTGGTTTCTAGATTGTCCCCTTCTTTCTGGGTTGCCCATACCCTTTGATTAAGTGGCTAGGATGTACTACACTGAGTTAATAGACGCAGCGATCCGTTTCCATCAAGCAAGATGGCGCCGGGAACAGACCTTGCCTACTGAGCATGCGCGTGGGGCGAGACTCTGTATGATGACGCCGCGGCCGGTTTTGATGACGTCAGAGGTCCCCGGCCTGGATATCCCTGAATGGTGCGATACTGCGTTTGCGCAGTGGAACATAAACAACGCGGAGCAACGGCATAACAGGTTTCTTGTCCCTCTTGTATGTTTTTTTCGATCATTTCCCCATCCTCTCTGCTATGTCTCCTTATATTTTATCACATCACAGTGCACCATTGGGTAGATCGACTCTGTAATTGATCGATGCAGTATGTGATCATGGATACACTGTCTATAAATATGTTTACCACCAATGATCTTTATATGTTATTTTTCTCATGTATGCTTCAATGTATTTTTCTCTTTGGATATATACACTGTCTGTATTGGCTGATCATGTTTTGTAACACACCCACTGGGTGGAGTGTGGTCACATGTTGAACATGCTAATTAATTCACCTGTATATAATGCTGTGACTTGAGTTGTTACTTTGCTTGAAAAAGGTTCTAGTGAGGAACCGAAACGTTGCACCACCTGGGTGAATAAAGTTCACTTGTCATCTTTCTTGGAGTGCCGCCTACTTTTCTGGATTACACATTGGGGTAAGAAGCCTATTCCCCTGGAGACGTGCACCATCTTTTTCTTTGATTGTGTTCCAGTGCCGCCATTTTTCCTGTGTATATATATATATATATATATATATATAAAAAAAAAATCCCGGCAATGATTTATTCATCCACATCGATTGATGCGAATGGAGAAATCTGGTTTGCCAGGGCATACGAGCTAAGTGGGTATGGATGTAGGGCGGAGCTCCTATGTCCTGGCAGACGCCTTTCCCCTCCATTTTTTTTTTTGGCAGAGATTTTTTCATCCACATTGATCGATGCGAATGAAGAAATCTGTGCCGTTCATTTTTTTCTTTCAGCCCAGAGGCTGAACGGAAAAAAAAATCTCATTACCTGTATGCTCAATATAAGGAGAATAGCAGAAACTCCTAATGCTGGCCATACATGTAATGATTGCGGAGACCCTCAAATGCCAGGGCAGTACAAACACCCCACAACTGACCCCATTTTGGAAAGAAGACACCCCAAGGTATTTGCTGAGGGGCATATTGAGTCCATGAAAGATTGAAATTTTTGTCCTAAGTTAGCGGAAAGTGAGACTTTGTGAGAAAAAACAAAAAAAAATCAATTTCCGCTAACTTATGCGAAAAAAAAAAATGTCTATGAACTTGCCAGGCCCCTCATTGGATACCTTGGGGTGTCTTCTTTCCAAAGTGGGGTCACATGTGGGGAATTTATACTGCCCTGGCTTTTTAGGGGCCCTAAAGCGTGAGAAGAAGTCTGGGATCCAAATGTCTAAAAATGCCCTCCTAAAAGGAATTTGGGCACCTTTGCGCATCTAGGCTGCAAAAAAGTGCGACACATCTGGTATCGCTGTACTCAGAAGAAGTTGGGGAATGTGTTTTGGGGTGTCATTTTACATATACCCATGCTGGGTGAGATAAATATCTTGGTCAAATGCCAACTTTGTATAAAAAAAATGGGAAAAGTTGTCTTTTGCCAACATATTTCTCTCACCCAGCATGGGTATATGTAAAATGGCACCCCAAAACACATTCCCCAACTTCTCCTGAGTACGGCGATACCAGATGTGTGACACTTTTTTGATGCCAAGGTGGGCAAAGGGGCACATATTCCAAAGTGCACCTTTCGGATTTTGCAGGCCATTTTTTACACATTTTGATTGCAAAGTACTTCTCACACATATGGGCTCCTAAATTGCCAGGGCAGTATAACTACCCCACAAGTGACCCCATTTTGGAAAGAAGACACCCCAAGGTATTCTGTGAGGGGCATGGTGAGTTCCTAGAATTTTTTATTTTTTGTCGCAAGTTAGTGGAATATGAGACTTTGTAAGAAAAAAAAAAAAAAAAAAAACATCATCATTTTCCGCTAACTTGTGACAAAAAAAAAAAATTCTAGGAACTCGCAGTGCCCCTCACGGAATACCTTAGGGTGTCTTCTTTCCAAAATGGGGTCACTTGTGGCGTAGTTATACTGCCCTGGCAATTTAGGGGCCCATATGTGTGAGAAGAACTTTGCAATCAAAATGTGTAAAAAATGGCCTGCAAAATCCAAAAGGTGCACTTTGGAATATGTGCCCCTTTGCCCACCTTGGCAGCAAAAAAGTGTGACACATCTGGTATCGCCGTACTCAGGAGAAGTTGGGGAATGTGTTTTGGGGTTTCATTTTACATATACCCATGCTGGGTGAGAAAAATATCTTGGTCAAATGCCAACTTTGTATAAAAAAATGGGAAACGTTGTCGTTTGCCAAGATATTTCTCTCACCCAGCATGGGTATATGTAAAATGACACCCCAAAACACATTCCCCAACTTCTCCTGAGTACGGCGATACCAGATGTGTGACACTTTTTTGATGCCAAGGTGGGCAAAGGGGCGCATATTCCAAAGTGCACCTTTCGGATTTCACCGGTCATTTTTTACAGATTTTGATTGCAAAGTACTTCTCACACATATGGGCCCCTAAATTGCCAGGGCAGTATAACTACGCCACAAGTGACCCCATTTTGGAAAGAAGACACCCCAAGGTATTCCGTGAGGGGCATGGCGAGTTCCTAGAATTTTTTATTTTTTGTCGCAAGTTAGTGGAATATGAGACTTTGTAAGGAAAAAAGAGAAAAAAAAAAAATCATCATTTTCCGCTAACTTGTGACAAAAAATAAAAAATTCTAGGAACTCGCAGTGCCCCTCACGGAATACCTTGGGGTGTCTTCTTTCCAAAATGGGGTCACTGGTGGCGTAGTTATACTGCCCTGGCAATTTAGGGGCCCATATGTGTGAGAAGTACTTTGCAATCAAAATCTGTAAAAAATGACCGGTGAAATCCGAAAGGTGCACTTTGGAATATGCGCCCCTTTGCCCACCTAGGCTGCAATAAAGTGTCACACATGTAGTATCGCCGTACTCAGGAGAAGTTGGGGAATGTGTTTTGGGGTGTCATTTTACATATACCCATGCTGGGTGAGAAAAATATCTTGGTCAAATGCCAACTTTGTATAAAAAAATGGGAAAAGTTGTCTTTTGCCAAGATATTTCTCTCACCAGCATGGGTATATGTAAAATGACACCCCAAAACACATTCCCCAACTTCTCCTGAGTACGGCGATACCACATGTGTGACACTTTTTTGCTGCCAAGGTGGGCAAAGGGGCGCATATTCCAAAGTGCACCTTTTGGATTTCACCGGTCATTTCTTACACATTTTGATTGCAAAGTTCTTCTCACACATTTGGGCCCCTAAATTGCCAGGGCAGTATAACTACCCCACAAGTGACCCCATTTTGGAAAGAAGACACCCCAAGGTATTCTGTGAGGGGCATGGTGAGTTCCTAGAATTTTTTATTTTTTGTCGCAAGTTAGTGCAATATGAGACTTTGTAAGAAAAAAAAAATAATAAAAAAATCATCATCATTTTCCGCTAACTTGTGACAAAAAATAAAAAGTTCTATGAACTCACTATGCCCATCAGCAAATACCTTAGGGTGTCTACTTTCCGAAATGGGGTCATTTGTGGGGGTTTTCTACTGTCTGGGCATTGTAGAACCTCAGGAAACATGACAGGTGCTCAGAAAATCAGAGCCGTTTCAAAAAGCGGAAATTCACATTTTTGTACCATAGTTTGTAAATGCTATAACTTTTACCCAAACCATTTTTTTTTTTGCCCAAACATTTTTTTTTATCAAAGACATGTAGAACTATAAATTTAGCGAAAAATTTATATATGGATGTCGTTTTTTTTGCAAAATTTCACAGCTGAAAGTGAAAAATGTCATTTTTTTGAAAAAAAATCGTTACATTTTGATTAATAACAAAAAAAGTAAAAATGTCAGCAGCAATAAAATACCACCAAATGAAAGCTCTATTAGTGAGGAGAAAAGGAGGTAAAATTCATTTGGGTGGTAAGTTGCATGACCGAGCGATAAACGGTGAAAGTAGTGTAGTGCCGAAGTGTAAAAAGTGGCCTGGTCATGAAGGGGGTTTCACCTAGCGGGGCTGAAGTAGTTAAGCTCCTTTCTTCTGTTTTCATCCATTCCTATATCAGCAGAGAGCGAGCCAGATGCGGTCCAATCACCGGAAGCATCTTGCGCTCCACATGCAATTAGGGTGAGAAAAATAAACCGGAAATAGCCATGTAAATGGGCGGATGTGCGCATGCGTTCCACCCTGGAACGCATGCGCATATCACACTATCCACCCTTTACACATGAGCGGAAGCTGCGACGGATACACGGATACATCTGGGTTGATCTTCAAATATTTCTAATGCCTAGGTCCCAATAGCCATATCTGCGGGCTCAGACCTACATAATTAAGGACCTATCCAAGGTAGTGTGGCATTTATAACCATGAGAGACATATGATGGTGGTCTCCTAGGTTGAATGGAGACATTGAAACAAATCTGTATATCTATATGTCTCATTTCTTCAGCTCTATGTCATACGTGGACGCTGGTCCCATATAACAATCTGTGCCTGGCTGACATTTAACATATCACTTAAGGAGCGATATCTAAATACCTGGACTGAGTGAGTTACCCATTATTACTGTGTGACTAGCGCGGTGGCGGGTACACATTTATCAGGTGATGGGTCAAGGCCCAATACGTTATACAACCATACATATATTTAGCATTCTTTTTTGCTTTTTGCTTTCTCTTCACAGAAACCTACACCCGTGTATTTAATGACCGTGTTTAAATGATAGAATATACCCGAAGCTCCCTTCAAACCTTCCTAATAACACTATTGTGTAAATTCTAAGGGTCCAGTTCAAACTACTGCCTCTGTGGTAACAGACATCATCACACTGATGAGGATGTGAAACATTCACTAATAGAGTGGCCTCATGACTTGGGCCTCCACTCTCTCAGTGTGACACATCGGCTACATGCTGCCTAATTGTTGCAGCTTCTTCTTCTTTTTTACATTATACTATTTAATTAAATTGAGAGATCCATTTGCCCCCTGATGATCCCACACCGTGGGGGAAACGCGTTGGGGTTCTAAGTGTACTGATTTGGTCCATATATCTAAGTGACCATAAACATCCTCATCACAGGGTGTTTTTTAACAAGTTAGTCCGGTGCGGCGTGTACCTTCTGATGTTCATATATCACTAGGGCTGTATACATGGCGCACCTATTTTATGTCTGTTTTGTGTTGCTGTCCATGTAGGTCCCTTACTATATAGGCGTTCCCTAACAGCGAGGGTTATATAGGCGCTGTTAGCGTTAGGCTCGAGGACAGGGAGTCCCCACCATCAGGGGCCGTCCCTGGGCATAGGGTTTAGCTTAGGGTTCATTATAGGGATACTGTCCCCACTCAAGACTAAACTTACCTAGCCATACGTGTATTGGTACCTACTATGGACATTCAGTATGTGTATTGAGATATGAAATAAAATAAAATATTTAAGTAACTTTTATACATAAGGGTTAATTCTCTAGCTGGATCTCAACGTAATCCCCTACTAGGTTAGAAAATTGATTGACAGTTGAGAGGTTAGAATGGTTAGTAAAAAGTTTGAAGATCGTTGTTTTCGGCACCACTTCCCCCCCTTTTCATCGTCCTTAAAACCAGGACGAAGAGAAGCTGGATTAAACATGGTGCATTGTCTCAAGGTTAGAGGGAGAGATGAGGAATGAGAGAGAGAGGGAGAGATAGAGAGAGAGAAAGAGAAAGAGAAAAGCACTTCTCTTGGACTCTGTAGCTTTAGCGGAACGGGAGCACATGACAGTGTTAGTTCGCACTGTCTGGAACTTTTGAATGCCCTGTTGCTGCAGATTGATGGATTTGTGCAGCCACAGTTCTGCTTTATGGAGGGAACCATGGCTTTGGAGTCTAGTGGGGAATTCACGGACAAACCTTTTCCCAATCCAGACCTCAAAGGTCTCTTCTTTGGGGATGGTCCACTCTGAACCTACAGTCCCTTGGTGCCAATCTTTGAGGGGCTTAACAACTCCTCCTCCATAGATGGATTTCATGTACTGCTTGGCTGTCCTATAGTCAGAAGTGGTACCCTTCTGTTCCCTAAATTTCCCTAAACCCATGCTCGAGCCTTCTAAAAGTAGGTGCGTCCACCTACAGTGTATCGCGACACACGCCTGGACTGTCCTGTGACACACGCTTGGACGGCTGCTACTCCCCTTCGTTCGCCTCTGAGTTTCCCTAGGGTTTCTGGCACCGACACACGGACTCCGTTCACCCTAGTTAGACCTCAGGAAAAGGAGTAATCAGTGTGAGGAAAAGGGCTCTCACACACGGCGGCCCTCTGAGTCTCCTAATGAGATATACCAGCCTCGGTTTTGGCTCTGAATAGTGACCTGACCACAGGATAGGGCTTCCAATTGACCTGGAGTGAAATGTGAGTACAGGAAACACACAGTACTCCTGTGGGGACGGGGTACACACAGAGAACACACAGTACCTTCTGTGGGGACGAGGGCTGCACAGGAAGCAAACACACAGTACTCCTGTGGGGAAAGGGGTTATTCACGCAGCTATTGGTATGCCCAGGTGATATATATCACATTGTCTCCTTAAAAAAAAGCTCATCAACTCACTTTCCTTTGCCTATATTATTCTATATAGTCAAGCTGAACAGCACACAAAGCCCTTTTTGCAGTGACTGATCGAAAACCTCCCGCTCAGCAGCAACCCTTGAATTCAGACAGTAGTTCCCACACAATATCACGAGACCCCCAGTACTCACTGTCCCTGTGGGTTTTAAAATTCGCCTGCCTATTGAAGTCTATGGCGGTTCGCCCGGTTCGCCCGTTCGCGAACATATGCGGAAATTCGCGTTCGCCGTTCGCGAATGGAAAATTTTATGTTCGTGACATCTCTACACATGGCACGGCAGACTGCGTTACAGCAGTGTTCTTCTCTAGACTCGATGTGCCCGATATGGAAACTGAGAGCAGACCGGTGTGGGCAGCGTGTAGAGAGCTGTGTGCCAATTGGTATCTGAGAGGTCTATTTTCCAATATGGTTTATGTGTCAAGGGCAGTGTCTAGAAATCACATAGAGGAATAAGGGTTACACTATATTAGGGCTGAAACGATTACTCAATTGAAGTTATTCGACATAAAAAGCCAATGTGGTAAAGTTCCCTTGACATTTAAAATATTTTGTAGTATATATCCTTTTTTTATTTTTTTTATTAGTTAAATGAATAAATAAATAATAGGTTTAATAAATTAATGAAAAAAAAGATAAATAAACTAAAAGATTTGAAAAAAATAAATAAAATTGGTCACCCAAAAAATATTTAAAGAAATATTAAAATAAAGTCATCTATAAATAAATACATAAATAAATTAATCAATACAGGATATATAAATAAAGTTATCAATAAATAAATACAAATATAAAAAATTTCATCAATAAATAATTAATTAAAATCATCAAGAAATATATATACAGAAGTTAAAAAACAACGAAGTTTGAGAGGGGGAGCCAAGGAGAGGGATTGACAAGGGACCCTTCAGCACCCGAAACCGACAGCGGGGGCCAAGAAGTCGCTGCCGACCCAGGACTTGTTCATTTTCATAAATGTCAGTCTGTCTACCGAGTCAGTGGACAGTTGGGTCCGCTTGTCGGTGACCACCTGTCACGGATGTAGTAGGGGAGAACACCAAAAGACAACAAGAAGGAAAGGAAAAGACACTAGGCCTCACCGCTAGGGAAGGAAAAGGGTCACCACCTATAAAACCCTGCTTCTGGCCCTAACTCCTATCCGTATGGGCACCTCTCGATGGTAGAGATGCCCATACACAGTAACCTAGAAAACCCTGGTGGCCCTCGGATGCCCTAATGGTAATGACAGGGCAGAGACAACCCGCTCCTTCCCTGGTAAAGGAACCAGTGTCTCGCTGAGGCCTAGTAAACAACAAAGGTGGGGGGAATACAAAATACAACAAGCGAAACACTTAACTTCTGAGGCTGATGAATGAGGGATGAACAGGACTTTAACTAGAACCATACTCCAGCTCTTCCAAAAACAAAATTAAGCTATCCAGAGCAAGGAGTGATGGGTAAAGTCAGACTAAATAGGGGGAGGTAAAGGTCACATGATCCACACCTGAACAGGAGGTGTGGACATACAAGCAACACACAGACAAAGTGAAACCAAAACCAAAAGAGGCTGTCAGATCACTAATGTGCAGATAATATTTCTAAAACCTGTCACCAGTGTGACACCACCCCACTTGCCGCACTGAATGTCCATTCAGAGAGTACGCTGGAGGGGGGCTAGACAATACTTCCAGCGCATACTGAGCGAGCTCACTGTAGGTGTCTAGCCTGGCAACCCAGTACTCCATGGGGTCGTCGGTGCTCATGCTGTCGGAAGCACCGATGGACCCCATGTAGTTTGCCATCATGCGAGCCAGCCGAGGGTGGTGACTGCTGCTGGTGCTGCTACTGGATCGCGCAGTGGTATAACAACCTCATCTCACCCATAAGATCACCAGCTTGGCTGGAGCTGCTTGGGCTAGCCACCTGCTGGAGGAAGTGGGTGGGGAGAATTGGAGTATGAGACTGAGGGTTTGCCTGCTCCAGCCAGAGGAGCAGACAGACCCGCAGGTTTTGCATACGGGCCTCCCTCCGGCTGGCTGGGATAAACTGCTCCAGTTTCCCCTTGCATGTGGGCAGCCATGGGGAAGAGGACAGCCCGCTCTGACTCTTTTTGACTGCCCGGGACCATGACATCTTGATCCTCCTGCTGCTGCTCCCTGTGGGAGCTGCCCCACCCCCAGACTAATGTTGCCCCCCGCACCTGCTCTCCCTCCTGACCAGGCCCAGACTCCTGGACGTCGGAAAACTAATGAACAAATTCTTCCTCGTCCTTGGCCTGGTCCTGGTGGAGCATTTTGCCTCTTCTTTCTCCACCAAGTCACTCTCCCCAGCCTCGAGCAGGCGATCTAGTGTCCTGCCCAGCAGGAACACTATGGGGAGCACATCATTGAGGCCAACATGCTCCCTGCTGACCATCTTGGTTGCCTGCTCAAATGGGGCCAACACATAGCATACCTGGTGTATCAGCCCCCACTCCGCATTGGTCATGTAGGGGAGTCATGGCCCAGAAGTGCCTTGGTCCAGCGGGTATTCTTTCACCGTCCGTCTGGCTTGCGCCTGCTCCAACATCTGCCGGAATGGATTGCAGTCCACAATATTGAATTTTAGTCTGCTTTCTGCAACTTCCAACCATATAGCTTTTTTTTTTTCCTTGGGATTCAATAAAAGAATAAGTCTCTCTTTACTTTGTGCAACAGAAGTTATAGTACATTCATCAGTAGTTGCATACAGTGCAATTTCTCTTCCAGAGAAGATCAGGTATTGTGGCTGTCAAAGTGGCAGATAATGGCACCTCTGATGGGTTATCTTGAAGATGTTTCTTTCTTGAATTCTTGGCTAACTGCTGTATACTGATATTTGTGGATATGGATGTGAGTTACCTTAGACCTAGGAATGCTAGAAATCCGGCATTAATGCATTTCAATATGGCAAGTGCGGTAGTGTTCTGGGATTTTGGCCAGATAAAATACTGCAGCATGCTGCGGTATTTTGCCCGGTCAAATACCATACAAGGGACGGAACGGAAGACATCCTGATGCATACTGAACAGATTGCTTTCCAGAATGCATTGGGATAAAACAAATGCGTTTTTTCCTGGTATTGAGACCCTTTACCGGATTTCAATACCGGAAAAGAATAACGCTAATGTGAAAGTATCTTAAAAACCTACCTGATTTTAAAAGTAGTACCGCTTAATGCAGAGAATTAATCCCCTAGATAAATGGTGTGTGCACCCTTGGAGTACCACAGATGGTGACCCTCGGCTTCAGACCACTATTTTCGTACCGTCCTTTTCAAACTGTACATTCACAGTTGCATTTGTAAATTAGGCATTTATCCCGGAAAGCAGCTAGATCTCTGCCTGATTGTATTGCAGTGAATGATAGAATCCAGCAAAGCCAAATCTGGCAAACTCTGGTAGGCTGTTCCCTGCATGAACAACCTGCCAGATCTAGCAACCGCATATATGAACGTACACTAATGCTGGTGAGGATTCTTCACTTCACTATCAAGTATTTTATATCATCTTCTATATTGTTGCTATTAGTCAGTAGAAACATTACTTCGGAGACTATTGTTATATTAAAGGGGTTATCCAGGATTAGATTAAAAAAACAGTACCACACCTGCTCATGGGTTCTGTCTGGTATTTTTGCTCAGCTCTATTGATGTCACTGGGGCAGAGCTAACAACCTGTGGACAAGGGTGGCAATGTTTTGGTAAAAAAAAAACAGCCATGTTTTTTTAATCATGGACAACCCCTTTAATTAAAACAGTACATGAAGAAGAATTACAATAAACTGCATCCATAAACAGTACAGGCAGTATTATAGGCCTCTTCTGTAGGAAATGTTCGGAATCCATTAAATTCTTACTGAAAATAATCCCTAACTTCCTAACTTTCTCCTGAAACGGGGTCCTGTGCTTAAAGAGGACCTTTCATTACGATAAAAAAATCTAAACTAAGTATACAGACAGGGATCTCCCTGCACTTACTATTATCCCTGGGTGCCGCTCCGTTCTCCCGATATAGGCTCCAGTATCTTCAGATTTTTGGCTCAACTGGGAGGAGCCTGCTCTTGTTCTCCTGGGCGTCTTCTTCTCCCAGGCTGTAGCACTGGCCAATCGCAGCGCTCAGCTCATAGCCTGAGAGTTTTTTTTTCTCCCAGGCTATGAGCTGAGCGCTGTGACTTGCCAGCACTACAGCCTGGGAGAAGGAGACGCCCAGGAGAACAAGAGCAGGTTCCTCCCGTTTGAGCCGAAAATCTGAAGATACCGAAGCCTAAACCAGGAGAACGGAGCGGCGCCCAGCGATAATAGTAAGTGCAGGGAGATCCCTGAGCGCCGCTCTCCATGTCTGTATACTTAGTTTAGATTTCTTTATTGTAACAAAAGGTCCTCTTTAACTGTTTACATGATGCTCCTTAAAAGTGAATCGAGAGGCTCCTATTTTGGTGATAAGTGTGATCTCCAGCGGTGGGACCCAAATCAGATATTTTTGGCATATTCATAAATGTGTAAGGCAAGAATTTCCCCTATAAAATTCTTCCCCTCCTTAAGTAAAAAACTCAGATTCCCCTTAGCCATCATGCATATGACCATAGTTCCATCCTTGTGCTGTCCAAATTTTTTGGGGATAGCACACTGGCCCATTTATTTTTATTAGGCCATGCAACATCCATATTTTTGTGCAGATCCATGTGGCCATTCAGCAAATGATAGAACATGTCCAATTCTGCTCCATATATTGGAACAGAATAGTCTTTTTTTTAATGGGAGTGAGAAAAATGTGGAATGCACGCATAAGTTAACCATATTTTGCAAATCCGTTGTTTGCGAACGGAAATACGGACATGATCGTGTGCATGAAGCCTTACAAAAATGTGTGTTTGTATTATTTGGCGGGAGACTGAATTTCCGCTGTTATTTTTTCTTTATGTTGGAGTTAAAATAATGGGTAGGGGCTAAGGATTACAACAAACCTGTCGGTTTGAGCTAGGCAATTTACATATTAGACTTGGAAAGCCATCTTTGCCCCGAGTGAAGGAAGGTCTGGCTAAAAAAAAAAGTTACTTTTATTATACATTACTATACAAAACTTTTTTTTTTTTTAAAGGAAATCAAGCTCACCCACGCCGAATGCCCAGTGGGAATAATTCTTCTCTCTATTAACAAAGTACATTTGGAGCTAACAGAGCATTACGCAGAGTTAATTATAATTTTACATATTCCTCACTTATCACTGTGACAGGAACCGGCTGAACAGTGTAAAACAAGATTAATGACCCCAGTTTCTGTAAAATATACTTAAACAATCATTTTTAACCCCGTTTGTTGGAACAATATATTTCAATGACATATACGGATGTAGCGGGGTTAACACACATGCTTTATGAGACATATTATTTAAATTAAATGCAACTAAATGCATTAAGCAATTGCTTTTCAATGGCTTTTGTTTCAAGATAACGCAATGAGTTAAGGAATTGTAGTTAAGAGTGTGTGTGTTACTCCTGCTACATCTGTATGTTGGGCACCCAATTTCCTAAGTACTGTAACAGTGCAGACTACTTATCACCAGAACTATAGATGTTGTATAACTGAGCGTCATATATAAAGCCTGTATGCTTAAAGCCGTGATCTATTCAGTCTCTGTTCCGCATGTTTATGCTAATGTGATATCTCAGATGCAGCAGTTTATTTACGGTATATTATACTTAAATAAGCCTGTCATAGAGAAGATAATCTGTGGCAAGGCATAGGATGGTGTTAGCCAACAGGTACATTATGAAGACATAGTCTATACATGTCTTTGTTAGAGCAGCAATCAAAAACAGCATCTCAAACTATGGCAAATCTGTAAAAATGCATGTTTAAAGGGTTTTCCGGTACTTTAATGTTGATTGCCAATCCTCGGGATAAGCCATCAATATCTAATCGGCAGGAGTCGGGCACCCAGCACCCACACCAACTGTTCTGGAGTAGTTGCAGTAGTACCAACTATGGAAGTTGGCCCGATACATACATGTGGTACCCCAGACTTAGGAATACTACAATTTATGCACTAGTATATTATATTGCATAATTAATTTATTGCTTGCTTCTCTCTGTAGTTCCCATTAAGGAATGGTTGGCAAAGGTTGACAAGGAACAGGGTTAACCACTCTGTTCCCCTCCTCTTGGTAGGAGTTGGCTGTCCCTGCTCCCTGCCAAGAGGGGAAGTTCCTGTGTAGACACAGGAAGGAGAGAAAGCTAACTGCAGTGCTCCTGCTCCTGATACAAGATTATACAGAGATAACTACTCCAATTGTCCTCAACTAAAGCTTTGAGCTCCCAGACAGTAGAGTGAACTGAAGACACTGCTGCTAGGTTTGTGATTACAGCCAAGCCACCCATCACCAAACTGCCACTAGGCCAGTACTGCCTAAGTGCATAATTGCCACCAACGTGCCTGCCTCTATATGCTTACTGGTACTAGAGAATAATTGCACTTAAAGCCTGCTTCTACTGTATGTATTTAAAGTTTTACATTGCACTTAGTAAAAAAAATACTGATAAAACGTGATAAAACACTTCATTAGGGCCACTACCACTCCTATCCTCTACATCGGCTTCTCAGGGGGATGCTGGATACCCAGCTCCATTCATTGCTCTAGTGGACAGAGCTGGTTCACTACACAATGGATGACGTTGTCTATTTCCGGCACCAGAGCTACTGCAACCAGTGCAAAATAGCTCATTTATGTTGGTGTGGGGGTGTCATGAGGATAATCCATTAATGTTAAAGTACTGGAGAACCCCTCTAAATTGACTTTTTCCACCACATTTTCGCAATATTTTTTATTTTTCATAGATACTTATCAAAGGTTATGTTTGGTGGCGTGTCTGAGGGCTGAGACCCCCACCGATCAATAGAATGAGGAAAGAGAAACACTGACACAGATCTCTCCCTTTCTTCACAACAGGAGATGGGTTCAATAGAAAGTCTATGGGTCGTCTCGATTCCGTATCTTGTAGTGAGGAGAGAGTGCACTCTGCATCATGCACCCTTCATAGTGAGCTGGAAGGAGTTTCCTGTGTGTAGTGATGTGCAGTGAACCCCTGTTGAGCCAGTGTAGATGATAGGAGTGGTAGTGGCCCCGATAAAGTGTGGTGTCACAGTGTACTTCCTTAGGCCATTGCTCTCAGGCAATCAGCCCAGTGGAAATATAGAGCTGAAGAATGTAGCCAGAATTAAAAATAACAGTCTTTTTTACTAAATGCAATGTAGAACTTTAAATACATACAGTAGCAGTAGGCTAAAAGCTCAAATCCTCTCTGGCACCAGTAAGGATATTTAGAAAGGTAGGTTGGTTGCAATTCCACACTTAGGTGATAGGTGATACTGGCCTAGTGGTTGTTTGGTGATGGTTGGCTTGGCTGTAATCCCACATCTTGCAGCAGTGTCTTTAATGCTTAAATGTCCTTAAAAAAGATTTTAGAGATTTAGGTCAAAGCTCAGGGCAAGGACCTCAAAGGTAGTATTTTCAGAAATACTGCCTGTACCACAAGCCACGCAAGAAAGGCAGCGGGAGATTAGTAAACAAGTGGCTCAAGAACTGGTGTAGGAAGGAAGGGTTTGGGTTCCTGTAGAACTGGGCCGATTTCTCTATCGGCTACAGGCTCTATCGTAGGGATGAGCTGCACCTCAATGGGGAAGGGGCAGCTGTGTTGGGGGAAAAGATGGCTAGAAGGTTGGAGAAGTGTTTAAACTAGGGACTGGGGGAGGGTAATTACGTTATAGGAGGGGAAGATAGTGCAGATAGAGACCAGGGAAAGGTAATGGGACTGGGGGAGAAATGGATGGAGGGACTAGAACAGCTCAGAAGGAAAGGTGTTGGGTAAAAAATATACATAAACCTCTTAAATGTATGTATACTAATGCCAGAAGCCTGACTAATAAAACTGGTGAACTGGAAATGGTGATGTGTGAGGAGGACTGTGACATAGTGGGAATAACTGAGACATGGCTGGATGATAGCTATGACTGGGCAGTTAATGTACAAGGTTACAGTCTGTTTAGAAAGGATCGCAAAAAACAGAGGGGGGGGGGGTCTGCCTTTATGTGAAGATAAAAGTGAGGGACATGAACATGTGGAGTCAGTGTGGGTAGAAATACATGGAGGCAAAAACAATAATAAATTATTAATAGGAGTTTATTATAAACCACCTAAAATGCCAGAGTCCACAGAAAATCTGCTACTAAACGAGATAGAGGCGGCAAATCATAATGAGGTCGTTATTATGGAGGACTTTAACTACCCAGATATAGACTGGGAAACTGAAACCTGTACGTCTCATAAAGGAAACAAGTTCTTGGCAATAACCAAAGACAATTACCTTCCCCAACTGGTTCAGGACCGACTAGGAGGACAGCCAATAAACCTGACAGAACAACAGATGTGCAGGTTGGGGGACACCTGGGAAATAGTGATCATAAAGTAATAACCTTCCAATTATCATTCAAAAGAGCGTTTCTACAGGGAGGAACAAAAATACCAAACTTAAAAAAAGCTAAATTTGGCCAACTAAGAGAGGCCATAGGTCTAACAATGGTAACTGGGACAAAGTTCTCAAAAATAAAAAAATACAGCCACAAAATTGAATATTTTTAAAAGCATCATAAAATCTAATTGTGAGAGGTACATACCGTATGGGAATAAAAGGTTAAGGAACAAGAAGAAACTAATGTGGATAAATAGAACTGTAAAGAAGGCAATAAATGACAAAAAGAAAGCATTTACATCACTAAAACAGGAGGGTAATGAGGAAGCACTGAAAGCGGCCAAACTAGAGACTGAAAGATTAAAGGGCTTCTGTCACCCCACTAAACCGTTTTTTTTTTTTTTCTTGTTTACTTATTATCCCTATAGTGCGATTTCTGCATACATAAGCTAAATAATCATTTTGGTTCAGTAGAATTTGTTAAAAACGTAATTTTAAAATATGCAAAATACCTTGGTACCAGCAAGTAGGGCGGCTACTTGCTGGTAGCAGCCGCATCCTCCGATCCTAAAGACGCCCCCTCCGCATGTTGATTGACAGGGCCAGGGAACGGAATTCAAAATATCGCGCCTGCGCCGTACCTGTCTTCAATCGGCGCAGGCGCACTGAGAGGCGGCCGCTCGGTCGGCCGCTCCATCCTCAATGCGCCTGCGCCGGGTGTAGATGTGACGTCATCGGTGCAGGCGCATTGAGGATGGAGCGGCCGAGCGAGCGGCCGCCTCTCAGTGCGCCTGCGCCGACTGAATACCGTTACGGCGCAGGCGTGATATCTTGATAGCAGATAGGGCCAGCAGAGGTACCTCAGGGGTCAGTATTAGGCCCTATCCTCTTCAATATATTTATTAATGATCTTGTAGAAGGCTTTCACAGTAAAATATCAATTTTTGCAGATGACACTAAACTGTGTAAAGTGATTGACACGGAAGAGGACAGTATACTGCTACAGAGGGATCTGGATAGATTGGAGGCTTGGGCAGAGAAGTGGCAGATGAGGTTTAACACTGACAAATGTAAGGTTATGCACATGGGAAGGAATAATGCAAGTCCCCCGTACATACTAAATGGTAAAACACTGGGTAACACTGACATGGAAAAGGACCTAGGAATTTTAGTGAACAGCAAACTAAGCTGTAAAAACCAATGTCAGGGCTATTCACTTTACTAAAAAGACGACTGAGGGGAGATTTAATTACTAGATTTAATTACTATGTATAAATATATCAGGGGTCAGTACAGAGATCTCTCCCATCATATATATCTCCCCAGGACTGTGACTGTGACGAGGGGACATCCTCTGCGTCTGGAGGAAAGAAGGTTTGTACACAAACATAGAAGAGGATTCTTTACGGTAAGAGCAGTGAGACTATGGAACTCTCTGCCTGAGGAGGTGGTGATGGTAAGTACAATAAAGGAATTCAAGAGGGGCCTGGATGTATTTCTGGAGTGTAATAATATTACAGGCTATAGCTACTAGAGAAGGGTTGTTGATCCAGGGAGTTATCTGATTGCCTGAATAGAGTCGGGAAGGATTTTTTTTCCCCTTGGGGGGAAAAATTGGCTTCTACCTCACAGCGTTTTTTTTTTCCTTCCTTTGGATCAACTTGCAGAATAACAGGCCGAACTGGATGGACAAATGTCTTTTTTCGGCCTTATAAAATAAATACGTTAAGCAAACACCTTCAATTGCTTTACAATAACTTTTGTTTCAAGATAATCCATTGGGCTTCTATGTTAAGGAGCGCAGATGCCGCACGCATGGTGTGCTGCTCCTAGTCACCTCCATGTGCATCAAGCAACTAATGGGAAGAGGAGCAAACAAACCTATATGTACCACCTAATCAAGGTGCTCTATTGGATAGGATTTCAAAAGTGCAAAGGAATGCTACTCCCAAGATAAATAGGTGCGCATTCACACTCTATCCAATAGAGCGCCTTGATTAGGTTTGCTTGCTCCTTCTCCCATTGGTTGCTTGATGCACATGTAGGTGACTAGGAGCAGCACACCATACGTGCGGCGTCTGCGCTCCTGAACATAGAAGCCCAATGGCTTAGGTAGGTTTAATGTAGGACCCACCTGACCTGAGACCACCTTGGCGCTTGGTAGGCGGGCTCAGATGTGTTTTGATCAAAATATATTGGCTAAGTGTCTCAGATATTATCATATCAGAATGAGGGCTTAGTCCATATATAATGCCTGCATCTACTTTACTAAGTGCATTATTATCTTATTTCTGTGATTTTCTTCAATAATACACCCCACCACACACACACATCTTGGCAGGAAGCAGGACTAGCCTACTCCTACCAAGAGGAGAGGAGCAGTTAGCCCTGTTCCTTGCCAACGGTTGCCTTCCAGTCCATGCTGTTAGCTACAGCCAGAAGTAAAACAAAAAAATGCATAACAATACAATTTGTAGTACCCTCAGGTACTATAAAGAAATTAGAGTGCATTTCCATCCTTTCGTCTATTATGGTGAATCAAAACGGAATGCCTCTAAAGGTTTCTGATTTGAATTCCTTTATTTTCCATTATAACCATGTTATAACGGAAAGCAATAATGGAATTCATAACGCTGATGTGAACCCACCCTTAACAAGAAGCTTATACACTCCATAACAGACATTGTCTAGAAGGTGAAAGTCATCCAGCACAGGACAACCCATAAAGGCAAAATCCAGATAGGCCCACCATACTACACTCTGCAGTGGAAACCTTTAGAAACTTTAACTGTGAATATTGCAACCTGTAAAAAAAGTTGCAGAGCTTAGTCTGGTGTCGGGGTCCAACCCGTGGTTTCATAGTGAGAAGTATTCCACCCGTATTTCTGCATGCTTATGCTAAAGTCAGCTAGAGAAGTGCAGTGTAAAGAAAATTGCTTTCAGTAGACATCTTGGCTTATTAACTATTAACACAGCCAAGTAACCCATGAGACGTTTGGAAATTGCACATTGTGTAAGAACTGCTAGTCCATGCATGCTGAGAACTGTGACTGATGTGTACCTCGCAATTACTCACCATCTGGACCCATCAAACAACTATTAGAAAGTTCAACCCGAGACCAGGTGTGCCTTGGAAGGGAATAAAGGTGCACCCTTCCCATCACAGCACAGCCCAGGGGAGTAGTAACATCTACAAATGCCATTCTTACTACAATCACTCTCATTCTCTCCTCTCTTCCTGGGTTGCTGCACTATATCCACACATGTTATCTTGTCACTGATTATTTGATGCACAGTTTGTGTTTGCAATTCAAAGTAGGTCACTACCTGAAAAAAAAAAAACATTAAAATACTAAATGCCTATATACTTTAATACTTTATACTGTCCTTTGGAGGCACCCAGAGCGAAGTTGTGACGTCACACGAAGACGCTCCTGAACTCATCCCTGCAGGCTCCTCCACGTGTGCGCTAGCTACCGGCCGGGGCAGCGTGCTAGGTGAGAGTTAGAGCAAGAAGCGTCTCAGCAGATCTATACAGCGCTTCCTGGAACAACGGGATCACACCACATCACGGAACGACTATCCATCAGATAACAGGTAGAGATCTGGTAATTAGCGTCCTGTGCATATACACATAATAATCCTCACCCTCCCCTACCCTCTCTGTATGCCAGCGCCGGTATTATATACATATACATATAGCTATTAGCCACCTATTAAAGGTGAGAACAGGTTGGACACTCACCCCAATACTAGGCAGCGGCAAACAAGGTGAAAGACATCAGCCTCAGAGATATACCTAACGGCAGCGCAAGTGTCTCTGTCATAAACTTAATTATTATCTCATTAATAAGTCCCTTTATGGATGATCAGGGATAGCTCCTCTAATATAGCGCTAATCCCCACCCTTGTAGAGGAGAGAGTATGGGAAGTGTAACACCCCGCAGTGGTGTTACCACTCCCTACACCCTGCTACTACAGTATCTTTAATGGTCTAACATAAATGCCATCTGTGTATTTCTGTCCAGGTCCTGTACACTGTGCATTCCTAATCTTGTTATGCAACTGTTTATTACATGTGATGTGCCTGGTTCACCAGCAGGTGGCAGCATATATGGCAAAGCTATATTTATATTGAATGGAACTCACCATTCCATCACATCCCCCCTTTCTTTGGGTAGAAGTGGGCCAGTCCTGCTTGCTACCAGAGGGAGTGGTGGCAGTTCTAGTTTGCTCCAGTTCAGACTCCGTGTTGGGGCCGAGAAGACCTGAAGGAAGTAGCAGTCAGAGGAAATTGTTCTTCGGCTGAAAATAAGTTGTCAGGAGAGAAATAACAGTCGATGGCACCCCATCCAAGGATACCAGAGCAGATCAGAAGTACAGAAACCAGACTAAAACAGAGTTTAGTGCAGCATGAAGAAGGAAAACAAAGTTATTAAGCGAGCCTGTCAGTACAGCAGAGGAAGAGAGAAAGCAGAGTTGAGTTTGCCTGCCAGTTTATGCTAAACCCGGCTGGAACCAAGACAAAACCTGCCAATCGTTTGGACGAACGTTTATTCACGTAAAGCTGCCACTGAATTTCACCACAAGGTCTAGACTCAACTTATTTTTCATTCATCCCTCAATTATTTCCCTTTTTAATGCTACGGAGCCAAAGCCTGGGGTCCCGCTGTATCCAGGTAGGAGCACCATGACACATTAAGAGACATATAGGCTACACTACACCATTCAGCATTCCTACTACAACTGGGACATGATAGGGGCCCTGGGGGACGGCGCATTGCAAAAGTAAGGAAGACACCTGGTGATATTGAAAAACGCCACTCAATCTCAGTTTCTAGGAGCTTTCCGTATATATATATATATATATATATATATATATATATATATACAGTACAGACCAAAAGTTTGGACACACCTTCTCATTCAAAGAGTTTTCTTCATTTTCATGACTATGAAAATTGTAGATTCACACTGAAGGCATCAAAACTATGAATTAACACATGTGGAATAAAATACATCACAAAAAAGTGTGAAACAACTGAAAATATGTCATATTCTAGGTTCTTCAAAGTAGCCACCTTTTGCTTTGATTACTGCTTTGCACACTCTTGGCATTCTCTTGATGAGCTTCAAAAGGTAGTCACCTGAAATGGTCTTCCAACAGTCTTGAAGGAGTTCCCAGAGATGCTTAGCACTTGTTGGCCCTTTTGCCTTCACTCTGCGGTCCAGCTCACCCCAAACCATCTCGATTGGGTTCAGGTCCGGTGACTGTGGAGGCCAGGTCATCTGGCGCAGCACCCCATCACTCTCCTTCATGGTCAAAGAGCCCTTACACAGCCTGGAGGTGTGTTTGGGGTCATTGTCCTGTTGAAAAATAAATGATGGTCCAACTAAACGCAAACCGGATGGAATAGCATGCCGCTGCAAGATGCTGTGATAGCCATGCTGGTTCAGTATGCCTTCAATTTTGAATAAATCCCCAACAGTGTCACCAGCAAAGCACCCCCACACCATCACACCTCCTCCTCCATGCTTCACGGTGGGAACCAGGCATGTAGAGTCTATCCGTTCACCTTTTATGCGTCGCACAAAGACACTGTGGATGGAACCAAAGATCTCAAATTTGGACATATCAGACCAAAGCCCAGATTTCCACTGGTCTAATGTCCATTCCTTGTGTTATTTAGCCCAAACAAGTCTCTTCTGCTTGTTGCCCGTCCTTAGCAGTGGTTTCCTAGCAGATATTCTACCATGAAGGCCTGATTCACACAGTCTCCTCTTAACAGTTGTTCTAGAGATGTGTCTGCTGCTAGAACTCTGTGTGGAATTGACCTGGTCTCTAATCTGAGCTGCTGTTAACCTGCGATTTCTGAGGCTGGTGACTCGGATGAACTTATCCTCCACAGCAGAGGTGATTCTTGGTCTTCCATTCCTGGGGTGGTCCACATGTGAGCCAGTTTCTTTGTAGCGCTTGATGGTTTTTGTGACTGCACTTAGGGACACTTTTAAAGTTTTCCCAATTTTTCGCACTGACTGACCTTCATTTCTTAAAGTAATGATGGCCACTCGTTTTTCTTTACTTAGCTGCTTTTTTCTTGCCATAATACAAATTCTAACAGTCTATTCAGTAGGACTATCAGCTGTGTATCCACCTGACTTTTCCACAACACAACTGATGGTCCCAGCCCCATTTATAAGGCAAGAAATCCCACTTATTAAACCTGACAGGGCACACCTGTGAAGCTCATCAAGAGAATGCCAAGAGTGTGCAAAGCAGTAATCAAAGCAAAAGGTGGCTACTTTGAAGAACCTAGAATGACATATTTTCAGTTGTTTCACACTTTTATGTTATGTATATAATTTCACATGTGTTAATTCATAGTTTTGATGGCTTCAGTGTGAATCTACAATTTTCATAGTCATGAAAATAAAGAAAACTCTTTGAATGAGAAGGTGTGTCCAAACATTTGGTCTGTACTGTATATATATATATATATATATATATATATATATGTTAGGGCTCAATCAAACACACAGCAGGATACACACAACTGAAAGGCAGTTAATGAATTGTCAGCTCTGCAGGACTATATTTACATGTTTCCTTACTCTATCCATAAAATGAACCGATTGGCAGGGCACCTTCATTTATATATGTGCCTCATTATTAGTTGTTTTTTTTTTGCCATGTATTATCCATTGATATATATTAGAAGTATAATTTTATAATTTTTTTTGTAATTAAACTCCTATGAGGTTTTCCTGCAACAGTTTAGCATTGAGCTTTATAGCTCCTAGCAGAAACATTTAAAAAATAAATAAGATTTAAATACACAGGTGTCCCCAAGTATACTGACAATGCTTTGGGATACCCCATTCATGTACATAGCACTGATAATTAGTTGGGTTTTTGAAATTTCTCTGAGCATTGCACATTCTGAACATAGGGTGAATTTGCTGAGATGCTTACTTCTGGGAAGATTGTCAACTGTCTTAAATGTTTTCCAATTGTGAATAATCATTCTCACTGTAGAATAAGTACTTCAAATTGTTTTGAAATGGCCTTATAAGTTATAACCTTTCCTAGATAGATGGGCAGCAACAATTGTTTTTCTAAGATCATTGCTGAAGTCTTTCCTACTTGGTATTGTTTTAACACACAACTGAATTCTCCAGACCAGTAAACTGGCTAAATGTCTGTTTTTACAGAGTTGGTCACATTTTCTGATATTCAATTGATCAGGGTCATTAGATTGGCAGCACTTGGCTTAATCTCTTATTTCCTATGGAAGCAGTAATGGTGTATTTAATTTTTTATGCATGGCTTCTGCATCTTAGCCTAGTTATTGTTAAATAATGACGCAGTGTAATTTATCATGTGTCGTTATTTATCTGAGATTGTATTTATCTAGAGGCTTTCTAAGGATCAGATCTTTTTTCCTGTTTTGTAAAGCTAAGCTATAGAATTCAAAGAGGCTGTATTTAGTTTTTCTCATGAGTTTAAGTAGGTGGTATTCTCCAAAGTAACATCTACACAAATGCCAGAACCCAAGGTTTCCCAGCAGCCCACAGCATCGTACTGCCTCTGCCGGCTTGTCTTCTTCCCATAGTTGGCCTTGGTACTGTAGTGTCCCACTAGGTAGGGGTGGGCACTACACAAGGGTCAATTGGGTCACGTGTTACTCCTACTCCTAAGAGACAGTGACATTATGTTTATCCATGCATTTTAATGTATTTTCTATGTGCTTTTACATGTGTTGTTTCCCCTGTTACATGCATAGCAGGCCTATTGGGGTGTAGTTAGGCATCCTAGACACTAGAGGGAGATAGAGAGCCCCTAGTATAAATGTTCAGGCCCAGACAGGGAGGGCTCAGGTCTGTAGTCAGGAGTAAGAAGGCACCAGCCAGAGATATGCTGAGTGCCTCCTCCTGACATGCAGCTAGATAGTCCAGGCTTCTAGTTGCCACCAGGAGGCTAGTGGAGAAGTACAGCCTGCCTGGAGATCCTGAATCCAGCTAGCACAGAAGAAGTAACCCCAGTAGTAGGGATGGACCTCCTGGGAGCAACCTGCAGTTATCCTCAAGCCAAGCAGTGCCAGCACAACCAGCTCAGATAAGTAACCTGATGGGCAGAGGTACTATAAAGTGAGAGCAAGGGTCAATACAGGAGAAAGATTAAGTACCAAGGATTAAAGCCAGCATTTAGGCATCCGGGCCTTGGGATACAGCCAGCCAGAATAGCTGTGGGATAGTACAGCCTGGGCTGTGAAGCATAAATTGTTTACCCTCCAAGTATCTTGCAAGATTATTACCTGCCATTGTTGGGAAGTAAGCCTGCTTGTGAAATATATGACAAAAGGGACTGCATTACCATCTTGTATGTACAAAGTTGGACTGTTGAAAGTCAAGCAACGTTTGGTTCACCATACTATCTGTGTACCTCACTTATTGCTACTGGAAAGCGGTGTGCCACCGTTACAGGCACTGGCGTCACGATCCTTAAAGGGACCTTGGCCCAGGCACTCAAAACACCTGCAACATCCAGGGCACCTCATCCACCATCAGGCCTGGTCCCTACATACAGAGTATGCCCCAGAGGAACTTTGTGCCAGCCTCTCCTTCACTGCCTCATGCCTGTCCAGGGTTCTCCTACAAACAGTGAGTAACCCTCGATTTCCCATAACTGTGACCTCACTTCGCAATACCCTGCAGGTCTGGCGTGCTGCAGTACCATCTCTTTGGCAGGTAAATGACACACATGCACCCAAAAGTCCACATGATGTAACATAAAATGTGATTCATCATACCAGGCCATGTTATTACATGGTCCATATTCCAATTTTGATTCTCACATCCCATTATAGGTGCTTTCAGTGGGTAATTAGGGGTCAACATTGGCAATCTTACTAGTCCCCATAAACATAAAGATATAATGCATTTTGTGTTATGATACCTTGTTATTGTAGCCAGCAGCAGTAACATGTTCAACAAATTGTGCTACAGTAGCTTTTTTTTCGGGATCGGGATTTTTCATTTGACGCATTTGCCATGCAGTGTCTTATTGCATGGCAAATGTGTCAAATGAAAAATATGCAACAGTTTCTTGTTGCTTGTAATAATTATGACAGTGCCTCATAGAGACATGGTATACCACACTAGGTCAATAAGTATACTTTGTCTTTATCCATGAACCTTATGCATGTTATGTTCCTAGGATCTGACCCCAAGAGCCTCTGCACTTGCGCTGCTACTCGGACAGCAGAGCAGGTGCGAGATTGTCCAGCCCTGTTGACATATGGTAGGGAGCAGCCTCAGCCTTGGGGAAATCCCATCTCAGGTGCAGATCTGACTCAAGACTGAAAGTAGAACTAAAACAGCCACATGGCATCCACATTTACAGACCTATTTCCCAACCTATCTTAATGTGTAACACTTGAATGGCATACAGTCAGGTCCATAAATATTGGGACATCAACACAATTCTAAAATTGTTTGCTCTATACACCACCACAATGGATTTGAAATGAAACGAACAAGATGTGCTTTAACTGCAGACTGTCAGCTTTAATTTGAGGGTATTTACATCCAAATTTTGTGAACGGTGTAGGAATTACAACAGTTTGCATATGTGCCTCCCACTTGTTAAGGACCAAAATTAATAGTCAATAATCAAAGAGATAGCAAAAACATTAGTTGTGGCCAAACCAACTGTTTGGAACATTCTTAAAAAGAATGAACGCACCGGTGAGATCAGCAACACCAAAAGACCCGAAGACCACAGAAAACAACTGTGGTGGATGACCAAAGAATTATTTCCCTGGTGAAGAAAACACTCTTCACAACAGTTGGCCAGATCAAGAACACTCTCCAGGAGGTAGGTGTATGTGTGTCAAAGTCAACAATCAAGAGAAGACTTCACCAGAGTGAATACAGAGGTACCATTGGTGAGCCTCAAAAACAAGAAGGTCAGATTAGAGTTTGCCAAACAACATCTGAAAAAGCCTTCACAGTTCTGGTACAACATCCTATAGACAGATGAGACCAAGATCAAGTTGTACCAGAGTGATGGGAAGAGAAGAGTATGGAGAAGGAAAGGAACTGCTCATGATCCTAAGCATACCACCTCATCAGTGAAGCATGGTGGTGGTAGTGTCATGGTGTGGGCATGTATGGCTGCCAATGGAACTGGTTCTCTTGTATTTATTGATGATGTGACTGCTGACAAAAGCAGCAGGATGAATTCTGAAGTGTTTCGGGCAATATTATCTGCTTATATTCAGCCAAATGCTTCAGAACTCATTGGACGGCACTTCACAGTGCAGATGGACAATGACCCAAAGCATACTGCAAAAGTAACCAAAGAGTTTTTTATGGGAAAGAAGTGGAATGTTATGCAATGGCCAAGTCAATCACCTGACCTGAATCGACTTGAGCATGCATTTCACTTGCTGAAGACAAAACTGAAGGGAAAATGCCCCAAGAACAAGCAGGAACTGAAGACAGTTGCAGTAGAGGCCTGGCAGAGCATCACCAGGGATGAAACCCAGCGTCTAGTGATGACTATTCAGGCTGTAATTGACTGCAAAGGATTTGCAACCAAGTATTAAAAAGTGAAAGTTTGATTTATGATTATTTTTCTGCCCCATTACTTTTGGTCCCTTAACAAGTGGGAGGCACATATCCAGTCAGTATCTGAGAAATTTGTTCAGAATTTTTCTTCTTACTTTGTCCATACATCTGTTTTATGGAGAAACAGGAGCCACAGATTTGAAGAGAACATTCTGTTCAGTTTATGTAGGTACTGTACTGTACATTAGAACATAAAATGATAAATGACCTATGTGAAGAACTTTTTAGCCTCTAATTATCAAAGCTAAAACTAGAATTGTACAATATTCATCAAAGAGCAAAGTAATACATAAAGAAAATTAGAAGATGACAGATATTAATAAGGAGAAGGTCAAGTGCTAAATCAGATAAATATCACACAATTGATATAACTATTCAGCATAGTTTATTAATTTAAAAAATGGGGGGGCAGCCAATTGCAGGCCGTGACAGAAACGAGCTTCCCTAGCATCACCCGCGGGTGATGCTAGGGAGGCTCGGTCCCATAGCGGCCTGTTATTGGCTGTACAACCAGGCCCCCTTCTCCTGATAACCCCTTTAATCTTTTTCAAAAAAAAAATATATTATTCAAAAATAAAGGTTCCTGATACCTTCATTCGTAATTAACTTAAAAGGTGGACCCTTGCACTGCAAGCAGTCTCACACTGACTAAAGTGAGGTGAAGCGTCTAAGGGTATGTTCACATGGTGTCTTTTCCCGCAGAACTTTGGAGTGGATGTCCCCAGTGAAATTTCCCTGGTGGCCGCATGTTTTTGCCTCCCATTGATTTCTCGCTGAGGATTGCGGAGCGGCATCTTAAAGCTATGGCCGTTCCTAGAAGGGACATGTCTGTTCTTGTGTTTCCCAACAGGACACAGGGGAGCAGTGCTAGAGGAGGGAGAGGTGCATTATACGACTGACACTTTCAAATAAATTTTAACAAAATTATGTGGAAATGATACATGAGTATACAGTGAGCAAGCCGTATTTAACTGTTTGTGTTTACAGTTTTTACTCTGACATTTGTTGTATGTTATACAGACTACTGCTTTGTTGGGTAGAAGCAAGAAGTGTTTGGTATTTTGCAGATCATGTTAAATAAGCTTTGAGTTCTAAATTATGTCTTCACTGTGTGTAAGGTCCTGGTAGGGTTCTGGTGAAGCTCCTACTATTAAAGCACCTGCAGAAATGGATGTATTACTTACTTACAGTTAAAGGCAGTCTGTCAGCAGTTCTGACTACTCTAAATTGCTATCAACAATAGTTAGGGATAGTAGGGCAAACATATCTTTTGTAAAGCTTTTAGAAGCTGTAACTTAGAGCAGAGGGTGGATGGGGGGGACTGTGCAGCAGCTCAATATAGAGAGCACTTCACAGTGAGGTTTCATCTCCAGGGCATTTGCAGGAGCAGAATCTGCCAGAATAAAACTTCATATTCACTAGTGTTGATTGAGCACCAAAGTGCTCTTGTGCTTGAGTAGAACACTTTGCGATGCTCGGGGGCTCTGCAGAGCACCCAAGCAGTGGCGTACCGCCCATAGAGGCAGACCACGCCACTGCTATGGGGCCCGCGGCACTGGGGGGCCCGTAGCGCAGATAAGGCCCCGCCCACTGATGACCAGCAGCCGGCTATGCGGCTGCTTTTCTCCCCAGGGCCCCCCCCATGTTTAGCTGAATCGCCTCCCAGAGGCGCGGCTAAGTCCTAGACACCCGCCCCCCTCCTCAGCGCTGCGCTCTGAAACACCCGATCCTCCTCTCGTCGGCGTCCCAAATCCCGCGCAGGCGCAGTGCCGGCGATTGCCTGCGCCTGCGCTCTGATAATACGGCTGAGGGCAACAGCTTCAACATCGTCACTGGGCATGCGCCGAGCCCAGTGACGATGTTGAAGCTGTTGCCCTCAGCCGTATTATCAGAGCGCAGGCGCAGGCAATCGCCGGCACTGCGCCTGCGCGGGATTTGGGACGCCGACGAGAGGAGGATCGGGTGTTTCAGAGCGCAGCGCTGAGGAGGGGGGCGGGTGTCTAGGACTTAGCCGCGCCTCTGGGAGGCGATTCAGCTAAATGATGGAGGCGTTAGAGTTTTCATATTTAGGCGGGCACGGCACTAATCAGAGGGGCACCGTGGAGAAAGAAAAACGCCCCTCTGGGCTCCAGTCCTTACAGCAAGAATCGATTTTTAGAAGAAAGGACAAGACTGACATGGAAAAGAAGAACACAGATGGAAAAAAGGTACTTTATTAAACATGGATCCATGAGTACCTTTTTTCCATCTGTCTTGTTCTTTGGATTGTGAGTCTTGTCATTTCTTCAAAAAATCGATTCTTATGATATGTAAATGACGCTGTAAGGAGCCCAGAGGGGCGTTATTCTTTCTCCACTGTGCCCAGGAACGCCCCTCTGAAGTGCCGTGCCCGGCTAAATTTGAAAACTAATAACGCCTCCAAGTTCATCTAAATCGCCTCCCAAATCCGATCCTCCTCTCGCTGGCATCCCAAATCCCGCGCAGGCGCAGTGCCGGCGATTGCCTGCGCTATGATAAGATGACTGACGGCACTGCGCCTGCGCGGGATTTGGGATGCCGGCGAGAGGAGGATCGGGGTGTTTGCCGCAGAGCGCGGCACTGAGGAGGGGGGTGTTGAGCACTTAGCCGTGCCTCTGGGAGGCGATTTAGATGAACTTGGAGGCGTTATTAGTTTTCAAACTTAGCCGGGCACGGCACTTCAGAGGGGCGTTCCTGGGCACCGTGGAGAAAGAATAACAGCGTCATTTACATATCATAAGAATCGATTTTTTGAAGACATGACAAGACTCACAATCAAAAGAACAAGACAGATGGAAAACAGGTACTCTGTTAAACATGGATTCATGAAAAAAAAATTGGGGGTAAATTGCTAGTGACAGATTCCCTTTAAGGCTACTTTCACACTTGCGTTCAGAGCGGATCCGTCTGGTGTCTGCACAGACGGATCCGCACCTATAATGCAAACGCTTAGATCCGTTCAGAACGGATCTGTTTGCATTAACATGAACAAAAAAAAAAAAAAACATTTTTTTTTTTGTTCATGATAGTGCAAACGGATCCGTTTTGACTTTACATTGAAAGTCAATGGGGGACGGATCCGTTTGAAAATTGAGCCACACTGTGTCAACTTCAAACGGATCCGTCCCCATTGACTTAGATTGTAAGTCTGGACGGATCCGTTTGCCTCCGCACGGCCAGGCTGCAAGCAGCGTTCAAGTGTCCGCCTGCTGAGCGGAGGACAGACGGAGCCATACTGATGCATTCTGAGCGGATCCGCATCCACTCAGAATGCATTAGGGCTGGACGGATCCGTTCGGTGCCGCTTGTGAGAGCCTTCAAACAGAACTCACAAGCGGAGACCCGAACGCAAGTGTGAAAGTAGCCTAACATGGCACCCCAAATAAGGAGACCTGCAGGCTGCAGCAGATATCCCATGTGACAGGTCACCCCCAGGAAACCCCTAACAGTTTCTGTAGGTCATGTATAAATTTATTTAATGGGGGTGTGGCATGGGAGGAGCAAAGTCAGGAAGTGGGAGGGGCCATGGTGGGTAGTGGGCGGGGTTAAGGGGCCCAATTCAGATTTTTGCTATGGGGCCCAGTGATTCCTATGTACGCCTCTGCACCCAAGCACAATGGAAGTCAATAAGAGAACCTGAGCATTAAGCCAGGCACCCCCTGCTCTGAAGAGGGTGGGGCGTCGGGACTCTAGTTCTGCTTAGGAGTCCCTGCTCTGACTCCATATATAGCTATGTCCATATACGGAGTCAGTGCTTTGGGACACCCAGTGTATTTAAATCTAATTTAGCCTCTATTTCTGAAAAGTTTCAAGTGGGATTTGAACTCATAACCTTATACATTACAGCCAAGAACCCTGCACCACTACACTATAGAGCTGCATGACCAGTTACAAAAAAAAGAAATAAAAAAATTATGAGACTTCGGCTGTATAGGAATACTTACTACTAGTAAGTATTCCTATAAGTCTCATATTTTCCTTTTTTTTAGCAACTAGCCATGCAGCTCTATAGTGTAATGGTTAAGATTCTTGGCTATAATGTAGAAGATTGTGAGTTCAAACCCTGTCAGAAACTTTTCAGAAATAGAAGTTAAATTAGAATTAAATATTCTGACTCCAGCACATGCGATATTTGGCCGAACATAGCAATGCTTTCTCCTTTCTGACTGCTTACATCAGTTTAGTATGGTCAAAAGAGATGATCCCCTATCTGACTGCTGACAGCAGTTTAGTATGGTAAAAAGTGATGATACCTTTCCTTTAAGAAAAAAACTGATTTGATGCGGAATATAAAAAAATATATATAGATATATATATATATATATATACAGTACAGACCAAAAGTTGTGACACACCTTCTCATTCAAAGAGTTTTCTTTATTTTCATGACTATGAAAATTGTAGATTCACACTGAAGGCATCAAAACTATGAATTAACACATGTGGAATTATATACATAACAAAAAAGTGTGAAACAACAGAAAATATGTCATATTCTAGGTTCTTCAAAGTAGCCACCTTTTGCTTTGATTACTGCTTTGCACACTCTTGGCATTCTCTTGATGAGCTTCAAGAGGTAGTCATCTGAAATGGTTTTCACTTCACAGGTGTGCCCTGTCAGGTTTAATAAGTGGGATTTCTTGCCTTATAAATGGGGTTGGGACCATCAGTTGCGTTGTGGAGAAGTCAGGTGGATACACAGCTGATAGTGCTACTGAATAGACTGTTAGAATTTGTATTATGGCAAGAAAAAAACAGCTAGGTAAAGAAAAACGAGTGGCCATCATTACTTTAAGAAATGAAGGTCAGTCAGTCCGGAAAATTGGGAAAACTTTGAAAGTGTCCCCAAGTGCAGTCACAAAAACCATCAAGCGCTACAAAGAAACTGGCTCACGTGCGGACCGCCCCAGGAAAGGAAGACCAAGAGTCACCTCTGCTGTGGAGGATAAGTTCATCCGAGTCACCAGCCTCAGAAATCGCAGGTTAACAGCAGCTCAGATTAGAGACCAGGTCAATGCCACACAGAGTTCTAGCAGCAGACACATCTCTAGAACAACTGTTAAGAGGAGACTGTGTGAATCAGGCCTTCATGGTAGAATATCTGCTAGGAAACCACTGCTAAGGACAGGCAACAAGCAGAAGAGACTTGTTTGGGCTAAAGAACACAAGGAATGGACATTAGACCAGTGGAAATCTGTGCTTTGGTCTGATGATTCCAAATTTGAGATCTTTGGTTCCAACCACCGTGTCTTTGTGGGACGCAGAAAAGGTGAATGGATGGACTCTACATGCCTGGTTCCCACCGTGAAGCATGGAGGAGGAGGTGTGATTGTGTGGGGGTGCTTTGCTGGTGACACTGTTGGGGATTTATTCAAAATTGAAGGCATACTGAACCAGCATGGCTACCACAGCATCTTGCAGTGGCATGCTATTCCATCCGGTTTGCGTTTAGTTGGACCATCATTTATTTTTCAACAGGACAATGACCCCAAACACACCTCCAGGCTGTGTAAGGGCTATTTGACCATGAAGGAGAGTGATGGGGTGCTGCGCCAGATGACCTGGCCTCCACAGTCACCGGACCTGAACCCAATCGAGATGGTGTCACGACCATGTTTATGGCCGAGACTCCTTGGGAGCCGCATAGAGTTGCCCGCGGTTTGGGTTGTAGTGTCAACCGCAGCTTGAGGCATAATGTTGTTGGCCTCAGGTGCGGTTGCCGCGGACAACATCTATATGTGCGGTTCCCTTGGAGATTGTGTGCGTGTATTTACGCACAGTTATATGTCTGTGTGCACTCTGTTTTGTGTTTGGTGTGCACTGACATCCTTCCCTTCACTGTGGCTGTCCGTGGCAACGTTTGGTTGATGTGTACATGTGGCAGTGTCCCAGCCTTCGGGCTGACTCCCAGGACACTGTTGCCACCCATGTCGTTGGCTGCGGCAACAGCCACAGTGTGTTTGTTGTCTTGGACACTTTCCCTTTAAGTTGGTGTTTCCCTCCCTGGTGCTGGAAGGGTTAACTCCCTTCCCAGTGTGTGTGTGAGTCACTGGGTGTGTCTGACTGTGGGGTGTGGTTACATGGGCTATAAAGTCTCAGTCCAGATCAGTTCTCTGGTGGGGTACTCCAGGCATGTTGCTGGAGTCGTCCTCCTGTTACCCTGTAACCGTCCTTGTAAGGGCCACCCTTCCGGTCATAAATCCATAACCTTGATGTTTTGTTGATGTCCTATGTGTCACGACCTTTGGTCATGGTCGTGACTTCTTGTGACCGCATGCAGTTGCCTGCGGTCTAGGTGTGGTTGCCGCTGGCAACATTGGATATGTGGCAGCAGCGCTGCCTGAGCGGTGTTAGGCAGCTTGCTGCGGTAGGCATGCGGTTGCACCTGGCAACCTCTCCTTTAGGTGTGCCTTTTATTGGTGGGCACAGTGTGTTTGTTGTGTGTGGACACTGTTCCTTTTAGTTGCTGTCTTCCCTTCCCTTCTGTGGTGTTGGAAGGGTTAATTCCCTTCCCAGTGTGTCTGTGAGTCACTGGGTGTGTCTGACCGGTGGGTGGGGCCACTTGGCCTATAAAGCCTCAGTTCCTGGCTTGGTTCAGTAGGTTGCTCTCAGCCATGCTGGCTGGAGCAGCCTCCTGTTTCCACCATCTACCAGTGGGGACCATCCTTCTGGTCATACTGTCACGGCTGGCGGTGGGGGAAACCCCCAGCCGTCCGGTGCCAGGAGATGGTAGGGTTACCCCTTGGCCGGGACCACAGAGTTAGGGAGCAGGTCACCTCCTATTGCGTCCCTAACGCTTACCCTGTCTCCTATCTGTATGAGCCGACCTTGGTGGTAGGAAGACTCATACGCCGGAACCTTAAAGTCCCTACGAGCCCTCAAGTCGGCCCTGTACTAGGGGACAGAGTGAGACGACCTGCTCCTCCTAGGCACGGGGGAGCAGTAGTCTCAACGGCCAAGCAACACAGGGGAATACAATAACAGACTTATGGCAGTGACAGGCAAATGGGACCAACACATCACTCACCTGCCACAGACAACAAACCCTAGATCCCATGTGCAGGTGCTGCAGTTCAGACACCAACGAACACAGCACACACCAGACATCCCACAGGAACCCAGGACCACAAGCTGCACTAACATAAAACCCCACACACACTTAAATAACACAGTGAAACATAGAAATTCCCAACAGAGGTTTTATAGGCCAAGTGGCCCCACCCACCGGTCAGACACACCCAGTGACTCACAGACACACTGGGAAGGGAATTAACCCTTCCAACACCACAGAAGGGAAGGGAAGACAGCAACTAAAAGGAACAGTGTCCACACACAACAAACACACTGTGCCCACCAATAAAAGGCACACCTAAAGGAGAGGTTGCCAGGTGCAACCGCATGCCTACCGCAGCAAGCTGCCTAACACCGCTCAGGCAGCGCTGCTGACACATATCCAATGTTGCCAGCGGCAACCACACCTAGACCGCAGGCAACTGCCTGCGGTCACAAGAAGTCACGACCATGACCAAAGGTCGTGACACTATGTCTTTGGTTTTTAGTGCAGCTATGGATGTCCTGGTTCCTGAGTGTTCTTATGTGTGTGCTGTTTGTCTTATGTTTCTGTGGACAGTGTTTTCTGAGCACGGGTTCCAGTCAGCAAGGCTGTGGCAGGTTAGTGTGGAACTGTTGGGTTCACCTGTCATGTCCATAGATCTGTTTATGTTCCCCATCTTCATGCTGCTTGGCCAGTGAGACTCCTGTTCCTCCGGGCCGAGGAGGAACAGGTCGTCTTACCCTGCTCCTTAGTTCAGGGCCATCCTGAGGGCTTGTAGGGACTATTAGGTTCCAGAATATGAGCCCTCCTACCATCAGGGTCGGCTCATACGGACAGGAGACAGGGTCAGTGTTAGGGACGCAATAGGAGGTGACCTGCTCCCTAATTCTCTTGCCCTGGCCGAGTAGCGACCGGACATCTTCTGGCATAGCACGGCTGAGGATTTTCCTCATCCTCAGCCGTGACAGATGGTTTGGGGTGAGCTGGACCGCAGATTGAAGGCAAAAGGGCCAACAAGTGCTAAGCATCTCTGGGAACTTCTTCAAGACTGTTGACTACCTCTTGAAGCTCATCAAGAGAATGCCAAGAGTGTGCAAAGCAGTAATCAAAGCAAAAGGTGGCTACTTTGAAGAACATAGAATATGACATATTTTCAGTTGTTTCACACTTTTTTGTTATGTATATAATTCCACATGTGTTAATTCATAGTTTTGATGCCTTTAGTGTGAATCTACAATTTTCATAGTCATGAAAATAAAGAAAACTCTTTGAATGAGAAGGTGTGTTAAACCTTTTGGTCTGTACTGTATATATATATACACATGTTTCCATCTACGGCTTTACCCTCAGGGTATTGATAGTTGGTCTCTGCATATGCATAGAGATATATATCTGTACTTTGTGTGGGGGTTTGCTCTGGTAGGCAGATGGTTGTGGTTGCAGTATAGAGGCTCAGGAGACAGGCTTTGTGTCCAAACCGTGTTCTTTATTCACTCCAGTGCATCACATCAAAACTGTGCAATTCACACAACAGCAATGTCCATAAACCCCACCTCCCACAAAGAATCCCCAAACGCTGCAGGCATCTTGGTGCCTGTTCACACAGTCTCTCACATCCGTGATCAGTACTACACCTTGTCGTGGGGCGGATTTGTCCAAGTTCATGCAAGTTAGACAGGCCACGTGTCGGCCTGGACAAGGCATTGGCTCCGGCCACAGGATCCCTTCTTTTGGTCCTTCGCTGAGCCTGCAGCACTTGGGCAGTCCTTGTTAGACGAGCAGACTACAGAGCTCAGCCCGACCGTGTGATCAGCCTCCCATACAGCTTCCTGCAGTGAGACAGGAGACCACACTTCATCAGACCCACAGTCAGTGAGCATCAAACCTATATTCACAGCCCTGGGTGTAGCAGGCAGACCACACCCAGCGAGCCTAGTGAAGGATTAACTCCTTCCCTACCCAACTAAGGCTACTTTCACACTTGCGTTCAGAGCGGATCCGTCTGGGGTCTGCCCAGACGGATCCGCTCATATAATGCAGACTATGGGATCCGTTCAGAACGGATCCGTCTGCATCATATTGTAGAAAAAATTCTAAGTGTGAAAGTAGCTTCAGACGGATCCGTCCAGACTTTACATTGAAAGTCAATGGGGGACGGATCCGTTTGAAAATTGAGCCATATTGTGTCAAATTCAAACGGACCCGTCCCCTATGACTTACATTGTAGTCTGGACGGATCCGTTTGCCACGGCCAGCGTTCAGGTGTCCGCCTGCTGAGCAGAGTGGAGGCCAAACGCTGCCAGACTGATGCATTCTGAGCTGATCCGCATCCACTCAGAATGCATTAGGGCAGTACGGATGCATTCGGGGCCGCTTGTGAGAGCCTTCAAACGGAACTCTCAAGCGGAGCCCCGAACGCAAGTGTGAAAGTAGCCTCAGGCCAGAGATAACCAACCTGCCAGGATCAGTGTAAACTGACACCAACAACCGAAACCAGTCCACCCGTGGTGGTCCGTGGGGAACAGACACCCACCCTGCTCTTTGCCTGTTCCCAGTAAGAGCCGACCCGGACCGCTGTGTGACAGCACTCACTGCTGACAAAACACAAAAGACCCGGCTCTTACTCCACCGGGCCCTGTTCAATCCTACTGCGGTGAGCACACATATAGCAGTGTACCCGGGACAGGGCATCAGCGTTCCCTTGCAGACGACCTGCCCTGTGCTCAACCCTGAACTTAAAATTCTGGAGGGATAAGAACCATCTGGTGACCCAAGCGCTCCCCTCCTTAGCCTGGCTTATCCACCGGAAAAGGGAATGTGGTCCGTCACCAGACGGAACCTTCTCGCCAACAGGTAATACCTGAGCGATTCATTGCCCACTTGATAGCGAGGCATTCTCTTTCTACCACGCTGTACCGGGTTTCCGCTGGGGTGAGCTTGCGGCTCAGGAAACCAACGGGGTGTTCTTCACCATTGATTTCCTGGGAGAGTACCGCCGCGAGGCCTACTCCAGAGGCATCCGTCTGAACTGTAAACTCACGTCCGAAGTCGGGCGTCTCCAGAACTGGGGACCCGCATAGGGCCGACTTCAAACGGGAGAACGCCTTTTCCGCCTGCTCATTTCAGCGAACCATTACTGACTTCCTACCTTTCAGGAATCCTGTCAACGGGCCAGCTATAGTGGCGAAATGTGGGATGAACCACAAATAATACCCTACCATCCCTAAAAATGACCGCAGTTGCCTGGTCGTAAGGGGTGTATGCCAATTTTGTTTCGCCTCGATCTTATTTATTTGGGGCTTAACAACTCTGCGTCCAATGACATAACCCAAATACCACGCTTCCTCCAGGCCCACTGAGCACTTTTTTGGGTTGGCGGTCATCCTGCCTTCCTGAGCGAGTCTATCACTGCTTGAACCTTCGACAAGTGACTTTCCCAGTCCTGGCTAAATATGATTATATCATCTAAATATGCTGAGGCATACCGGAGATGTGATCTGAGGATGATATCCATCAGCCGTTGAAACATGGCTGGAGCACCGTGCAACCCGAAGTGCGACACTCTATAATGGAACAGCCCCTCCGGCGTGACAAAGGCGGTTTTCTCTTTTGCTGTCTCTGTTAAAGGTACCTGCCAGTACCCTTTTGTGAGATCTATCACCGAGAAATACCTGGCTTTACCCATTCGCTCTATTAACTCATCTACTCGCGGCATGGGATAGGCATCAAACTTTGAAATCACGTTTAGTTTCCGGAAATCATTACAAAAACGTAATGATCCGTTGGGCTTTGGGATAAGAACGATCGGGCTAGCCCACTCGCTTCTAGACTCCTCAATGACCCCTAACTTCAGCATAAACTTTACTTCCTCTGAAATGGCTTGTCCCCGAGCCTCCGGTACCCGGTATGGTCGTAAACGGACCTTTTCCTGGGGCTCGGTGACAATGTCATGTTGGACGAGATTGGTACGTCCCGGAAGGTCAGAGAACACGTCTTTATTCCTGCTAGTGAACTCCTTCACTTCTTGAGTCTGCTTAGCCGACAAACCGCTACCTATCTTTAGTGCAGGTGTGACCTCTGGTACCACTGTAGGGCCGGGGACGTTCTCTGCAGCCAAGACAAAGCGCGGATCATCCCCAAGGAGACTTTCTCTATCTTTCCAGGCTTTCAGTAAATTAACTTGGTACACCTGCTCGGGCTTCAGCCTTCCTGGCTGGTATACCCTGTAATTCATGGCCAGGAATTTGCTGTCTACGGTGGGCACTAGTACTAACACTCAGTCGCCCGAGTTAAACGTCCTTACCTGGGTGGCCCGGTTGTACACGCGGCTCTGGGCCAGCTGTGCCCCTTCCATATGTTCACGGACTATGGGCAGAACTGTTCCTATCCGGTCCTGTATCTTCTCCATGTGCTCGACTATGCTTTTGTGAGGGGTAGGCTGTTGCTCCCATGCCTCTTTAGCGATATCCAACAGCCCTCAGGGATGCCTACCATATAACAGCTCAAACGGTGAGAACCCCATGGACGCCTGGGGCACTTCTCACACCGCAAATAACACATAGGGCAGCAAGAGGTCCCAGTCCTTTCCATCTTTTGCCACCGCTCTCTTGAGCATGGACTTTAGGGTATTATTAAAGCGTTCCACCAGCCCGTCAGTTTGGGGGTGATAGACGGAAGTACGCAAGTGCTTAATATTTCATATTTTGCAGAGCTCCCTCATCACTTTGGACATGAAAGGGGTCCCTTGGTCCATCAATATCTCCTTTGGGATCCCCACCCGGGAGAACATCCCCATCAGCTCCTTGACTATCAGCTTGGCTGACGTGTGGCGCAGGGGTATCGCCTCAGGGTAGCGAGTAATGTAGTCTACTATGACCAGGATATGTTGGTGGCCTCTGGCTGACTTGTTAATGGGGCCTACCAGGTCCATTGCGACCCTTTCGAAAGGTACTTCAATAATGGGCATGGGCACCAGGGGACTACGATAATGAGGCTGGGGGCTGGTCCTCTGACACTCTAGACAGGACTGGCAAAACCTCCTGACTTCCTCATATATCCCCGGCCAATAGAAACGCTGCAGTATGCATTCGTGAGTTTTCTGAACCCCCAGATGTCCTCCTAACACATGAGTATGCCCTAGGTCTAATACCATGCGGCGGTATGGCTGGGGTACCACCAACTGTTCTATTACCTCTTGCCGGACTTTGTCGACTCGGTACAGTAGGTCCTGGTTACAGGCCAGGTGGGGAAATTCCGAGTCAGCTCCCGGGTGCTGAGCCACTCCATTAATGACAGTCACCCCTTCTATGGCCTGTGACAATGTAGGATCCTGGAGCTGGGCGGTCCCGAATGTGTCTCGGGATACTTCTAGTTCTGGAACAGATGATGCTGCCACCGGCTCACCAGCCAACCCTTCTAGGGACAAGCTATCAGGGTGACACTCTTCCTCCTTATTGGTGACCCCTACAGCTTGTAGCCCCTCTTCAGGATCAACGGGCACCGGCTCTGCACCCGTCCCTCCCAGAGAGACCAAAACAGGGGACAATCCATACCTAGGATGGCAGCGTAAGGGATTTGTCGCCCCACCCCAACCACCTGCTGTATTTCCCTCCCGAGGGTAGACAAGGTCACACAGGTTGTAGGATATTCTCGCTGGTCCCCATGAATGCACACAATCCTGATGGTTTGCTTGCCTGGGCCGCGAATGGCCACCAGGGACTAGTGCACGAGGGTCACTAAGCTCCCCGAGTCCAGCAATGCCTTAACTGAGTGTCCATTAATAGAGATGGCACACAATGGAGGTGTATCAGTGGATAGCAGCGAAGCAGCAACATACACCGGCTGGCCGAAAAAGAAGGACCAGCGTGCGAACCCGCAGTCCATGGGCTCTGCCGCCCTCGGGCAGTTGGCAGCAATGTGTCCCAGGCCCTGACAGTGCCAACATCTAATCCCCGGGCCCCTCGTCTCCCCAGGTTTGGCCTCCCAGGAGTGGAAATCACCCCCCCCCCCCTTAAGCGGTTGAGCCCCCTTCTCAGGTCCCCTTTGTGGCCGGGAGAGTGAACGCGGCTTTTGCAGGAAGGCGGACTCTTGGACCAAGTCCTGGGTTGCCATGTATCTCTCGACTAGGCCAACAACTTGATCCAGGGTGCCTGGATCACCTTGTCCCACCCAGCGCTGTATTGCTCTTGGGAGGGTACGCTCCAAACGATCCATCACCACCCGTTCCACCATCTGCAAGGGGCTCAATGTCTCAGGCTGCAGCCATTTTTTTACGAGGTGTAACAGGTCATAGGCCTGGGACCAAGCAACACAATTTTCGGCCTCACTGCCGTTTGCCCTCTGAAGCCACCAATTGTGGGGGTTTGCTCTGGTAGGCAGATGGTAGCGGTGGCAGTATAGAGGCTCAGGAGACAGGCTTTGTGTCTAAACCGTGCTCTTTTATTCACTCCAGTGCATCACATCAAAACTGTGCAATTCACACAACAGCAATGTCCATAAACCCCACCTCCCACAAAGGATCCCCAAACGCTGCAGGCGTCTTGGTGCCTTTTCACACAGTCTATCACATCCGTGATCAGTACTACACCTTGTCGTGGGGCGGGTTTGTCCAAGTTCGTGCAAGTTAGACAGGCCACGTGTCAGCCTGGACAAGGGATTGGCTCCGGCCACAGGATCCCTTCTTTTGGTCCTTCGCTGAGCCTGCAGCAATTGGGAAGTCCTTGTTAGACGAGCAGCCTACAGAGCTCAGCCCGACCATGCGATCAGCCTCCCATACAGCTTCCTGCAGTGAGACAGGAGACCACACTTCATCAGACCCACAGTCAGTGAGCATCAAACCTATATTCACAGCCCTGGGTGTAGCAGGCAGACCACACCCAGCGAGCCTAGTGAAGGATTAACTCCTTCCCTACCCAACTAAGGCCAGAGATAACCAACCTGCCAGGATCAGTGTAAACTGACACCAACAACCGAAACCCGTCCACCCGTGGTGGTCCGTGGGGAACAGACACCCGCCCTGCTCTTTGCCTGTTCCCAGTAAGAGCCGGCCCGGACCGCTGTGTGACAGCACTCTCTGCTGACAAAACACAAAAGACCCGGCTCTTACTCCACCGGGGCCACGACCTCGGTGGCACGTATCTTCCATCCACTACCACTCCAGACACTCTCTTACATTTGATATGTTTTGTTTTTTGAGATATGCACTTGCACTTTGATATGACCCAGATATCTTCAATATTTATGTGTGATATATACTTTTACATACCAGCACACTTAGTATATATTCTAGCCATGTGTGGTTTCCTTCTTGCCCTCCATCTTTTGGTATATCATGTTATATCCCCTCAGGTGTAGTCCAATTTTTATCTGATGTATTGCATTATATCTGCAATTTTTATGAGAATTATTGAATAAAGTATATTTATATTTCATTACTAAACCCGTTTAGTCTCAGTTTATCATTCGTTTGTGTATAATCTACCGATGTAGTAGAGTTAACACTCATGCTTTCTGAGATTTCTGATATGTGCTATCTAAACTAAGTAAAACACCTTTAATTGCTTTTCAATGGCTTTTGTTTCAAGATAACACAATGATTTAAGAAATTAGAGTTAATAGTTTGAGTGCTAACCCTGCTACATCTGTACCTCCACCCACATACTTACTTGTTCTTTTATGTACGCTGAATGCATAATTTTTGGGACCTGTAGTACACTGGCCTGCTGGAAAATTGATATCCAATGACCGTTTAATCTACCTCCAGCCACATACTTACTTATTCTTTTATGTACACTGAATGCATAATTTTTGGGGCCTGTAGTACACTGGCCTGCTGAAAAATTTATATCCAATGACTGTGTAATCTACCTCCACGCACATACTTACTTGTTCTTTTATGTACGCTGAATGCATAATTTTTGGGACCTGTAGTACACTGTAAATTAAGTATGGATGGGCACTCATATAAGGAGGTATAGGACACACTTTAATATTAAAATAATTGATAATAAAAAATACAATTCATACATAAAAATATTCTGTTGAATACTCCACAGTCCTGGCTTTAAACTGAAGCTAGCAGTCCAAACAGCCAAATTGTGTAACTAATGGCTACTCCTGGTTGTAGGAAAAACCAAAGGCTGTTCGGACGGCAGGTTCCTGCCAAGTCAGGCAAAATGATTATATAAAATACATATAAAAGATGCTTAACATATTTAGCTAAACAAAATAAAAGTTCATTCAGTATGGTCCTATATGGGGGGAAGCAAAAATAAATGCTTAATTGACACTGAGTAACTTCTCAATAGGTTTTCAACCTGCGTCCTGAGATGTTATTTGACGTATGTAGCAATCTCTATAGGAAAGATGGGCTTCCTTCTTTAACTGTTGCTATATTTGTATCAAAGTTCTGTCTTTAAATGTAGATGGTGTTTTTCCTCTTATCGCTTGAATATGGTAGTTTAACAAGCTTGACCCACTGTGTGGGCTTACCTTCACCTGCGTGCCTCTGTTCGTTTGGTGGGTTTGCGGTCCACAGTATATGCCGGCGTCCCGGCTCTGAAGTTCACCGTGTCCCACGTGTCTCTCAGCTGGCTTGCAGGGTTTGAGTCAGTAGGAGGATCACCCGACGCAGGTTAGTGACGTCTCAGGGTTTCTGTCCTTATGGAATAAGACCGTTCTTTTTTCTTTGTTCTTTGTAGTGCACTCTTTATTCGTAGGTCATCTGTAATTCAGGGTATTCCGCCAGACGCGTTTCGAGGAGACGCTGTCCTCTTCCTCAGTGGCATACCCCAAATCTTACAACGGTCTCTATTTATAATGACTTTCGGTCTATTTCAAAACCCGATCTGGATTCTAATTGTGTCCCAAAGGAAACCCCGGTCTGGATCTATTATCTTGTTCCATATCTTATTTGCGTTTTTATTGCGGTTCTTTTCATCAAGTTGCTTTCTTAGTCTTTCTTATATATTTAAATAGTAGGCTATTAAGCATCATCTCAGCATAATTTCTCATACATTTTTTCATAAATTTTTTCCTTCCTATTTGCCCATATACAGGTTTTTCTTTTCTTCACATAAAATTGTCAGCATTTGCTAAAAATCATTATTTAAACAAATAAAAATAAATAAATATATGCGAATTTTACAGCCTTGATATTTCCTCTTTGTTAGCAAATACAGATACATTTATAAGAAAAAACGCATATGCGATTTTATTGCGTTTTTTTGCGTTTTTTTGCGTTTTTTTGCGTTTTTTTTTTTTTGGGAGACTGCCCATATTTCAGTGCCTATGTTAATCTTGGGATTCCCAGATTGTTCAAATTCATAAGGAGCCAATTCAAATATTTCATACCTTAATTTTCTTAGATGTCTTTCATTCTCTCTCTTAAATATGGATATAGAAGGGGAAGGGTGGCCTATGTGGGGTGGAGGGGGAGTTGCAGTGCTGGAAAACAGCCAAACTTGCAACTCTCCATCAACACCCACACAGAACACCCATATCTATAGAAAGCCGAATATTTCTAATTCGGCATTTAAGCCTCTTGGTAACATGCTACCGAATTCATAAATTTTTTTTTTTTCTCGATTCTGCCCGTGATAGTCTTTCAATTTGGTTGCCTCCCCGCCAATGTTTCTCAACCTTCTCCAGTGCCGTAAAGGAGAGACCCCTAGGGTCTTGGTTGTGTGCATCCTTGAAGTGTCTGGACAGCGAATGTTTGTCATAGCCTTTACTGATATTATTCAGGTGTTCTGCTATCCTGACCTTCAAGGTGCGTTTGGTTCTCCCTATGTATTGTTTTTGACAAGGGCACTGGACTAGGTATATAACATTACTAGAATTACAGGTGAGAAAATGTTTAATTGTCATTGAGTGGGAGTTCTGTGTGGAGACAACTGATGTAGTTTTTCTCGGGAATTTAGTTTTTTTACATCCCAGGCACTTTCCACATCGGAAAAAGCCTTTAAGTTGCAACCAGTTGGTAACCATACTTTTTTTACGTCTATCTTTCACTGAAGGGGCTACTTGAATCCCTAAATTTGGGGCCCTTGAGTAAATTATTTTCGGTGTTAAAGGCAAAAGCATCCCTATTGTTTTGTCATTATATAAATGGTGCCAATGTGCCTTTATGATATGTTCAACCTGTCTTGCCTGAATATTGTATGGCAGAATAATCCGAAAGCTTAAATCTTCCTCCTGTTTTGTTTTTTGGGTTGGCTGAAAAAAGGTGTTCCTATCCAAATTTTTTACTCTCTCAAGGGCATCATTTATAATGGATTCTGGGTATTCCTTTTCTTTGAATTGGTCCCTCATGACACTTGCTTCCTCTACAAACGTATCATCTTCCGTACAATTCCGTTTCAGCCTTCGGAATTGGCCGAAAGGGACATTTGTAAGCCATCTTGGTAGGTGGCAACTTGTAAAGGGAATATACCCATTTTTTGCTGTAGGCTTGTGGAATGTATTGCATCTATATTTATTTTCTTTACATGTGATCGCAATATCCAAAAACTCTATTTTTTCACTTCCAAAATTGGAGGTGAATTTTAGATTATTATCATTAACATTAATCTTTTTGATAAAGTTTTCAAGGTCTTCTCTTGTTCCACCCCAAATAAAAATAATATCATCTATATACCTCCGCCATAGGACCAGGTCTGCCCCCAGTTTGGGATCAATATTCTTGGTCTCCCAATGCGACAAAAATAAATTGGCATAACTGGGGGCAAACCTGGTACCCATGGCGGTGCCTCTCTTCTGCAGGTAAAATTGGTCAGAAAATAAAAAATAATTGTGATGTAGGATATAATCCACTCCTTCCAGTACATAATCAATCTGTTTCTCATTCCACAATTTATTTTTGGATAGTTGTTCCCTTAGGGCTGATATGCCCTGATCATGATTTATTATGGTATAGAGGGACTGGATGTCCAGGGTACCCATAATCCAATGGTCCAGGACATGCAGTTCCTCCAAAATACCAATAATTTCGGTTGTATCCCGTATGTAGGATCTAATTTTTCTTACTTCAGGTTGAAGCAGAGTATCTATGTATTTTGACAGATTTACAGTTAAGGATCCAATTCCCGAAATAATAGGGCGACCTGGTGGGTCCACAATATTTTTGTGGACTTTTGGCAAACAATAGAATATGGGCAGTCTTCCTTGTGTATTCATGATGAAATCAAATTCTTGTTGTGTTAATATATTTTCTTCTAATCCTTTTTTGCAATAAAGGGAAAGGGACCATCTAAAATCCTCCATTGGATCTCCTTTTAATGGCATGTAGGTGGTTAAATCCATATTTAAGAGAGAGAATGAAAGACATCTAAGAAAATTAAGGTATGAAATATTTGAATTGGCTCCTTATGAATTTGAACAATCTGGGAATCCCAAGATTAACATAGGCACTGAAATATGGGCAGTCTCCCAAAAAAAAACGCAAAAAAACGCAAAAAAACGCAAAAAAACGCAATAAAATCGCATATGCGTTTTTTCTTATAAATGTATCTGTATTTGCTAACAAAGAGGAAATATCAAGGCTGTAAAATTCGCATATATTTATTTATTTTTATTTGTTTAAATAATGATTTTTAGCAAATGCTGACAATTTTATGTGAAGAAAAGAAAAACCTGTATATGGGCAAATAGGAAGGAAAAAATTTATGAAAAAATGTATGAGAAATTATGCTGAGATGATGCTTAATAGCCTACTATTTAAATATATAAGAAAGACTAAGAAAGCAACTTGATGAAAAGAACCGCAATAAAAACGCAAATAAGATATGGAACAAGATAATAGATCCAGACCGGGGTTTCCTTTGGGACACAATTAGAATCCAGATCGGGTTTTGAAATAGACCGAAAGTCATTATAAATAGAGACCGTTGTAAGATTTGGGGTATGCCACTGAGGAAGAGGACAGCGTCTCCTCGAAACGCGTCTGGCGGAATACCCTGAATTACAGATGACCTACGAATAAAGAGTGCACTACAAAGAACAAAGAAAAAAGAACGGTCTTATTCCGTAAGGACAGAAACCCTGAGACGTCACTAACCTGCGTCGGGTGATCCTCCTACTGACTCAAACCCTGCAAGCCAGCTGAGAGACACGTGGGACACGGTGAACTTCAGAGCCGGGACGCCGGCATATACTGTGGACCGCAAACCCACCAAACGAACAGAGGCACGCAGGTGAAGGTAAGCCCACACAGTGGGTCAAGCTTGTTAAACTACCATATTCAAGCGATAAGAGGAAAAACACCATCTACATTTAAAGACAGAACTTTGATACAAATATAGCAACAGTTAAAGAAGGAAGCCCATCTTTCCTATAGAGATTGCTACATACGTCAAATAACATCTCAGGACGCAGGTTGAAAACCTATTGAGAAGTTACTCAGTGTCAATTAAGCATTTATTTTTGCTTCCCCCCATATAGGACCATACTGAATGAACTTTTATTTTGTTTAGCTAAATATGTTAAGCATCTTTTATATGTATTTTATATAATCATTTTGCCTGACTTGGCAGGAACCTGCCGTCCGAACAGCCTTTGGTTTTTCCTACAACCAGGAGTAGCCATTAGTTACACAATTTGGCTGTTTGGACTGCTAGCTTCAGTTTAAAGCCAGGACTGTGGAGTATTCAACAGAATATTTTTATGTATGAATTGTATTTTTTATTATCAATTATTTTAATATTAAAGTGTGTCCTATACCTCCTTATATGAGTGCCCATCCATACTTAATTTACAATTTAACTACTTTTTTGAGGGGTGATCTCAAATTTTGTTTGGTGCACCTACCCTGAGGGCTACAGAGGTGAGCGGATCTCTCAAACCGTATTTAATCTGTAGTACACTGGCCTGCTAAAAAATTGACATCCAATGACCGTGTAATCTACCTCCAGCCACATACCAACTTATTCTTTTATGTACACTGAATGCATAATTTTTGGTGCCTGTAGTACACTGGCCTGCTGAAAAATTTATATCCAATGACTGTGTAATCTACCTCCAGCCACATACTTACTTGTTCTTTTCTGTACGGTGAATGAATGAATTTCAACTATTCTCATTAGGGTTTTTTTCAAGAGGGGGGATTTCGTTAGCCATATTTTTAATCCAATTTTATATTTTTAGTTCTTTTAAACATATGTATTTGACCTGCATTTTTACTGGCCTGCAGTAAAATTGATATCCATTGACCGTGTAATATACCTCCGGCCACATAATCACTTGATCTTTTCTGTCCAGTGAATGCCTAATGTTTGGGGCCTGTAGTCCAGTGGCCTACAGTAAAATGTTTATTAATTGACATCATAATGTAACTTGAGCCACATAATCAGAATTTCTTTTATGTCAGGTGAATGCCTAATTTTTAAGGCCCGTACTCCCATGGCCTAAAATAGAAAATTTCTAGGCTCCAACGGGGCACATTTCTGAGAATTTCCCTTTAAGACGCATAAAAATGTCCCCTGATTAAGATACATATTATTTGTTGGAATTTTTGTAATTGATCCCCCTCTAGTTTTGTCACTGTTCATGTTGTGGGACTATTTGTACACTTCTACTAAGTATTTGGTGGCTGCAAATATGAGCTAAATGTTTTTCAGTTTTGCCTGCCATTAAAATGAATGGGGCCCGCCGCGAACTTGCGGTTCGCGAACATTTGATCGGTTTCGCAAACCGTCCCGGCCGATGTTCGTCCATCACTAAAGATGATGTGAATCTGATAAACCAGCTTTAATCTTTAAAGATTAAAGACACCCTTATAATATCCTACAGATTAATTTTCATAAACCTACTACTAGTACCATCATGAGCTCAGCATGACTGATATTACTGAGACTCAGATGATTTAGTCCTGGTACCATCAAATATCATACCAAGGTCGTATGAAGGTCTCCTGCTTTGTGGAGCAAGCAGAATTGAAAACGCAATATCCCTTTAGCGTTTTTTGATTACATATCTCATAAGGCTAAGGTATTATTTTCTCCCTTCAGCAAGCGCAGATATTTCACAAACATTAAATGTTGTTTCAGAGCAGTATGATGCTGATCTGGCACCTCTGCCCCCTTGGCAATCAGCAGGAGTTTGCTCAGACTCCTGTGATTCACCATCTCCAGCTGTAGATGTGCAGAGAAATAGCACATCTGCAGGGATTAAAAGTATTTTGAAGCTAAGTACCAGATAAGAAGTCTGTTTTGATTTAAGGTCACCTGTGTATCTCAAAGATAATTCCCAATGACATGATAGGACCTTACACCGAGGGCCTGTTAGAACTTTCAGACCTTGAAAATTAAGCTTTTGATGCATTCACTTCACCACCTGGTCCATAGATCAATACATCTGTTTTCATCACATATTGAAGTGCTGACTTCAAACAGAATCAATTAACTGACCAAGCTTCACTGTTGTATGATTTTAAATCATACAGTCACAAATATTTGTTTCCATATTGCAATTTCCTTAAAAGATTAACATGGACTTACAGTAAAAGGGTTTTCTGAGATTCTGATATTGAAGACCTATCCACAGGATAGATGATCAATGTCAGGTTGGTGGGGGGGTCAGACGCCCACTACCCCCAACAATCAGCTGTTTGCAGCTTACCAAGCACAGCGCCGTTCATCAGATATCAGCTGTGTTTGCCATTGCAGTGTAGGCCGTGTACCGGGGTGGGCTCCCCAGGATACAGTGAAGTCAAGAACGAGAAAAGTAACTCTGACACCTGCTTTTTTAAAACAGACTTTTTACTGTAACGGGTTATCAAACACAACCCCAAATGCAGTGAACATAACTTTAGATTACCTACACTCAGCCCGGAGGCTAAGATCCCTGTGTCGCACAGCATGGCGCTCTCTGATGGCAGCCGGAAAACACTTGGGCAATTTACCTACTGTGAGCAGAGCTACCACTGCCTCGCCATAGCTGATTTTACCCGAAAGAAAATGTGAATAACTGTTTTGGTGCGTAGGACAGGTTAGCCTGCGGTGCAATACAAGAGCTTACAATCTTCCAACATTACATCACTCCTGGGCAAACACATTAAACTGGCTGAAGTTCCTGGGATGTATGATAACAACACTTTCGGCCTGACACAAAATAGAGGCCCTAACTAGCAAACTACAGGCCGTAACTCAGTCTCTAGGCGCCAAAACTTCTATGAGGTGCGTGCACGAATTTACTGACCCGGGTCTGTACTGTATCCGCTGGTGGCTCAGGACCGAATAACAAGTCACTGCCACAACATGCGATCCTGCAGGGTTTGTAACTTTGCTCCTCCGTTCTCATCAGCTTCCTGAAATCGATGCTCTTTCCTCAGAACAGAATCTGGTTCTGGAACAAACGGTGAGGTCACTCAACTGCAGCTCCGATCGCTGAAGAACACTCCAGCACTGGATGCAGACAGATACTCTTTATCTGGACGGACTCTGGGACTTGGACTGCGATCAGCCTTCTTCAGCTGCAATTCCGGCCACTCCAGGACTCCCTGATGCCTGGATGCGACCGGATTCTGTTCTCCAGCCCCTCTGCCTCTCTCCTAAAATGTATGTTGCTCTGCTTCCTGCTTCTTCTCCAGACAGAGAGAGTCTCCACTTACAATTGAATATTCAAATACTTGCACAATGTTAGCTGTGTTAAGAAACATGACATCGAGTGGCCAAAACACAGAATGACAGTGCTAATGAATCAGTATTCATATACACAGTATTCAGACAACTGTTTCTCCATCTCATAGCAGCTAACCCCATTCACTTGAATCGGACTGAGCTTTGTCTAGGCCACGTGACCAATGAACGTGATGTCAATGGTCAAGGAAGAGGCTGTGTGCTCCCCAGAGTGCCATGCCCTATGCACACAACTGATTAGCAGGGGTCTCAAGTGTCAGATCCCAGCCTATCTTATAGTGATGACCTATCCCGAGGATAGGTCTTTAATATTAGAATCTTGGAACGCTCCTTTAAAGGGCCACTATAATTATATCACAGATGTGATTTAATGCAGCAAGCCCCTGAGGTGCTGGTGCTAAAGAAGGGAGAGGTAGTGGCCCTGATGATGTGTCATGGTGTACCCCCTCAGGCCATTGCTCGCTGGAGATTCGTGCAGCTCAAAGGTGGTTTTAACCCCTTAAAGGGGTTATCCAAGTTTTTTTTTTTGTTCTTTCTATGTTCCTAACTAAGCAAATGTAACAGCTTTCCAATTCACTCACTTTATCCCTGGTGGCTGGTTTCTCATATTTCACTGAGGGTCACATGACCTCTGATGTCAGCTTCTCTCCCTGCTCTGATAAAGGTTGTTTACAAGCCTGTAAATGAGACGTCACTGTGCTGGCCAAGCCCCCCCCCCCTTCACTGCCGTCTACTCTCTGCTAGGATTCTTAACCCCTTCAGCTGCACAGCTCTGCAGGCAGTGAGGAGACAATGCTGGGCACAGGATCTGACATACTAGAGAGCGCATTGCACAAGAAGGTAGGGGGAATATCCTGTGTGTATTAGCAGTGTCATTATACAGGTGGGACATGTAGTCCTACACATACAACATGCTGCAGAGTCTCCCAGCAGGCAGACCTGTCACTCAGGGCAGCTCTTGTATTTACTCCCTTAGCAGTGTAGGGGGAGGGGCAGAGAGTGTTTTTATTGCATGTAAACAAAGGGCCAGAAAAGAATCAGGGAAATGAGGAAAATAAAATATTTTTTTGCATAAAACTTGCTTAGCTCAGTTATATATCAGATTTTCAGTGCTATAATATTTTTATTCAGAACTCAGACAACCCCTTCAAAGACTCGGCCCTATTTCACCTTACGGACTTGGCCATTTTTTGCAAATCTGACCAGTGTCACTTTAAGTACTGATAACTTTAAAACGCTTTGACTTATATAGGCCATTCTGTGATTGTGTTTTCGTCACATATTGTACTTCATGACACTGGTAAAATGAAGTAAAAAAAAAATATTTTTATTTATAAAAATATACCAAATTTACCAATTTTTTAAAAAAATTTCAAATTTCCAAGTTTCAATTTCTCTACTTCTATAATACATAGTAATACCTCCAAAAATAGTTATTAATTTACATTCACCATATGTCTACTTCATGTTTGGATCATTTTGGGAATGATATTTTATATTTTGTGGGGATGTTACAAGGCTTAGAAGTTTAGAAGCAAATCTTGAAATTTTTCAGAAATTTTCAAAACCCCAATTTTTAGGGACCAGTTCAGGTCTGAAGTCACTTTGCAAGGCTTACATAATAGAAACCACCCAAAAATGACCCCATTCTATAAACTTCACCCCTAAAAGGTATTCAAAACTGATTTTACAAACTTTGTTAACCCTTTAGGTGTTCCACAAGAATTAATGCAAAATAGAGATACAATTTCAAAATTTCACTTTTTTGGCAGATTTTCCATTTTAATCATTTTTTTCCAGTTACAAAGCAAGGGTTAACAGACCAGCCAAACTCAATATTTATGGCCCTAATTCTGTAGTTTACAGAAACACCCCATATGTGGTCGTAAACTACTGTATGGGCACACGGCAGGGCGCAGAAGGAAAGGAATGCCATATTATTTTTGGAAGACAGATTTTGCTGGACTGTTTTTTTTTGACACCATGTCCCATTTGAAGCCCCCCTGATGCACCCCTAGAGTAGAAACTCCATAAAAGTGACCACATCTAAGAAACTACACCCCTCAAGGCATTCAAAACTGATTTTACAAACGTCGTTAACCCTTTAGGTGTTCCACAAGAATTAATGGAAAATAGATATACAATTTTAAAATTTCACTTTTTTGGCAGATTTTCCATTTTAATAATTTTTTTCCAGTTACAAAGCAAGGGTTAACAGCCAAACCAAACTCCAAATTTATAGCCCTGATTCTGTAGTTTACAAAAACACCCCATATGTGGTCGTAAACTACTGTACGGGCATACGACAGGGCGCAGAAGGAAAGGAATGCCATACGGTTTTTGGAAGGCAGATTTTGCTGAACAGTTTTTTTGACACCATGTCCTATTTGAAGCCCCCCTGATGAAACCCTAGAGTAGAAACTCCATAAAAGTGACCCATCTACACCCCTCAAGGTATTCAAAACAGATTTTACAAACGTCATTAACCCTTTAGGTGTTATGCAAATGGAGATGAAATTTCAGAATTACAATTTTGGGGCAAATTTTCCATTTTAATCCATTTTTCCCAGTAACAAAGCAAGGGTTAACAGCCAAACCAAACTCCAAATTTATGGCCCTGATTCTGTAGTTTACAGAAACACCCATTATGTGGTTGTAAACAGCTGTACAGGCCCACGGCAGGGCGCAGAAGGAAAGGAATGCCATATGTTTTTTGGAAGGCAGATTTTGCTGGACTGGTTTTTTTGACACCATGTCCAATTTGAAGCCCCCCTGATGCACCCCTAGAGTAGAAACTCTATAAAAGTGGCCCCATTTTAGAAACTACGGAATAGGGTGGCAGTATTGTTGGTACTAGTTTAGGGTACATATGATTTTTGGTTGTTCTATATTACACTTTTTGTGATGCAAGATAACAAGATTTTTTTTGTTATTTACAACATTCATCTGACAGGTTAGATCATGTGAAATTTTTATAGACCAGGTTTTCATGGATGCGGCGATACCTAATGTGTATATTTTTTTTATTTATGTAAGTTTTACAAAATGATTTCTTTTTTTAAGCAAAAAAAATCATGTTTTAGTGTTTCCATATTCTGAGAGCCATAATATTTTCAGTTTTTGGGCGATTACCTTGGGTAGGGTATGATTTTTGTGGGATGAGATGACGGTTAGATTGGTACTATTTTGGTTGGCAAACGCCTTTTTGATCACTTGCTGTTGTACTTTTTGTGATGTAAGGTGACAAAAATATTGTTTATTTTTTATTTTTTACGGTGTTCATCTGAGGGGTTAAATAAAAATTAACCAATATCAATTGGAGAGAGGTCCCATAGCAGAGAATCTGGCTTCACGTCAGCCACCACTGTAACAGTCCATTGTCAGATATTTAGGCCCGGGCACCCAGGCAGAGGAGAGAGGTCCCGTAACAGAGAATCTGGCTTCATGTCAGCAGAGAATCAGTCTGCATGTCATAGCAGAGAATCAGGCTTCACGTCAGCCACCACTGTAACAGTCCATTGTCATATATTTAGGCCCAGGCACCCAGGCAGAGGAGAGAGGTCCCGTAACAGAGAATCTGGCTTCATGTCAGCAGAGAATCAGTCTGCATGTCATAGCAGAGAATCAGGCTTCACGTCACCCACCACTGTAACAGTCCATTGTCATATATTTAGGCCCAGGCACCCAGGCAGAGGAGAGAGGTCCCGTAACAGAGAATCTGGCTTCATGTCAGCAGAGAATCAGTCTGCATGTCATAGCAGAGAATCAGGCTTCACATCACCCAACATTGGAACAGTCCATTGGCATATATTTAGGCCAGGGCACCCAGGCAGAGGAGCGAGGTCCCGTAACAGAGAATCTGGCTTCATGTCAGCAGAGAATCAGTCTGCATGTCATAGAAGAGAATCAGGCTTCACGTCAGCCACCACTGCAACAGTCCATTGTCATATATTTAGGCCCCGGCACCCAGACAGAGGAGAGGTTCATTCAACTTTGGGTAGCCTCGCAATATAATGGTAAAATGAAAATAGCAATAGGATTGAATGAGGAAGTGCCCTGGAGTACAATAATATATGGTTAAGGGGAGGTAGTTAATGTGTAATCTGCACAAGGGATGGACAGGTCCTGTGGGATCCATGCCTGGTTCATTTTTATGAACGTCAGCTTGTCCACATTGGCTGTAGACAGGCGGATGCGTTTGTCTGTAATGACGCCCCCTGCCGTGCTAAATACACGTTCAGACAAAATGCTGGCCGCCGGGCAGGCCAGCACCTCCAAGGCATAAAAGGCTAGCTCTGGCCACGTGGACAATTTGGAGACCCAGAAGTTGAATGGGGCCGAACCATCAGTCAGTACGTGGAGGGGTGTGCACACGTACTGTTCCACCATGTTAGTGAAATGTTGCCTCCTGCTAACACGTTGCGTATCAGGTGGTGGTGCAGTTAGCTGTGGCGTGTTGACAAAACTTTTCCACATCTCTGCCATGCTAACCCTGCCCTCAGAGGAGCTGGCCGTGACACAGCTGCCTTGGCGACCTCTTGCTCCTCCTCTGCCTTGGCCTTGGGCTTCCACTTGTTCCCCTGTGACATTTGGGAATGCTCTCAGTAGCGCGTCTACCAACGTGTGCTTGTACTCGCGCATCTTCACGCTCCAGTGCAGGAAGTAAGGTGGGCACATTGTCTTTGTAGCGTGGATCCAGCAGGGTGGCAACCCAGTAGTCCGCACACGTTAAAATGTGGGCAACTCTGCTGTCGTTGTGCAGGCACTGCAGCATGTAGTCGCTCATGTGTGCCAGGCTGCCCAGGGGTAAGGACAAGCTGTCCTCTGTGGGAGGCGTATCGTCATCGTCCTGTGTTTCCCCCCAGCCACGCACCAGTGATGGGCCCGAGCTGCGTTGGGTGCCACCCCGCTGTGACCATGCTTCATCCTCATCCTCCTCCACCTCCTCCTCATCCTCGTCCTCCAGTAGTGGGCCCTGGCTGGCCACATTTGTACCTGGCCTCTGCTGTTGCAAAAAACCTCCCTCTGAGTCACTTCGAAGAGACTGGCCTGAAAGTGCTAAAAATGACCCCTCTTCCTCCTCCTCCTCCTCCTCCTGGGCCACCTCCTCTTCCATCATCGCCCTAAGTGTTTTCTCAAGGAGACATAGAAGTGGTATTGTAACGCTGATAACGGCGTCATCGCCACTGGCCATGTTGGTGGAGTACTCGAAACAGCGCAACAGGGCACACAGGTCTCGCATGGAGGCCCAGTCATTGGTGGTGAAGTGGTGCTGTTCCGCAGTGCGACTGACCCGTGCGTGCTGCAGCTGAAACTCCACTATGGCCTGCTGCTGCTCGCACAGTCTGTCCAGCATGTGCAAGGTGGAGTTCCACCTGGTGGGCACGTCGCATATGAGGCGGTGAGCGGGAAGGCCGAAGTTACGCTGTAGCGCAGACAGGCGAGCAGCTGCAGGATGTGAACGCTGGAAGCGCGAACAGACGGCCCGCACTTTATGCAGCAGCTCTGACATGTCAAGGTAGTTGTGAATGAACTTCTGCACCACCAAATTCAGCACATGCTCCAAGCAAGGGATGTGCGTCAAACCGGCCAGTCCCAGAGCTGCAACGAGATTTTGCCCATTATCGCACACCACCAGGCCGGGCTTGAGGCTCACCGGCAGCAACCACTCGTCGGTCTGTTGTTCTATACCCCGCCACAACTCCTGTGCGGTGTGGGGCCTGTCCCCCAAACATATGAGTCTCAGAATGGCCTGCTGACGTTTACCCCGGGCTGTGCTGAAGTTGGTGGTGAAGGTGTGTGGCTGACTGGATGAGCAGGTGGAAGAAGAGGAGGAAGAAGCTGAGTAGGAGGAGGTGGCAACAGGAGGCAAAGAATGTTGCCCTGCGATCCTTGGCGGCGGAAGGACGTGCGCCAAACAGCTCTCCGTCTGGGGCCCAGCTGCCACTACATTTACCCAGAGTGCAGTTAGGGAGATATAGTGTCCCTGGCCGTGCTTACTGGTCCACGTATCTGTGGTTAGGTGGACCTTGCCACAGATGGCGTTGCGCAGTGCACACTTGATTTTATCGGATACTTGGTTGTGCAGGGAAGGCACGGCTCTCTTGGAGAAGTAGTGCCGGCTAGGAACAACATACTGTGGGACAGCAAGCGACATGAGCTGTTTGAAGCTGTCTGTGTCCACCAGCCTAAATGACAGCATTTCATAGGCCAGTAGTTTAGAAATGCTGGCATTCAGGGCCAGGGATCGAGGGTGGCTAGGTGGGAATTTACGCTTTCTCTCAAATGTTTGTGAAATGGAGAGCTGCACGCTGCCGTGTGACATGGTTGAGATGCTTGGTGATGGAGGTGGTGGTGTTGGTGGTACATCCCCTGTTTGCTGGGCGGCAGGTGCCAACGTTCCTCCAGAGGCGGAGGAAGAGGCCGAGCCGGCAGCAGCAGAAGAGGCCGAGGCGGCAGCAGCAGAAGAGGTAGCAGGGGGAGCCTGAGTGACTTCCTTGGTTTTAAGGTGTTTACTCCACTGCAGTTCATGCTTTGCATGCAGGTGCCTGGTCATGCAGGTTGTGCTAAGGTTCAGAACGTTAATGCCTCGCTTCAGGCTCTGATGGCACAGCGTGCAAACCACTCGGGTCTTGTCGTCAGCACATTGTTTGAAGAAGTGCCATGCCAGGGAACTCCTTGAAGCTGCCTTTGGGGTGCTCGGTCCCAGATGGCGGCGGTCAGTAGCAGGCGGAGTCTCTTGGCGGCGGGTGTTCTGCTTTTGCCCACTGCTCCCTCTTTTGCTACGCTGTTGGCTCGGTCTCACCACTGCCTCTTCCTCCGAACTGTGAAAGTCAGTGGCACGACCTTCATTCCATGTGGGGTCTAGGACCTCATCGTCCCCTGCATCGTCTTCCACCTAGTCTTGATCCCTAACCTCCTGTTCAGTCTGCACACTGCAGAAAGACGCACCAGTTGGCACCTGTGTTTCGTCATCATCAGAGACATGCTGAGGTGGTATTCCCATGTCCTCATCATCAGGAAACATAAGTGGTTGTGCGTCAGTGCATTCTATGTCTTCCACCGCTGGGGGAGGGCTGGGTGGATGCCCTTGGGAAACCCTGCCAGCGGAGTCTTCAAACAGCATAAGAGACTGCTGCATAACTTGAGGCTCAGACAGTTTCCCTGGTATGCATGGGGGTGATGTGACAGACTGATGGGCTTGGTATTCAGGCGCCATCTGTGCGCTTTCTGCAGAAGACTGGGTGGGAGATAATGTGAACGTGCTGGATCCACTGTCGGCCATCCAATTGACTAATGCCTGTACCTGCTCAGGCCTTACCATCCTTAGAACGGCATTGGGCCCAACCAAATATCGCTGTAAATTATGGCGGCTACTGGGACCTGAGGTAGTTGGTACACTAGGACGTGTGGCTGTGGCAGAACGGCCACGTCCTCTCCCAGCACCAGAGGGTCCACTAACACCACCACGACCATGTCCGCTTCCGCGTCCCTTACTAGATGTTTTCCTCATTGTTACCATTCACCACAATAAGAAAAATATTATTTGGCCCAATGTATTGAATTCAAATTCAGGCCTTTTTTTACAGACACCTAACACTATCTGGCTATCTATTTAGGTACCGTATTACACTAATACAGGCACAGCAGTAACGACAGATTTAGCTGAATATAAATTTGAGGCCTATTATTTAGGCGCTGGGTGACAGGTATAGGTTTACTGACAGAATTAGACTTGGAAATGCACAGTAGCGTGTGTGTGAAGTTATTCAGAATGACCCTATGTGCACCTTGAATCTTATATACCCTTTTAGGGATAGATTTAAAATAGCTCTGATACAGCAGAAACCACTAAATTAGGAAATTGCTAAATTGGGAATTGTATTTCAACCCAGAACTAAAACTGTGCTTTGACGGACACTAAATACCTTGACCAGCCACAGCAGTAACGATAGATTTAGCTGGATATAAATTTGAGGCCTAGTATTTAGGCGCTGGGTGACAGGTATAGGTTTACTGACAGAATTAGACTTGGAAATGCACAGTAGCGTGTGTGTGAAGTTATTCAGAATGACCCTATGTGCACCTTGAATCTTATATATCCTTTTAGGGATAGATTTAAAATAGCTCTGATACAGCAAAAAACACTAAATTAGGAAATTGCTAAATTGGGAATTGTATTTCAACCCAGAACAAAAACTATGCTTTGACGGACACTAAATAACTTGACCAGCCACAGCAGTAATGACAGATTTAGCTGAATATAAATTTGAGGCCTAGTATTTAGGCGCTGGGTGACAGGTATACGTTTACTGACAGAATTAGACTGGGATATGGCCAAAAAATAACCACACTATTGATGGTTAAATGCACTTGGTGTGACAGCTTGATCAACCACACTATTGAGGGTTAAATGCACTTGGTGACAGGCTCAGCTTGCCCCTGATGTAGTATATGGCCAAAAAATAACCAGACTATTGATGGTTAAATGCACTTGGTGTGACAGCTTGACCCTGATGTAGGATTTAGCCAAAAAACAACCACACCATTGAGGGTTAAATGCACTTGGTGACAGCTTGACCCTGATGTAGTATATGGCCAAAAAATAACCAGACTATTGATGGTTAAATGCACTTGGTGCGACAGCTTGACCCTGATGTAGGATTTAGCCAAAAAACAACCACACCATTGAGGGTTAAATGCACTTGGTGACAGCTTGACCCTGATGTAGTATATGGCCAAAAAATAAACAGACTATTGATGGTTAAATGCACTTGGTGTGACAGCTTGACCCTGATGTAGGATTTAGCCAAAAAACAACCACACCATTGAGGGTTAAATGCACTTGGTGACAGCTTGCCCCTGATGTAGTATATGGCCAAAAAATAACCACACTATTGCTGGCTAAATGCATTTGGTGTGACAGCTTGACCCTGATGTAGGATTTAGCCAAAAAACAACCACACCATTGAGGGTTAAATGCACTTGGTGACAGCTTGCCCCTGATGTAGTATATGGCCAAAAAATAACCAGACTATTGATGGTTAAATGCACTTGGTTTGACAGCTTGACGCTGATATAGGATTTAGCCAAAAAACAACCACACCATTGAGGGTTAAATGCACTTGGTGACAGCTTGCCCCTGATGTAGTATATGGCCAAAAAATAACCAGACTATTGATGGTTAAATGCACTTGGTGTGACAGCTTGACCCTGATGTAGGATTTTGCCAAAAAACAACCACACCATTGATTGTTAAATGCACTTGGTGACAGCTTGCCCCTGATGTAGTATATGGCCAAAAAATAACCAGACTATTGATGGATAAATGCACTTGGTGTGACAGCTTGACACTGATGTAGGATTTAGCCAAAAAACAACCACACTATTGAGGGTTAAATGCACTTGGTGGCAGCTTGTGCTGGCGCACCACAAGACACAAAATGGCCGCCGATCACCCCAGAAAAAAGTGACTGAAAAACGCTCTGGGCAGCCTAAAAACAGTGAGCAATTCAATAGCAGCAGTTCAATCATCCACAGCTGCAGATCGATCTCTGAATGACGTCTTTTGGAGGAGTTAATCACTGCCTAATCTCGCCCTAACGTCGCAGCTGCAACCTCTCCCTATGCTGATCAGAGCAGAGTGACGGGCGGCGCTATGTGACTCCAGCTTAAATAGAGGCTGGGTCACATGCTGCACTGGCCAATCACAGCCATGCCAATAGTAGGCATGGCTGTGACGGCCTCTTGGGGCAAGTAGTATGACGCTTGTTGATTGGCTGCTTTGCAGGCTTTCAAAAAGCGCCAAGAAAGCGACGAACACCGAACCCGAACCCGGACTTTTACAAAAATGTCCGGGTTCGGGTCCGTGTCACGGACACCCCAAAATTCGATACGAACCCGAACTATACAGGGTTCGCTCATCCCTTCTAATGAGTAATATTGTGTTTATTACTCATACAGCTTCCGGCCTGTGAGATCCAGGGGGCTGGATCTCACAGGCTCATCACTGGAAGGCAGCGCAATGCCTTCCTTAGACATCGCGCTGCCTTCCTTAGACATCGCTCTGCCTTCCATGCCATCGGGTCCCCCCCACAGACGCATGGGGACCCAATGGCACCGCCCACCTCCGCCGCAGGTAAAAGCCGCAAACTGCAGGTCTGAATTGACGCTACAGGGGGGGTCATATGACCCCGGCGTTGTGACAGGATGCCCGCTGAATGATTTCAGCGGGTATCCTGTTCCTATTAACCCCCGCCGCTATGCAATCTACTTTTAAACTTAGGACGTACTGGTATGTCCTGAGTCCTTAAGGACTCGGCAAACATGGCGTACTGGTACGTCCTAAGTCCCTAAGGGATTAAAGACTCAGTCCAGAAGTAAAAGAATAAACATTTCTCCTTACTTAGTGCAAAAGATAACTTGTAGTACATCCAGCAGTAATTTGTGCAAAGTGTATGAGGTATGGTTGCTGCCAAAGTGGCAAATAAACGCTGCAGCCTTTCAGGTATCAGTATCATTTTCTTGCAGTGTCTTTGAAGCAGTGGTCTCACAGAAGAACTGCATGAAATCTCGATACCTAAGACCCTTGGAGCAGGAGCAATTGAATGTGCTTCCTCACTCCTCACTATCTAGACTACCAAGAGGGGAGGAATGGTATAGTTAGTCCCATTCCTAATGCCAACTGTAACGGACCGTTTCAGCAGACAACGGTTAAAATCCGTTTAGGCGATATGCCCCTTTCTGAGAGACAGGCACAGCTACTGCAGAACACCAAACTCCCGAACTGGATACAAAATAGCACTCCAAACTGGAACCTCGCGAATAGCTGCAAGCAGACGAACAGGAAAAGCATACAATCAGCTTACACTCCTGGCAATCAGTCTCTAACAGCATACAGGGAATCCCCCCAATAACGAGACAAGGCTCCGTGATGAGGGTCAAGCAGTGGTCTGACTGTACTTCAGGTACAGCCTCTTTTATTCATAAAAAACAAACATAGTACTGCCCACAGGGTTTTGAAATCCAACCAATCAATATCTTACAACACACACAATGCAAGTACAGCAACCAATCGTTCACGCCCCCTAGAGGACCAGAAGGGAGACTGCGACACAGAACAGATACAACACATCCCCACAATGCATCCTGGTTTCCTCCTCTCTGTCCCGGAGACAACCAAGGGCAATCCAATTATCTCTCAGGACAAAGGGAGATCGCCAATACACATGTGGAGACAACAGGACAGACATCACCATTTAAACACACAATGGGACAATGGCACAATGGGATAATAGAAACACACCCAGCATATTCCTCCCAAGCTGACAAGTTACACTTATTATAAATTGTTACAACTTTGTGAGGTTACATTGTCCATACATATAACTTACATCAATTTAAACAGTATAACTTGGGGACAAACCTATCCAAAATTCCATGGAATAGGTTCAGGGGTTTAAAAGTTAGTATGGGCCATAATCCTGAGGCAAGAGGCGTTTAAACAGGCCTCTCCAAAACCCAGTGGCGAGGTTGGTTTCGCCACACCAACCATACCTTATCTGCTAGTGAAAGTGTATACAAGAACATGGTAAACACAAAACATATTAACTGTGCAGTTGCTGGGTGTGGGGTGGCCCCAACGCCACGCTGGGTTGCCTGGACACCGCTGAGGTGTTACCACATGTTGCTGCTCTAGTAAGGCATGGTGCACCCCAATTAGAAACAAGTCCAGAGAAAATTCAGGTGCAAGACGATACATGGCTGTTATGTTTCAGAGGACCTGGGCAGACCTCCGGAACGTCTTGCAAACAGGACACAGGCAGATTATAGACCAGGAAACCAACTGAATACTTTATTACACATGTAATAAAGGAACATGCCAGTAGTGCAGGACAAGCAGGTTAAGCAATAGTGGTAGCATAACCACTGAACCAAGTGCACTGGTAGACTAGAGGCAAACCCCAGAGGACAATGATCCAGTGAGCCCCGTTCTTCACAGAGCCCCTGGTGTTGGGGATAAACTTGGCCGAGAGCTCACTGGTTGCACCTCCAAGGATGGTCCCGGTACACTTGGCTGCTACCTGCAGAGAACCACGCCGGTGAAAGCACTAGTGGTAAACACAGACAAAGGACCAGAACCCAAAATAACCACACAGGACACAGTACAGACAAGACAAACTGGAACCAGTATATCAGCAGATGCCTGGACCCCATGTGGAAGTATGGCGGTCACAGACAGAGCTGCACACAGACTAGATGTCCTCCCTCGGGAGAACCCAGGAGCCCTCTTACGAAGGCAGGACATACACAGGACAGGAACAAAAGTAGTGGAGCACTGCCAGGCTATACATAGAACAGACAGAATCAGAAGCAGTGGAGCACTGCCAGGCTATACATGGAACAGACAGGATCAAGACACAGAACAGGTACATAAGATCAGGCAAGGCATGGACAAGTATACAACAACAATGCTTTACCAGGTGACACCACACAGAAGGGAAGATGGCAAAAAAAAAAACTGGGTGAGCAGCAAAGGGCTACACCTAGCAAGACACAAGACAGACTGACACAAACCCCACAGCTCACAGATAGAAATAGCTGCAATAACCAGGGCACCTGATAAGCCACACCCAGGAACAGACCAGGGAATGTTAACCCCACCAGAACCAGGAGTAACCAGAAACAAAAAACATACAATCACAAGTGTCAGTTCATACCAGTCACAGAATGCTACAGTCAGCACATCCCAAACAACAACCGGCATACACAGGATAAACTGTAACCATTAAGAGGTTACAGGCAGGCAGCCTCCACAACAAAGAGTGACAGCACCGCACTGTGATACAAACACTAATGCATCCATACTCAGACCTTGTTCACACACAAGGCCGAGCCAGCAAGCATTGCAGAACCAGCATACATGGGAATATCACAGCCAGTACATAAATTGCATGCAGCAGCCTGCATGGCACCGGTGACAGGAGCCACAGAGATATGGACATGGGGAGACATAGACACAGGCAACAGTTCACACACAACACTGCAGCCAGCACACAATCCCAAGCAACTAGCATACATAGGAGTCAGCCTGCAGCCAGTACACAAGAGAGCATGCAGCCAGCCAACATGGACACAACCGCACTGTGACATCTATATTTAAAAGCCTAAATAGTCCTTATGTACACTTGCAGCCTAACAACTGGATTTTATGTGTTTTGTAGAGTTACAAAGTTACATAGTTGTCAAGGTTGGAAAAAGAGAAAAGTCTATCAAGTCCAACCTGTAATCCTGCTATACTGATCCAGTGGAAGGCACAAAAAAACATGAGGGAAAAAAAATCCTTCCTCCAGATGTGGCAAACAGAAAGGGTGTGAATATGAAATCTATACATTTTATAAGCCTGAATGTTATTGGGAAATAAACCTTTTTGAAGCCATCTACTGCATTTGCTGTGACCAGCTCCTGTGCCAGGCTATTCCAGAGATTCACAGCCCTTACTGTAAAGAATGCATGTTGCCTCTTGTGACTGAATCTTTTTTTCTCCAGGCATAGGGTGTGGCCCATAGTTTTTTGAGGGGATTTAACTTCTCTTGATATTTTTTGTATGGTCCATTTATGTATTTGATTGGGTTAATCATGTCCACCCTTAGATGTCTTTTTTTAAGGCTTAACAAATTCAGTAATTTTAATCTTTGCTCATAGCTAAGATCTTCCAGGCGCTTTATGAGTTTAGTCGCTCTCCTTTGCACTTTTTATCACTCCAGGGCATCCTTTTTATGAACTGGTGCCCAGATCTGAACCACATATTCCAGGTGATGGCATACCAAATCTTCACGTTTAATAGTTTTTTTTATTAATTTTTGAAAAGAAAAGGACATACATTGTTGTTATTAAACAAAGGACAGAAAACATAAATGGCTACATAGAAGCCACATTAATAGCCGATATATGCATACCACATTAAAATATGTAACAACAAAAATGACTAACAATACATCATAGACAAAACATAAATCATAGAAAAAAAAAAAAACAACAACAAAGGATAAACCGAACAAACAGACACACAGTGCAGTTGTCGGAATACATTGTACAGGCATAGTTTTTATCAGATATGGTCTCATATACAAGACCTTAGCTATACAGATCAGTTATGTTTAAATATATCAAGCAGGGGATGGTGCAGCGAGCGGTGAAGCTCTCCATATGCTCCATTCCCTCTCGAACCTCGCGGCCGCGTCGCCAGCTCCCGCCAACACACGTTCATATATATAAGTAGAATTTAGCCTTCGGATAACCTCCATTAGGCAGGGGGTGTTCTGTGATTTCCAGTTTTTAACTATGGCCAATTTGGTTGAGAGAAAGAGGTGTCCCAACACCACCCTCCCCTCGCAAGGTATCTCGGCCAAGTCAATCCATAGAAGGGCCAGTGAGGGGGATGGCGGAAGCTGAGAACCCAGTAGATCCGAGGCAAGAGAGAATGTAGCCCTCCAGATATCTTGCAGCCTCGGACAAGACCACAAAATGTGATACAAAGTACCTCTATTGCCACATCCCCGCCAACATAAGCACGAAAGGTCTGGAAATATATGGCTCAGGCAATCTGGTGTATAGTACCACCTTAGTATGGTCTTCATCAAGGATTCATAATGCAAAGCACATCTAATGTTTTTTTTTATGCAAGAAAAGGCTGCCCGCCACTGTTCATCTGTGAACACCAACCCCAAATCCCTTTCCCATGTAAGTAGCGGGGTCGTTTTAACAAAAAATCCCTTATCCCTCATCATCATATATAAAGGCCGCAGTCGTGTGCACTGTGGCGGAGCTAATGACCACAAACTAAACACCTCCCGATTGCACACCAGATTGAACGGACAGTTAGCTGTAAAAAAATGTCTAATACACAAATATTTATAAAAATCTGTGTGTGGAATCAGGAACTGTTCATGGAGGTGTTCAAAGGAGCAGAGGGTGTCCGAAATAAATAATTTGGAGAGAAGATCCAGTCCAGCCCGCGCCCAAGACAACACTGAAATATTCGGAATAAGGAAGTTAAGAACAGTTACTGGGGCGCTGGGCGGAAAGGGTCCAGACTCCAAAGTACACAGTCCATTGAATCGGACCCAACTTTTCAGAGCCATGTGTACTAACGTCGGAAGGGGTGGCCAATTAAATGTCGGGTGGAGGGCTGCGACCAAAAGAGTTTTTAAGTTGTTACCGGGTGATAGTATTGTTTCTATATGTACCCACTGTTTCGCATAATTACCTACCCACCATTCCCTCAACTGTGATACTTGTGAGGCCAAAAAATACTCATGGATATTCGGAAGGCCCAATCCCCCCCGAAGTTTAGGTCTCTGCATTATTGAAGTTGCCACTCTCGGTTTATGTCTTTTCCAGATTAAGGCATTAATCAATTTGGAGCACTTTTGAAAGAAGCTATTTTGGGGGATAATAGGCAATGTCTTAAATATATACAGGAGTTTTGGGAGTATAAACATCTGGAATGATGCGATACGACCTACCCAGGACACCTCATATTTAGTTAGATTGTCGAGCCCCTTCTCCAAAATTTTTAGTAATGGGAGAAAATTTGCTACGTATAACTTCTTAAATGATGCTGTAAGCTTTATCCCCAAATAATCAATTTGATTGTTTTGCCAATCTAGGTCGAGAGTGCCCTTCAACTTCTTTATCTGTACAGACGGAATATTTATTGGGAGGGCCTGAGATTTAAAAGCATTCAGTTTATAGGACGAAACGTCTCCAAATTGGGTTATGATATCGATGGCAGTTATTAAAGAGGTTTGGGGATTTGACAACGTTAGAATGATGTCGTCCGCATATAAACTGATTTTATATTCCGTGCCCCCTATATCAACTCCCTTCACATCAGGACATTGGCGCAAAGCTTGGGCCAGGGGTTCTATAATCAAGACAAATATCAGGGGAGACAGGGGGCATCCCTGGCGGGTACCATTACTAATATTAAAGGGGTCAGAGAGTGCCCCATTGACCCACACTCTAGCACTTGGTTGAGTATAAAGTGCCTTGATAGCCGCCAGGACTGCCCCCGTAAATCCCATTTTCTCCAGCACCGAGAAGGCAAACCGCCAATTAATGCGGTCGAACGCCTTCTCGGCGTCTAGGGTAACCAGAAGCGTTGGAATTTTTCCTCTCTGGACGTAGTCCACAATATTTAATGTCCGCCTGGTATTGTCCTGCAGCTGCCTACCTTTTACGAATCCAACCTGGTCCGTATGGACCAGAGTAGTAATACAAGGAGCCAGACGACTTGCCAACACTTTTGCGTATATTTTTGCATCTGTGTTTAACAGTGATATCGGACGATAATCCCTTACGTCATCCGAAAGAAGGTCAGTTTTGGGAATGGTGACTATCCTTGCCTCCAGCATCTCTTTTGGAGGATGACCGTTACTCACCATTTCCCCAAAAATCTGACATAGATACGGAGAAAGTTCTTTTTGAAATAACTTATAATATGTGTTTGAAAAGCCGTCTGGCCCTGGTGCTTTATTATTCGGTAGTGTTGTAATAATATCTAAGATTTCTTGCTCTGACATTGGGGCGTTTAATTTCCCCAACTGGGCCTCAGTAAGATTAGGGAGGTCAATTGAGTCCAGAAACTGATCTATGGTCACCTGGCTTCCAGAAGATGTATCCGGAAGGGATTCTAAATTATAGAGAGTTTTATAAAAACTCCGGAAGGAATTTGCAATGCCCTGTGGATCAACGATCTTTTTATTCGTAGTTTTTGACGTTATATATGGGATCTTATTTTTAGTAGTTCTTTCCTTCAATCTATGTGCTAATAATTTCCCAGATTTGTTATCCTGTGCATAATATAATGCACGGGTCTTTTTTAAATCCTTCTCATATCTGTAAAGTAAATGTTCCTTCAATTGGAGACGTAGATTCTGCAACCTAGTTCCCATAATAGCGGTAGGATTACTTTTATTATCAGACTCCAGGGACCTAATCTGCAGGGTCAAGGCGGTTGTCCGTTCCTCTCTCTCCTTCTTTGCTATACATCCAATTTTAATATGCAGACCTCTCATATAGGCCTTGTGGGCATTCCAGAGAGAGAAGGGATTAGACACTGATCCCTCATTGGTACGAAAAAAATCCTTTAAGCCCTCCTGCAGTGTTAATTTATGTTTGGGGTGTTCTAATAAATGGATATTATCGCGCCAAAGAAAACCTAGGGGTCTGTTAGAGTCGTCGCCAATTGTTAAAGTGACAGGCGCATGGTCAGACCATGTAATCATCCCTATGGATGAACATACTGCCACATTTAACAAGTGGCGATCTACCAAGAAAAAGTCAATCCTAGAATATGTTTGATGGACATTTGAAAAAAAAGTAAAATCCTTTTCTCCCTCATGATGAAACCTCCAAACATCATAGAGATCCTCTCTCAATAAGAGGGCGTTGAGGCCCCGGATGGACCCGCTCGCCCCCATTGACGAATCCATAACTGGATCCAATATAGAGTTAAAGTCTCCACCCCAAAGAATCGGACCCTTCCTAATCCTATTCACCTTAGTCACTAAGTTATGTAGGAAGCGCAACTGATGTCTGTTCGGAGCATATACAAATACCATGGTGGAAATCACGCTATTTACGGATGCCACCAGGATAATGTATCGCCCGTTTTGGTCAACCATGGATTCATGCAGTTGGAATACAACCGAATCCCTAATTGCAACCATCACACCTCTCTGTTTTTTCTTATAATGGGAATGAAAAACGTGTGGAAAATGAGCAAGTCTAAATGCATCCTCCTTCAGGAGATGTGTCTCAGTTGCACAGATTATATCCCCTTTCATGGTCTCTACTTCCCTCCACAGCATGGACCTCTTGAACGGGCTGTTTAGACCCTTCACATTTATTGCAACAATTTTATGAACCATCTATACATGGGTCCATTCTGTGGAGGGATTGAACCCTCATCGGATCATATCTCCGCCATACTAAAACCTGTAAACAATGTATCTTATCTTCGCACTGCATAACAATACATAAATCACAGACACCTCTACATAAAACACAAACACAAAAAGAAAAAAAAGAAAAAACACTAACATAGAACATAATTATTCTAAGACAAACAAAAACCCGGCATATAATGCCGTTAATCCTTTGGAGGGACATATATTTTGGCACATGGCCGGAAGGGGCTGCTCGGCGTTGCCCCCACATCCTCTACCCTACTGAATTCCCTTGGACCCCCTCAACTATGGGACCTTTTCTCCTGGGTCACTAAATGCCACTCAGAGTCCAGGGGAGAAAGTGGGCTTTTATCAGGGATTTCCATCTTGATATTCCAAGAGTCTAACAACTGTTTCCCGGACTTCATGGAGATTACCACATGTACAGTTCCCTGGTGATGGATCAGGACTCTGGTCGGAAATCCCCATCTATAAGGGATATTATTCCGTCGCAGCGCAGCAGTGAACGCACCCAATTGGCGGCGCTGTTGCAAGGTGGTAGCAGATACATCTGCGAAGATCTTAATCTGATGGTACGGGGAGGGCAAAATACTCAATTTTCTGGATGCTGCTAATAGCAATTCTTTAACGTGAAAAAAGTGAATCCGTACCACCGTATCTCTCGGTGATGAGCTAGGGAGATACTTTGGTCTCATCACCCTATGTGCTCTATCTAAAATCAGGTCCTGCGGGGTGAGGTCGGGGGTCAAGATTTTCATTATATTTTGTAGGTAGGGAATCAGATCTTTTAATGCAATTTCTTCAGGGATTCCTCGGAATTTAAGGTTGTTACGGCGTGATCTGTCTTCTAGATCAACTACCTTGGCCTTAAGCCACGCTATTTCCCCCTTCATATCGCTATGAGCCTCTTTAAGTTGATTATAGGTTACCGCATAATCCTCCATCCTTAATTCGATAGAGTCCACCCTGCACCCCACCTCTACCACCGCCATCTGCAGCGGGCGAACCAGGGCACTTAAATCCTTGTGCATAGAATTGCTGAATAAGACCAGCATGTCTTTTAGAAGATTACCCGATGCAGGTTTATCGTCAGTAGGGATCGCCTGGATTGTTGGGGTGGCAGAATCAACCACCTCGCTCACACTGTGCACCGGAGCCAGAGTTTCCCCTTCAGGCTGCACTCCTCCCTGCATCCGTCCCGCGCCAGGCGGTTCCGACGGTAAACAGCTGACATACCTCTGGGAGCTCTCCGTCTCCATCTGCAGGCCACGAGGTTCTCCTAACCTTTCACGTCTGACTTGAGAGCACACCGCTCCAGATGAATGCGCCGCCTCGGATGAACGCGACCCCGACAATGAGTCTGCCACCGACCCATGTCCGGTCACCACCTCCTCCCGACTGCTATGCCGAGGTGATAAAGGCCGCAGTGGAGATGGGGGAATCTCTCCAGGAGGGGTTCCCTTTCCCATAAAGGCATCCAGCTTCCCCTGCTTCTTCGCTGATCTCATGCCTCTGGTCATCTCCGCTTCCCGCTCTCAGCTGTAGCGTAGTGTAGAGTAGTATAGGCTCAGTCGCGGAGTATAAGGGCTATTATACCGCTGTCGCTGGGTAGTTGAGCGGGAGCACGCCGGAGCTCTCACCTCACGCAGCCATCTTGCTCAGCCAGCAAACCACGCCCCCAAATCTTCGTGTGGTGGCAATATTACATCCCTGTCCCGTGAGTCCATACCTCTTTGACTACAAGACAAACTTCTGTTGGCCTTAGAGGTGGCAACTGGCATTGCATGCTGTTATTTAGTCTTTGATCTACTAATACACCCTGATCCTTCTCAACAAGTGACTCTCCCAGTTTTAGTCCTCCTAGAACATATGCTGCATGCAGATTATTCGCCCCAGATGCATAACTTTACATTTATCTATATTGAACCTCATTTACCAAGTGGAGGCCCAAACAGTAAGTTTGTCCAAGTAAGCTTGTAACTTATTAACTGCTTCCATAGACTGTACCATATTACAAAGTTTAGTGTCAACACTATCAATACCATCCACTATGTCATTAATGAATATGTTAAATAATAGGGCACAACAGAACCTTGGGTCCACCACTTACAGTTGCAAGAAAAAGTATGCAAACCCTTTGGAATGATATGGATTTCTACACAAATTGGTCATAAAATGTGATCTGATCTTCATCTAAGTCACAACAATAGACAATCACAGTCTGCTTAAACTAATAACACAAAAATAATTAAATGTTACCATGTTTTATTGAACACTCCATGTAAACATTTACAGTGCAGGTGGAAAAAGTATGTGAACCCCTAGACTAATGACATCTCCAAGAGCTAATTGGAGTGAGGTGTCAGCCAACTGGAGTCCAATCAATGAGATGAGATTGGAGGTGTTGGTTACAGCTGCCCTGCCCTATAAAAAACACACACCAGTTCTGGGTTTGCTTTTCACAAGAAGCATTGCCTGATATGAATGATGCCTCGCACAAAAGAGCTTTCAGAAGACCTACGATTAAGAATTGTTGACTTGCATAAAGCTAGAAAGGGTTATAAAAGTATCTCCAAAAGCCTTGCTGTTCATCAGTCCACGGTAAGACAAATTGTCTATAAATGGAGAAAGTTCAGCACTGATGCTACTCTCCCTAGGAGTGGCCGTCCTGTAAAGATGACTGCAAGAGCACAGCGCAGACTGCTCAATGAGGTGAAGAAGAATCCTAGAGTGTCAGCTAAAGACTTACAAAAGTCTCTGGCATATGCTAACATCCCTGTTAGTGAATCTGCAACATGTAAAACACTAAACAAGAATGGATTTCATGGGAGGATACCACAGAGGAAGCCACTGCTGTCCAAAAAAAACCATTGCTGCACGTTTACAGTTTGCACACGAGCACCTGGATGTTCCACAGCAGTACTGGCAAAATATTCTGTGGACAGATGAAACCAAAGTTGAGTTGTTTGGAAGAAACACACAACACTATGTGTGGAGAAAAAGAGGCACAGCACACCAACATCAAAACCTCATCCCAACTGTGAAGTATGGTGGTGTGGGCATCATGGTTTGGGGCTGCTGTGTTGCTTCAGGGCCTGGACAGATTGCTATCATCGACTGAAAATGAAAAATGAATTCCCAAATTTATCAAGACATTTTGCAGGAAAACTTAGGGCCATCTGTCCACCAGCTGAAGCTCAATAGAAGATGGGTGTTGCAGCTGAAGCTCAACAGAAGATGGGTGTTGCAACAGAACAACAACCCAAAGCATAGAAGTAAATCAACAACAGAATGGCTTAAAGGGACACTGACAGGCCCAATAATCATATTTAGGTATATATATGACAGTACAGGTCTTCTAAAGTGTGTTAAAATCATATAAGTATCCCCCCTGTCCACCTTATAAATACAGTAAACTGAAGTTTTATAACCTGGGTGAAGCGTCTTCATTCTGGCGTTTCATCTCCACTTGCGCCCAGCCAGCCGCCCCCAACTGCCGTTTTGAAGCGCCGCCAAGCTCATCAATATTCACTTTGCTGGGCAGCTACTACTGTCCCCGACTGCACAAGATCCGGAGCATGCCCAATACAATCCTATGGGCATCAGCTTCCGTCTTATCTTCAGCGCATGTGCCCGGCACCCTCACTGGATCACATCGCGCCTGCGTTCAGTCAGGATCTTCGAGGCCGCTTCAGCCTCTTTGGTATGCGCATGCGCCGGGCACTGTTCAGAGCAGCGCTTCAGAGCGCTGCTCTCTTACACCTCAGAATGGGTTAATACTAGAGGCCGATGCCCATAGGATTGTATTGGGCATGCGCCGGATCTTGTGCAGTCGGGGACAGTAGTAGCCGCCCAGCGAAGTGAATATTGATGAGCGCTTCATATTGATGAGCGCTTCAAAACGGCAGTTGGGGGCGGCTGGCTGGGCGCAAGTGGTGATGAAACGCTGCCCCTTGGGCAGAATGAAGACGCTTCACCCAGGTTATAAAACTTCAGTTTACTGTATTTACTGTATAAGATGGACAGGGGGGATACTTATATGATTTTAACACACTTTAGAAGACCTGTACTGTCATATATACACCTAAATATGATTATTGGGCCTGTCAGTGTCCCTTTAAACAGAAGAAAATACGCCTTCTGGAGTGGCCCAGTCAGAGTCCTGACCTCAACCTGATTGAGATGCTGTGGCATGACATCAAGAAAGTGATTCACACCAGACATCCCAAGAACATTGCTGAACTGAAACAGTTCTGTAAAGAGGAATGGTCAAGAATTACTCCTGACCGTTGTGCACGTCTGATCTGCAACTACAGGAAACGCTTGGTTGAAGTTATTGCTGCCAAAGGAGGTTCAACCAGTTATTAAATCTAAGGGTTCACATACTTTTTACACTGGCACTGTAAATGTTTACATGGTGTGTTCAATAAAAACATGGTAACATTTAATTCTTTCTGTGTTATTAGTTTAAGCAAACTGCGATTGTCTATTGTTGTGACCTAGATGAAGATCAGATCACATTTTATGACCAATTTGTGCAGATATCCATATCATTCCAAAGGATTCACATACTTTTTTTTGCAACTGTATAACAAGTGACCATTCAGAGTAGGAATCATTGACCACAACTCTTTGGATACAATCTTAAAATCAATTTTCAATCCAATAACAAATTATATTTTCTAAACCAATAGACCTCAATTTACCCATTAGGCGTCCGTGTAGGACAGTATTGAACACCTTTGCAAAGTCCCAAAATACAATATCCACAGTCTTCCCATTGTCCAGTCTTCTACTCACCTCTTCATGAAAACAAATCAGGTAAGTTTGACAGCTTCTGTCCTTAGTAAAAAGCAAGTTGGCTATGACTTATAATATTATTTATAGTTACAGAATCCTGTATGTAGTCCTTATATAAGCTCTTAATGGATGTTCAGCTTATTGGTCTATAATTACCCGGTGATGACCTAGCACCCTTTTTGAAAATGGGCAAATAATTCACTTTGCAGCAGTCCCTTGGTACAATGCCTGTCATTAAATAATTTGTAAATATTATAAACAGAGTCAAAGCAAAAACTGAACTGAGCTCCTTTAGAACTCTAGGGTTTAATCCATCTGGACCTAGGGCCTTGCTCACTTTTTTTTAAACATATTAAGGACATATCTACAATCAGCCAGGTAAGGGTACTTTCACACTTGCGGCAGGACGGATCCGACAGGCTGTTCACCATGTCGGATCCGTCCTGCGGCTATTTCGCCGTGCCGCCGGACCGCCGCTCCGTCCCCATTGACTATAATGGGGACGGCGGTGCACGGCGAAAGCCGCCGGACAAAAAAGCCTGACATGCACGGCGAAATAGCCGCAGGACGGATCCGACATTGTGAACAGCCTGTCGAATCGGTCCTGCCGCAAGTGTGAAAGTACCCTTACCTGACTGATTGTAGATATGTCCTTAATATGTTTTAAAAAAAGTGAGTCTTCACTGGGTAATTATAGACCAGTAAGCTTAACATCCATTAAGAGCTTATACAGGGCTACATACATGATTCTGCAACTATAAATAATATTATAAGTCATAGCCAACTTGGCTTTGCATGGTGAACAGCCTGTCGGATCCGTCCTGCCGCAAGTGTGAAAGTACCCTAAGGCCTCTTTCACACTACAGTATGTTGAATTCAGTGTTTTGCGTTCCGTTTTTCACGGATCCGTTGTTCCGTTTTTTGCTTCCGTTGTGGTTCCGTTTCCGTTCCGTTGTTCCGTTCCGTTTTTCCGTATGGCATATACAGTATACAGTAATTACATGGAAAAAATTGGGCTGGGCATAACATTTTCAATTGATGGTTCCGCAAAAAACGGAACGGATACGGAAGACATACGGATGCATTTCCGTATGTGTTCCGTTTTTTTTGCGGACCCATTGACTTGAATGGAGCCACGGACTGTGATTTGCGGCCAAATATAGGACATGTTCTATCTTTTCAACGGAACGGAAAAACGGAAATACGGAAACGAAATGCATACGGAACACATTCAGTTTTTTTGCGGAACCATTGAAATGAATGGTTCCGTATACGGACCGTATACGGAACGCAAAAAACGGACCGCAAAACGGAAAAAAAAAACGGTAGTGTGAAAGAGGCCTAAGTATGTTATTTGAGGGATTTAAACCAGTGGCACCGCCCTCAGATGCCCTCTCATTTTTGCATATACAAAGCTAAAAAAAGCTATTAAGAAGCTCTGGCTTCTCTTGATCCCCAGTGACCAATATCCTGTTACCAACATTTAGGTGACCTACATGTTCTGACCTTGGTTCTTTTGCATTTATGTATTTGAAGAATGTTTGGGGTTGGTGTTATTTTATTTGACCACCTGTATTTCCTTCACCTGCATTTCAGAGTTCTCTGTGTTTTGAACTCTGTCTGTCCAGCAGAGGAACAGGCTGCCAGGGTTCACTATATCTGGCGTATATGCATGCTTATGACCAGACAAAAAATGCTATATGAAGCATTCTTTTCCAGCCAAAATAGTAAATGGTAAATCCAATGGTGCACAGTGGAATATGGTTATGCCGGATACATGGCATATTTGGTGTGTGGGGTCACAGAGAAACATTATATTGTGTGTCTAAGCCACAGGGGGCATTTTAGCATGTGTGGGGGCCACAGGGACATTATACTGTGTGTGTGTCACATTATCGCTGGGTGGTGAGGAACACCCCACCGCCACTGTGCAGTGAAGGGGGTGTTTCGCTCCTCCCAGCAATGATGGTGGGCTGTAATCACTGCCCCTCTGCCTAAAACGAATGGCACCAATATGTTTGCACAGCTGGCAGCTAGATTCAGTGCTGTTTCCAAACATTGTATTACATTTAATATGTCAGAGGACCTAAGAGATCCTCTTTAACACGTTAAGGACCTAGGACGAGTATACTCATCCTGGAGCACTGGTACTTAGCGCTCCAGGACGAGTATACTCGTCCTGGCATTAAACTGTCACTATGTCTGCAGACATGGTGACAGCGCTGAGTGACGGCTGTTACACTCAGCCAGGCACCCAGGGTCAATGCCGAGGGGGGTCCTGTGACCCCCCCCCCCCCCCCCCTGTATCGGTGATCGCTGCAAACCGCAGGTCAATTCAGACCTGTGGTTTCCAGCGCTTTCTGTAGTTTCTGGGACCGCAGGGATGGCCAAAGTCAAAATGGCCAAAGTCAAAAAATTTTAAACCCCCCCCTGCACCCCTAAATGATTTTATGTCGGCGGTGTGCAGGGGGGCGGGTTGTGGGCGCTGCGGGCATTTGCGGGCGGTGCGGGCAGTTGCGGGAGGCAGGCAGTGCGGCAGGCGGGATTGCGATCCCCCGCCCGCCTCCCCCTGAATTTTCATTGGTGGTCAGTGGTATACCAGAGTGTCAGCACATTGCTGCGATATCAGCCGTTTCACGCTTTCCATACAGCGGTCCGTACGGACCGCTGTATGGAAAGGGTTAAGTCAGGGAGCTCCCTCCCTCTGCCATCGGGGGGCTGCTGTGCCTTTGCAGCCCCCAGATGGATGGGGTGACAGAGCGAGGGAGCTCCCCTCCTTCCCCTTCCCCGTCTGCTCAGTTGTGGCAGATGGGGAAGGTTGCCATGGCAACAGGACGCCTTCTCAGGCATCCTGCTGTCCATGGTGCTGAACAGATCTATGGCATAGATCTGTTCAGACAGTGTAAGTAAAATACAGAACAATACACTATATGGTGTATTGTACTGTATTATACAGACATCAGACCCACTGGATCTTCAAGAACCAAGTGGGTCTGGGTCCCAAAAATGTAAAAAAAAAGTGAAAAAAAGTAAAGATAATAAAAACACATTTATCACTGAATAAAAAATAAATAAATAAAAATACACTACACATATTAGGTATCGCCGCGTCCGTAACGACCTGATCTATAAAACGGTCATGTTACTTTCTCCGCAGGGTGATCGCCATAAAAATTAAAAAATAAAAACTATCAGGAAATTGAAATTTTGCCCACCTTACTTCCCAAAAAAGGTAATAAAAGTGATCAAAAGAGTCGCATGTACGCCGAAATAGTACCAATCAAACGGTCACCTCATCCCGCAAAAAATGAGCCCCTAGATGAGACAATGACCCAAAAAAATTAATAAACTATGGGGACACTATAACATGATTTTTTTGTTTGTTTCTAAAATGATATTATTGTGTAAAACTTACATAAATAAAAAAAGTATACATATTAGGTATCGCCGCGTCCGATAAACACCGTAAATAATAAAAACTGTGCTAAATAAACAATTTTTTTGTCACCTTACATCACAAAAAGTGTAATAGCAAGCGATCAAAAAGTAATATGCACCCCAAAATAGTGCCAATAAAACCGTCATCTCATCCCACAAAAAATGAGACCCTACTTTAGATAATCGCCCAAAAACTGAAAAAACTATGGCTCTCAGACTATGTAGACACTAAAACATATTTTTTTTGTTTCAAAAATGAAATCATTCTGTGAAACTTACATAAGTAAAAAAATTGTATACATATTAGGTATCACCACGTCCGTGACAACCTTCTCTATAAAAATACCACATGATCTAACCTGTCAGATGAATGTTGTAAATAACAAAAAAAAACGGTGCCAAAAAAGCTATTTCTTGTTACCTTTCCTCACAAAAAGTGTAATATAGAGCAACCAAAAATCATATGTACCCAAAACTAGTACCAACAAAACTTCCACCCTATCCCGCAGTTTCTAAAATGGGGTCACGTTTTTGGAGTTTCTACTCTAGGGGTGCATCAGGGGAGCTTCAAATGGGACATGGTGTCCAAAAAAAACTGTCCAGCAAAATCTGCCTTTCAAAAACCGTATGGCATTCCTTTCCTTCTGTGTCCTACCGTGTGCCCGTACAGTGGTTTACGACCACATATGGGGTGTTTCTGTAAACTACAGAATCAGGGCCATAAATAATAAGTTTTGTTTGGCTGTTAACCCTTGCTTTGTAACTGGAAAAAAAACAGTAAAATTGAAAATTTGCCAAAAAATGCAAATTCTGAAATTTCATCTCTATTTTCCAATAACTCTTGTTGAACACCTAAAGGGTTAACGACGTTTGTAAAATCAGTTTTGAATACCTTGAGGGGTGTAGTTTCTTAGATGGAGTCACTTTTATGGAGTTTCTACTCTAGGGGTGCATCAGGAGGCTTCAAATGGGACATGGTGTCCAAAAAAATCTGTCTAGCAAAATCTGTCTTTCAAAAACCGTATGGCATTCCTTTCCTTCTGCGCCCTGCCATGTGCCCGTACAGCAGTTTACGACCACATATGGGGTGTTTCTGTATGGGGTGTTGCTTTGTACCTTGAAAAAAATTATTAAAATGGAAAATCTGCCAAAAAAGAGAAATTTTGAAATGTTATCTCTATTTTCCATTAATTCTTGTGGAACACCTAAAGGGTTAACAAAGTTTGTAAAATCAGTTTTGAATACCTTGAGGGGTGTAGTACTAGAATGGGGTCATTTTTGGGTGGTTTCTATTATATAAGCCTCACAAAGTGACTTCAGACCCGAACTGGTCTCTAAAAATTGGGTTTTTGAAAAGTTCAGAACAATTTCAAGATTTGCTTCCAAACTTCTAAGCCTTGTAACATCCCCAAAATATAAAATATCATTCCCAAAATGATACAAAACATGAAGTAGACATATGGGGAATGTAAAGTAATAACTATGTTTGGAGGTATTACTATGTATTATAGAAGTAGAGAAATTGAAACTTGGAAATTTGCAATTTTATAAAAATTTTTGGTAAATTTGGTATTTTTTTATAAATAAAAATGTATTTATTTTACTTCATTTTACCAGTGTCATGAAGTACAATATGTGTCGAAAAAACAATCTCAGAATGGCCTGGATACGTCAAAGCGTTTTAAAGTTATCACCACATAAAGAGACACTGGTCAGATTTGCAAAAAATGGCCTGGTCCTTAAGGTGAAAATGAGCTTGGTCCTTAAGGTGTTAAATGTAATTTTTTAAAAATATTGTATGAGTAGGGGGTTTGAGAGAAAATACCCACCCGGGTGCAAAATACCTTATGGAAAGTACCCATCCGGGTGCCAAATACCTTAGGCACACCACTGCATAACATGACTACAGGATCAGACTACATAGAGTTTGTTGTCTGTTACCATGGAAACACATAGGTCTATATAGGAGTTACAGACTAAGAATGAAAGGATATTTTTAATGAACACTATTTGAAAAGTTGCTTCACTTTTCAATGCATTGCAAAGGTGTAGTTAGAATCCCAAACTACTGCCCATACTGCTAGTATGTCTTTCTCCTACACATGAATAAAATGGACACCATTCTGTTGATTAAACTTTACTACTTTGCCTTTGATATATAAAAGGTTCTGTATATCCTCCTACAATATACAGAAACTCATGTTTTTTACTTGGTAGATCTATGCCATTTTATTGCTCATGTCTTTTGTCATGCGTTTATCTTGATCACTCAGGGATTACTAACATTCTCATCCAGTCTCTGTAGATTTAGAGGTAGCACTTCTAGCCATGTATTACACTGATTTGACATGTTTCCTTTGACCTAACAGATAGAATAATCATACTTGTGGATGCAGTGAGCATCCTTCTTTCATGTTCTACCTGATGATTTAGAAAATGATTACAGTATAGGATAAATGTGATTACTGCACTGTATTTGTCACTGCACCTCCAGCTATTTCTGTATCTGTCTGCAGCGCTGTAGTAATTAGTAATTTACTAATGCTTTACATGCCAGTTATATTTGGCATTGACATCTCAGTATTCCCTTTTAATAATTAAAAAATGTATGTGCTTGCAGGCACTTGAACTGCTTCCCACACCGAGCTGTTATTGTGCAGCCCAAAGATTCAGGAACAAAACTTGTATATGTGATGAACTTAGTAAATAAGAAAAAATATATTTGGAGTCAGTAAGGCTACTTTCACACTTGCGGCAGGACGGATCCGACAGGCTGTTCACCCTGTCGGATACGTCCTGCGGCTATTTCCCCGTGCCGCCGGACCGCCGCTCCGTCCCCATTGACTATAATGGGGACGGGGCGGAGCTCCGGCGCAGCACGGCGGTGCACGGCGAAAGGCCGCCGGACTAAAATCACTGCATGTCAGGCTTTTTAGTCCGGCGGCTTTCACCGTGCACCGCCGTTCTGCGCCGGAGCATCGTCCCCGTCCCCATAATAGTCGATGGGGACGAAGCGGCGGTCCGCGGGCACGGCGAAATAGCCGCAGGACGGATCCGACATGTTGAACAGCCTGTCGGATCCGTCCTGCCGCAAGTGTGAAAGTACCCTAATGACTGTATCGCCCATAATAATATAGCATGAAAGTCCTGATAATACCGCATTATTATTAAGGTGGCTGTATTAACTATTATAATTTACTATTGCTGAAATGAAAGGGGGTGCATGCTTTGGACTGCCTCTTACCACCAAATGAGCCTCAGAACCTGTGCCCACCACCCCAACATCCCTTTTCCTAAACCCAACTCTTACACACACAAAATACTACACAAACCCCCTTCACAAAAAGTCCCATAGGCCCTGAAAATGCTGTACTTTCCTAAATGTCACTTTTCACCATGATTTGTCTCAACCTCATGTGACCTCAACCTCCCCGGAGCACAAGCACTCTAGTCCTTTCCATTAGGGAGATCCCCCTAATCAGCCTGAGAAAAAGCCACTTTACATAGAAGCATTTCTTCTGCTGGAACCCTTGTATTACTTGGTGTGTAATATATAATCATTTGTATTAGGCTACATGCACACGACCATATGTGTTTTGCAGTCTGCAAATTACGGATCCGCAAAAAAAAAAATGGATGACATCTGTATGCCATCTGTTTTTATTTTTTTGCGGATCCATTGTAACAATGCCTAAAACAGACAAGAATAGGACATGTTCTATTTTTTTTGCGGAGCTACAGAACGGACATACTGATGCGGACAGCATACGATGTGCTGTCTGCATTTTTTGTGAACCCATTGAAATTAATGGGTCCGCACCTATCCACAAAAAAACGGAACGGACACGGAAACAAACAATGGACAACCCCTTTGAAGACATACTTAGAAAACATTACATACAATGCTACAGAACATACAGGGTAATACAACGCCACATACCCCTTCTCGTCTCTGATGTAGATATTTTCTTTCCTCTTCTTCCCCCGTAAGACCAGATCACCATGGTAACTTCTTTTAGCCGTGCCTTGTCTCTGCAGAGTTTAACAAACAGACATCTTATTTTCTTACTTTTCCATCATGCTCCCACCTTCTCAACACCCCATCCTGCCACCGCCAATACTGTGTCCAGTGTGCTCCCCAATACTTTCCTGCAGAATCCCGCCATCTCAGACCAAAACCCCTTCAGACCCCATATAAGACCCCTGTTTAAAACCTCAGATGGCACCCCCCTGAAAGCCGGCACCCGGCTTTCTTACTGATGCCTCTCCCCTGAACATCTGGATAACAGCTGAAAGCTTGCACTAGTGGCAGTATGTGTCCTCCATGTAATACAGGCTTTTGGGAGTTGGCCTGACCTGGATGTGATCTAAGGTGATGGGTGTCTGAGCCGGAGTCCCTGACTCGAACACGGAAGCTTTACAGAATATCTGTAGTTATGTCTTTGAAGTCTTTTTGGAGTAGTGGGCCAACAGATGAGTTGGTTCTCTGATCCCTAAGGTCCTAGGATCAGAAGAAATAGGTTGGGCTTCCTCACAGTCTTTGCTAATCCCTTCCCTACCCTGGCAGGAAATTGGACAAGCCTACTCCTACTGAATTTTTTTTATAACGACTCTTACTGGTGTTTTTGAAACATGTTCAATAACTGGAAGTCTAGAAAAATTATTAATGACAACACGTAGGAATGATCTGGCAAAGGGCTAACACCAACAGTAAACATTAGTCGTTTTGCAAGCTATACATGCTTCATTGACTTCCTCTACTTTTCTGTCAAGTCTTGGAAACCAAATTTTTTCTCTAAGCAATTGGTTTGCTTGCAACACACCATAGTGAACTTCATGAGCCTGTTCTGAAGTTTCTGGAGTATTACAAGGCATTTTTCACTCAGTTGTAAATTTATTAGATAAGATTACAGTGCCTAACCCCTTCATTAACCTTGGCATACATATACGTGCAGTACCCCAGAGCAAGGGGGCATCTGGTTATCTCTTTATGTTATATACCAGGGATCAGCAACTTTCGGCAACTTTCAGCAGCTACTGCTGTGAAACTACAACTTCCAGCATACAAACATGCTCTGCAGTTCTTCTTACTCCCATAGAAGTGAAAGAAGCATTCTGGGAGTTGTAGTTTCTGAACAGTTTGAGTGCCGGTAGATTGCCCTCGATATAATAAATGTATAGCCCTTGTAAGGGATTAAGTGTGAACTGGCTCCACCCCTAGCTGTAGTCAATGATAAGGAAAGGAACCTGTGGCTTTGCTACCTCTTCGTAGGCCCAAAAAGCTACAGAGACTCACTGATCTCTGCATAATCTACAAAAGGAGTGAGACAAAGGATATAACTAGAGAACCTAGAGTCTGCATGAGGGAGTCAATAAGGTGACCTGCTACCAAAATCTGTTAAGACTATACTGCAGTGAGAGACACTGTTTAGACATCCTTCACACCTGAACATTATCTGGACAGTTGTGTCTCTAAAACCCTTTATCCCTCAGTGGACATTACAGCTGCCATTGCAAGAGTACTGTTGCCTACCATCGATTCTGCAGGAAGAGACATGCCGAAATCTATACATTGTTATCTGGGAGAAATTGCACTGCATACTGTTGGAACTGTGTTTTTACAACCCCAATTTTGCACTTCAGTAAAGAGAGACATTTATTCTGCTACATCTGGCCTGGTTATCGACTCCAGCACTATACAGCAGCCATACACACTCTTCACACCCTGCCTTGCACCTATACAAACACTCAACATCACGGGCACCCCCAACTAACAGACAGGAACCCCAGTATCAGGGTGTGCTCCAGGGGAAGAAAGGGTGCCCCTTTCTTTCACTTCAGGGCCCTAGGAAGCAATGATGTGAGGAAAGCCACTGTGATTGACTGTAACAGTCAAAGGCACTACTATTCCCATCCTCTGCTTCCGCTGCTCCCAGGCCTCTGCATATGTTACAGGTGTGAGAGGAATGTATTGAGCAAAGTCGTACATAATGAATCCCACCTGCGTTACAAAGCTTACACCCATTTGCAGCAGCTGGCATCGGAGTCCTATATCCCTCAGGTGCCTCGTTCAATAGCAACTGCAACATCTATTAGAGGAAGACTACACCCTTTGTCCTCTGATCAGTCCCACTCCCAAAGATGAAATTGCAGGGTACCAAGATGTTTTCATGAAGGCATTGACCATACAGAAGAATTTTAGTATACTGTAAAAGCGATCAAATGTTCAAGATGAATTAGGACACTAAGAAAATATTAACCCCTTTGGGACACAGCCTTATTTCACCTTAAGGACCAGGCCATTTTTTGCAAATCTGACCAGTGTCACTTTAAGTGGTGATAACTTTAAAACGCTTTGACTTATCCAGGCCATTCTGAGATAGTTTTTTCGTCACATATTGTACTTCATGACACTGGTAAAATGAAGTAAAAAATAATAATTTTTATTTATAAAAAAAATACCAAATTTACCAAAAATTTGTCAAAAATAGCAAATTTCCAATTTTCTATTTCTCTACTTCTATAATACATAGTAATACCTCCAAAAATAGTTATTACCTTACATTCCCCATATGTCTACTTCATGTTTGGATCACTTTGGGAATGATATTTTATTTTTTGGGGATGTTACAAGGCTTAGAAGTTTAGAAGCAAATCTTGAAATTTTTCAGAAATTTTCCAAACCCAATTTTTAGGGACCAGTTCAGGTCTGAAGTCACTTTGCGAGGCTTACAAAATAGAAACCACCCAAAAATGACCCCATTCAAGAAACTACACCCCTCAAGGTATTCAAAACTGATTTTGCAAACTTTGTTAACCCTTTAGGTGTTCCACAAGAATTAATGGAAAATAGAGATACAATTTCAAAATTTCACTATTTTGGCAGATTTTCCATTTTAATAAAAAAAATTCAGTTACAAAGTAAGGGTTAACAACCAAATCAAACTCAATATTTATTGCTCTGATTCTGTAGTTTACAGAAACACCCCGTATGTGATCGAAAACCGCTGTACGGGCACACGGCAGGGAGCAGAAGGAAAGGAATGCCATACGGTTTTTGGAAGGCAGGTTTTGCTGGACTGTTTTTTTTTACACCATGTCCCATTTGAAGCCCCCCTGATGCACCCCTAGAGTAGAAACTCCATAAAAGTGACCCCATCTAAGAAACTACACCCCTCAAGGTATTCAAAAATGATTTCACAAACGTTGTTAACCCTTTAGGTGTTCCACAAGAATTTATGTAAAATAGAGATACAATTTCAAAATTTCACTTTTTTGGCAGGTTTTCCATTTTTTTTTTTTTTTTACTTTTACAAAGCAAGGGTTAACAGCCAAACAAAACTCAATATTTATTGTCCGGATTCTATAGTTTACAGAAACACCTCATATGTGGTCGTAACCATGTTATAAGGGAAAATAATAATGATCCGGTCTGCATCCCGATCGTCTCCTAGCAACCGTGCGTGAAAATCGCACCGCATTTGCACTTGCTTTCGGATGCTTGCGATTTTCATGCAGCCCCATTCACTTCTATGGGGCCTGCGTTGCGTGGAAAACAATATAGAGCATGCTGCCATTTTCACGCAACGCACAAGTGATGCATGAAAATCACCGCTCATGTGCACAGCCCCATAGAAATGAATGGGTCCTGATTCAGTGCGGGTGCAATGCATTCAACTCACGCATCGCATCCGAGCGGAATACTCACCCGTGTGAAAGGGGCCTTAGTGTTTCCATAGTCATAAAGCCATAATTTTTTCAGTTTTTGGGCGATTACCTTGGGTAGGGTATGATTTTTGCGGAATAAGATGACGGTTTTATTGGCACTATTTTGTGGTGCGTGTGACTTTTTGATCGCTTGCTATTACACTTTTTGTGATGTAAGGTGACAAAAAATTGCTTTTTTTACACTGTTTTTATTTTTATTTTTTTTACTGTATTCACCTGAGGGGTTAGGTCATGTGATATTTTTATAGAGCAAGTTAGTGCGGACGCTGCGATACCTAATATGTATACTTTTTTTTTTATTTATGTAAGTTTTACACAATGATTTCATTTTTGAAGTAAAAAAATGTATGTTTATGTGTTTTCATAGTCTGAGAGCCATAATTTTTTCAGTTTTTGGGCGATTATCTTGGGTAGGGTATGATTTTTGCAGGATAAGATGACGGTTTGTATGGCACTATTTTGGGGTGCGTGTGACTTTTTGCTATTACACTTTTTGTGATGTAAGGTGACAAAAAATGGTTTATTTAGCACAGTTTTTATTTTTTACGGTGTTCATCTGAGGGCTTAGGTCATGTGATTTTTTTATAGAGCCGGTCAATACAGAAGCAGCGATACCTTATATGTATACTTTTTTTTATTTATGTAAGTTTTACACAATAACAGCTTTTTTTAAACAAAAAAAAAATGATGTTTTAATGTCTCCATATTCTGAGCCATAGTTTTTGTATTTTTTGGGATATTGTCTCATAGGGGCTCATTTTTTGCGGAATGAGGTGACGGTTAGATTGGTACTATTTTGGTGGGCAAATGCCTTTTTGATCGTTTGCTGTTGTACTTTTTGTGATGTAAGGTGACAAAAAAATTGTTTATTTGGCACAGTTTTTATTTTTTATGATGTTCATACGAGGGGTTAGGTCATGTGATATGTTTATAGAGCCGGTCAATACGGACGCGGCGATACCTAATATGTATACTTTTTTTCCCCCTATTTTTTACCTTTTTTTTTTACTTTATTTGGGGAAAATGACATTTTGGTTTATTTTTACATAAAACTTTAATTTTTGGGGGGGAGAATTTTATTTTTTGAAAAAAAAATTTTCACTTTATTTTTTGTCCCACTTTTGGGGGTCTAATCCCTTTACAATGCATTCTAATACTTCTGTATTGGAATGCAGTGGCTGTATGAGTAATACAGTGAGTATTACTCATACAGCTTCCGGCCTGTGAGATCCCCGGCCTGTGGGATCTCACAGGCTTGTCACCAGAAGGCAGCGCAATGCCTTCCTTAGGCATCGCGCTGCCTTCCATGCCATCGGGTCCCCCCTACAGCCGCACGGGGACCCGATGGCACCACCCGCCGTCGCAACCCCAGGTAAAAGCCACAAACCGCAGGTCTGAATTGACCTCCGGTTTGTGGCGATCGCCAACACGGGGGGGGGGGGGGCACGGGACCCCCCGCGCATTTAGCCAAGGTGCCTGATCAATAATTTGTTCTTTTGTCCAGTAAATGTTGTAAAAAAAACAAACACAAAAATGGTATGCACCCCCCAAAATAGCACCAATAAAAACTACAGATCCCACCACAAATAATTAGCCATCAGAAAGCTCTGTTAGTACGTATATGATAACACAAATCAATATTTTTAAATAATTTTATTTATTTAAATAGTAGTAAAACATAATAACTGTAAAATGATACACTATAGTGAACACTATAAAAACGACTCCCAATAAACAGTGGTGGAATTGTGTTTTTTTCTATTTTACCCAAACAAAAAAATATTTTACAGTTTCCCAGTACATAATGCAACACTAAATAGTGCCATTAAAAAAAATACAATTCATTATGCAAAAAAAAAAAAAGCTGTGTTAGGTAAAAAATTGTAAACATTGCCACAGTTTGCTTGGTCCTCAAGCTATTGAAGGGGTTTTCCAGGATCATTATACAGTGCTGACCATAATTATTCATACCCCAGGCAAATTTTGACTTTAAAGGGGTTTTCCAAGTTATATTTATTGATGACCTATCCTCAGGATAGGTCATCAATATCAGATCGGAGGGGGTCCGACACCCCCTCCGATCAGCTGTTTGAACAGGAGACTCGCACGGTGTCAGCGCTGCCTCCTCTTCACTGTTTACCTTCTAGCCGTTGCATCTGCAGTGGTGAGCAGGTGTAATTACACCCAAGCCTTCCTATTGAAATGAATGGGAAGGCTTGGGTATAATTACACCTGCTCACCACTGCAGATGCAACGGCTAGAAGGTAAACAGTGAAGAGGAGGCAGCGCTGACACCGTGCGAGTCTCCTGTTCAAACAGCTGATCGGAGGGGGTGCCGGGTGTCGGACCCCCTCTGATCTGATATTGATGACCTATCCTGAGGATAGGTCATCAATAAATATAACTTGGACAACCCCTTTAAGTTACTTTTATTCAACCAGCAACTAATTTTTTGACGGGAAATGACATAGGTGTCTCCCAAAAGATAATAAGACAATGTACAAGAGGCATTATTGTGGGAAAAAAACTTTTCTCAGCTTTTATTTACATTTGAGCAAAAAGTGTCCAGTCCAAAATTATTCATACCCTTCTCAATAATCAATAGAAAAGCCTTTATTGGCTATTACAGCAATCAAACGCTTCCTATAATTGCAGACCAGTTTTTTTTCATGTCTTCACAGGTATTTTTGCCCATTCATCTTTAGCAATGAGCTCCAAATCTTTCAGGTTGGAGGGTCTTCTTGCCATCACCCTGATCTTTAGCTCCCTCCACAGATTCTCCACTGGATTCAAGTCTGGACTCTGGCTGGGCCACCCCAAAATGTTAATGTTGTTGTCGGCTAACCATTTATTCACCACTTTTGCTGTGCGTTTTGGGTCATTGTCATGCTGAAATGTCCACTGGTGCCCAAGGCCAGTATAAACTCTGTAGAGCACCCGAGCATCGCAAAGTGTTTTACCTGAGCACTTTTGCTCGATCAACACTAATAAAAAGCTTCCAAATACAGTCAGGTATATAATGACTTCAGATGGTTTTCCTTACAAAGAACCAATCCTAATGGGCTTCTCTGCTAATCAACATCTTGTGCAATTACTTTAGTATTACTTTTAGTTATTGTAAGATGGAGAGAAACCTTGAAGCAAACAGCATCAATACACATTTCCAACCCTCTCTAGGAGACACCTTTTAATAGTCTATAATAGCATTTAATAATTAGAGATTAGCGAATTTTAAAAAAATGTAATTCGGCTGGTTCGCCAAATTTTTTCAAAAAATTGTGCTCGATGCGAATTTATTCGCAGCAAATCGCATTAAAAACTGCTATTTCCTGGCTGCAGAGAACCTTTATAGGGGTGTAGAACACTGTGCCTTGCAGTAACATGCATAAGGAGTCTTTTGTGGTAGTGAAATTATACTGTGAGTCAGTATGACATGCAGATGACAGGCGTCGCTCTTAGAATCGCTGCACACTTCACTTGCTTGGGCAGTCACAAAACTGACCAAATAACTCAAGTATAAACTCAGTCTTACAGGTCAATGTTAGTGCCAAAAAGAAGTGCACTCCTTTTACACTGTCGTCAGCTGATTCCACATAGATGTCTACAGATCCTGTTCTATTAAACGCTTATACACATAGAGCCCTCCGGACAGAGTGGAGAGGGTGTCAGCAGTAAGTTTGTGTTGACGTCACTAATTATTTTGCCCTTCCTCTGATCCGTCAGAACAATAACCCCCAAAAAACGGATCCTGTCTGTGGAGGAAACTATGTGCAGAACAGCGTGACACCACTGTGCCCTGCACATGTGGCATGCTGGAGGGGCACTGTGAATGCAGTGGAGGCTGAGGACACGGTGGAGAATGAGGAGGCAGAGGCGGACATTGTCGCAGGACCAATGGCGTGATAGTGTGGAGGCGGAAGCAACGTCACTTGGCCATGTTTCTAGTGTGGCTGTGCAGGAATCACATTCACCCAGTGGGACGTAAAGGACATGTATTGTTCCTGACTGTAGTTACAGCTCCACACTTTGGCGCTGCTGTGCACTTTGGCAGATACCGACAGGCTCAAGGACTGGTCCACCTTCTGTTCTAGATATGTGTGCAGGGCTGGTACTGCCTTTTAGGCAAAGAAATGACAGCTTGGGACTCTCCACCTCGGCTCGGCACAAGCCATCAGTTCTCTGAAAGGTGCTGAGTCCACCACTTCGAAAGGGAGGGACTGCAGCACCATCAACTTGGACAGGAGCATGATCAGCTTCTGCACTGTTGTCTCTTGGCAATCACTTTTTATGGGATTCCCATATAGTGGACAGTTTAATTGCCAATAAACCTGTTTATTACTAGATGTACCAATGATCATGTTGTTGCATTTTTCTACCTTATTTGTGCACTCCCTTTAAGATGTTCAATTGCCGTAACATATCATATGAACATGGTTTGCCATGGGCAGTAAAGATGTAGTACATTTGGCGGAGTTCTCAATAGGGGTGGAATTATTATTTTTTATTTATTTTTTTATTTTTTTCGGCGCTGACGCATTTATTACCACAGTTTCCTTAATTGCAGAAAAAATGCAACCTTTAAAAAACAAAAATCCAAAATATTGAAGAAAAACCATCTTGTAAATACGCCCTAAAATGTGGAAGCGGGTCACTGACAATATTCCGTCTGTTTTTGTCACCTAGATGTGACGATAATTTCTATTTACAGTTGTTTTGTTCTCTGTACCTACAGGACTGTATAAATAAATGGCAAAAATGTATAGATCAGCGGCTCACCCTATGTTATATAAAAAAAACGCACGGAAAACGCATATGCGTTCAAATGGGACATGGTGTCAAAAAAAAAACAGTCCATTGAAGACGCATATGCGTTTTCCGTGCGTTTTACTTGAAAATTGTATGATAATGTCACTGGAAGTGTCATTTTGATATATTTTTTTGATTTTATTAGAATTGGATATGTTATGCAATTATGTAAAGCTGTTAGGTTTAAGGGATTATCCCATATACATCTTGTTGTCTGTCATTTGACACATGACTGGATATTGCAGATGCTAAATATAGAAAATCTGTAGGATTATACCACTCTGTCAGTTGTTATCCCTATACAGATACTATTATGTCCATATATTTTTTATTTTTCACATTTATATTATTAACAATATGAGTGTTGCAGGACTTGATATGGAACACAACTAGGTTCCGATACCGTGTTTTCCAGATGTTTCAATTAAAGCAGGTCCACCTGAGTTGACCTTCTGGGAGGATACAAAAAGTCGCTCAGAGCTCACTGTCTCCACCACTGAGGAAGGGGTGTATACCCCGAAACGCGTTTGGGCAAGTCGAGACAGTGAGCCTTTTCTCCCTCAAGTACTACGAGTGACCGTTGAGTGATTGCCTCGGTCGGGGTCATCTGCATAGCCAGTCCGGCATAGAGGTGGTGAGCGCCATAGGAATACGCTACTACAACTCAAGCTGGTGAGTCACGTGAGACGTCACGTCAGACTCTACACCACGTGGGACGCCGCGTTAGCTACATTCGGCCGCTACCTCGAGTCTCCATGTGAGCGGAGTGGATACAGAGGGTAAGAGATCTCGACTGCTACTGTGTTATTATACCAGAAGAGCATCTCTGCTCAGGACTTGATAAAAGTATCGCTTGATCTTGGTTGTTGCAAATTGGAGAGTGTTGAGATCCTGCACCTCCTTGTGATACATTTGAAGGATACATCCTGGGAACGGCAATCAGCCCCTATCACCTGTTGTGACTGACTATTAGATGGTTAGCGTCTCATGGACTCTTGAAATAGTACGATTGAGTCAGGATTCTGCCTTCATTGTGATAATATATTTTATTATATTTTTTATTATATTTTATTGTTTGGTTTTATGTATGATGATCTGATGTGACATTAAATTTGTACTGCTAACTATTGTCTCCTGTTCCCTTATACGGAGTGCCCCTCATTTTCTTATTATACTGTATAAATAAAGTTTATTGAAAGGAACATCCAGTGGCCTTGTTGCCTATAACAACCAATCAAAATCCAGGTTTAATTTTCCAAGGGCAGGTTAGAAAATAAAAGCTCAGCTCTGATTGGCTGCTACCGGCAATACAGAAATCTACTCTTTCATTGATTCCTGGCTGCACTCGGTAAGATTTGGGGTGTCCTCGGCCCCTGCGGCACACACCCCGAATGGGTCCCTAATTTATGTCCAGGCCATGGACAATTCAATAAACTTTATACGTCCAGAGGAGCGCTTTGAAGTTCTTGTTTATATAGAGCGGGTCAGGGCTCCAGGATAAAGACATCTCCACCCCTTAAAGGGATTTTCAGGGACAACCAAATCTATTGCCCCGCTTCAAGAAGAGGCCCTACAAGGAATTTACAATATTATATAAAGGGACCTTTTATGTCTTCCATAGTATGTGCTTTTGCAGCTGATGCTTGGCATTGAGTGTTGCTGCCTAGGGTTTTGTGTAGCCAAATCTTTCCCTCCCCCGGCTGCCAGCGTCCTGTCCCCTCCTCCGACATGTCTGTTTTAGTGATTAGCTTCATTCCGCTCATAATAATAATTGTGGAGCATCAATTCTGATGACTCTATAATTCCTACTAGAAGTTGTGAATAAATCACTAGCAGTTTGGAATGAAGGTCCAGCTGGGTGTTACCAGTTCAGGGGCGTGGCAGCACTGATTGGATAGTGTCAGACTGTGCAGGGGAACACCCCACGCCCATCTGGACCTTCATTGCCAACTGCTAGTAATTCATTCTTTTTTTTATTTTTTATTTAACAACTTTATTAGTATACAAAGGAGTAAAAATACAGAGGTCAGAATTAGCATTTAGTATAGTTAGCTTGCTCCATTTTCTCCCCCAATCCAATTTTTTATCCTCCCACCCCCACTTGCAATGCGTCCACTGTCCTCCTTCCCCCTCCCCCATTGAACGGAGTAGGGGGAAGGGAAGAGAGAAGAGTAGGAGGAACGAAAAAAGAAAAGAAAGGAAAAAAAAAAAGAGTAGCACATTACTAAATTCTGCATAAAAGCCTTTCAGAACTTCCAACCTTCCCATACCTTATTCCATTTTCCTAATCCGCCTCTGTGCTTATACAGAATCCGTTCATAGTTTTTAATCTTATTAGCCAAATTTATCCAGTTATTTACTTCTGGAACCTGGCGTGCAAACCAATTTCGACTGGTCAGTAGTCTGGCCAGTAGTAGTGTTCTACCCAGTAGAATCTTTTGGTATTTATGGATAGTTAATGTGGACAAATCATTCAGTAAAAACAATTGTGGGTCAAGAGATATAGGTATTTTCAATTTGTGGGTAAGGAGTTTTTTAATACCATTCCAGTATGGTACAAGACCTGGACAGAGCCACATCATGTGCAGATAGTCTGCTCCTACATTATCACAGCGAGGGCACTTGGAGGTATCTCTTTATCCACACTTGTTTAACCAAGTGGGAGTAACATAAAGTCTATGGTAAATATTAAACTGTGTTAGAACGTGATTAAAATTGTGAGTACATCTGGATTAGTAAAGATACTCCCCCATCCCACCAGCTTTATATTTGGACAGTCCATCTCCCAGGCCCTTTGTCCTGGTGATTGTGTCTCAGAAAAACGTGACTTAATTAATAGTTTGTATATATAGAAATCTTCCTTCCTAGTGATATCTTCCCCAACCATTCATTTAGTGGAGACAAAGTATCTATTTCCAATAGTGATTTATCATCCAAGCTAGAAAGTGCAGACCGAAGTTGGAAGTACCTAAACCATGAAAGGTTCTGTACACGATGTGATAGTTCCGCAAACGTCTTAATTTATTTATTCTTAACAACCTGTGAGTGACACATATAAAATCCCATTCTTTTGCCAGAATTGATCAGTTGCTATACCATCTAAGGTCTGTAGGTGCTTATTGTGCCAAAGCCGGGTGAATATAAGTGATCCCTTTAACCCCAACCATCCTCTAGTGATAGCCCACATTTTCAGAAGTGATTTTATAGTCTCTGGGGGTGGAATTATTAGTATTCAATTGTTCCTTGCTATGGGACCCTCATCATTTAATCACGGTGATGGACCATGTGATTGGCGCATATGATCTGACGTCACCACAGGTCCTAGCCGGTAATTCATAATTAAAGAAGTAAAGAAGAGACCGGGAACTACGCGATCAAGAGGAGAAGGGGAGTTAATTTTTATATATTTTTTTAACCCTCAATTGATCACCTATAACCATGTTATAAGGGAAAATAATACAGTGAATAGACTGTCACCTAACATCCATGCGTGAAAATTGCACTGCATCCACACGGATGCTTGCGATTTTCACTCAGCCCCATTCTCTTCTATGGGGCCTGTCCTGCGTTAAAATAGAGAATATAGAGCTTGCTGCGATTTTCAAGCATTGCAGAAGTGATGCGTGAAAAAAACGCCCCATTGAAATGAATGGTGCCGGATTCAGTGCGGGTGCAATGCGTCCACCTCCCTCATTGCACCCGCGTGGAAATCTTGCCCGTGTGAACTCAGCCTTAAGGATGTATCTGATTCAGTGAGATCCAGAAAACTGTTTAGTCTGGCTAGAACCTCACATGGATGGTGCAACCCATTGGGGGAGATTTACTAAGCTAAATGCACCAGAAATCTGGCTCAGTATGTGCCACAAACAGGGAAGCACGCCCCATTTTTTATGTATTTCAGTCCATTTTTGTGCCTCAGTAGATGGGGTATGTCTTAGTAGGAAAGGAGGCCACAACATTTTGCCAAAAAGTTGGTGTAAATTAAGTGAACTAATAGTGGTATAAAGTTAGACAATCTATCACTGCAGCATACTATTTATGATAAATTAGAGGGGCACTGTATGTGTGTGTAGGGGGGTGGGAGCTCAGAAATCAAAATGTACAGCATACCTGTGTAATGTTCAGAGCAGTACCAGATATAGATTTAATTAAAGAGTAGGCGAAGAGTTCTGGAACTTTTCAGTCTTAGGAAACTGGTGAGTGGGTTTATTGCCCTTTATATGTGTGTAAATGGCTTATACATTCCTGCCACAATCTGATCCACACAAATTGTAGGCCTGTCTATATAATGCTCCTAAGTGTACTACAAATGGTTTAAATTGCAGAAAAGTTATTTTGAATGGCAAATGAGAAAATGTGTTTATGAAAAATCTAAAAAGAAGAAAATTGTCTCTGTGGATGATTTGTACATAGCACTGATTACCCTTAAATAACAGACTACTCAGATTAACCCATTAGATTAGAAAGCTCAAATACAGATGGCAGGTAGTTTCAATGAAAAATAGCTTCCTGCACCATTCAATGAAATTGGAGTACATTGCATGACACATGAAGAAGCGTAGTATTTCCTTTTCTTTCTTTTTATTAATGCAGGGGCCCAGCGGATCACTATGAAGAGTTAATTGTATGCCAAGGGGGTAAATGTTGTGATTTTTTTTTTACCGACAGTCTAAGCCCAGGCTCCAGGGTGATGGGCAAGTCCTGCTGCTTGATTGGAAACTCAGCTACACTATATCACTATCTAACCTACACTGACTATCTCCCACTAACTCTGTATGACATATATATAAGCTAACTAACTAACAAACTATCTAATGTAATTAAACAGTAAAGCACAGAGCACAGCAATGACACTGCTGTTTCTCTCAGAACTCCATAAAACTACAGAAAATGGCTGCTGGGGAGGTTCTTATATAGTAAGGGGAGGCAACTTTCCTATTGGTTGCTAGGGATGTTGCTAAGATCAGAGAAAGATATTATAGCCTTCTCATTGGCCCACAAGCAAGAAGGGAGGTTACTGATGAAAAAAATATCTAGTATATTCAAGAAAGAGACTATATAGCACTATATATTCTAAATCTTCGCAAATTCTTGAAGTGGCGATATTCGCAATTAACAATTATTATTTTTTTTTGTGTGAAAGCCTGAAAGCCATAGTTTAAATTTTGGGCGACTATCTTATGTAGGGGCTAATTTTTTTCGGTATGAGGTGATGGTTTGATTGGTACTATTTTAGGGTGCATATGACTTTTTGATCGCTTGGTATTACACTTGTGATATAAGATGACAAAAAAATTCCTTTTTTTGACACACTTCTTAATTATTCTATTTTTTATGGTGTTCACCTGAGGGGTTAGGTCATGTGATAGTTTTATACAGAAGGTTCTTACAGATGCGGCGATATCTAAAATGTATAATTTTTTTCTTTATTTAAGTTTTACACAATAACAGCATTTTATTTTATTTTGGGAGATTGTCTTAGGTAGTTTATCATTTTTTGCGGGATGAGATGACGGTTTGATTGGTATAATTTTGGGATGTGTATGACTTTTTGATCACTTGCTATTACACTTTTTGCGATGTAAGGTGACAAAAAAATGGCTTTTTGACACCGTTTTTTTTTTTTTACCTTGTTCTACTGAGGGGTTAGCTCATGTGATATTTTGATAGAGCAAGTTGTTACGGATGTGATAATACCTAATATGTCTACTTTTTTTATTTATTTAAAGGGAACCTGTCACCGGGATTTTGTGTATAGAGCTGAGGATATGGGTTGGCCGCTAGCACATCCGCAATACCCAGTCCCCAAAACAATTTGATACATATGTAAATTAACCTGAGATGAGTCCTGTCCCTGAGATGGGTAAGGGGCAGGACTCATCTCAGGTTAATTTGCATATGTATCAAATAATTTTTTTTACACAATAAAAGCACACAGAGCTATGGGGACTGGGTATTGCAGATGTGCTAGTGTCCATCTAGCAACCCATGTCCTCAGCTCTATACACAAAATCCCGGTGACAGGTTCCCTTTAATTTTTACACAATAATATCATTTTTGAATAAAAAAAAATATGTTTTAGTGTCTCCATAGTCTGAGAGCCATAGTTATTTTTTTTTTATTTTTTTGCACGATTGTCTTAGGTAGGGTATAATTTTAGCGGGATGAGATGACGGCTTGATTGGCACTATTTTGGGGTGAATATGACTTTTTGATCGCTTGCTATTACACTTTTTGTGATGTAAGGTGAGAAAAAAAGCGGCTTATTGACACCGTTTTTATTAAATACACTTCAGTCAGCTTGCCTATGAAATCCAGGGGGCTAATTCTCACAGGCTGTCAAAGAAGGCAGACAAAATTGCCTAAGGAAGGTATCGGGCTGCCTTCCCTGCCATCGGGTCCCAGTCACAGCAGCGCAGGGACCCGATGGAAGCTCTCTCCCTCTCCACACATTGCACGTGCCACGTTCATCACTGACCGCGGCATATCAAGGGTTAATGTTTTCCCCAATGCCGGCGCATACAGCAGGGGTCCAGCTATCAGTGCCTGCCAGACCCCGCCACTTATTGGGCGGGCGCAGATCCTGCAGCCGCCCAATCAGCGCGCCATAATAGTACTGCACTGGGCGGCTAATCATGTCCCGCTGCGCTGTACCATTACGGCGCTGGTCGGGAAGGGGTTAAGGGAAACGTGTCATTAGAAAATGACCTATTATTTAAATCAATCCTGCTTTTGGCTTCCAAATCATGACCTAATCCCGATGCTAAATTCTGACCGTGTGACAGAGGTATCATGCTCAATTTGCATGGGTTTTGGCCATTTGCAGCTGAAGTCCTGCATGCCCTCTATCACACGGTCAGTATTTGGTCAGTTTTTTGCATCAGTATTTGATCAGTATTGGTAAGGCAAAATCAGGAGTGGGTCCAAAACAGAGATTACATGTGATGGAAATATTTGCATGTCTTCTGTGTTTTGGACCCACTCCTGCTTTTGTTTTCCAAATCATAATCAAATCCTAATGCAAAATACTGACCATGTGATAGAGGCCTTATGGATGCTCAAACAACAGGACCCGTTTTTTGTTATTTTTCTATTTTTCTGTTCTTCTGACAGATCAGAAGAAGGGAAAAATAAGATGTGATGTCAACATGGCCAAACAGGGTCAATAGTGTCCCCGTAACAGACTGGTGAGGGTGGCAACAGCATGAAGAGTCACAATAGTGGCCCCGGAACAGAGTGGTGAGGGTGGCAACAGCATGAAGAGTCACAATAGTGGCTCCAGAATAGAGTGGGTGGGGGGACAACAGCAGTGGTGGTAACATCACAAGATGGTGACAGATCACAGTAGAAGCAGTGGGCAGTAGAGTCAGCAGGCGTAACATCAAGCCGGTGGAAGTAGCATGTCGCCAGAAGTAACAGGCCATTTGTCACAATGTTCCAGTGTGGCAGCATACTACAGTCAAATCATTACTGCCAGAATGATCTCGTCTGTTGCATCAGGCACCAGTGTGGGGGAATCCTGGTTGAATCCCTCCTCACAGGGCCTGAGAAAACAGCAGGTGTCACGCACAGGGGCGTCGCTAGGGCCTTTTATCCGGGGCCAGGGCCCCGAATCAATCTACCACCGTCCCGAACCTCACACCATCAGCAGTCCCAACAACTAGTATCCGATCCAATTCCAACCACATGGCAGGAGGCAGGGCCGCGCAACACGTCCAGATCACACAGCACGCTGTGACATCACAACATCATCAGTGCTGCTGCACCGCCGGCCAATTCTTGGTTCTGCAGGCGGGAACAGATAAGAGCTGTGTTGGTGCCACTGCAGTGCCTACTCCACTGTACTCACTGGTGTCTGGCCCAGCCATATTGTTGAAACAGTCGGTCGCCCTCGTTCTCTGACTGCCAGCCAGGCCCAGGCATTGTCAGTCAGCTAGCCAGAGCCAGCCCAGCCTCCAGTACCCTTCAGCAGGCAGCACTAGTCAATTCAGCAAAAGCCAGCCTATGCGCAATGACCTAAGCCCAGGTAGTAGGTACTACTGGTATATTCTCTTGTATATTATTATATATGTACAGCTAGTATGAGACTGGGGCAAATTACTTAATGTGTAGCAGTGTGGGGGCAAATTACTTAATGGTGCAGTGTGGGGGCAAATTACTTAATGGGGGGCAAATTACTTAATGGGGACAGTGTGAGGGGCAGTATTACTAATGAGGGCATTCTAGAAGGGAATTACTATTGGTGGGACTATAAGGAGCACTATTACTATGGGGAAGATTATCTGTATGGCACTTTATTTTTCTTCAGGATTGTATTTGGAGGTATTGGAGGGCACAGCGAGCAGCAGGATAAAACTGTGGGGGCTCCAGGTTAGAGGCTGATGATAAAAAGCTAAGATGTCTGAAGTTGTCCGGACCAAATGGAGAAGATGATGACAGAGAAGATCTACATCAGAGGAGATGTCACCTGTAGGCCCTGGATGTGAGAGGTATGTGCTGCTGTATAGCGAGTACAGCAAAATGCGGTGTGTGTTGGGGGCGGGGGGTTGACGTAGAGACTTGGGCCATATTCATTGGGGCTTTTCGACCCTAGCAACGCCCCTGGTCACGCATGAGCTGCCACTGTCTAACATCAAAGTTATACCAGGGAGTAGTTCTGTCCGTCTGCATCATCAAGAAATCGGTCACGGGTTTCCTCTGCACATACAGTCAGTCCAACATGTAAAGCATGGAGTTCCAACGTGTGGAAATGTCGCATATAAGGCGATCTAGGGGAACACCATTCTGCCTTTGCATGTCAAGGAGGGCATGTTTTGCACTGTAAGAGTGGCTGAAGTGCATGCACAGTTTCCTTGACATTTTCAAAATATCTTGCACTTGGGTGGAAGATTTCAGGAATCGGGTGACAACTAGATTAAAGACGTTTGCCATGCAGGCAGTGTTCCCTCCAAGCTGCGTGGGTGCGCAGCTGCGCAGCAATTATTGTGCCCCCACTCATGTCCGCTCAGTGCCCGCTCACCCTGCCGCCGGCAAAATGCTCACACTCAACATGACGTCTTCAATAAGACCTGTGCAGCTCAGCGTGGAGCCACCTACACATATTGCCGCTCTACTGCTGCGGCTCCTTCTTCTTTTTCTGACTGGAAGAGGAGAGGAGAACTAAGCACGCAGCAGCCAGACGAGGTAATGTGGAGGCGGCGTCATCTTAGTGCCTGAGGCTAGAGTGGTTTTACTGTCAGGGTAACCCATTGGTAAAAGCTCAGCAAAGACATAATTTAAACTCATGGGCTTTTACAAGGGCATAAAAGACTGCGCAGGAATGTATCCATCTGAGGCTCGGGGTCCAGGGGCCCCCTGGGATTCTGGTACCCCACAGGCTGCAGCAATACCCCAGATCACACAGGGTTGTCAGACATTAACCCCTCACACTTCTTAGCTTTTCTTCTCGTGGACTCTTGTTTTTGGTTTAGCTGATACACTCGAGCATGTCCACAGCTGCGGCTGCGTTACATTTACAGCAGGTTACACTTGTTTGTTTCATCCTTTTGGTCTCTGGTGCTGCCTTTTCGCTATGATACCCTCACCTAAAGGACCCTCATCTACAGTGCCATCACCCATAGGCCCCTTATCTACAGTGCCATCACCTATAGCGCCCTCATATGCAGTGCCATCACCTATAGCACCCCCATCTACAGTGCCATCACCTATATCACCCTCATCTACAGTGTTATCAACTGATAGCACCCCCATTTACAGTGCTATCACCTATAGCACCTTCATCCACAGCGCCATCACATATAGCATCCCCATCTACTGTGTCATTTAATCTTGCCAGGAACAACAGTCTGATGGCGCTATACATTACAGTGATAAAACTAATGGCACTATAGATGACTACAGTATACATTATAAGCCCTGCACCATGCTGTACAATACACAGTATAATCCATACACCATGCCGTACAATATACATTATAATCCATACATCGTGCTGTACAATATACAGTGTAACAAAGTGTTGGCAAAGGGACAGCTAGGATTTGACTTCTTGGTTGATAACGAGAAGTTCCTCCGTGACTCCGTTTGCTCAGGCTGACTAGGGGCAGAAGCGCGTGACAACACAGTGCTCTGCATAGGTGGTATGCTGGAGGACCACTCTGAACTGTGACTACAGTGGAGGCTGAGGACAAGAAGGAGAATTAAGAGGCAGAAGAGGACATTGGCGCAGAAATCCCATGATTACAATGCGGAGGCAGCATTGCCATCACCTGGCCAAGTTGTTGGTGTGCCTGGGACAGAAACACATTTACCCAGTGGGCTGTAAAGGATATATATTGTCATTTTCCATAGTTACAGCTCCACACATCAGCGGTGGCATGAACTGTACCAGATGCCGACATGTTTAAGGACTAGAGTAATATACAGTGGTTCGATCAATCGGAGAGTCAATGGTTCGGTATTGGGGGGCACTCAGCTATTCAGCACTGCATGGAATTACAATAGTATGATGTATAAAACATATTTATAAAAAAAAAAAAAACAATATGCAAATGCCATATCCACCTATACCCAGTTCACAGTGAAATGGCAATGACCGCATCGGATGAGGCCTTTATCTGCTGACTGGCTGGCTGCACAGCATTATGGGTCATATCACATTCCCAGTCTTCTTACTTTCACGTTGTAACATGTGTAGTCGCCATTTTAGGGAGAAAACAATTTTTTACCGCAAAACGCAAGGATATTCGGATTCGTGGCGAATAGAATTTTACCTTCAATTCAGATCGGAGTCAATTTGTTTCACTTCGCTTCGCTCAACACCATTCATGTTTCATCCTCCTGTCTGGTCTTCTGTTGTACAGCATGAACCGCATTGAGCCTTTTACTGTGGACTACAAGTAAGCCTTTTAAATTATAGTGATTGTGCAGCAACCCTCTGAGAAGCCGGTGTAGAGGATAGAAGTGGTAATGGCCCTAATGAAGTGTTGTGTTATGGTCTACTCTGTCAGGATGTTGCTCCCTGGGGGTCGGTGACGTGGAAATATAGTGCTGAAGAATGAGGCCAAAGTAAGATGAAACAAAGTCTTTTTTACTAAGTGCAATGTAGAACTTGAGATACTGTACATACAGTAGCAGCAGGCTTTAAAGAGAACCTTTAACCGATTATTGCAGTGTGAACTAAGTATACAGACATGGAGAGCGGCGCCCGGGGATCTCACTGCACTTACTATTATCCCTGGGCACCGCTCCGTTCTCCTGCTATGCCCTCCGGTATCTCCGCTCACTAAGTTTTACTAGGCGGAGATTTCAGTCACTAAGTTATGGTAGGCGGAGTCTGCCCTTGTTCTGCTCTAGCGCTGGCCAATCGCAGCGCAGAGCTCACAGCCTGGGAGGTTATTTTCTCCCAGGCTGTGAGCTCTGCAATGCGATTGGCCAGCGCTACAGAAGAACAAGGGCAGACTCCGCCTACTATAACTTAGTGGCCGGAGATACCGGAGGGCACAGCAGGAGAACGGAGCGGCGCCCGGGGATAATAGTAAGTGCAGTGAGATCCCCTGGCGCTGCTCTACATGTCTGTATACTTAGTTCACAGTGTAATAATCGGTGAAAGGTCCTCTTTAAGTGCAATTCTTTTCTGGCACCAGCAAGGAATCAGGAGGCAAGTTGGATGGCTGCAATTCTGCATTAAAGTGATGCTGGCCTAGGGGTTGTTTGCTGAGGGGTGACTTGGTTGTATTACCTCACCTTACAACAGTGTCTGTAGATGCTGATGTAGAGCTCAATTTGCTGTCTGGAATCTCAAGACTTCACTTGAGGATAATTGGAGTAGTTCTGACTAAATAATTCTGTATCAGGAGTAGGAGCTCAAGCAGTGTGATTCCTCTCCCTTCTGTGTTCACAAAGGAACTGCCCCTCTTGGCAGGGAGCAGAACCAGCCAACTCCTACCAAGAGGCCAACCTTTGCCATCCATTCCTTGCTGGGAACTATGGCCAGAAGTAAACAAAATAATACATTATACATAACAATATAATTTGTAGTACCCTCACGTATGGGTTACAACAATAGTACTTCTTTAAAGCCCAAACAGGCACTGAATAGCTTTCAAACAATTGTTATTATAAGATCCAGGTCTTCGGATTGATATGGACAAAAAGCTGAAGAATTTCCCTGTATTACATGGTCTACACCAAGTAGAGAGTTTTGCATAACTTAGGGATACAAGTAAAATAAACTTTAATTTAAAGCATTACTATTGTGCATTTCCCAACAAGGAGATAACAGAAAGGTAATGGGTCATGTATTCAGCCAGTAAAAATGTTGTGTATTGCATTTGCTGCAAAAGTTTTCCTCCCAGATTTGTTGTAGCTGCCATGTGTTCTACAGGAACAAGTGACTGGAAGAATTTTGCTACTGATGATAATCTTATGAAAGAGCATTCCGGACGAGGAAGGATCTTGAGACAAGATTGCAGTTGAAAATAACAATTGAAGACCAAAAAAATACATTTTTGAAGCTGAAACTCAACGGAACACTTTAAAAAAGATTGATTGTTCTCGTTAGAACACTGGCAACTTTCCATGGGACATCCAACAGATTATTAGAAAAAAAAAGTAAACTTCCTAAAGTTTGTGGAAGTAATAAGTGAATTTGATATGGTCATGAAAAACACGTTAGTAGTGTAACCAATCATAAAACTCATGTTTTTTTTTTGTACCTTGCAGCTCTCATTCATTAAACTTTGTAGTTAACTGTGCGGAATCAGTGGAATTCTTCAATATAATTCAGAGCCGTTATATGTTTTTATATGCATCCACCCCATGTTGGAACACCCTGAAACAAAATCTGGATGCAGCATATCAATATCTGACCCTGATGGCTTTAAATACTACACGCTGGAAAAGCTGTATAGATGCTGTGAAGGCTGTCCAGTACCAAATAGGAACATAGGTGATGTCTTGACTGCAGTTATGGAGAATCCTACTTTGTCAGGGTCTGCTCATTCCAAGACCATTGCAGAAGTTAGAGGCATTCATAAAAATATTTCATTTTATGGTTTGATATTTTATTAAAAAAATAAAATAAAGTAAAATGCTCCAAGGGATTGAAATTGACATTTCTGGGGCAATGGAACAACTGCAGAAATCAAAGTTGTAGCTCCAAAAATATCACTCAGGCCTCATGCACACGACCGTATTTTTTAACGTCCCGCAAAACATGGTTCCGTTGTACCGTGATCCGTGCCCGTTTTTTCTTCCGTGGGTCTGCCGTGATTTTTGAAGGATCCACGGACATGAAAAATGAAATAAAATTCTAAGTCAAGTTTGCCATTGAAATGATAGGAAAAAACGGACACGGATCACGGACACGGATCACGGACACGGATGACAATCTTGGGTGCATCCGTGATTTTCACGGACCCATTGACTTGAATGGGCCCGTGAACCGTTGGCCGTGAAAAAAATAGGACAGGTCATATTTTTTTCACGGCCTAGAAACACGGGTCACGGGCGCGGTGTAAAAACGGTGCACAAGCCGAGTTTTCAACGGCCCCATTGAAAGTCAATGGAGCCGCAGAAAAAAACGGAAAACGGCACAACGGCCACGGGTGCACACAACGGTCGTGTGCATGAGGCCTAAGATGAAGAATTTGAGAATGTTCTGAAGGCTGAATAGAAACTGGCAGAAGAACTGAATCTTGGTGGCAAGTTTTCACCTGTCATCAAAGAAGGAAACGCTGCAGAGGAACACTAATTATGAGGCAGAGGATGAACTGATTATGAGGCAGAGGAAGATCCCAAAAAAATTTAAAAGTGAAGTTCTACCAGGTTTTAGGCTGTGCAATCCAGCCAGTGGAAGAACATTTTTTTGAAGATTCAAGAGAACAGCAGTGTCTATAGGACACTCTATAAAATAACCAAATTAAGATTTTGACATAGTAAGAAATTCCCCACCACTGTGACCAGCTTGAAAAAATTCTCACACGTGACTATCAACATGATATTAATGCAGTAGACTTGTCATAAACTAAAGTCTGTCCCTAGATATATTCCTGTGTACTACACCCAGGGATATGGTAAAGTATAGCTACAAAAATAAGATGGCCAGCATATTTCCAAATGTCTTCATTGCTCTGTGCATACTTCTTAGGCCTCATGCACACGACCGTTCCGTTTTTGCGGTCCGCAAGATCTGCAAAAAACTGAAGCCGCCCGTGTGCCTTCCGCAATTTGCAGAACGGGCGGTCCATTGTAGAAATGCCTATTCTTTTCTGCAAAACGGACAAGAATAGGACATGCTATATTTTTTTAGCGGGGCCACAGAACTGAGCAACGGATGCGGACAGCATACGGAATGCTGTACGCATCTTTTGCGGCCCCATTAAAGTGAATGGGTCCGCACGCGAGCCGCAAAAAATGCGGCTCGGATGCGGACCACAACAACAGTTGTGTGCATGACGCATTATACTACCAGTTACTGTTGTGGGTGGTGAGTGTAGCTCTTCTACTTTAAAGCTCATTAAAACATATCTGTAGTCACCAATGACTCAGGAAAACTGAATGATATCATACATGCATTCTCATTTCAGAAAGCAAGAAGTGCAAGTTTGATTTTAAAACATATACCACTGAAGATTTAAGTCAACGTACGGATTCAGCGTTTGGGGTATCCCTTGCCCCTTAGGAGGTTTCTAAGAAATATGTCCCTCTTATGGAGCAAGTAAACGTGACGCCAGCTGCGGTTAAGCAGCGGAAGCACAAGGCTCCCTTTTGTAGATGGTAATGTTGGTACCCAGGGGTAGGATTGCAAGAGTGGTGCAGGGTGGCCTACAATCTCTGTAGAGGTTATATAAACGTGTCACGGTGTTCCTACCTGGTTTTCTATGGATCCCAGACATGGCCATCCGAAGCAGTGCAAAAGAGTATTTAACTTGGATAGTGTAGAAATAAAGTTGAGTCCAGACTTGGTTGTATGGAAGTTCAACAGTTGCTTTACTTTGCATTAACGATAATCCAAACAATCCACAGAACTTGTCTTGGTTCTCAACAGGTATTAGCAAGACTTTGGCAGGCAAACAACTTCTGCAAAACAAACTTATCTCTGCTGAATCTGTAGTGTACTCACTCAGCTCTGCTATGTCAGCAATATTAAATAGGAATGCTTTCCTTTCTGCTTGTTGCTGTTGTTCTGAGTCTGTCTCTCACTGTGATCCTAGGAACTTCTTGTCCTGGCTGGATTTTAGGGAGAACTTAGTCTCTCAGGGACGAGTGTTCGCTGTTTCTCCCTACAGCATGGAGTACAGGATCACACTTTGTCCTCGGAGGAGAGTGTCTAAGAGAGATGGAAAGCCAGGTTCCACCCTCTGTAAAGTTGCACTGCCAAGTATGCTGCCACCCGCTGGGGAACCAGGATATTACTCGAACAATACAAATGCATAAGAAGAAATGATCACTACATGGAGGACCTGGAATAAAGACATAAGATGAGATGGTTATTGCATATACGGACATAAGCAGGATGTAGGAGTGGTAATGCCACTTTAGGGCGTTACATGCACCTAGCCTTTCTGTTGCCTGAGGCTAAAATTGAAACACTTTCCTACTTTTCCATCATCCTTCTACCTTCTTAACACTCCATCCTGCCATCCCCAATACTGTGCCTGCTGTGCTCCCCAATACTATACTTCAGTAACAGCCCCCCCTGAAAATACTAGTACCACACAGATAGTTCCCCCTTTAATAATTATTGGCACACAGTTCCCTACAAAATAACTGCACGCAGCAAATAGTGTCCCTGACACTAATAGTACAAACATAATACCCCCAAATTATAATTGTGCTGAGCTGATAATGTGTCAGGCTGTCACCCACAGTAATAATGCTCCTTAAAGTCCTACCAATAGTAATAATTCTCTGCCAGAGAGCACTTAGCAGTAATAGTGCCCCCAGTAGTAACAGTGTCCCCAGTATCCCAAATAAATAATAATTCCGCTTAGTGGCCACACTAGTAATTATGTTCTGCATAGCTCCCCAGTAATAATAAAGCTCACCATAATTCCCCCAGTAGTAATAATTCTCCTTATAATGTGACAGTAGAAAAATGCCCCTAATGTGTGCCAATACAAAAAAATGCCCCCTTTAAATGCCCCCCTTATAATGTGTGTCAGTGCAAAAAAGTGCACCCTACTAATGTGAACTAGTACAAAAATGCCCCCATCTGTGTTCCAGTACAAAAAATGCCCCCACTTGTGCCCCAAGTTGAGCAAATATCACCTTAGTGCCCCATAAAGTGTACCAGTATAAAATACCCTATGTAATGTCCCAGTAAATGCCTCCATGGTGCTCCTCTCCCCCCTTCCCCATATTGCCCAGTAATATAACAGTATAAAATGCCCCTATATAGTGCCTACAGTAAATGTCCTCAGTGTCCCTCATAATGTGCAAGTATAAAATACCCCTTCTTAGTGCCCTGAGTAGATGCTCCCATAGTGCTTCTGCCCTCCTTTTCCCCATAGTGCCCGCCATGATGTGCCACTAAAAAATGCCCCTATATAGTGCCCCCATAGTGCTCCTTTCCTAACCCTCATAGTGCACTTAACAGCATTTTGCCCCCAAAAAAAACCACTAATACTTATCTCCATGCTTTTGGCAGCGATGTGGTGCCTATGTCCCTGCGCCAGCCTCTTATAGGCTTCAGGCCTAGTTCCTGTAGTTTATTAGAGGAACAGGAAAGGGAGGCGCTTCTCCCCTGCCCTAGCAATCAACTGTAACACTGTCCTTAGGATGGCGATACAGATAAATGTAGAGAGATGAGCGCTTCCACTGTGCTCTCGGCCCTGCCTCTGCTGCCACAGCACGCCGCTTATCTCCAGGGCCGTCCCACCTCACCTAATTGGCAGAGCCGCCCTAGTTAAGAAGTTCAAGTTTCTTCTATTCCTGTTGAAGTTGAAGATTTCTGAATCAAAGGCCTGTGTATAGGGTTGAGCGAACCCGAACTGTAAAGTTCGGGTTCATACCGAACTTTAGGAATTTTGGACCCCGGACCCGAACCTTTTAATAAAAGTTTGGGTTCGGGGTTCGGCGCTTTCTTGGCGCTTTTTTAAAGGCTGCAGAGCAGCTAATCAACAAGCGTTTAACTGTGTGACCTTAGAAGCCATCACAGCCATGCCTACTAATGGCATGGCTGCGATTGGCCAGTGCAGCATGTGACCCAGCCTCTATATAACCTGGAGTCATGTAGCGCTGCACGTCACTCTGCTGTTACTAGTGTAGGGAGAGGAGGATGCTGCTAATTTCAGGGAGAGAATCTTTGGTTCAGAATCGTGAATCTAATTCAGCGATCGACATACATTTAGTTGTGTGGGTGCAGGGCACAATCTTTTTACCCTGCCCTGATCCCAGTGACCGAAAAAAAATAACTCTTATGTGTCTGTTAGTTAGGTGGGCGGCCGCCATTTTATGCAAGCTCAGTGCACCAGCACTGCATCTGAGCTTTTGTGACATTGAAATTCAATCTTGGAAAACTGCACTAATAATCTGGTTGTAAAAAAATCACCCTTTTTTGGCAATATACAACATCTGGTGCATTTGCAGTATTAGTCAGTGTGCTATTTTTTTTTTTAAATCAGATAATCTTTTTATTATCATTTTTTCTTTTTCATCATCAAATATCAAATGACAGTCAAATCAAATATCCAAATCATCAAAAAGACATCAGGTACAAAGGATAAATGTACAAAATATCACATATGCACATTGTACAAAATAATCATCCTATGACCGTAAGACATCGTAAGAATTTACACAATAGATCTAGACCTTTATTTGTCTACATTTTCTCCCTCAACAAACATCCCTGTAAACACCCCCCCCCCCTCCCCTCCCAAACCTTCCAAGAGCAGGACATCATTGCAATAGGAGCATAACTACCTCCTAATTCTTTTTCTCCTCTTCATATCGGCACCGTTCCATTGATTTTAATACACATTACAGGCAGTGAGCCCCAAGTAACTATACTCCCATACAATTATGGCACTCAGTCCACAGTCACATATCACACAGCAGACACCAACAAACGTACACCACACATTCCACACATCGCCAGATTATACAAAGTTACTTCCCCAGATCAGCCTTACCGGGCACCCAGAACACTCCTCGTTAATGCTAGCCAAGGACTACAGCATCCCGACCTATCTATCCAGCTACCCCAAATAGCCTCAAATTTAGTCAAGCATTTTCTTTTCTGGTACACACCCCTCTCAAGGCGCACTACCACATTCATTCTAGCAACATATTCCGATACCTCTGGGGGTATCCCCTGTATCCATTTTGCTGCGATAGTCTTCCTCGCCTGATACAACATCCTTTCTATTCCCGTAGCTACTGTAGACTGCAAATTTTCCTCTGACAGCAGTCCCAGAATACAAATTTTCGGATCCATCTTAAATTTAGTACTATGTACCTTATTAACAAGATGTAATATTGCTCTCCAGTAAGAGGTCAATGAAGGGCATGACCACAACATATGTAGGAGATCAGCTTCAGCGCTACCACATTTCGGACAATTGGGACTATCCCTGCAACCCACTTTATGTAGGAATACCGGAGTCCTATATACTCTATGCACTAGGTACAGCTGGGAGAGACGTGCCGCCTCACTGAGGGATAGAGTGGGGGTAAGCGCTACTACCTCTGACCATTGTACATCTGTAAGCCCACCCAAATCTCTTTCCCATTGCTGTCGGCATTTTAGCGGATATCCTTTAAGAAAATCCTCCAGTAAGGCCTGATACAGCACGGAAATTGCCCCTTTCACCGATCCAGCAGCCACCACTGTGTTCAGTGCATGAATGGATGTAAATACTATTGGAGCCACTTTAGCCTGAGCATCCAACGCATGCCTGAGCTGAAGATATCTATAGAACTGCGAGGAAGGAAGCCCAAACTCCGAGCATAGCTGTTGATATTGTTTTAATACCCCACCTGAGAAGATATGACCCAAATTCCATATTCCCTTGTTATTCCACCCAGAAAATCCGGTTAGACCTTCCAACTCTTGCAGCGCTGGGTTCCTCCAAATAGGCGAGATATTGACATATCCCTCTAATCCCAAGATATGTCTGGTTTTACACCAAACTTTCCTCATGAGCACTAATATTGGAATATGCCCTGCATCTTCGTTTACCCTACCTTCAATGGCCGTCAACGGGGGAGACCTATTCGACGCCCACTCCATCAATCGTCCACTCTTCGAGCCTGGGCTACCCACCACTCCCCACCCTTTAAAATGCTGCAACTGGGCCGATAGAAAATAAAGTAAAGGGTTGGGCAGAGCAAGTCCCCCTGCATCTTTGTTCCTTTGTAGAGTTTCATACTTTATCCTTCCCCTATTACTTTTCCACAGAAAAAAACGAAACAATCGCAAGATTTTGTGAAAGTAATGCACGGGAATCCAAACAGGGGAGTTGTGCAGGACATAGAGCAATTGCGGCATAAGGATCATTTTCAACAAATTTCCCCTTCCTATCACTGACAACGGCAATTTATGCCACACTGTGATCTTATTTTTAAATTTCTCCAACAAGGGTAGGAGGTTACTAGTAATATAATCTGCAGGGTTCATAGACACTGTTACCCCAAGATACTTAAAGGATTGCACCACCTTAAGTCCGGAGAAGGCAGCAGTGCGTGACGGTACTTGAGAGGATACTGGAAGAATCACGACTTATCCCAGTTTACCAGTAATCCAGACTGGTCGCCAAACTGAGACACCACAGATATTATTGCATCCATATACTTTTCCAGGTCATTCACATATATCAACGTATCATCCGCATATAACGACACTCGCTCCTCCATTGAGCCCCGCAACAACCCTCCCACCGAAGAAGTAGAACGCAGGATACAAGCTAAGGGTTCAATGGCTATCGCAAATAATAACGGAGACAGCGGACAGCCCTGTCTTGTCCCCCTCTCCAAAGCAATAGTTGACGATAAATGCCCATTAACTCGTACTCTAGCTCTAGGTTCACAGTATAAAAGTTTAACCCACTTCATAAAGTCCATTCCAAAGCCCATCTTAGTCATGACCGCCCACAAGTAATCCCATTCAACACTGTCAAAAGCCTTGGCAGCATCAAGAGAGACCACCGCGGCCCTGTTATCCAACACATCCCTACCCTCTAACTGGAGGTTCAGGAATAGCCTCCTAAGATTTAAAGCCGTGGATTTACCAGGCATAAAACCGGATTGGTCGTCATGAATAATGGTGTGAATAACTCTGTTTAACCGATTAGCTAGAATTTTTGCCAAGAGTTTAACATCAACCGTCAGGAGAGAAATGGGCCTATATGAATCTACCAAAGCTGGGTCCTTACCCGGTTTGGGTATTACTACAACTATAGCCTCTCTCATGGAGGAAGGCAAAATACCACTACCAAAAGCATACTTAAATACTGCAAGCAGGTGCGGAAGTAGCAGTTCCCCATGTTTTTTATAAAACTCCCCAGGGAGACCATCTCCACCCGGTGCCTTCTCATTAGGCAAAGACTTTAGTGCCTCTTCCAACTCCTCCAACGTTATATCCTCCTCAAGGAGCGCCCTATTTTCCTCAGACAGGACAGGTATATCAATGCCCTCCAAATATCTAGACCTACAGGAATCAGTGGCGACCAGCCTGGATCTATAAACCTCTTTAAAGTGCAAATAGAATTCTTCCAGAATGTTCTCATTTCCCACCACCATTTGTCCACTCCCTCCCCTGAGTGAGGTTATAGAGGAAGGACCCTGCTGAGCCCTAGAAATCACAGCTAATAAATGACCTGCACTTTCACCTTCAGCAAAATATCTTTGGGTCGTAAACAACCTTTTATCCTCCGCTCTAGCCTGTATATGTTCCTTCAGAAGATTCTGGGCTTCCTTCCATCGCAGCTCCCCAGCTACCGTGGGCTGCGCAACATAATCGGCCTCCAAATGCGTAACCCGATCTGAGAGTTCCTTGTCCAGAGCACGACTTTTAGATTTCTTAACGCTGATTTGTTTAATATATAGCCCCCTCACATACGCCTTCATAGCATCCCACACCACATCTAGTGACGCCGAGCCCATATTAATAGACAAAAAATCAGCCACAGCCCCGGATATCACAGTACCAGTATCCACTATTGACAACCAGAATGGGTTCAGGCGCCAAATAGGTCTTACAGCATGTGTCTGAGGACCTACTTCCAGAGTTATCAATAATGGAGAATGGTCAGATATGCTACGAGGTAGATACAAAATTTTCTTTGTCAAGGTCACTAAAGATAAGGATCCAATAGCCAAGTCTATTCTGGACAAGGAACCATGTGTGGTGGAATGACAGGAAAATTGACGTTGTGTAGGATACAAAGTTCTCCATATATCAAATAGATCCACCTCTGACAACAACCGTGCCAGAGAAGTAGAAGCAGCGGAGCATGTTCCCAGCCCATTATGGAATTTATCCAAGGAGCCATTAAGATACAAATTGAAATCCCCTATTGCCAGCAGCGGAAATTATGGAAATTTAGACTGGAAGGAGATAATCAGCTTCATAACTTCAGCTGAATATGGGGGGGGGGGAACATACACCGCCGCTAGAATAATCCTGAATTGAAAAATACTACAACTCAGACACACGAATCTCCCACCATCATCAATATATGAGTCATATACAGTAAATGGTATAGATCTATGAACCAGGATGGTAACCCCCCTAGCATGTGTGGAGTGAGTAGAGTGATATTCATAACCCACCCACGCTCTATGCGCCAAGTGCGTCCTGTCAACAGTTAAATGGGTCTCAGACAAACAAACAATAGCTGGTTGTACATCCTTCAGGGCATGAAATATTGCTGCACGTTTAGAGGCTTGCGACATGCCCCGCACATTCCAGGCAACTATGTTAACAGAAGACATCGTGCGCATATAAAATCAGATACAAGAACCAGTGCCGATAGAGCCATATACACCTCCTCCCTGAGGTAAATGTAAGAATAGAGCCTGCTCCCAGAATCCCACCCTCCCCCCCAACATTCTTAAACATTTTGTAAGTTATAAAACTGATGTATAGGGCCATACCATACCAGTGTGCTATTTAAGCTAGAAATACAGCCATAATTTTCTGTTTTTTTTAAAAACACCCTTTTTGTGCAAAATACACTATTTTACATCCCTAGCTGCATCTGGACGTGTGAAATTCAAACGTTATATACAGCATTCATATTCTTACACTATTTTACAGATCTGCAAGTGTGAAATTCAAGTTCAATATATACAGCTTTCATATTCTGTAAAAAAACACACTTTTTGGGCAATATACAACATCTGGATTAGTCACTGTGCAATTTAAGCTACAAATACAGCCATAATTTTCTGGGTTTTTAAAAACACACTTTTTTGCCAAAATACACAATTTTTCCGCTCTTGCAGCATCAAGACGCTTGAAATTCCAGGGTTATATACAGCTGTCATATTCAGTTATTAAACAAACACCTGTTGATGTCAGATGTCATTGTGAGATACACCCTTTATATACAGGGGTTATATTCAGTTAATTGAAATACAGCCATTTTGTGCATAAATCTTTAATTGTGGCCTAGTGTGAATCAGGGCGTGTGAGATACACCCTTTATATACAGGGGTTATATTCAGTTATTTGAAATACAGCTATTTTCGGCACAAATATTTAATTGTGGCCTAATGTGGGTCAGGGCGTGTGAGATAAACCCTTTAAATACAGGGGTTATATTCAGTTATTTAAAATACAGTCATTTTGGGCACAAATCTTTAGTTGCGCCCTAGTGTGGGTCAGGGCATGTGAGATACACCCTTTATATACAGGGGTTATATTCAGTTATTTGAAATACAGCCATTTTGGGCATAAATCTTTAATTGCGGCCTAGTGTGGGTTAGGGGGTGTGAGATACACCCTTTAAATACAGGGGTTATATTCAGTTATCGGGCACAAATCTTTCATTGTGGCCTAGTGTGGGTCAGAGCATGTTAGATACACTATTTATATACAGGGGTTATATTCTTCTATTAATAAAACACCCTTTTTTGGGCAAAATACACAATTGTTCCGCCCTTGCAGCATCAAGACGTTTGACATTCCAGGGTTATATACTGCTGTCATATTCACACCCGTTTGGGCAAAAAAAAGAAAAAATTGCCAGCTTTTGCTGCAGTTGTCATTGTGAGATACACCCTTTATATACAGGGCTTATATTCAGTTATTTGAAATACAGCCATTTTGTGCACAAATCTTTAATTGTGGCCTAGTGTGGGTCAGGGCGTGTGAGATACACCCTTTAAATACCGGGGTTATATTCAGTTAATTGAAATACAGCCATTTTGGGCATAAATCTTTAATTGCAGCCTAGTCTGGTTCAGGGCGTGTGAGATACACCCTGTACATACTGTCATTCTTTTCTACTATTAATTAAACACCCATTTAGGGCAAGATCCTAAATTCGAGAAATATGGGGAGAGCATCAAATAAGGGAAATAAGGGACATGGCCCAGGTCGTGGTGCTTCTGGTGGAGCTCCTGTTGCAGGGAGAGGACGTGGTCGATCTGTGCCAGCTACACGCACAAGTGAAACCCCTTCCTCAGGTGCGAGTAGGCGACAGAAACTGCAGTGGTATTTGGTCAGGCCTAATGCGGCTCTACGAATGGTGAGGCAGAACAAGTACAGGCGATAGAATATTGGGTTGCTGACAGTGCCTCCAGTTCATTCACATTGTCTCCTACCCAGTCTCCTGCTGAAAGATCAGAGTTGGCACCTGCAGCCCATGTCCATCAGTATTTCACCTCACTCCCTTGCAAATCAGCCAAGCAGTCTGAGTGTCACGGCTGAGGATGGGGGAAACCCTCAGCCGTGTGATACCAGAAGATGTTAGTGGCTGCTCGGCCAGGACAGGAATCAGGGAGCAGGTCACCTCCTATCAATCCCTAATTCTGACCCTGTCTCCTAGCCGTATGAGCCGACCCTGATGGTAGGAGGGCTCATACTCTGGAACCTAATATTCCTACTAGTCCTCAGGGTGGCCCTCGACTAGGAGCAGGGTAAGACTACCTGTTCCTCCTATATACGGACGAACAGGAGTCTCACTGGCCAAGCTACAAAGAAAGGGAGACACAAACAGCTTATGGCAATGGCAGGTAAATAAAACAGAACAACACCTACCTGCCACAGACACAGAGCCTGGAACCTATGTATAAGTGCTGCTGTCCACAAGAACACAAACGGACACAGCACACACCACATAACACCAGGGAAAGGAAGACAGCAACTAAAAGGGGAATACGCACACAAAAAAACCCGTGCACACCAGACAAAGAAAGTGCACACATATAAACACACGTTGCCATAGGCAACCGCATGCATACACAGTGAGCAGCCCAGAAACCACCTCCAGCTGATACACCGCCAAACTATATGTTGCCAACGGCAACCACGCGTGAGGCAACAAACCCAGAGCCCTCACCTGTGGTTGACAACACAGAACAAACCGCTGACACTCCCACCCCTCAAAGCCCCCCACCAAAAAAAAAGGGGAAAACTAGTGAGGGACCAAACAAGGGGATAGGAGAAGGGGAAAATAGGGAAAACAGCATCAAACATGCGAGTCTCCCCAGGACTGCTGCCAGCCCCTGGAGCATTACACAGGAACCAGGAGCCGACTATCAGGCTTCCGGAGCAACACACAGGAACGGGAGACCAGCAAAGAAACAGCCCGGGGAGACCGCACTGACATTGCGTCCACTCTCTATTAATGTCCCCACTCCAGTCGCTGCCAACAGACACTCCTACCCAGCACACAGCCGGAACACTAACGGAATTCTGCCAGCAGACGACCAGAGATAGGAACATAGAGAGGGATGAGGGATCACCAACACGGACACGGAAGGTAAGGTGGTGGGGAACAAGCCACCAACCGCGCCGTTAACGGTGATCCCCAAAACGCTCCGTGCACACCAAAGAAAGTGCACACATATAAAAACACGTTGCCATAGGCAACCGCATGCATACACAGTGAGCAGGCCAGCAACCAGTTCCAGCTGCTACACCGCCAAACTATATGTTGCCAACGGCAACCACACGTGAGGCAACAAACCCAGAGCCCTCACCTGTGGTTGACAACACAGAACAAACCGCTGACATCCGAACCCGATCCGAACTTCGTCCCGAACCCGAACCCCATTGAAGTCAATGGGGACCCGAAATTTTCGGCACTAAAAAGGCTGTAAAACAGCCCAGGAAAGGGCTAGAGGGCTGCAAAAGGCAGCAACATGTAGGTAAATCCCCTGCAAACAAATGTGGATAGGGAAATGAATTAAAATAAAAATTAAATAAATAAAAATTAACCAAAATCAATTGGACAGAGGTCCCATAGCAGAGAATCTGGCTTCACGTCACCCACCACTGGAACAGTCCATTCTCAGATATTTAGGCCCCGGCACCCAGGCAGAGGAGAGAGGTCCCGTAACAGAGAATCTGGCTTCATGTCAGCAGAGAATCAGTCTTCATGTCATAGCAGAGAATCAGGCTTCACGTCACCCACCACTGTAACAGTCCATTTTCATAAATTTAGGCCCAGCACCCAGGCAGAGAAGAGAGGTCCCATAACAGACAATCTGGCTTCATGTCAGCAGAGAATCAGTCTTCATATCATAGCAGAGAATCAGGCTTCACGTCACCCACCACTGCAACAGTCCATTTTCATAAATTTAGGCCCAGCACCCAGGCAGAGGAGAGAGGTCCCGTAACAGACAATCTGGCTTCATGTCAGCAGAGAATCAGTCTTCATATCATAGCAGAGAATCAGGCTTCACGTCAGCCACCAATGCAACAGTCCATTGTCAGAGATTTAGGCCCAGCACCCAGGCAGAGGAGAGAGGTCCCGTAACAGACAATCTGGCTTCATGTCAGCAGAGAATCAGTCTGCATGTCATAGCAGAGAATGAGGCTTCACGTCACCCACCACTGGAACAGTCCATTCTCAGATATTTAGGCCCCGGCACCCAGGCAGAGGAGAGAGGTCCCGTAACAGAGAATCTGGCTTCATGTCAGCAGAGAATCAGTCTTCATGTCATAGCAGAGAATCAGGCTTCACGTCACCCACCACTGTAACAGTCCATTTTCATAAATTTAGGCCCAGCACCCAGGCAGAGAAGAGAGGTCCCATAACAGACAATCTGGCTTCATGTCAGCAGAGAATCAGTCTTCATATCATAGCAGAGAATCAGGCTTCACGTCACCCACCACTGCAACAGTCCATTTTCATAAATTTAGGCCCAGCACCCAGGCAGAGGAGAGAGGTCCCGTAACAGACAATCTGGCTTCATGTCAGCAGAGAATCAGTCTTCATATCATAGCAGAGAATCAGGCTTCACGTCAGCCACCAATGCAACAGTCCATTGTCAGAGATTTAGGCCCAGCACCCAGGCAGAGGAGAGAGGTCCCGTAACAGACAATCTGGCTTCATGTCAGCAGAGAATCAGTCTTCATATCATAGCAGAGAATCAGGCTTCACGTCAGCCACCAATGCAACAGTCCATTGTCAGATATTTAGGCCCAGCACCCAGGCAGAGGAGAGAGGTCCCGTAACAGACAATCTGGCTTCATGTCAGCAGAGAATTAGTCTGCATGTCATAGCAGAAAATCAGGCTTCACGTCAGCCACCACTGCAACAGTCCATTGTCAGATATTTAGGCCCAGCACCCAGGCAGAGGAGAGAGGTCCCGTAACAGAGGATCTGGCTTCATGTCAGCAGAGAATCAGTCTGCATGTCATAGCAGAGAATCAGGCTTCACGTCACCCAACATTGGAACAGTCCATTGGTATATATTTAGGCCCCGGCACCCAGACAGAGGAGAGGTTCATTCAACTTTGGGTAGCCTCGCAATATAATGGTAAAATGAAAATAAAAATAGGATTGAATGAGGAAGTGCCCTGGAGTACAATAATATATGGTTAAGGGGAGGTAGTTAATGTCTAATCTGGACAAGGGACGGACAGGTCCTGTGGGATCCATGCCTGGTTCATTTTTATGAACGTCAGCTTGTCCACATTGGCTGTAGACAGGCGGCTGCGTTTGTCTGTAATGACGCCCCCTGCCGTGCTGAATACACGTTCAGACAAAATGCTGGCCGCCGGGCAGGCCAGCACCTCCAAGGCATAAAAGGCTAGCTCTGGCCACGTGGACAATTTAGAGACCCAGAAGTTGAATGGGGCCGAACCATCAGTCAGTACGTGGAGGGGTGTGCACACGTACTGTTCCACCATGTTAGTAAAATGTTGCCTCCTGCTAACACGTTGCGTATCAGGTGGTGGTGCAGTTAGCTGTGGCGTGTTGACAAAAGTTTTCCACATCTCTGCCATGCTAACCCTGCCCTCAGAGGAGCTGGCCGTGACACAGCTGCCTTGGCGACCTCTTGCTCCTCCTCTGCCTTGGGCTTCCACTTGTTCCCCTGTGACATTTGGGAATGCTCTAAGTAGCGCGTCTACCAACGTGCGCTTGTACTCGCGCATCTTCCTATCACGCTCCAGTGCAGGAAGTAAGGTGGGCACATTGTCTTTGTAGCGTGGATCCAGCAGGGTGGCAACCCAGTAGTCCGCACACGTTAAAATATGGGCAACTCTGCTGTCGTTGCGTAGGCACTGCAGCATGTAGTCGCTCATGTGTGCCAGGCTGCCCAGGGGTAAGGACAAGCTGTCCTCTGTGGGAGGCGTATCGTCATCGTCCTGCCTTTCCCCCCAGCCACGCACCAGTGATGGGCCAGAGCTGCGTTGGGTGCCACCCCTCTGTGACCATGCTTCATCCTTATCCTCCTCCACCTCCTCCTCATCCTCGTCCTCCTCGTCCTCCAGTAGTGGGCCCTGGCTGGCCACATTTGTACCTGGCCTCTGCTGTTGCAAAAAACCTCCCTCTGAGTCACTTCGAAGAGACTGGCCTGAAAGTGCTAAAAATGACCCCTCTTCCTCCTCCTCCTCCTGGGCCACCTCCTCTTCCATCATCGCCCTAAGTGTTTTCTCAAGGAGACATAGAAGTGGTATTGTAACGCTGATAACGGCGTCATCGCCACTGGCCATGTTGGTGGAGTACTCGAAACAGCGCAACAGGGCACACAGGTCTCACATGGAGGCCCAGTTATTGGTGGTGAAGTGGTGCTGTTCCGCAGTGCGACTGACCCGTGCATGCTGCAGCTGAAACTCCACTATGGCCTGCTGCTGCTCGCACAGTCTGTCCAGCATGTGCAAGGTGGAGTTCCACCTGGTGGGCACGTCGCATATGAGGCGGTGAGCGGGAAGGCCGAAGTTACGCTGTAGCGCAGACAGGCGAGCAGCGGCAGGATGTGAACGCCGGAAGCGCGAACAGACGGCCCGCACTTTATGCAGCAGCTCTGACATGTCGGGGTAGTTGTGAATGAACTTCTGCACCACCAAATTCAGCACATGCGCCAGGCAAGGGATGTGCGTCAAACCGGCTAGTCCCAGAGCTGCAACGAGATTTCGCCCATTATCGCACACCACCAGGCCGGGCTTGAGGCTCACCGGCAGCAACCACTCGTCGGTCTGCTGTTCTATACCCCGCCACAACTCCTGTGCGGTGTGGGGCCTGTCCCCCAAACATATGAGTTTCAGAATGGCCTGCTGACGTTTACCCCGGGCTGTGCTGAAGTTGGTGGTGAAGGTGTGTGGCTGACTGGATGAGCAGGTGGAAGAAGAGGAGGAGGAAGCCGAGAAGGAGGAGGTGGCAACAGGAGGTAAAGAATGTTGCCCTGCAATCCTTGGCGGCGGAAGGACGTGCGCCAAACAGCTCTCCGCCTGGGGCCCAGCTGCCACTACATTTACCCAGTGTGCAGTTAGGGAGATATAGCGTCCCTGGCCGTGCTTACTGGTCCACGTATCTGTGGTTAGGTGGACCTTGCTACTGATGGCGTTGCGCAGTGCACACTTGATTTTATCGGATACTTGGTTGTGCAGGGAAGGAACGGCTCTCTTGGAGAAGTAGTGGCGGCTGGAAACAACATACTGTGGGACAGCAAGTGACATAAGCTGTTTGCTGGGCGGCAGGTGCCAACGTTCCTCCAGAGGCGGAGGAAGAGGCCGAGGCGGCAGCAGCAGAAGAGGCCGAGGCGGCAGCAGCAGAAGAGGCCGAGGCGGCAGCAGCAGAAGAGATAGCAGGGGGAGCCTGAGCGACTTCCTTGTTTTTAAGGTGTTTACTCCACTGCAGTTCATGCTTTGCATGCAGGTGCCTGGTCATGCAGGTTGTGCTAAGGTTCAGAACGTTAATGCCTCGCTTCAGGCTCTGATGGAACAGCGTGCAAACCACTCGGGTCTTGTCGTCAGCACATTGTTTGAAGAAGTGCCATGCCAGGGAACTCCTTGAAGCTGCCTTTGGGGTGCTCGGTCCAAGATGGCGGCGGTCAGTAGCAGGCGGAGTCTCTCGGCGGCGGGTGTTCTGCTTTTGCCCACTGCACCCTCTTTTGCTACGCTGTTGGCTCGGTCTCACCACTGCCTCTTCCTCCGAACTGTGAAAGTCAGTGGCACGACCTTCATTCCATGTGGGGTCTAGGACCTCATCGTCCCCTGCATCGTCTTCCACCCAGTCTTGATCCCTGACCTCCTGTTTAGTCTGCACACTGCAGAAAGACGCGGCAGTTGGCACCTGTGTTTCGTCATCATCAGAGACATGCTGAGGTGGTATTCCCATGTCCTCATCATCAGGAAACATAAGTGGTTGTGCGTCAGTGCAGTCTATGTCGTCCACCGCTGGGGAAGGGCTAGGTGGATGCCCTTGGGAAACCCTGCCAGCACAGTCTTCAAACAGCATAAGAGACTGCTGCATAACTTGAGGCTCAGACAGTTTCCCTGATATGCATGGGGGTGATGTGACAGACTGATGGGGTTGGTTTTCAGGCGCCATCTGTGCGCTTTCTGCAGAAGACTGGGTGGGAGATAATGTGAACGTGCTGGATCCACTGTCGGCCACCCAATTGACTAATGCCTGTACCTGCTCAGGCCTTACCATCCTAAGAACGGCATTGGGCCCCACCATATATCGCTGTAAATTCTGGCGGCTACTGGGACCTGAGGTAGTTGGTACACTAGGACGTGTGGATGTGGCAGAACGGCCACGTCCTCTCCCAGCACCAGAGGGTCCACTAACACCACCACGACCATGTCCACGTCCGCGTCCCTTACTTGATGTTTTCCTCATTGTTATCGTTCACCACAACAACAAAAATATTATTTGGCCCAATGTATTGTATTCAAATTCAGCTGAATATAAATTTGAGGCCTAGTATTTAGGCGCTGGGTGACAGGTATAGATTTACTGACAGAATTAGACTTGGAAATGCACAGTAGCGTGTGTGTGAAGTTATTCTGAATGACCCTATGTGCACCTTGAATATTATATACCCTTTTAGGGATGTATTTAAAGTAGGCCTGATACAGCAGAAACCACTAAATTAGGAAATTGCTAAATTGGGAATTGTATTTCAACCCAGAACAAAAAATCTGCTTTGACGGACACTAAATAACTTGCCCAGCCAGAACAGTACACCAGTAACGACAGATTTAGTGGGATATAAATTTGAGGCCTAGTATTTAGGCGCTGGGTGACAGGTATAGATTTACTGACAGAATTAGACTTGGAAATGCATAGTAGCGTGTGTGTGAAGTTATTCTGAATGACCCTATGTGCACCTTGAATATTATATACCCTTTTAGGGATAGATTTCAAATAGCTCTGATACAGCAGAAACCACTAAATTAGGAAATTGCTAAATTGGGAATTGTATTTCAACCCAGAACAAAAATTGTGCTTTGACGGACACTAAATAACTTGCCCAGCCAGAACAGTACAGCAGTAACGACAGATTTAGCGTTATATAAATTTGAGGCCTAGTATTTAGGCGCTGGGTGAGAGGTATAGATTTACTGACAGAATTAGACTGGGATATGGCCAAAAAATAACCACACTATTGCTGGTTAAATGCACTTGGTGTGACAGCTTGACCAACCACACTACTGAGGGTTAAATGCACTTGGTGACGGGCGCAGCTTGCCCCTGATGTAGTATATGGCCAAAAAATAACCAGACTATTGATGGTTAAATGCACTTGGTGTGACAGCTTGACCCTGATGTAGGATTTAGCCAAAATACAACCACACCATTGAGGGTTAAATGCACTTGGTGACAGCTTGACCCTGATGTAGTATATGGCCAAAAAATAACCAGACTATTGATGGTTAAATGCACTTGGTGTGACAGCTTGACCCTGATGTAGGATTTAGCCAAAATACAACCACACCATTGAGGGTTAAATGCACTTGGTGACAGGCGCAGCTTGCCCCTGATGTAGTATAGGGCCAAAAAATAAACACACTATTGCTGGTTAAATGCACTTGGTGTGACAGCTTCACCCTGATGTAGGCTTTAGCCAAAAAACAACCACACCATTGAGGGTTAAATGCACTTGGTGACAGGCGCAGCTTGCCCCTGATGTAGTATAGGGCCAAAAAATAAACAGACTATTGCTGGTTAAATGCACTTGGTGTGACAGCTTCACCCTGATGTAGGCTTTAGCCAAAAAACAACCACACCATTGAGGGTTAAATGCACTTGGTGACGGGCGCAGCTTGCCCCTGATGTAGTATATGGCCAAAAAATAAACAGACTATTGCTGGTGAAATGCACTTGGTGTGACAGCTTCACCCTGATGTAGGCTTTAGCCAAAAAACAACCACACCATTGAGGGTTAAATGCACTTGGTGACAGGCGCAGCTTGCCCCTGATGTAGTATATGGCCAAAAAATGAACAGACTATTGCTGGTTAAATGCACTTGGTGTGACAGCTTCACCCTGATGTAGGCTTTAGCCAAAAAACAACCACACCATTGAGGGTTAAATGCACTTGGTGACAGGCGCAGCTTGCCCCTGATGTAGTATATGGCCAAAAAATAAACAGACTATTGCTGGTTAAATGCACTTGGTGTGACAGCTTCACCCTGATGTAGGCTTTAGCCAAAAAACAACCACACCATTGAGGGTTAAATGCACTTGGTCGCAGCTTGTGCTGGCGCACCACAAGACACAAAATGGCCGCCGATCACCCCAGAAAAAAGTGACTGACAAACGGTCTGGGCAGCCTAAAAACAGTGAGCAATTGAGTATCAGCAGCTCAATGACCCACAGCTGCAGATCGATCAATAATCAAGTCCTTTGGAGGAGTTAATCTGCCTAATCTCGCCCTACTGTCGCAGCCGCAACCTCTCCCTACGCTAATCAGAGCAGAGTGACGGGCGGCGCTATGTGACTCCAGCTTAAATAGAGGCTGGGTCACATGGTGCTCTGGCCAATCACAGCCATGCCAATAGTAGGCATGGCTGTGATGGCCTCTTGGGGCAAGTAGTATGACGCTTGTTGAATGGCTGCTTTGCAGCCTTTCAAAAAGCACCAAGAAAGCGTCACAAAAGCGCCAAGAAAGCGACGAACACCGAACCCGAACCCGGACTTTTACGAAAATGTCCGGGTTCGGGTCCGTGTCACGGACACCCCAAAATTCGGTACGAACCCGAACTATACAGTTCGAGTTCGCTCATCCCTAGGGAGGACCATTGCAGCACATCTCGGATGATGACGAAACACAGGTGCCAACTGCTGGGGCTTTCGAAAGTGTGCAGACCGACAAGGAGGGCAGGGGTGCAGACTGGGAGAAAGATGATGTGGAGGACAATGAGGTACTCAACCACACATGGAATCAAGGTCATGCGAGTGACCTATGTAGTTCGGAGGAAGAGGCGGTGGTCACACAGAGCCACCAGCACAGCAGAAGAGGGAGCAGGGTGCAAAAGCAGAGTGGCCGTCCTCTGGACAGTACGCTTGCTACTGCCCACCGCAGCAAGGGACCGAGCACACCAAAGCCAGCTCCAAGCAGTTCCCTGGGGTGGCAGTTCTTCAGACAATGTGCTGACGACAAGACACAAGTGGTTTGCACGCTGTGCAATCAGAGCCTGAAGCGAGGCATAAACGTTCTCAACCTGAGCACAACCTGCATGACCAGGCATTTAAAGGGAACCTGTCACCAGTTTTATGGTATCCTAACTAAGGGCAACATAAAAAGGTGACTGATTATCTTAGAAAAATGCTGGGTCACTTTCTTTAATTGACCCAGTCAATCTGCCAACATCTTGTATTGAAAAGCTCTAGCTGATAATGATGAGTCCTGAATATTCATGAGCTTCTGACTCTCCCCGCCCACCTGCTGCTGAATGACAGTTTTTTTCCATATGAATCAGCAGCAGGTGGGCAGGAGAGTGGCTATAGCTCTGAATTAAATATATGCTGGACTCAATGACATCACGCTGGACTCAAATCAGCTTATTAGCATGCGAGCCATCGCTTCCCTGCACAACCAAGTAGGGGACAAAATCAGGTGTGCACTGCGCAACGCCATCTGTGGCAAGGTGCACCTCACTACGGATACGTGGACCAGTAAGCACAGTCAGGGACGTTATATCTCCATAACAGCACACTGGGTAAATGCAGTGGCGGCTGGGCCTGAGGTAGATAGCAGTTTGGCGCATGTCCTTCCACCACCGAGAATTGCAGGGCGCTTCAGTTTGCCTCCTGTTGCTTCCTCCTCCTACTCCGCTTCTTCATCCTACTACAGAGCTGCTGCATAAAGTTTGGGCCGTCTGTGCGCGCTTTCGGCGTTCTCACCCTGCTGCTGCTTGCCTGTCAGCGCTGCAGCGTAACTTCAGCCTTCCCGCTCACCGCCTCATATGCAACGTGCCTACAAGGTGGAACTCCACCTTGCACATGCTGGCCAGACTGTGCGAGCAGCAGCAGGCGATAGTAGAGTTTCAGCTGCAGCACGCACGGGTGAGTCACTCTGTGGAACCGCACCACTTCACCACCAATGACTGGGCCTCCATGCAAGACCTGTGTTCCTTGTTGCGCTTTTTCAAGTACTCCATCAACATGGCCAGTGCCGATAACGCCATTCTCAGCCTAACTATCCGACTTCTATGCCTCCATGAAAAAACGCTGCTGGCGATGATAGAAGAGGATGTGGCACAGGAGGAGGAGGAGGAGGAAGAGGGATCATTTTATAGGGTTTCCGGACAGTCATTCCCAAGTGGCTCAGAGGGTGGGTGCCTGCACCCACAAACGCCAGGTACGCAATTGTCCAGCCAGGGCACAGTTCTGGAGGATGACAAGGTGGAGGATGAGGAGGAGATGGAGGAGGAGGAGGAACCATGTTCACAGCAGGGTGGCACCCAGACCAGCTAATGGCCATGACTGGTGCGTGGCTGGGGGGATACAGAGGACACAGACGATACACCTCCCACAGAGGACAGCTTTTCGTTGCCTCTGGGCAGCCTGGCACACATGAGCGATTACATGCTGCAGTGTCTCCGCAACGACCGCCGAGTTGCCCACATTCTAACTTGTGCTGATTACTGGGTGGCCACACTACTGGACAACGTACCGTCCTTAATTCCCTCACTGGAGAATGATCGTAAGATGCGCGAGTACAAGTGCACGCTGGTACACGCGCTGCTGGTGGCGTTTCCACCTGACAGTGGGGGCACAGTGGAAGCACAAGGCGAAGGCAGAGGAAGAGGTCGCCAACGCAGCTGGGGCACCGCCAGCACCTCAGAAGGCAGGGTTAGCATGGCCGAAATGTGGAAAAGCTTTGTCAGCACGCCACAACAACCACCACCATCAGCTGATATGGAACGTCTTAGCAGGAGGCAGCATTTCACCAACATGGTGGAGCAGTATGTGTGCACACGCCTACACGTACTGAATGATGGGTCTGCCCCCTTCAACTTCTGGACCTCCAAATTGGGCACATGACCTGAGCTTGCCCTTTACGCCTTGGAGGTGCTGGCCTGCCCTGCAGCCAGTGTATTACCTGAACGTGTGTTTAGCACGGCAGGGGGCGTTATCACAGACAAGCGCAGCCGACTGTCCACAGCCAATGTGGACAAGCTCACGTTCATTCGAATGAACCAGGCATAGACTTGTCTGTACCTTGTGCAGAATAGACATGTATACCTGCCTTAACCAGACATTTTTATACTGCAGCGCAATTGCTCATTCTTGTATTTTGGATATTTCACACTCTTTTGGAGTGTACCCTAATTTTTAAAAAAAATGGTCTGTTACATTTTCTGGTGAAATTTACCAATTGTTGGGTGTGATGTACCACTGCTATACAGTACAGACCAAAAGTTTGGACACACCTTCTCATTCAAAGAGTTTTCTTTATTTTCATGACTATGAAAATTGTAGATGCACACTGAAGGCATCAAAACTATGAATTAACACATGTGGAATTATATACATAAGAAAAAAATGTGAAACAACTGAAAATATGTCATATTCTAGGTTCTTCAAAGTAGCCACCTTTTGCTTTGATTACTGCTTTTCACACTCTTGGCATTCTCTTGATGAGCTTCAAGAGGTAGTCACCTGAAATGGTCTTCCAACAGTCTTGAAGGAGTTCCCAGAGATGCTTAGCACTTGTTGGCCCTTTTGCCTTCACTCTGCGGTCCAGCTCACCCAAACCATCTCGATTGGGTTCAGGTCCGGTGACTGTGGAGGCCAGGTCATCTGGCGCAGCACCCCATCACTCTCCTTCATGGTCAAATAGCCCTTACACAGCCTGGAGGTGTGTTTGGGGTCATTGTCCTGCACAGCATATTTAGGCTAGTGATGTTTATTTACTTTTTATTAGTCAGTAGTGATTTGTTTGTGCTATTGTATATTTAATCATACTTATAAATAAATAGATTTATTTATTCACTCAGCCTGCGTAAGCTTATTCATTCTCAAATCTTTTGAATTCACGTTACCCGATTGGAGTCGGGAAGGAATTTTTTATTCCCCTACAATGTGGAAAATTGGCTTCTACCTCACAGTTGTTTTTTTTTGCCTTCCTCTGGATCAACTCGCAGGATGACAGGCTGAACTGGATGGACAAATGTCTTTTTCAGCCTTATGTACTATGTTACTATGTTACCTTACAGATACTGAACAACTGTGCTATATTTTTTCTCATGAGTAGGCACTCCCAGATGCATTCAGAATATTATCTTTATTGGACATTGCATTCTATATATGATAAAAGGATCAGCTGCTGAAAGATTTTGCAGACATATTTATGGTTGTGTGCTCTTCTCCTTTAAATAATGCTAATTGTTCTCTTGCAGCTGGGCACATCACAGACATTGTGGGCATATTCATTATTAAAGCATCCATCTTCTGTTGGATTCATTTCTACAGTTGTAATAGGACTGCCTGTTGATTTTCACATTACTACTATTGTTCTTTGTAATTATACCCTGTGGACAGACATGGTTAATTATTGGAATATCTGTTACAGAATGAGTAGAAAGATTTATAGGAAACTCTCAGAGTAATATATTCTTTCTCATAGCAAGGGAATGATGAAATAATAATTCCACTGTGATAAAGTGAGTGGCTTTATTGTAATAATAACCAGCACTTGATTAGTCCAGTAATCAATAGCTTCTATCATCATAGACTGGTGTGGTTTTTGGAATATAGAGAACAGTCTCCACAGCCTGTCTGTTATGATGTAGAGCAGAGCGGCAGGGAGTAATCCGCAAGGCAGAGGAATACTGTGTGTTCAGGTCTTTGTGATCCACAAGGCAAATAAGTCAGTTTTCAAGGGTGCTATAACCTTTCTATGTGGAACAATGACAAGGATTATCACCACAATGCGAATTGTGGATTCTCACCTTTTAGGCAGAGCATCTTGGCTGAAAATAGGTAAAGTAGGTAAGCTACTTCATACCTTAAGACTGAGGCACCTGCCTAATTTACAAAGATGGTGACAAGGGATTTTGCCCAATAGAACCTGATAAGAGAAGATCAGGCGCTACAGGGCCAAAGTTGCTATTATTTTCTTTCCTCTCAGATGGAGGAGGGTGTGAGCTGCAAACATGTACAGTACAGACCAAAAGTTTGGACACACCTTCTCATTCAAAGAGTTTTCTTTATTTTCATGACTATGAAAATTGTAGATTCACACAGAAGGTAGCAAAACTATGAATTAACACATGTGGAATTATATACATAACAAAAAAGTGTGAAACAACTGAAAATATGTCATATTCTAGGTTCTTCAAAGTAGCCACCTTTTGCTTTGATTACTGCTTTGCACACTCTTGGCATTCTCTTGATGAGCTTCAAGAGGTAGTCACCTGAAATGGTCTTCCAACAGTCTTAAAGGAGTTCCCAGAGATGCTTAGCACTTGTTGGCCCTTTTGCCTTCACTCTGCAGTCCAGCTCACCCCAAACCATCTCAATTGGGTTCAGGTCCGGTGACTGTGGAGGCCAGGTCATCTGGTGCAGCACCCCATCACTCTCCTTCATAGTCAAATAGCCCTTACACAGCCTTTCTCAAGCATGTATGAGCCGAAAAGTCGCTTGTGCCACCGTATGGGTGAATAAACTTATACTTCACTGAAGATTCATCTGGAGTGCAGTCCGATTCTTTATTATATATATATATATATATATATATATATGTATATATATATACAGTCATGTGAAAAAATTAGGACACCCTTTGAAAGCATGTGGTTTTTTGTAACATTTTTAATAAAAGGTTATTTCATCTCCGTTTCAACAATACAGAGAGATTAAAGTAATCCAACTAAACAAAGAAAACTGAAGAAAAGTCTTTTCAAGATCTTCTGTAAATGTCATTCTACAAAAATGCCTATTCTAACTGAGGAAAAAGATAGGACACCCTCACATGTATTCCCTCTTAAATTGGCTCAGATCTCACACAGGTATATCACACCAGGTGCACATAATTAGTAGATCGTTACTCTGCATGTTGAATGAGGCTTGCCCTATTTAAACCTCAGACATTTAGTTTGGTGTGCTCCTGACTGTTGAAGTGAGAGTGAGCACCATGGTGAGAGCAAAAGAGCTGTCAGAGGACTTCAGAAAAAAGATTGTAGCAGCCTATGAGTCTGGGAAGGGATTTAAAAAGATCTCAAAAGATTTTGAAATCAGCCATTCCACTGTCCGGAAGATAGTCTACAAGTGGAGGGCTTTCAAAACAACTGCCAACATGCCCAGGACTGGTCGCCCCAGCAAGTTCACCCCAAGAGCAGACCGCAAGATGCTAAAAGAGGTCTCCAAAAACCCTAAAGTGTCATCTCGAGAACTACAGCAGGCTCTGGCTACTGTTGATGTAGAAGTACATGCCTCTACAATCAGAAAGAGACTGTACAAGTTTAACTTGCATGGGAGGTGTGCAAGGAGGAAACCTTTGCTTTCCAAGAGAAACATCGAGGCCAGACTGACATTTGCCAGAGATAAAGTTGACAAAGACCAGGACTTCTGGAATAATGTTCTTTGGACAGATGAGTCCAAAATTGAATTATTTGGACACAACAGCAGAGGACATGTTTGGCGTAAACCAAACACAGCATTCCAAGAAAAGAACCTCATACCAACTGTGAAGCATGGAGGTGGAAGTGTCATGGTTTGGGGCTGCTTTGCTGCAGCAGGACCTGGTCAGCTCACCATCATAGAATCCACGATGAATTCTACTGTGTATCAGAAGGTGCTTGAAGAACATGTGAGACCATCAGTTAGAAAATTAAAGCTGAAGCGGAACTGGACCATGCAACATGACAATGACCCAAAACATACTAGTAAATCAACCAAAGATTGGCTGAAAAAGAAGAAATGGAGAGTCCTGGAATGGCCAAGTCAAAGTCCAGATTTGAATCCCATTGCGATGCTGTGGGGTGACTTGAAAAGGGCTGTACGTGCAAGAAACCCCTCAAACATCTCACAGCTGAAAAAGTTCTGCATTGAGGAGTGGGGTAAAATTTCCTCAGACCGATGTCGAAGACTGGTAGATGGCTACAAGAACCGTCTCACTGCAGTTATTTCAGCCAAAGGAGGTAACACTCGCTATTAGGGGCAAGGGTGTCCTATCTTTTTCCTCAGTTAGAATAGGCATTTTTGTAGAATGACATTTACAGAAGATCTTGAAAAGACTTTTCTTCAGTTTTCTTTGTTTAGTTGGATTACTTTAATCTCTCTGTATTGTTGAAACGGAGATGAAATAACCTTTTATTAAAAATGTTACAAAAAACCACATGCTTTCAAAGGGTGTCCTAATTTTTTCAAAAGTTTAAGACCACTTGAAAAATGGCAAAAAAATCATATTTAGCATGGCTGGATCTTAACAAGGTTCCAAGTAGAGCTTCAACATGCAACAAGAAGAAATGGGAGTGAGACAAAACATTTTTTGAGCATTAAATTTAATGAAAACAACGAATAAACTGAAACAGGCTGTTTTTCAGCTGATCAAAAGTTTAGGACCACACCTCCAAACCACCCCTAAACCACCCCAAAACAGAAATCCAACTTTAAAACATGAACTCAGTATTGAGTAGCTATTGTTCATCACTTCAAAAATTTGTTTCGACATGCTTGATGAGTGAGTGGGAACATTTCTCCAAGTGGTGAAGACGGCCGCACGAAGGCCATCTACTGTCTGGAACTGTTGTCCATTTTTGTAAACTTCCCTTGCCATCCATCCCAAAATGTTCTCAATTGGATTTAGATCAGGGGAACATGCAGGATGGGACAAAAGAGTGATGTTATTCTCCTGGAAGAAGTCCCTTGTCCTGCGGGCATTGTGTACTGTAGCGTTGTCCTGTTGAAAAACCCAGTAGTTACCAAACAGACGAGGGTCCTCAGTCATGAGGAATGCTCTCTGCCACATCTGGACATAGCCAGTGGCAGTTTGACGCCCCTGCACTTCCTGAAGCTCCATTGTTCCACTGAAGGAAAAAGCACCCCAGACCATTATGGCACCCCCTCCACTATGGCGCGTAGAAAACATCTTAGGTGGGATCTGTTTGTCATGCCAGTAACGTTGGAAACCATCAGGACCATCAAGGTTAAATTTTTTCTCATCAAAGAATAAAACTTTCTTCCACTTTGAATGTCCCATGTTTTGTGCTCTCTTGCAAAGTCTAAACGAGCAGTTCTGTGGCGTTCAAAGAGACGAGGTCTTTGAAGACGTTTTTGTTTTTGAAGCCCTTCAGTCTCAGATGCCGTTTGATGGTTATGGGGCTGCAGTCAGCACCAGTAAGGGCCTTAATTTGGGTCGAGGATCGTCCAGTGTCTTGACGGACAGCCAATTGGATCCTCCGGCTCAGTGCTGGTGAAATTTTTTTGGGTCTTCCACTTGACTTTTTTGTTCCATAACCCTCAGGATCATTTAAGAAATTCCAAATGACTGTCTTACTGCGTCCCACCTCAGCAGCGATGGCGCGCTGTTAGAGACCCTGCTTATGCAGTTCAACAACCCGACCACGTTCAAAACGGAGAGAGTTTTTTTGCCTTTGCCATCACAAAGTGTGACTACCTGACAGAACTTGACAATGAATTCACATCTTTGCACAGATTTGGCCTTTTAAAGGCATGTGGTCCTAAAATTTGGATCAGCTGAAAAACAGCCTGTTTTAGTTTAATCGTTATTTTCAATTAATTGAATGCTCAAAAAATGTTTTATTTCACTCTCATTTCTTCTTGTTGCATGTTGAAGCTCTACTTGGAACCTTGTTAAGATCCAACAATGTAAAAATAAGATTTTTTGCCATTTTTCAAGTGGTTTTAAACTTTTGATCAGGACTGTATATACCGTATTTTTCGCCCTATAAGACGCACCGGCCCATAAGACGCACCTAGGTTTTTGGGGAGGAAAATAAGAAAAAAAAAAAATTTAACCAAAAGATGTGCTGTGTGTTTGGTGGGTTTGGAACTAATGGTGGTCTGTGGATGGCACTATTACTGGGGATCTGTGGATGACTGACACTGTAATGGGGGGGATCTGTGGATGACGGACACTGTTATGGGGGGATCTGTGGATGACGGACACTGTTATGGGGGGATCTGTGGATGATGGACACTGTTATGGGGGGGATCTGTGGATGACGGACACTGTTATGGGGGGGATCTGTGGATGACGGACACTGTTATAGGGGGGATCTGTGGATGACGGACACTGTTATGGGGGGGATCTGTGGATGACGGACACTGTTATGGGGGGGATCTGTGGATGACGGACACTGTTATGGGGGGATCTGTGGATGACGGACACTGTTATGGGGGGATCTGTGGATAACTGACACTGTTATGGGGGGGATCTGTGGCTTGCACTGTTACAGGGGGGGGGGTCTGTGGCTGACTGTTACAGGGGGGATCTGTGGATGGCACTGTTATGGGCTGGGGGGGTCTGTGGGTGGCACTGTTATATATGTGCCATCCACAGACCCCCCAGCCCATAACAGTGCCATGCACAGACCCCCCCAGCCCATAACAGTGCCATTCACAGATCCCCCCCCCCCCTGTAACAGATCGTAATCCGAACCGCAACCCCCTCCCATCCGCTGGCCGCCGCCGCACATAATATAAGTTGTCATATTGAATTAATAGTTATTAAACATACGCCCCAAATCCTATTACTACCTTTCATCCTAATCGCGGCTGTAGAAATCAGGCAGGCAGGCAGGACGGCCGGCCGGCGCGTCTCACTGACGTCACTTGCCTGCGCCGCCTACTTCATTCATAAAGTAGGCGGCGCAGGCACGTGACACGAGTTACGCTGCCGCCCGCCCGCCTGGCCTGAATTCTACAGCAGCGATTAGGAGGTAAGATAGTAATAGCAGTTGGGGGGCATGTTTAATAACTATTACTTCACTATGAGATCGTATATTAGTATACCGGAGCGGCGGGGCGGTGCTATACTACACTATTGCCGGCCCCCAGCTCCTCCCAGTCCCTCCCCGAGTCCCCGCTCTGCGCATACATCGCAGCTTGCGATGTAAAAGTGGCAGCATTCGCCCCATAAGACGCAGGGGCATTTCTCCCCCATTTTGGGGGAAGAAAAAGTGCGTCTTATGGGGCGAAAAATACGGTATATAAATATATATATATATATATATATATATACAGTACAGACCAAAGTTTGAACACACCTTCTCATTCAAAGAGTTTTCTTTATTTTCATGACTATGAAAATTGTAGATTCACACTGAAGGCATCAAAACTATGAATTAACACATGTGGAATTATATACATAACAAAAAAGTGTGAAACAACTGAAAATATGTCATATTCTAGGTTCTTCAAAGTAGCCACCTTTTGCTTTGATTACTGCTTTGCACACTCTTGGCATTCTCTTGATGAGCTTCAAGATGTAGTCACCTGAAATGGTTTTCACTTCACAGGTGTGCCCTGTCAGGATTAATAAGTGGGATTTCTTATCTTATAAATGGGATTGGGACCATCAGTTTCCTTGTGGAGAAGTCAGGTGGATACACAGCTGATAGTCCTACTGAATAGACTGTTAGAATTTGTATTATGGCAAGAAAAAAGCAGCTAAGTAAAGAAAAACAAGTGGCCATCATTACTTTAAGAAATGAAGGCCAGTCAGTCCGAAAAATTGGGAAAACTTTAAAAGTGTCCCCAAGTGCAGTCACAAAAACCATCAAGCGCTACGAGGAAACTGGCTCACATGCGGACCGCCCCAGGAAAGGAAGACCAAGAGTCACCTCTGCTGCGGAGGATAAGTTCATCCAAGTCACCAACCTCAGAAATCGCAGGTTAACAGCAGCTCAGATTAGAGACCAGGTCAATGCCACACAGAGTTCTAGCAGCAGACACATCTCTAGAACAACTGTTAAGAGGAGACTGTGTGAATCAGGCCTTCATGGTAGAATATCTGCTAGGAAACCACTGCTAAGGACAGGCAACAAGCAGAAGAGACTTGTTTGGGCTAAAGAACACAAGGAATGGACATTAGACCAGTGGAAATCTGTGCTTTGGTCTGATTAGTCCAAATTTGAGATCTTTGGTTCCAACCACCGTGCGACACAGAAAAGGTGAACGGATGGACTCTACATGCCTGGTTCCCATCATGAGGCATGGAGGAGGAGGTGTGATGGTGTGGGGGTGCTTTGCTGGTGACACTGTTGGGGATTTATTCAAAATTGAAGGCATACTGAACCAGCATGGCTACCACAGCATCTTGCAGCGGCATGCTATTCCATCCAGTTTGCGTTTAGTTGGACCATCATTTATTTTTCAACAGGACAATGACCCCAAACACACCTCCAGGCTGTGTAAGGGCTATTTGACCATGAAGGAGAGTGATGGGGTGCTGCGCCAGATGACCTGGCCTCCACAGTCACCAGACCTGAACCCAATTGAGATGGTTTGGAATGAGCTGGACCACAGAGTGAAAGCAAAAGGGCCAACAAGTGCTAAGCATCTCTGGGAACTCCTTCAAGACTGTTTGAAGACCATTTCAGGTGACTGCCTCTTGAAGCTCATCAAGAGAATGCCAAGAGTGTGCAAAGCAGTAATCAAAGCAAAAGGTGGCTACTTTGAAGAACCTAGAATATGACATATTTTCAGTTGTTTCACACTTTTTTGTTATGTATATAATTCCACATGTGTTAATTCATAGTTTTGATGCCTTCAGTGTGAATCTACAATTTCCATAGTCATGAAAATAAAGAAAACTCTTTGAATGAGAAAGTGTGTCTAAACTTTTGGTCTGTACTGTATATATATAAATTTATATACAAACATATATCTCTTATTTCTTATAATCCAAGAGAATCCACGGACCTTTCTTGCGTAACAGCGTATAATTTATTCACCAAATAACAACGTTTCGGTTCGCGTGAATTCTCTTGGATTATTGTCATTTGGAAGTCTTTGATCGCTTCATCAGCCGCTGGCACCCGCTATCAGATAATACTGCTGTGCTGTTCACACTCGTTGGAAATAGTGTTGGATAGCTTATCTCTTATATATATTAAAATGAGTTTCTGTCTGTCTAGACGTTTGTCTGGACGTTCTTAATTCGCGACCCAACAACTGGACCGATCTTTACCAAATTTGGCACACAGGTACATCAGGTGTCCAGGAAGGTTTTAGAACAGGTTCTCTCTCTGTTTCTGAGATATTCGCTCTCCAGGATGTACCGCTCCTGAGATATTCCCAAAAAAATACCAAGATTAGCCAATAAAAGCCTGCAAGTCTTTCTCTTCAAATCCCAACTGCCATAAACACAGTTTTACTCCAGGTTTCCATAACAGCCCAGCCATTTTTCTTTACTGATTAAAGGGGCGGGCACTGTGGAGGTCACTGTTTTTAAAGGGGCAGGCACAGTGGAGGTTACTGTTACTAAAGGGGCGGGCACTGTGGAGGTTACTGTTACTAAAGGGGCGGGCACTGTGGAGGTCACTGTTATTAACGGGGTGGGCGCTATGAAGGTCACTGTTAAAGGGGCGGTCACTGTGAAAGTCAATGTTAAAGGGGTTGTAACCTTGAAAGTCACTGTTAAAGGGGCGGTCACTGTGAAAGTCACTTTTAAAGGGACGGGCACTGTGGAGGTCTATGTTGAAGGGGCGGGCACTGTGGAAGTCACTGTTAAAGGGGCGGGCACTGTGAAGGTCACTGTTAATGGGGCGGGTACTGTAGAGGTCACTGTTATGGGGGATAGTGTTGATATCCTTTTTACAACAAACGGAAACATAAAATGAAATAGATGAAATATACCCGTGCAAAGCCGGGTCCATACACATATTGTGGCGAAATCCACTTCGCCACGGTGTTTTGGAGGGGGCTATTTGCCCTCCTCCTGCCCCTGGATTATGGCCCTTTAAGAACCATCTGGGGACATACTGTGGAGTTACTGGATGGCCACAATTTCATGTATCAGAGGCACATGGTGGGAACAATGGATGAAGCACATGGTGAGAACAATGGATGGCGGCCATTTTTAACTTACAGACACTGTTTGGACTTTTCTACACGGTGCCATCTCGCCAGTATTTGGTGCACAAAGACATCGGGCAGTAGTTTTAAACTATACAACAGGGGACACATTATACAGTAATTATTTTTGATATAGCCTGTATATGTTCTGCGGAATCTGCATTAAACTGTATCTTCCATACTACTGAACGGATCTGGGTGAATTTTGGATATGTGGTTCACCCAGATCCCCCGGTTCCGAGGATATACTTGTTATGGGGTTATTGCATGTTTTGGGGTTCCTGTGATATGTTTTATAAAACTGTATTTCTCTGCCTGTGATAATTATATTACCCATTGTTTTCAGTAATCATATCACAGGCAGAGGGGAGGATTTTGTGTGGGAGTGTCTGTGTGTATTGTACGGATTGATTGGTTGTATTTCAAAACCCTGTGGGCAGTACCATGTTTGGTGATTGTGAATAAAAGAGGCTGTATGTGCCAGTACAGTCAGTTCTGCTTGACCTCAAAATTAAGTGTCGTCTCGTTATTGGGGGAATTGGATTGTATGCTGATTGCCAGGAGTGTAAGCTGATTGTATGCTTTTCCTGTTCAGCAGTTTCCAGTGTTCGTGTGTTTCCTGTTCGAGAGTTGAAGGATTTGTGTAGTTTGCAGTTCGGGAAATTGGTGCTTGCAGTAACTGCCTGTCAATCTGAAAGGAGGATATCGTCTGAACGGAGTTGGGTGCTGAACGGTCCGTTACACACAAACATACACATAAATAAATACATATTCTTAGTAATTATTGTGTTCTAGTGTTTCATTTAGGCAAAAAGGGGTGAGGGAATTAATCTGATAAATCCAATACATCTCTTTTCTGCACAGGGTTTGTAACAATTGTGGGACCCATTCAATTGGGGTAATCTTTAAGTTTGTAGGGTCACCTAAATGGATCTGTGCGAAATGTCTTGAAACGCTATGTTTCATGTATTTTTTATTTATATTTGAGTGATGGGAGTAGGTCCTATCTCATACGCTCTGTGTAGGCCGCCCTATATATTGGAGACCTCACAGACATTCTAGCATATAGATGATGTTGTGTGAACTGCAGTCCATGCGGTCCCGTAAAGGAATTTTTTCACCAGAAGTTAGGATGGTTACTTCTGATGTTAGAACAACACTTGCATCTCTTGTGGCCACATTTATATGACCCTACTATTTGTTTAATAGAATTCACTAATCTTTAATTTCCCTTTGTAGTACCATTCAGTTTAGGACATGAGGGTGCCAGAATGTTTTTTCGAGTTTTATCCCTCCGGAATGTAATCCGTGGATTTTGGGGAATTCTTTTCCCTATTATAGGGTCTCACCTGAGGATTGTCCAGTGCTTGTTTAATATGTTCCTAATTCTGTGGTGCGCTGCGTTATACCATGGTCTAAAGTTATGTTTATAATTACTCACAGACACTGTTTGGACTTACCAGAGGCTTCATCAGCCTCTTAGACTGAAGACTGTCTAATTGGTTTTCTTCCCTGACACTCTTCATAGAGTCTAGGATAAGACCCCCTGGGTATCCCTTGTCTATAAATCTCAATTTGAGGATCTCTAATTGTTTCTCCATTGTACTATTTTTAGAGCAGTTTCTCCTAAATCTCCTCAGCTGGCTGTACGGAATATTTCTCTTCCACTTCATATAGTGGCAGCTCTTATAATCCAAATAGCTATTTGCATCCACATTTGTAAAATGTGTGCATGTCTCTATTTGGTTGTTCGAAATGGATAACTGTAAATCTAGAAGTATGGCAGTAGTGGAATCTAGATGTGCAGTAAAACTAAGATTCCATTGGTTTGTGTTAAGTTGTTCAATAACTGAATCTAGAACTCCCTTGTCCCCTTGCCAAATGAAAATAACATCTTCTATGTAACATTTGTAAAATCTAATTGTTTTAAAAAACCAGAGGCTTCCTCAAGTGCCTCATAAACAGATTAGCGTAAGAGGGGGCAAATTTGGTGCTCATTGCGGTGCCTCTTTATTGTATGTAAAAGAGGCCATTGTATTGAAAGTACTTGTGGTGCAATATGAAGGAGATGGAGTCAAATAAAAACATTTTTGTTTATGGGTCATATAGGGGTCTGCAATTTGAAAATACTTTACCGCCTTAATGACCAATTCATGTATGATATTACTGTAGAGGGATGTAACATCCAAAGTTACCCAATACATGTCCGATTCCCATCTAAAATTGTTGAGTAGGGTGATAAGATGGTTGGAGTCACTAAGGTAGGCAGGTAGAGTAAGAACATATTTCTGTATTAGATTGTCTATATACGTGGAGAGGTTTGGGGTAAGTGAATAAATACTGGAAATGATAGGTCTGCCTGGGGGTCTTTCAAGATATTTATGTATTTTGGGCAAGAAATAAAAGTATGGTCTAGATGGATGTTCTATTGTTAAGAAACTGTTCTCTCTTTTGTTTAATATTTTTTATTTATATCCCGAGGTAATAAGGGCAAGGTAGAGTTTTTTGTATTCATCAATGAGGTCAAATGGTAAGGTATCATAATATTCTCTATCTGAGAGAATTCTCATTGATTCTTGATTGTAGTAATGTGTATAAGATGAGAATACCCCCTCCCTTATCTGCATTTTTGATCACTATATCTTTGTTGGATGTCAGTCTAGCGATAGCTTGTCGTTGATTGTATGTGAGATTTTGCTGGGTGGATCACATGACATGACTATCGTTCTGTGTGAATTCTTCTTTTAGATCATTAACCCCTTAGTGATGATGCACATTTTTTGCATTCCAAGAGCTATAACTTTTTTGCTTTTTCATCAATATATCTTTATGAGGCCTTATTCTTTGCAGGACAAGTTATAGTTTTTAATGCACCATTTGGGGTACATATAATCATTGATTAACACTAGCTATCTGTCTTAAACCCACTTTGTTTACTCAGTAAAAAGGCATATTGGTGGTCACTAAGGGTTTAAGTAGCAAGTTGTAAAATGTCTCAAGGTGTGGACCCCTACTTTTAATGGGATAGAAAGATGATTTGGGTTTGAGAGATGAGTGATGTTGATCAATTAGAAGTTCCGTGACCAGATCCTCTGTCTGTGTCATCTATATGGGGATTTTCAGTACAAAAGAAGGTGAGGGTACGAGTATATTGAGTTTATCTCGTACTTCCCTCCTTGGTAAAGTAAGTGGTTAATATACCGTTTCAAAACCAGTATCTACCTCACTCAGAAGTATGTCGTTTTTTATCTTTTACTTTGTAATTCTTCACTAACTAACATACCTAGGATTGGCATTTCTTTGGCGCCCCCACACTTCATTTGCACTCTGTGTATATTCATTTTTTAAGTTTTATCTTGCTCTATATTTACATTTCACCCATTTGTGTTGAATTAAATACATAGGGTGCAAACTGCTGTGAAGATCATGAAGTATATCAGCAACCATAGCCCAGACCTCAACATCATTAATGCTTTTGGGATTACTTGGATTCTGAGAACCAGAAAATACTCTCAACTAAGACTAGATTTATAAAGTGTTTACAGGAAGTGGAAAAATCATCACTTTAGAAACCACATCTCATGAAAAAGTCTGGAAGGTTAAGTAAAGGAAAAGTGTGAAAATAAGAAATACTGAACAATTGATTAATGAGGCAGTCTCAGCTTGAATTGATAGAAGAGAGACACCAGCTAGGAAACCTCTCTATAATTCCTCATTCACACATCAGTGTTTTAGTCAGTGATTTCCATCAGTGATTGTGAGTAGTGTTAAGCAAATCGAAGTTCACAAAATACTTTGTGGTAACAAATCGATTTTCCCTGAAATGGCTGTGAAAATAATAAAAAATCATGCTTCATCAATTTGATCGCAAAGAGACCGCGTGGGCCATCTTGCTTTAAGATCCCGCGCAATTTCTTGTGCATGGTGACATATGAATCTGTAAAGAAAAGTCAAAGAAAAAAAATGACTTACAATGGATGCAGGTACCAACATGCATGCTGAGCCCACTCCACACCTTTCCTTGCGCTAGACAGCTACCAATGAATGTAGTGAGAGCAGGCTACAGCTGTATACTGAAATTAATTAAAATCAGCCCATGGGACAGACAGGCTGATCAGGAGTGCACAACTTGCGTGCTGGTACCTGCATCCCTTGTAAGTAATGGAGGCCATTTTGGCAACAAAAATGGTAAAAGGCAGAGTGGACCCAGCATGCATGTGTATCCAACACTTCCTAAACATTATGGTGGCCATTATGGCGCATAACAGGTAAAATTTTGTGTTAGGACCCGTCTTACAGGGATCGCCTTGACGTACGGCAGACGGGCTCAGATGGTTTTGTACAAAATGCATTGGCCAAGCATCTCACTTTATAAATAAGCGTAGCATTAGCACGATAATATTTTTTTTTACTATGGCATTAATGTACCTTATTTGTTGCAGGGTGCTGTTGCATTGTCTTTTTTTCCGGCATATAAGACGACCGGGCGTATAAGACGACCCCCAACTTTTCCTTTAAAATAAAGGTTTTGGGCTATACTCGCCGTATAAGACTACCCCTGAATGCCCAGCCCTCCCTGTCTTCAAGACAATCTTCTCTAGTCCAGGAAACTGACTGGGATCTGTGGATGGCACTGTTATGAGGAGGGGGATCTGTTAATGTCACTAACATCTTATGCTATATGTGCCATCCACAGATCCCCCTAAACAGTGCCATTCACAGATCCCCCTAAACAGTGCCATCCACAGATCCCCCCTAAACAGTGCCATCCACAGATCCCCCCTAAACCGTGCCATCTACTGATCCCCCTCCCCGACTTTCACAGGAGTACATTTATAAACTGTAATCCGTAACTTTAACTTTAATCATTGCTCCTCTCTTTACTAGGATACCTTACTCTCAGCTCCAGTAACAGCAGGCAGTGCGGGTGGCGCTCACTCACTGACGTCACGCGCATGCGCCGCCTAGTGGGAGGAGCAGGCACCTGACATCAGTGAGTGAGTGCCGCCCCCCACACTGCCTGCTGTTACCGGAGCTGAGAGAAAGGTTTCCTAGTAAAGAGAGGAGCAATGATTAAAGTTAAAATTACTGATTACAGTTTATAAATGTACTCCTGTGAGCGGCGTGGCCCTGTATATTCTAACCCAGTCACCATGGGAATGCCTGGGGGTTAGAATATACCATCGGATCTGAGTATACCCGGCGTATACGATGACCCCCGACTTTTGAAAAGAATTCCTAGTGTTAGAAAGTCGTCTTATACGCCGGAAAATATGGTATATATATATATATATATATATATATATACAGTACAGACCAAAAGTTTGGACACACCTTCTCATTCAAAGAGTTTTCTTTATTTTCATGACTATGAAAATTGTAGATTAACACTGAAGGCATCAAAACTATGAATTAACACATATGGAATTATATACATAACAAAAAAGTGTGAAACAACTGAAAATATGTCATATTCTAGGTTCTTCAAAGTAGCCACCTTTTGCTTTGATTACTGCTTTACACACTCTTGGCATTCTCTTGATGAGCTTCAAGAGGTAGTCACCTGAAATGGTTTTCACTTCACAGGTGTGCCCTGTCAGGTTTAATAAGTGGGATTTTTTGCCTCATAAATGGGGTTGGGACCATCAGTTGCGTTGTGGAGAAGTCAGGTGGATACACATCTGATAGTCCTACTGAATAGACTGTTAGAATTTGTATTATGGCAAGAAAAAAGCAGCTAAGTAAAAAAAAAACGAGTGGCTATCATTACTTTATGGTCAGTCCGAAAAATTGGGAAAACTTTGAAAGTGTCCCCAAGTGCAGTCACAAAAACCATCAAGTGCTACAAAGAAACTGGCTCACATGCGGACCGCCCCAGGAAAGGAAGACCAAGAGTCACCTCTGCTGCGGAGGATAAGTTCATCCGAGTCACCAGCCTCAGAAATCGCAGGTTAACAGCAGCTCAGATTAGAGACCAGGTCAATGCCACACAGAGTTCTAGCAGCAGACACATCTCTAGAACAACTGTTAAGAGGAGACTGTGTGAATCAGGCCTTCATGGTAGAATATCTGCTAGGAAACCACTGCTAAGGACAGGCAACAAGCAGAAGAGACTTGTTTGGGCTAAAGAACACAAGGAATGGACATTAGACCAGTGGAAATCTGTGCTTTGGTCTGATGAGTCCAAATTTGAGATCTTTGGTTCCAACCACCGTGTCTCTGTGCGACGCAGAAAAGGTGAACGGATGGACTCTACATGCCTGGTTTCCACCGTGAAGCATGGAGGAGGAGGTGTGATGGTGTGGGGGTGCTTTGCTGGTGACACTGTTGGGGATTTATTCAAAATTGAAGGCATACTGAACCAGCATGGCTACCACAGCATTTGCAGCGGCATGCTATTCCATCCGGTTTGCGTTTAGTTGGACCATCATTTATTTTTCAACAGGACAATGACCCCAAACACACCGCCAGGCTGTGTAAGGGCTATTTGACCATGAAGGAGAGTGATGGGGTGCTGCGCCAGATGACCTAATCCCAATCGAGATGGTTTAGGGTGAGCTGGACCGCAGAGTGAAGGCAAAAGTGCCAACAAGTGCTAAGCATCTCTGGGAACTCCTTCAAGACTGTTGGAAGACCATTTCAGGTGACTACCTCTTATAGCTCATCAAGAGAATGCCAAGAGTGTGCAAAGCAGTAATCAAAGCAAAAGGTGGCTACTTTGAAGAACCTAGAATATGACATATTTTCAGTTGTTTCACACTTTTTTGTTATGTATATAATTCCACATGTGTTAATTCATAGTTTTGATGCCTTCAGTGTGAATCTACAATTTTCATAGTCATAAAAATAAAGAAAACTCTTTGAATGAGAAGGTGTGTCCAAACTTTTGGTCTGTACTGTATATATATATATATATATATATATATATATATGTAGAGAGAGAGAGAGGAAATAAAAATTTCTATTAAAAAAATAATTGCCTTTGAACATATCTGCTTATTTATAATTGATTAACAAACGAACACAAAAGTGGTATTGCTGGGTCTGTAACAACCTGATCTGTAAAAGGATCACATTCATTATCCCACATGGTGAATGCTATAAAAATATATATTTTTTAAAACAATGATGGAATTGTTTTTTTTGTCATCTTACCTCCCCCAAAAATGTTATAAAAAGCAATCAGTATGCTAGAGTTTTACCAATAATGACTACAGCTCAAACTGCAAAAAACAAGCCCCAGCTATGTTTGCTGAAAAATAAAAATGTTATGAATGTTAGTATATGACGATGAAAAAAATACATTTTTAAATAAAAGTGATTTTATGTAGTAAAAGTAGTAAAACATGAAAGACACTATATACATTTTTTTTATCGCTATAACCATATCAACCCATAGAACAAAGTTATCATATATACCACAAGAGGAATCCCATAAAAAATTTAAATAAAAAACACAGACAGAATTGCAAATTTTGCCCACCTCACCTTAAAAAAAAACGTCTATATATGGAAGAAGAAGAAGAAGAAGACGACTTTATTGTCGCTCAGTGGGGAAATTTTGTCATAACAGATAAGAAACGGGGGCACAGTGGAAGCACAAAGGAAGAAGTTGCCAACACAGCTGGGGCACCGCCAGCACCTCAGAAGGCAGGGTTAGCATGGCCAAAATGTGGAAAAGCTTTGTTAGCACGCCACAACAACCAGCACCACCAGCTGATATGAAACGTCTTAGCAGGAGGCAGCATTTCACCAACATGGTGGAGCAGTATGTGTGCACACGCCTACACGTACTAAATGATAGGTCTGCCCCCTTCAACTTCTGGGTCTCCAAATTGGGCACATGGCCTGAGCTTGCCCTTTATGCCTTGGAGGTGCTGGCCTGCCCTGCAGCCAGTGTATTATCTGAACGTGTGTTTAGCACGGCAGGGGGCGTCATCACAGACAAGCGCAGCCGCCTGTCCACAGCCAAATGAACCAGGCATGGATCCCACAGGACTTGTCCATAGCTTGTGCAGAATACACATGTATAACGGCCTTAACCAGCCATTGTTATACTACAGCGCAATTGCTCATTCTTGTATTTTGGATATTTCACACTCTTTTGGAGTGTACCTTAACAATTTAAACCAAAAACCAGTGTTGGCTATCTCGTCCTCCTCCAACGCTGCTTCCACCTACAACTGTGTGATTTACCACTGCTATACCTAGTAGACAGGTTAAAAAAATTCACAAATTTGTCTGTTACATATTCAGTTGAAATTCACCAATTTTGGGTGTGATGTACCACTGCTATACCTAGTAGACAGGTTAAAAAAATACACTAATTTATTATAATATATGTAAATATATTATGGCTAAAAACATCAGTAGTAGTTTCCCACATATTATGCATTCATATATATCAGAAGTATGATTTTATACTTCTGGTTTTCCCCTCTCTGATCTTCCTTATCAGCTCCCTCTGCACAGTTTTAAGCTCCTCCTTGTTTCCAGATTTAAAGGCTCTTTTCTTTTCCTTGAGATGAGCCTTTATTTCTGGGTTAATCCAAGGCTTATTAGTAGAAAAACACTGTACCTTCATGACTGGCACAGTGTTGTCCACACAGAAGTTGATGTAGTCTGTGATTCAGTCAGTAATGTTGTCGATGTCCTCCCCATGAGGAGCACAGAGTTCATCCCACACATCCTACTCCGCTTCCTCATCCTCTACCGGCTCCTCAGCCGGTCAGCGTAACACCTTCACCACCAACTTCAGCACATCCAGGGGTAAACGACAGCAGGCAGTTTTAAAACGTATATGTTTGGGGGACAAACCACAAACCGCGCAGGAGCTATGGACGGGCCTTGAACAACAGACCCATGAGTGGTTGGTGCCAGTGAGCCTCAAGCCTGGCCTGGTGATGTATGATAATGAGCGAAATCTAGTAGCAGCTCTGGGACTAGCTGGCTTGACGCACATCCCTTGCCTGGCGCATGTGCTGAATTTGGTGGTGCAGAGATTCCTTAAGAATTACCCCGATATGTGAGAGCTGCGGCATAAAGTGCGCACATTCGGCGTTCTCACCCTACTGCTGCTCGCCTGTCAGCGCTGCAGCATAACTTTGGCCTTCCCGCTCACCGCCTCATATGCGACGTGCCCACAAGGTGGAACTCCACCTTGCACATGCTGGCCAGACTGCGCGAGCAGCAGCAGGCGATAGTGGAGTTTCAGCTGCAGCACGCAAGGGTGAGTCGCTCTGCGGAACAGCACCACTTCACCACCAATGACTGGGCCTCCATGCGAGACCTGTGTTCCTTGTTGCGCTGTTTCGAGTACTCCACCAACATGGCCAGTGCCGATAACGCCGTTCTCAACATTACTATCCCACTTCTATGCCTCCTTGAAAAAACGCTGCTGGCGATGATGGAAGAGGATGTGGCACAGGAGGAGGAAGAGGGATCATTTTGTAGGGTTTCCGGCCAGTCATTCCCAAGTGGCTCCAAGGGTGGGTTCCTGCACCGACAAACGCCAGGTACACAATTGTCCAGCCAGGGAACAGTTCTGGAGGATGACGAGGTGGAGGATGAGGAGATGGAGGAGGAGGAACCTTGTTCACAGCAGGGTGGCACCCAGACCAGCTCATGGCCCTCACTGGTGCATGGCTGGGGGGATACAGAGGACACAGACGATATACCTCCCACAGAAGACAGATTTTCGTTTCCTCTGGGCAGCCTGGCACACATAAGTGATTACATGCTGCATTGTCTCCGCAACAACCGCCGAGTTGCCCACATTCTAACTTGTGCTGATTACTGGGTGGCCATACTGCTGGATCTCCGTTACAAGGACAACGTACCGTCCTTGATTCCCTCACTGGAGCATGATCGCAAGATACGCGAGTACAAGCACACGCTGGTAGACGCGCTGCTGGTGGCATTCCCACCTTACAGCGGGGGCACAGTGGAAGCACAAAGGAAGAAGTTGCCAACACAGCTGGGGCACCGCCAGCACCTCAGAAGGCAGGGTTAGCATGGCCAAAATGTGGAAAAGCTTTGTTAGCACGCCACAACAACCAGCACCACCAGCTGATATGAAACGTCTTAGCAGGAGGCAGCATTTCACCAACATGGTGGAGCAGTATGTGTGCACACGCCTACACGTACTAAATGATAGGTCTGCCCCCTTCAACTTCTGGGTCTCCAAATTGGGCACATGGCCTGAGCTTGCCCTTTATGCCTTGGAGGTGCTGGCCTGCCCTGCAGCCAGTGTATTATCTGAACGTGTGTTTAGCATGGCAGGGGGCGTCATCACAGACAAGCGCAGCCGCCTGTCCACAGCCAAATGAACCAGGCATGGATCCCACAGGACTTGTCCATAGCTTGTGCAGAATACACATGTATAACGGCCTTAACCAGCCATTGTTCTACTACAGCGCAATTGCTCATTCTTGTATTTTGGATATTTCACACTCTTTTGGAGTGTACCTTAACAATTTAAACCAAAAACCAGTGTTGGCTATCTCGTCCTCCTCCAACGCTGCTTCCACCTACAACTGTGTGATTTACCACTGCTATACCTAGTAGACAGGTTAAAAAAATTCACAAATTTGTCTGTTACATATTCAGTTGAAATTCACCAATTTTGGGTGTGATGTACCACTGCTATACCTAGTAGACAGGTTAAAAAAATACACTAATTTGTCTGTTACATTTTCAGATGAAATTCACCAATATTTGGGTGTAATATACCCCTCCTCTACCTAGTTCACAGCTTAATAAATTTCACAAATTTTTCTTTTACATTTTTGGGGGACATTAAATAATTTTTTTCTGTCATAGACCCCTGCTATATGAGCCACATATCTGCTAATAAATGTGATTTGATCAGAAGCACACTGCCTTGCTGCCATCATTCACTGAGACTCTACACACGATCCTGGCCAGGGGGGAATCGTCACAGGTGTTTTATGCTTATCCTGCTGACGACCCCCCAGTGAAGTAAGTGCCTCATTGGATGTTTGTTCATCCATTGTATTCCTTGCTTTTAACCTCTACCTTCAACCCTCTGTGTTTACCACAACAGGGACCTCATTTTATTTCAACTATTTTAATTTCAACTTTTTTTGAAAAAAGTTTTAAAAAATAAAAAAATTAAGTTTTTTTATTTATATAAAAAGTTTTTTATATATAAAAGTTTTTGACCTATATGTATAATATGCTAGCACTTTAGCACCATGATACAAAAATTTTAGTGCATTTTTGCTCGGTTTGGCGCCTCTCCTGTACCTCCCCCCACCGCTATTTTTGTTTTTTCAAGCTCTACCAAGTAGACAGGTTAATAAATTTCACAAATTTTTCTGTTACATTCTTGGGTTGACATTTTACAATTTTGGACCTGAATAAACCACTGCTCTGCATAGGTGACAGGGAATAAAATTTCTGAAATTCTTCTTTAATTGATGCGCGCCACCTCCTTTCATTCAATGCTTAAACTTTATCAAGTTGTCCCACATTAGCGCTTCAATAATTTGTCCTACATTTGCGCTTTAATAATTTGTCCCACATTTGCGCTTCAATCATTTGATCCCTATTTGGGCTTTAATAACTTTGAGAACTTTGAGAAGCAAACAACACTTTCAATATTCAACAATACAAAACAATATATATATATATGTGCTATTGATTATCTTATACTAAAACTTAATGTTCATTATACATATACATCACAGAGTTTCTGCTTCATCAATAGACATTAAACCATAGGGATAATGAGTTCCATACACATCTAGAGAATATCTTTATCTCAGTCATAAATCCATAAGGAGACAAGAATGCCTCTTCTCAGACTGACACATCTACAGAGAAGAAATTATATAAACTGTGTCCTTTCCATGAACCTCTTTCGGTCTACTTTAAAATACATAAACAATGGTGAAGGAATCACAATATGCCTATTATATATAAAATCCAGTATAATTAGGATATTTTGATATAAATGTCATACACCTATAAAAAAAAGGCACAACAAATCCCCCTTCATTACAATCTAATCGATTGAAATAAAATTAGATTATATTGGAATGTTAAAAGGGCTTTTCATACGGGTTCCTTTATGAATATAAGTTTTCGTTTAAATTGTTCGTTACTCTTTTGAAGATTTATTGAGTGGGTCAATAACTTTGAATGTAAGTTGGTGGTAACAAGTGTCCTCCGCAACGGAATATAAGTCTGATAGATGTTGCTTCTGATCTTCCATCTCTGCATGAATAGTCATCAGATTCCTTTTTAGCAAACCGATCTCAAGTTCCAATGTCTTAATAGAGATGGAATTAGCAGCTGATACAACAGTGGAAATGACAGTGCCTACTACGCCAAAGATTTTTGCAGCTTCAATCGCAGAAATGAACCGCTTTGGTCGCTGACTCATGTGAAACTGTTCCCTGGTCAGAGCTTTTCTTTTCTGTTCCAAGATCTGTGTAATCCATTTTTGGGAATAACCTACGTATACTTGATACCACATCTTTATCTCCGGAGACTGAATCTCTGAAACGTTGAACTGTCTTTCCACGGAAATGCGTGGATCCAAACTGATGTAGATCTTCTGGGAAAGAATCCCTATTATTCGTCAAGATGAATCCCTTGGTATTCTGTAGCATGATCCTAGATGAAGGGCCTGGTACAGCGATCGGCTCAGCTTTGAACTCCTTCCCCAAGATTAGGACGATTTAATTAACAGCAACAATCCTTGATGCCATCTTGCACCTATAATATATTGTATGCCAAATATAAGCACATACATCTTTCCACTTTTTTTTTTTTATCATCCCTACGATAAAATAAATCATACTAACATACATCTTCAATTTGGCATAGTTTTCTTTCTTTAACAGAGCAAGTTCTTGGTTCAGAAGTGAGTCAAGAGATAATATTAATTAGTTACAGAGGAAAAATACATGAGGTAGGTTAGTACACTCGTTGGTTTATTTGATACCAATCCTGGGTTTCCGTCTTTAGCTGGAACCTTGATGTCTCTTTACTCCTCATCATCCGCTAATCCTTCCATTTTGCGAAGTTGTGACCTAGGATGATAAACACGTAATTGATTAATATGCACCCATTTCTCTATAAATTCATCCCCCTTAGGAATTTTGATATTGTAGACCACAGGTGACAATTTGTCAACAACGACATAGGGTCCCTTCCAGGAAGGCAGGAACTTTTTTTCCTTCACCTTTTCTCGGGCAAAGTTATAGAGATAAACCTGATCGGAAATCTGATACTCCTTTTGAGTAGTCTTCAGATCATAGTAGGTTTTGGTGCTTACTGCAGCTTTCTCTATATTCTTCTGGGCAAACGCAAAAGCATGCTGAAGGAGCTTGCATAGATTCTCCATATATTGATGAGCTGTTGAAGCATTTATCAAATTGTGGTCTGTTGTCCAGTAAAGTAAATGTTTGGGTAACGCCATGTTCCTGCCTGTGATCATTTCGAACAGAGAAAGTTTGGTTGCCGCGCTTGGGGTGGATCTGATGGCCATGAGAACCAAAGGCAACCTCACGTCCCAGTCTTTAACGGATTCATTGACAAATTTCTTTAGAATATTGACAATTGTTTGGTTGTAGCTTTCTACTCCACCCCTAGAGGCTGGCCGATAAGCTATATGTAGCTTTATTTTTACCCCGAGTATCTCCCACATTTTTGTCATCACCTCACTAGTAAAATGACTTCCGCGATCGAACTCGATGCGTTGGGGAAGTCAAAACCTGGAAAATACGTGGTTAATGAGTAGAGACGAACACACATTCCACCCATTTTGTGAATAAACAAGTCACGTTTAACATATATCTGTTGCCTTTTGATGAAGTGTTACTGGTCCAATAAAGTCAATCTGGATGTCTGACCATGGCACGGAAATCCCCCTTTTCATCAGCGGTGCCCGTTGAGTTGGTGCTTGTGGCTCGAATTGAGGACATATTAAATATCCGTGACAATATGTGCGAATGTCTTGCAACATATGAGGCCAATAAGCGTAATCCCGTAATAATTCATACGTTAACTTCTCAACTCGATGACCAGCCATTGGGGCATCATGGGAGTGCTGTAACATCAAACCTCGGAATGCCATGGGTACCACCCATTGTGAGATACCATTCTTAGAAGTTCTTACCAATCCATCCTTTTACCTTTTTTAAAGAAAGAGAAAAGAGAATTAGATTGCACATCCACAAGCTTAGCTTTGATCTATAAGTGCTTCTCAGCAAAATTAACATTGCTTCTCAGCGCAATAATTTGTGTCCGGTCCCCTATACTACATATTATATAAGAGGCATTAGTGTACTTTTTGATCAAAAGGCATAAGCCCACTCACCGCACCAAGGTTGCCTCTTGGAATGGGACCTACTCTAAATATGGCGCGGTACTGCCTGGCGAAACATGTCCTGGAATTCTGCAAAGAGCCCTTTTAGCTGTTGATGCTCCAACTCATCGGAGCATGCGTCAGCTATAGAGATTTGCTCTTCCACCCGTTCCTGAAATTCTGGAAAGATTTCAGGTTGACTTAACTCATAGGCTTCTTCAAGCTCACTAGTTAAATCGTTTTGACTATCGTGTACCTTCACTTTTCCCTGTTGGCATAACTCGTACTACTTTTTATTGATCTCTTGGTTGAAATCCAAAGATGATTATTCAATGTGGCATGTACCTTCTTCAGAACTGAAAGGATAAACAGAGTGGATATTGAATAACCCCTAGGGTGTTGAGGAAAAATGTTGTTCCACTACTTGCTCTTCTGTCAAGTATTCATCAGGAATAAGTGCAATGACATAATTCTGGAATCCAAAAGTGTAACACTCCGAATCCATACCTAGGCCAATTATGGTACCTTTTTGTAAGGATATGCTATGGGGAGCCATATTATGAATTACCATATGCAGTGGATTCTGATGGATGTTTACCATAGGAGTGGGCTTTGCCTTCAGGCCGAGTTGCTGTATCCAGTGTGACATAGCAAGGGGTTTTGTTTGGGAAGGCAGGTATTTTCCTCCCAACATAGGTGGCTGGGCTGATTTCCAGCCAGGTGAGATCAAATACTGGGGATAAAACGGCCTAGCAAGGTGACGTATGAATTAACTCCAAGACTGTAATGAGTTGTTTTTCTTTTGCCTTTTGTGTGAATAAACACTGACATTTTGATCCACTTACCCTGCCTACCAGAAAAAATCCTCACAACTGGTGGCTTGTAGCGGGCACACGCAGTGAGGCTGGCATAAACGCCAAAATATTTTTGTTTTCTAGTACGGCTGGATGTCCTGGATTAAACCAGCTATATTCAAACCACGTGATAAAATAGAGGCTGTAATGAAAGCTCTCGTGGAGGCTAACCAACACCAGCAAGAAACAAACCAGCTGCTGTTACAACACGTGATGGCTTTACAGACGGCAGGGGCATACCAGAGTGTCCATGGCGTCCAAAAAGCGGTCTGTGTGGCGATCCCCAAGATGACACCATCAGATGACGTAAAAACCTATCTGGTGATGTTCGAGTAGGTGGCCACAAGGGAGAATCTATCCCGAGATCAGTGGGCTGAGGTTGTCACTCCGTTCCTGACATCTGATTCCCAGCGGGTGTATTTTGACCTGCCGGACGATCAAGCGGCCGACTACCAGAAATTCAAGGGTAAGATTCTGGCAAGACTGGGGTGAATGTGTTGGTCCGGGCCCAGCGGGTGCATCAGTGGGGGTTTAAGCCGGCTGAGCCTGTGAGACCCCAGTAATATAACTTACTCACCTCTTGCAAAAGTGGCTACAGCCTGACGTGCTGAGCCCCTATGTTGGACCGTCTGTTGGCTATGTTCTGGAGGGCTTTACCACCCCCTCTCCAGCAATGGATCGGCCAGGTCTCTCCAGTTAATGCGTTCAAGATGGTCGACCTGGTGGAGCGCTATGAGGCTACCCGGAATCTACAGGGGGGTTATTTTGGGAGGGGGCTAGTCAAATCCCGTAACTCTCCACCCCAATTTGTGCCCAACAAACCCTGCCGGGATGTACCCCCTGTGGGCCCAGCTCCGATAGTCTGCTGGCAGTGTCAGGAGCCTGGCCATGTGTGAGCTGACTGTCCACATCAGGTGGAACCCATGGACACAAACTATTGCTTCCGTCAGTCATTATATGCTAGGAAGCTGTGTGTTGCAGGTGCCCCGTAGACTCTGAATCACCTGTGCCAGGTGGAGGTGGGAGATACTCGAGTGGAGGCTCTGTTGGACTCGGAGTCTGGGGATCCTGGTAAGGGATCTCCTGGTACGGTCCACTGAGTGTACTGGCTGGAAAGTCAGGGTCATGTGTATTCACGTAAACTTAAAAGACTACCCCACTGCTATGGTGTCTCTAGCCACAGTTGCTGGCAGGTGGACCCACGAGGTGGCTGTCACCACCAATCTACACTACAAACTTATAATAGGGAGAGACTTCCCGGGACTGTGGCCTGCTACGAGAGTGACTGATACGCATGAGACAGGGGTAACCCTAGCAGAGTGGGGAGACCAGAACCCTGGGAACCTGAGTCTGAAGGGCCAGCGGTAGGGATGACCGCCACTTCGGTGAAAGAGGGGGAGGCAACACCACTAAGTGTGATGGTGGGAGACATGGAGGACTTGCTGCTGGGTCCTGAGCTTGCAGACCTCAATGTCTTTGTGTAAAATTTTGGTACCGCCCAACACCGGTACCCAACCCTGACCCGAGCCTGGGAAAATATATTAATAGTAGAGGGTGAACCACAACAACCAGGGGCAGAGTCAGTCTTCCCCCATTTTGTGGTATAATTATCGGGTAAACCAGCTGCAAGGTGAATCTATTCAACAGTTGGTGGTGCCCCAGGCTTATCGCAAACTCGTGTTAGAGTTAGCCCACCAGCATGTTCCAATGCAGAAGACACAGGACCGAATACTACAACGGTTTTACTGGCCCAGTGTGTTTAAGGAGGTGGAAGAATTCTGTAAGTCTTGCCTGACCTGCAAGGCAACTATCCCCAGCACCTTTTCCGCAGTCCCTTAGTACCTCTCCCGATCATCGAGGTGCCATTAGAGCGAATCGCTATGGACCTCATAGGCCCAGTACCGAAATCCGCTAGAGGACATCAATACATTTTGGTCATCCTGGACTACGGCACTCGGTACCCGGAGACGGTGCCACTGCGACATACATCGGTGAAGCTTATAGCTAAGGAGCTAATGGAGATGCTACATAAAGAGGTTCTGACTGACCAGGGGACCCCTTTTATGTCCAAGGTCATGAGGGACAGTTACGGACGTCCGTGTACCATCCGTAAACGGACGGTCTGGTTGAAAGGTTTAACAAAACTCTAAAAACTATGTTAAAAAGGGTGGTGTCTAAAGATGGGAAGGATTGGGATCTTCTTCTGCTCTATCTCATGTTCGCTGTGCGAGAGGTACCCCAGGCCTCTACTGGGTTCTTGCCCTTCGAATTGCTTTATGGCAGACATCCTTGTGGTCTGTTGGACGTGGCCAAAGAGGCGTGGGAACAGCAACCCACTCCGCATAAAAGTGTCCTGGAGTTTGTAATCAAGATGAAACAGCAGATAGACTCTTGTCAGGGAGCTTATGGAGACCTCTCAGAGAGCCCAGATTTGGATCTATAATGGGCGGGCTCAGGTCCAGAACTTTAACCCGGGTGATTGGGTTTTGGTTATGGTACTGACCGTGGACAGTAAGTTTCTGGCTAGATGGCAGGGGCCCTACGAGGTACTCGAGAAAGTTGGAGAGGTAAATTAAAAGGTACACCAGCATGGGCGGCGGAAGCCGGAGCAGGTTTACCATGTTAATTTACTTAAACCTTGGAAAGATAGGGAAACCTGTACTGAAGACAGCCCGCGGCCGGGTTTTCTAGGGGAAGAGGTTCCGGTTCCTATGTCTGATGCAAGGAAAGTGGTTGCCACAGTAAAAATTGCTGACAGCCTCTCCTGACAGGCTCAGGAGACCAGGGAGTTTGTTAGTCGGAACACAGATGTGTTCTCGGACCTCCCTGGACAAACTTCCGTAATCCAGCATGACATTGTCACTGGGCCTCAGGCAAAAGTCCGGTTAAAGACATACCGGGTATCCGAGGCTCGTCGAAAAGCCATCTCAGAGGAAGTGCAGCTCATGCTATGGCTAGAGGTCATCGAGGAGTCTAAAAGTGAGTGGGCCAGTCCTATAGTCTTAATACCCAAGCCAGACGGGATGTTATGGTTTTGTAACAATTTTCGTAAGCTGAACTAAATATCTAAATTCGATGCATATCACATGCCTCGGGTGGATGAGCTTATTGAAAGGTTAGGCCAAGCCCAGTATTTTTCTGTTTTGCACCTCACCAAAGGGTACTGGCAGGTCCCCTTGACGGAGGCAGCCAAGGAAAAAAACTGCCTTCATTACACTAGAGGGGCTGTACCAATATCAGGTGTTACCCTTCAGTCTGCATGGCGCCCTGCCACTTTTTGACGTCTAATGGACATTGTGCTTCGCCCACATCGGTGGTACGCCTCGGCTTACCTGGATCATATTGTCATTCACTGTACTAACTGGAAAAGTAACCTGCCCAAAGTACAGGCCGTAGTGGACTCCCTTTGAAAGGCTGGACTAACAGCTAACCCAAAAAAATGTGTGATAGGGTTAGAGGAGACCAAATACCTAGGGTATGTCATTGGGCGCGGAGTCATCAAACCCCAAGTAAACAAAATAGAGGCGATAAGGAATTGGCCCCGACCTGTCACCTCTAGGCAAGTTAAGTCATTCCTGGGAATGGTGGGCTATTATATGAGGTTCGTTCCCCATTTTGCCACTTCAGCAGCTCCATTGACAGGGCTCTTGGAGGGACGGAAGTCCGTGATGGTCCGCTGGAATGACCAGGCAGAAGAGGTTTTCTCCACTTTAAAGTCGGCCCTGTGTGGGTCGCCGGTTTTGGTGACGCCCGACTTCAAAAGGGAGTCTATAGTACAAACCGATGCCTCCGAAGTAGGCTTCGGTGCTGTGCTGTCTCAGGAAGTCAACGGGGAGGAGCATCCCGTTGTCTTCCTCAGCCATAAGCTCACTCCAGCCGAGACCTGGTACAATATAGTGGAGAGAGAGTGCCTGGCCATCAAGTGGGCACTCGATTCTCTCCGCTACTATCTGTTGGGGAGAAAGTTCCGTTTGGTGACCGACCACTCCCCTCTGAAGTGGATGAGACAGGCCAAAGAGAGGAATGCTCGGGTCACCAGATGGTTCTTGTCCTTGCAGAACTTTAAGTTTACAGTAGAACAGTAGTACACTGTCTAGCGTGTGTTCACCCCCTCAAGATTTGGGGATTATGTGACATAGCAAGGGGTTTTGTTTGGGAGGCAGGTATTTTCCTCCCAACATAGGCGGCTGGACTGATTTCCAGCAAGGTGAGATCAAATACCGGACCGGGTCCGGGTTTTGGCAGCACCTAGCTGTCCTTTAAATAGGCAGCTGGGCCCAGCAGCTGAGGCTCTGTCTTTGGATCTGAAGCATGGTGCTGTGCTAGAAGGTTCAGAGCCACACGAGGGCTGGGAAACAGGCCCCCTAAAGCCTGCTGTGTACTGCCGGGGATAAAACGGCTAGCAAGTTGACGTGTCTGTTCTATGGACTTTTCATTGTGTGAATTAACACCAAGACTGTAATGAGTTGTTTTTATTTTGCCTTTTGTGTGAATAAACACTGACATTTTGATTTACGAACTTGTTTTGCCTCTGTACTGTGTCCGCTTACCCTGCCTACCAGAGCAAATCCTCATACTAGTTAGACAAACTGATCAAAGCATCTGCATTCCTCAATTTTTGCCGCTTCTTTACTTGAATGGGAAGAATAAATGGCTCGCACCCTTCAGGGATTTAAACCTAATCAGCAACCATGATACTTACGGCTATTTTAAATTTTAACCATGCTGTACCTCTTACCTGCAAAGTGTCTCCACCTACACTTATCAAAGAACCATCAAACGATTTCAATTTCGGCCTCTTTGCTGTCACATCCATAACCTGTTGGAAATAACTATATGACCGTGTCAAGTAAACCTTTAATTGGCACAATAAGTTCATCTTGGAGATAAGAATCCACAAAATATTGGCCTTCAACCTGAAACAAATCACATCTGACACTTTTTGAGGATTTTATTCTTTTGCAGAGATGCGACTTCTGGAGAAACCCGGACATTCTTACTGCACGCGTCAGCAGCCCCTACCTTTGGGGAAAACTGGATTACATCACAGCTTACAGATGGCAACTCACAGATTGACGCTGAGATGATGGGATCACTCACTGGAGAAGACACATTAGTGCACAAATCTACATTGTTAGACTGCAAGATAGACAACACGTTAGACACCTCCTCTTTGGCCTCAATTTTAGGGCCAAGAACGCTGCAAGACTATATAGGATTAGGAATCAGTAGTTAGAACTCTTATCACCATTATTATCCCCCTCTGACCCGTTGGGGCTATGAGGTTTTGTTTGCTTGTATCCTACCTGTTGTAGCTGGGTTCGATGGCAAGGTCCTGTAGACGGAGGGTACCTGCGTGACTGTGTTTCAAATCCCAGGTTAGGGTTTATTTTAGCTTCTGCTGCGTTTTGTTGGGACCTTTTGTATCTTTTCTCACCCGTAGTATGGCACAAATGTAGCTAGGCTAAATTTAATTTGCATAGGCAGTGCATCATAGAACAGTTGTTTGAATTCCCCAGATTCCCAATTTGTGGACCTATACGCTAACCCATAGGCATGTTTAAGGATAGAGAGGAATTCCCGGGGACTTTGATTGGGTCTACATGTGAGTTTATAAATATCACGTTTTGCAGCAGCAATAGTCCGGTAAGGGCCGAATTCTAATTTCACCTTGTGCAAAACATCCTGCCAATCCCGGATCCCCCTGTCTCTGAAGGAAATAAAGTAGTAGTGATACTTATTTTCAAATGCCCATGGTAGGAATCTGATCCTGTTTGCATAAGAATACAATTTTAAAGAATCCATGGTGGACTAGTACAGTTCTAAGTGATCAGCAATTTCAGGAGAACCTCTCTTAGAGAATTTAGGTACAGTGGCATTTAATGATATTTGAGGAACTCTGATCCCCTTTTGAACACTGAGCAATTTTTTTATAGAGACCACCTTAGCATATGACGGTCGCCTGGAACTCTCATCCCCCTTGTGGGCAAACTCATGCCACAAGCTTTTCCACATCACTGTCATAATCACTCATACTCTGATCACTTCCATCGTATCCACTTGGCACAGGTGACTTGATCCTAACATCCTTCTCTAGGGGAAGGTGTGGGGGGACACTTTTATGGCCTTTGGAGTCGCTAGCGCCTAGTAAATCGGTTACAGCTTGAAACACCTGACTTAATTGGGTTAAGGCCTCCTGTGTAATCATGCCATTACCCTCGGGGGGCTTAGGGTCTTGGATAAATTCCGCTTTAAGAGAATGTGATGATGACATAACTATATTTTGGGGTGTGAGAGCAGGAGGATCCAAAATTCTCTCATTATCAGACAGATCACTTTCAACATTGACTATAGAATGGCTTGGTCCGTCTGTTTGCTGAAGTCTGCAATAACGGAGGTTCAGCTCATCTGCCTCCCTTTTTAGTTGATGATAGGCAGTATGGCTAAGATCGAGTTCACGTTTTAAGTCCTCGATCAATGCTTTTGCAGATTCTAACTCTGTTTCTATACAGGATATATAGGCCTATATGTCTGTTATATGCATATTTCTACTCTTTAAAGTATAACTGTCATCTTTTTTTGGGGGGGAGTATTGGATTGTGGTGATTAATATCTCCTTGGTGGCCCTATTTCAACTTTTCACTGTGTATTCAATTACCCCTTAATTCCACAGTTTAGTTCACTGTACTGCCTATTTTTATCTGTGCTTAAAATCAGGTTGCTATGCAGGTCCTCCTCTGTGTTGAAGGATGGAGGACACAGAAGCAAGCAGCCTGCAAGGTCAGATTACAGACAGCCAGGGACTGTAAGTAAATGATTAAAGCCAGGTCCTCCCCAGCAGCTGATAACAGTGCCTGGGCTGTGTGCACTTCTCCCTGTCCCTGAGCTTGGCAGACGCTCCCTCACTCAGTAGACTGGGACAATGCAGAGCCGAATCAGCGCAGAGCAGGAAAGGGAGATCTGCCGTCTGCTCAGTGTATAAATTAAAGCAACATGTGGTAAGAGGACCCCTTTGTGCTGCAGGAGATTAACCCTTTAGGGGAAGGGCTCTGGTTACTGACACTTTTGGGGGGCTATTGTTACTGGCTAGTGAGGGCAGGCGGGATTAGCCTCAGGGTGAGGGCAGTGGCGGCCATCTTAACTGAATAGTGAAATTGCATTTTATGCAGACTGGTTGCTAAGGGCTGAATCTTATTAAATATGGGGTAAGTCAGTCTAATAGTAACTGATTCTGGAATATCATGTTATTAGTAACTACATATATGAAAATTGAAATTAGGGTCTAAGTGTGACAGTTATCCTTTAAGAGCGTACTGACTTCTAGTATTGCATACAGGACTGGTGGCAACATCTTTAAGAGGTGTTCGTCTTTACTGGCATTACTTTTAAGCACATCAAAATAGATTAGATGTCTCCTGACTTTACCAAGTGATGTCCATACATCCACACACTCTCTCTTGACTTCTGCCTGCAGCTCACTAAACCATGAAGTTACACCCTGATCTAAACCCAACCATGAATTTACATATTCAACAATTTTGTGGATTACCTGTTTCAGACTAGATGGACTACCTCCTGTAGCTTCACCAGAACCGGCTTCACTACTAGCAATGCTCATTTTCGCTATCAATAATTAGTACACAGAAAGATGAACAATCTGGTTAGCCAAGAAAATTATGGAAGGTTTCTGGAGAAGTATACATGTTTGTATTCAAGTTCGAATTTATGATTCTGTTACACTGATTGCTGGTAATAATCCTTTGCTTTCAGACAGTTATTCATATTAATCAACCAAATGACTGGTATTCCTTTTATGTTCTTCCTTCCTTGGTTTTGCCGTTTATTCCGTTTATACCCCCCTCACCCCCCCCCCCCCCATCCTTTGTATATGTCTTTCTTTTTATTTCCCAATTTTCAATGTTTATCTCTTGTTGTAATTTTGCAATCATCATATCTTGTTTTCAAACAGTGTTTTATGCTTTGAAGTGAAGTAACTTTAAACATGCACTGTATTTCTATGTTTTGTAACGAAATTTCCTTGATAATCAGATGATGAGAAAACATTTAATTGTTCTAAAAATTATAATAGCCTTTTGTTTGCTATTGAAAATAATAAAAATGTACAAGAAAATTATGGAAGGTTTTACTATTTGTACAAATAATCAATAAATTAACAATCTCAGCAGTGCCTCCATTTTATGTCGGGATATAAAGCAAATGCTTTATATAAAAGATAGGATCAAAGTAAAAATTTCAAAGGGAATTGATCCCAGAAGTGGACATGTGAAACACCTCAACAAGAGATCGTTGTTAATTTAATTATATTGTGCAGTCAGTAAAATCATGGCACAAGCATCTATGCAAAAATATAAATGATTTATTATACAATAACTCAGAATACAATCAAAGCTTAATCAATAGAAAAACTCAATAATATGCAATAACACACAGTGATATGTAAAGGTCCTGTAGTGATATGCAGTACCCAAAATTGGCCATTTGATGGCTCTAACACGACTACCAGCATTCCATATCACCTCTCAAACATAAATATGTAATACAAGTGTCCCGATGACAATTATTGGATATACACAATAGTGATAAGGACAGATACGAACCCTTGCTCTGCTCAAACTATGACCAATCTCGGATATCGGGTAGTATTGCTACATAAATTATAAATTATCAGGCCAGATATTGGCTATGGAATTGAATATTCAAATCAGAGAGTTTTTCTTTTAAATCAATATTAAATATTTTATTCAGTAGTATGCATCTTTACTGAATAGTGATAATATTGATGTAGTACTTTTTGACATTACACATCTGCAATAAAGCAGGGAGTTGCTAAATATCAGGACAATTAATTCAATCAATACTACACATAGTAAAGTTATACATTACCCGAAAATGCAGTTGATATGCAGAGTCTAAGGGAAGTCAGCTCTAAAGTCTGTTCTCATCATTGGGATTTTCTCCTGGGTTGTGCTTTCTTTTTTTCTTTGTTTCTCTGTGTTTCTGTTTTTTTTGTTGCTCCCTGTTGTTTTTTTCCCTCTTCCTGTGTGTGGTTTATGATCACAAACTTACCAGTTAGACACACCTTCAATCACTGTCGGTTAGGTGTGTACATATGATAATTACTGTAATGTCACTGTATCACCTAGGTGCAATGTTACCTATTCATACCTAGGTGGCACTATTGCATAAGCTACTAGCATCATCACTAGTAAGGGTTAAATGTCCAGGTCTGATTTTGTCTTACATTCTATACACATAATATATGGAATCCTAAATCAGAGCTAAGGGATTATTTTTGACACATAAACCCATTAAGGCATAGACTTTGTGGTGCCATTTAGACTTTTTCCATACTCTCAAATGTATGTACAGATAAGAATATAATGGACCTTGTACATTCACAGACATGTGTGTCTCCTCTGTTACTCCAATGGTTGATTGATTGTTAGTTAAAATAACACTCTTACTAACAAAATTTTACCATTAAAATATTTCTTACCATGCTTTAGGAGTGTATACATTCCTAGTGAGAAATATATAAGATAACAGATGCATTTATGTCCTTCATAATATTCAACAATACAAAACAATATATGTCCTATTGATTATCTTATACTAAAACTTAATGTTCATTATACATATACATCACAGACTTTCTGCTTCATCAATATACATTAAACCATAGGGATAATTAGTTCCATACACATCTAGAGAATATCTTTATCTCAGTCATAAATCCATAGGGAGACAAGAATGACTCTTCTCAGACTGGCACATCTACAGAGAAGAAATTATATAAACTGTGTCCTTTCCATGAACCTCTTTCGGCCTACTTTAAAATACAGTACATACACAATGGTGAAGGAATCACAATATGGCCTATTATATATCAAATCCTGTCACCTATGAAAAGGCACAACAGGGGGCATGGCCTAACCGAATCGGAGGCGTTGCTTAGTGTGTCCAGGGGGGGTTTAAGTCAGTCATTTCAGGGTGGCCTGAATGGCCACCCTACCTGCCGCCTGAACTGTGACCTCCACAGCACTCCGCTTCCTTAACAGTGTCATCCACAGCTATTAAGCCATGGCTTTACTTCAATAGCAATTATCCTGGTGACAGATCTCCTTTAAAGCTCACCTACAGCAGTGAATAAATATGGCTGGGTTGTTATGGAAACCTGGTGTCAAACTGTGTATGTGGAGGCTAACGGCCTGTGAGATTTTATTGGCTGATAAGGGTCATGTGACCAATCTTCTATTGGCTAATGCATTTTTGGGGAATTTCTCAGGAACGGTACATCTTACAGAGCTGAGACCTGGTCTAAAACCTTCCCGGACACCTGATGTACCTGTGTGCCAAATTTCGTGATTGTAAATGCGATGGTGTGGATTCCTCTAGCAGACATACATACATACACACACACATACACTCAGTTTTATATACATATATATATAGTTCAGTAGGCCTACTTTGGATAAACTTGATATATTGTCAGTGACACCTTCAGGCTCATCTCCCCCTTTGAATACATGTAGGGAGCTTAGAAAGGTGAATGCTCTTTGAGTCACTAAAAGCTTCCATTCTACTTCCATTTTATGTAAAGAGCAATGTAATTTCACTGCTGGAAGCTGCACCTGTACATATACAGATGGTAGGAGTAGAACCCGCCAGCAGCAACGCTGAGAAGGAAAAGGATTTAGTGTGATTATATACGACATTAAACGACTAAAGTGAGAAGCAAAGAAGACTAAACAATGTGAAATTCCACAATGATGTGGATATGGAGAAAACTCAGGCTCCTCAGTATATCAGTCTCTATGCTTTATCAGTCTCAGATGCAGAAGCAAAAGTTAGACCAGCACTTCCAAACAACATAAAATAAAGTACAGTTGCATGCTATCTCGGGATGGGAAAGATAGATGATTTGTTAAGGGCTCATGCTCCCGACCGTATGTATTTTGCGTTCCACAAAACACAAATCCACAAAAAATACAGATGACGTCCGTGTGCAATCCATATTTTGCAGAACTAAACAGCTGGCCCCTAATAGATCAGTCCTATCCTTGCCCGTAATGCGGAACAGTTGCAGAACAGTGATACGGACATATGGAAATGGAATGCACATGAAGTAACATCAGTTTTTTTTTGCAGACCCATTGAAATGAATGGTTCCGCACAGGGTCCACAAAAAAAACCTGGAACGGATATGGAAAGAAAATACGGTGGTGTACATAAGCCCTAAGACTGCATTCTTATGACAGTCTAAAAAATTATGCAGATGAAGAACCTTTCACTGAATACAGTAATGGAGGTATACGTCTCAATTTAATGATTATATCACGGCTGAAACTAAGAGGTGCTAAAAACAATTACTTTATTACTTAATTGATAAAAAATTGAGGGAAATAATTATGTCAATATGAAAAACACATGTATATATGAGTCCCTTCTCAATCCCAGAGAGAAGCAAAGGGACGCGAAACAGATTTGTCTAATAGCAACATTTGATGCTGCAAATGTGCCGGTTCAGGAGATCTTGCGTAAACACTGGAGGACATGGGAATACCCCCTCAGCACATCTCTGATGATGACGAAACACAGGTGCCAACTGCTGCGTCTTTCTGCAGTGTGCAGACCGAAAAGGAGGCCAGGGAGGAAGACTGGGCGGAAGACAATGCAGGGGACGATGAGGTCCTAGAACCCACATGGAATGAAGGTCATGCCACTGACTTTCAGAGTTCGGAGGAAGAGACAGTGGTGAGACCGAGCCAACAGAGTAGCAAAAGCTGGAGCAGGGTGCAAAAGCGGAGCAGCCGTCGCCAAAACAGTTTGCCTGCTACTGGCCACCGTCAACAGGGACCGAGCACACCAAAGGCAGCTTCAAGGAGTTCCCTCGCATGACACTTCTTCACACAATGTGCTGACGACAAGACGCGAGTGGTTTGCACTCTGTGCCATCAGAGCCTGAAGCGAGGCATTAACGTTTTGAACCTTAGCACAACCCTCATGACCAGGCATCTACATGCGAGACACGGGCTGCAGTGGAGTAAGCACCTTCAAAAGCAAGAAAGGGCTCAGGCCCCTCCTGCTCCTTCTTCTGCTGCTGCCTCGGCCTCTTCCTCCGCCTCTGGAGGAACGTTGCCACCTGCCGTCCAGCAAACAGAGGATGTGCCACCAACAACACCACCTCCGTCACGAAGCTTTTCCACCATATCTCACGGAAGCGTTCAGCTCTCCATCTCACAAACATAAGAGAAAGCGTAAATTCCCACCTAGCCACTCTCGATCCCTTGCCCTGAATGCCAGCATTTCTAAACTGCTGGCCTTTAAAATGTTGTCATTCAGGCTGGTGGAGACGGACAGCTTCAAACAGCTCATGTCGCTTGCTGTCCCACAGTACGTCGTTCCCAGCTGCCACTACTTCTCCAGGAGAGCTGTGCCTTCCCTGCACAACCAAGTATCGGATAAAATCAAGTGTGAACTGCGCAACGCCATCTGTGGCAAGGTCCACCTAACCACAGATACGTGGACCAGTAAGCACGGCCAGGGATGCTATATCTCCCTAACTGCACACTGGGTAAATGTAGTGGCGGCTGGGCCCCAGGCGGAGAGCTGTTTGGCGCACGTCCTTCCGCCGCCATGGATCGCAGGGCATCATTCTTTGCCTCCTGTTGCCTCCTCTTCCTACTCGGCTTCCTCCTCCTCTTCTACCACCTCCTCATCCGGTCAGCGACAGACCTTCACCACCAACTTCAGCACAGCCAGGGGTAAACGTCAGAAGGCCATTCTGAAACTGATGTGTTTGGGGGACAGGCCCCACACCGCGCAGGAGTTGTGGCGGGGTATAGAACAACAGACCGATGAGTGGTTGCTGCCAGTGGGCCTCAAGCCCAGCCTGGTGGTGTGCGATAATGGGCAAAATCTCGTTGCAGCTCTGGGACTAGCCGGTTTGACGCACATCCCTTGCCTGGTGCATGTGCTGAATTTGGTGGTGCAGAAATTCATTCACAACTACCCCGACATGTCTGTGCTGCTGCATAAAGTGCGGGCCGTCTGTGTGCGCTTCCGGCGTTCTCATCCTGCCGCCGCTCGGCTGTCTGCTCTACAGCGTAACTTCAGCCTTCCCACTCACCGCCTCATATGCAACGTGCCCACCAGGTGGAACTCCACCTTTCACATGCTGGAGAGACTGTGCGAGCAGCAGCAGGCCATAGTGGATTTTCAGCTGCGGAATAGCACCACTGCGGAATAGCACAACTTCACCACCAATGACTGGGCCTCCATGCGAGACCTGTGTGCCCTGTTGCGCTGCTTTGAGTACTCCACCAACATGGCCAGTGGTGATGACGCCGTTATGAGCGTTACAATACCACTTCTATGTCTCCTTGAGAAAACACTTAGGGCGATGATGGAAGAGGATGTGGCCCAGGACGAGGAGGAGGAAGAGGGGTCATCACTAACACTTTCAGGCCAGTCTTTTAGAAGTGGCTCAGAAAGAGGATTTTTGCAACAGCAGAGGCCAGGTACAAACTTGGCCAGCCAGGGCCCACTACTGGAGGACGAGGAGGAGGAGGATGAGGAGGAGGATGGGGATGAAGCATGTTCACAGCGGGGTGGTATCCAACGCAGCTCGGGCCCATTACTGGTGTATGTCTGGGGGGATGCGGAGGACGCAGACGATACGCCTCCCACAGAGGACAGCTTGTCCTTACCTCTGGGCAGCCTGGCACACATAAGCGACTACATGCTGCAGTGCCTGCGCAACGACTGCAGAGTTGCCCACATTTTAACGTGTGCTGACTACTGGGTGGCCACCCTGCTGGATCCCTGTTACAAAGACAATGTGCCGTCCTTAATTCCCTAACTGGAGCGTGATCGGAAGATTTGCGACTACAGGCGCATGCTGGTAGACGCGCTCCTGAGAGCATTCCCGGCTGACGCCGGGGGACAAGTGGAAGCACGCAGCTGTGTGAGCGCCAGCACCTCAGAAGGCAGGGTTAGCATGGCCAACATGTGGAAAAGCTTTGTCACCTCGCCGCAACAACCGGCCCCAACTGCTGATATGGAGCGTGTTAGCAGCAGGCAGCATTTGAACAACATGGTGGAACAGTACCTGTGCACACGCCTACACGTACTGGCTTATGGTTCTGCCCCATTCAACTTCTCTGTCTCCAAATTCTCCACATGGCCAGAGCTTGCACTGTATGCCTTGGAGGTACTGGCCTCCCCTGCAGCCAGTGTATTCTCTGAACGTGTATTTAGCACGGCAGGAGGCGTCATTACAGAGAGACGCAGCCGCCTGTCCACAGCCAACGTGGACAAGCTCACTTTCATTAAAATGAACCAGGCTTGGATCCCACAAGACTTGTCTGTACCTTGTGCAGAATAGACATTTATACCATCATTAAACATACATTCTTGTACTCAAGTCAAGTGCAATGATTCTTTTTTTTATTTTTTTTTATTTGTCCCAATATTTTGGGGGCTACCTACCCCAATAAAAAAATAAAAAAACATTGTTGGCTACCTGTTCCTCCTCTATTGCTGCCTCCACCTACAACACCACATTCACCGCCTCCTCAACCTCCGACTCCATATCCACTTCCCTCTCTAAGTTGCAGGTTAATAATTTGTAATTTTTAGTTATTTTATTTCATTTTAAGTTATTTCCCTATCCACATTTGTTTGCAGAGCAGTTGCCATGCTCTTAAGCACATTTTACTGCCTTTTACATCCTTCCTGCCTTTTCAAGGACTATTAGTTCTGACTCACACTGCTTAACATGCAGTTGATATTACCTGCTGGAGTTGGTTGAGCTGGTGTGTTGTTCCTTTGGATCTCCTACTCCTCCATTCTGCTTTAAGCAAAGTGCATTTTGTCTTGCATTTTGTTGTTCGCTTCTGTGTATTGTTGTCTAGGCTTCAGGAAGACGCTGGTTCCTTCATCTGGCAAGGAACCAGTAGTCTCAATCCCTGCCACCATTTCTAAAGCCTTCCAGGATCTTCAGGGCCTAGGTTCCAGTGTATGAGTATTTCCACCTTCAGGGTCCTAGGAGTCAGGGAGAAGTCGAGAGATTCCTAGGAGGTCACCATCCCTCTCTCTTAGCTTTGAGGCCTAGACTTCGGTCTATTCCTTCTGTGTGTCATTTGGTGTTATCCCCTCCCCACTACCTGTAACATTATCACCCGCCAAAAATAACCATCATTTTGTTTGTGTCAGTGCAGCGATGGATACTGTTTCTGCACTGGTTGATCGTATGCAGGGATTGCCTTTAGAGGTGGCTGACCTCCGCACAGCTGTCTCTTGGTTTCAGAGGCCAAAGGTGGCGGCTTCGAGCAGCGGGAACCAGGCCTGCCCGGAACCTAAGGTTGCTCTCCTGGAAACGTTTTCCGGGGGAAGTGACAATTTTGTTTTGTTCAGGGAGTCGTGCAAACTATATTTTAGACTACGTCCTAACTCTTCTGCTGAAAGGTGAAGCTTAGTCTTGGGCTTTTTCGTTGCCGACTGGATCACAATTCCTCTAGTCGGTAGATGAATTTTTCAGAGCTCTGGGGCTTATCTAGGATGACCCAGATTGGGTCTCCCTGGCCAAAACTTAAATGCGTGGCTTACGGTAGGGAGAGCGATCTGCAAAGTCCTATTGCTCTGAATTTAGGAGATGGGCAACTGATATTGAGTGGAATGACCCTGCACTCCATAGTCAATTCTGTCAAGGGTTATCCGAGAACCAAAAGGATGCATTGGCATTTCACGAATATCCAGAGTCATTGGAAACAGCCATGTCTCTGGCTGTATGTATTGATAGACGCCTGAGGGAAAGATCTAAGGTTCATATCGCTCGGGATGCACTATCAAATGGGGAAGCAGCCTCTTCCGACACTTTGGGTAGTAAGGCACTTGAGCTCATGTCTGATGATGAGCCAATGCAGTTGGGGGAAGTCACTCCTGGACCTGTGATAAAAACTTTAGGGTTAAGAAAAGACTCAGCTTTTTCTGTGGTAAAGAGGGACATTTTCTTAACGTATGTCCTTATGGTAAACGTCAAAGTGAAAAAGAGAGAAAGAAAACTAATGTGTTTAGTCCTCTTCTCACTCTTTGCAGTGTGGGTGGGGAATCTGAGAATGTACTTTTGTCATTTACCGGTAGTACCCGATTTCTCCTGCCTCCCAAGGTGGCGCTAGACTCCAAAACTGTGGGAGTTGAAGTATTTATTGATAGTGGGGCAGGGGCTAGTGGATGTCTAATTCGTCCGTAGGCATGGTTTGACAACAAGCGCATTAAAAATATTTCGGTGTTTGCTATTGATTCCGCTCCAATCTCACAAAAGTATTTGTCACAAATTGTGCTGTGTTTCTGGTGGTTGTTGATTGCTTCAGCAAATTGTCGCACTTTATAGCATTTTCAGGTCTATCTGATGCTAAAACTCTCGCACAAGCGTTTGTCGATAACATCGTGAAACTACACGATATTCCCTCTGATGTGGTGTCTGATAGGGGAACTAAGTTTGTTTCCAGATTCTGGAAGGCGTTCTGTACTTGCCTGGGGGTACAATTGTCCTTCTCTTCGGCCTTTCATCCTCAGTCGAACAGACAGACTAAGCGCACTAACCAGAATCTGGTGACTTTTTTTTATATTAATCTTTATTAATTATATTAAATACACATATATCAAAAAACTATATTTTTCCCATTTTCTTATTCATTACAGTATAAATAGTAAACGTCAATATACAATTACATACCCCATTGTGCCTTCCCTGTTGCTTGGTCCTCTCCTGGAGGAGGTGGGAAAAAAATAAAAAATAAAGATATATATTCATCCTTGCTTCTCCCACTCCTCCCATCTCCCACACCCACCACGTATGCCGCCCCCACCCCCCGAGTCCACCACCAGCCAAGCCCGCTATTTCAGCCATTTCTGCCATTTTTTTAGCAAATGTATATTTTTTCTTAATTGATACCAAGTGAAATTCCTCTCTGACAAGCGAGAGTCTGGTGAAATTCTCCCATTCATTAACTGTTGGTATTGTTCTGGCTCCCCAATGTGCTACAATACATTTTCTTGCAAAAAAATAAAAGTTTGGCTGCTACTTGTCGATCTTGAACAACATCTACTTTGTCCATCACTCCCAAAACACAAACCTCAAAGCAAGTCGGGACTTTAAACACATAATACCTCTCTATTTTTTGGTTCACCATCCTCTAAAATTGCTGAGTTTTTATACATGTCCAAAGTATATGGACATCGTCTGCTCCCTCTTCCCCATATTTTTTACAGCTAAATTGTTTAGCTTTATAGCATTTCATTAATATCTTGGGGGAGTAGTATAGACGATATAGTATGTTAAATTGCATAATTCTATAAGAAAAATTATTTGACACACTATTTTTGGACCGTATAGCCTTTTCCCAAAATTCTTCCTGTTGCAAATTAAGAACCTCTTGCCATCTATGATTTAGAGCCGTTTAGCAACGGCTCTTTTTTTTTGTCTTCTGATGAAGTAGGCCTCCATATATCCTGGAAATCAATTTCTTCCCTTCAACTAGCTTGGTGATATTAGCTAAGGGTAATGGGAGGGGGACAATTTGCTTTCCTTTTTTTTATCTCTGCTCGTACAGCTTGTTTTAATTGATAATAAAAAAAAAACTCAAGTCTCTATTTCCGAATAAATATTCATTCTTAAAGTCTTGATAAGTAATTATATCTCCCTCTTTCCATTTCTGGCCCAGTTTAAAAATTCCATATTTCCACCAGACATTTTGTTCTATTGATTTTAATTATCTTAGATGAATATTGTCCCATAGCAGCGTATCTGAATGTAGTCCCTATTGGGACCATAATTCCTTTACCCTATTCCAGGATTTAATCCACAACTCAAATAAGGGTAGTTTGTTAGCTTGTTGTTGTGAAAAAATATCTGCTTCTAGTAATTAAAAAATACTACAATTTTCCAAGTTTTTATTGAACCCGCTATCATACTCTTATAGCTATGTGACTTACTCCACATTATCATATTTTTATTCTGTCCAGCGATAAAGTAAAGGTCCAAATCGGGAACTGTTAGTCCACCCTCTATCTCGTGAATATACAATATCTGTGCTCTTATTCTCGTTTTTTTTCCCTCTCCATTTCAAATCAGTAAAGTAGCTATTATTTTGAAAATTCTCTTAGGGATTGTTATCGGTGCATTCCAAAGCATATAGTTCAAGGAGGGCAATATACACATTTTCAAAAGCAAAATACGACCCGCCATCGAAATGTGTATTTTTTTCCAAACCTCTATCCTTTTACGTATCTCGTGTATTTTGGGGAGTACATTCAACTGTACATAATCCCTAGGGTTAAATGTTATCTGAATACCTAGATACTTAATTGATTCATGCCTCTCTTTAATTTCGAGTACGGTAGTCCTGATAAAAAAAACATTCAAGGGGTCAATCGGGATACAAGCTGATTTTGACCAATTTATGTTCAATCCCACATAGTTACTATAATCTTCAAATACTTGAAAAATCTTCCTAAGTGAGCCATGCGATACTACAAACAGCGTGATGTCATCTCCATATAGGAAATTTTTTCGTCATGGGCCCCAAACCTGAAACCCACAATTTCTTTATCTTGTCTAATCAAGTCAGCTAAGGGTTCCATAGCTATGGCGAATAGCAGAGGGGATAGGGGGCAACCCTGCCTGACCCCCCTACCAATATATATTTTATCCGAATGCTCACCATTCAATATTACCCTTGCAGAAGCCTCAGTATATAATAACTTGACCCATTTTATAAAATTGTCTCCAAATCCCATTCTCATCAATGTAGCAAATAGAAAGGGCCATTCTATCATATAAAAGGATTTAGATGCATATATAGTTACAATCATACGTTCTCTGCCGTTTGTGGGTTCCAATTGGGGTCCCATAAAATATCTCATTATATTATCAGTTGTAGTTTTACCTGGCATAAAGCCCGACCGATCCTCATGAATAATCCCAGGAACTACTCTCCCAAGTCTATTTGCTAGGACCCTTGCTAATATTTTATTGTCGGTGTTTATTAATAAAATAGGACGGTATGAGTCCGGTAATGTTGAGTCTTTACCTGGTTTTAAAATAAGTGTTATCAAAGCTTCTCTCACAGAATCTAGGAGTTTTTCTTTTTCCTGCGAAGCGGCCCACATTGTAAGGAGTTTCGGAATTAATAACTCTTTGTATTGCTGGGGTCTTGTTCTTGGTTATCCTTGACAATATTGCCCCCACCTCTACCGAATTTATAGGAGCTTCTAGGCTTTCTCTTTGATCAGCTGTTAACATGGAAATAGCAATTTTACTTAAAAACTGTTGTAATCCCCTCCCCCCCACTCTTATCTATCTTACTACTATACATATCTTCAAAGTATTCCTTGAGAAGAATTATTTTAGCTGATTGTTCCGTAATTTTATGGCTGAATTTATCTGTCAGGCAATTAATGTATTTATTTTCTGTAGGGCTTGCCACCAAAGCTGCCAACTTTTTACCGGGTATATGTGCATATATGAAATTGTCCCTTACATAGTTCTCTTTCTGTTGTTCCGCCATTAGAAGCAACTCCGTTTCCAATTTGGCTGCTTTATCTTTCCATTCTTTATAATTTTGGACTATGGGGTCATCGATATATTTTTTTTTTGATTTTTCCACCTCACTTTCCAAATCCATGATTTTTTTTTTTCTTTATGCTCTTCCTATATATCATAGTGTATTTAGTGATAATCCCTCTTATAACAGCCTTTGCGGCATCCCATACTATGTTGTTTTCAGTTGACCCCTCATTGATCTCAAAATATTCCTCTCTTTACTCGGGGGGTGGGGGTGGGAGTGGGGCAGCATACATGGTGGGAGATGGGAGGAGTGGGAGAAGCAAGGATAAATATATATAATTTTTTTTTTCCCCACCTCCTCACTATCTCTTTTAATATCTTATCGTAAGTACCCATTATATTAATCCATCCTATACTTATGTTTATCCCTCAATATTTTTTTAAAATCTTTATAATAATTGAATTGTGATCCGAAATCCCTCGTCTTCCATACTTAACCTGTTCAATATCCTGTGCACATTTATTATCAGTGAAAACTAAATCAATCCGTAATAAACTCCTGTGTGTTTTGGAAAAAAAACAATATCTTTTTAGCTTAGGATTCATCACCCTCCAGATATCGATCCACCCCAGTTCTATTGTAAGATCTCTTAGTTTTGATCCGGTATTAATTAATTGGGGATTATTTAATCTACATCTGTCCATTTGACCATACATTAGATTATTAAAATCTCCCATAACTAGAAGTGGCTTATCTCCGACTTTAAGCACAAACTCATTTAATTTTAATAAAACATTTGATCTAAAAGGGGGGGGGGGGTATATATAAATTCACTATAATCCATGGTCTGCCTTCCAATATACAATCGATAAAGACATATCGACCATCCTTATCTATATCCTCAGCCTCTCGCATATGATGAGAAAACTGAATGAAAAGCATATTGTACCCATGGCCTATTAAACCCTGTTATCGTCTCGCCTGTCAGATGTGTTTCTTGTAAGCAGACTATGGCGGGAAGAATCCTATGAATTAAAAACCGCAACTCTCTTAATTCCCCTACTAAGTCCCCTAATATTCCATGAGATTAGTCTCATCCAATCTCATTATGGCGGCTATCTATTTTCTGTCTATCATATGAACCCATGGGGGGGGGGGGGGGACACCAGGGGGAGCACAAGAGGGAGGAAAAGGGGAAGCAAAAAAAAAATTAATAGAAATCCCCCCTTTGTACCTCCTACCCAGGAGTACACGCCGCAACCGGTTGCAAACCCCTCCCTAACCCACCCTGCCTGAAAGACCCAGGATAACATCCAAACCTGGCCCTCTCTCTTGCATTGCCCCAGCCCTACTTCCTTAAATTTTTATCTTTTCTTTAAACCATTCTTGCGCCGCCTCAACTGTGTCAAAGAACCAAGTTTTATTCTCCCATTCAACTCTCAACTTAGCTGGAAACATCATTGAATACTTTACATTTTTTGAGCTCAGCATTTTTTTTTATGTCAATAAATTGACTTATTTTTCTTACTGTTTCTTGTGCATAATCAGAGAACAACATTATTGCTATACCCTTATATTCTAGTTTGCCCTTAATTCTTGACCTGTGTATAACCTCCTCCTTATCTCTAAACCGACAAAAGGTTAATTATAATTGGTCGTGGTCTCATTCCCGGAGGGGGCAGCCTTGCTGACAATCTATGAACTTGCTCTATAAAGTTTTTATAATCTGAAATATCCTGGCCCAGTTGGTCCCTTAACCAGGTTTGTATAAAGCCGCAAGGATCCCGTCCTTCCACACCCTCCGGAAACCCCAAACATCTCAAGTTGGGCCTCCTGGATCTATTTTCCAAATCGAATAGTTTATTTTTAAGTTCTCTATTTTCTTCCTTTAGTACACTTTTTTATTTTGCTATTGTCTGTAACAGGTCCTAAGCCTCAGATGTTCTCTTTTCTACTTCTACCAGCCTGTCTTTATATTTTTGTAAATCTTTCCTCAGGAGTCCCACCGTTTCCTTGATATTTCTAGTCTGGAGAGAGAGATCCTGTATTGCCAGGTTACATTTTTTTATTTCTTGGAATATATCCTGCAGACTTGGCCCCTCCTCCTCCTGGGCAGAGGTAATTCTCTCCACCTCTTTTAACTGATTGTTACCGCTCCCTCCAGATTGGAGTTCACCTACCAGTGGTATCACATTAGATTTCTCTAATAAACAAGAAGGTTCCCCCTCAGGAATTTGAGCTATATCATCCTTCTTTCTCCTAGGGGGACTAATCTGTCCGCTTGTGTTAATCAACAATTGTTGTTTTGGTCTGTCTGCTCTCTTAAACATAGGAGAGATAGAGGTATTTAATTCTGGTGGGGTTCTCCCCCTTTTTCCTGCCCCCATGTAGACATTTAATATTTTTTTTTGCCCCTTCCCCCCCCTCTTTCTCCCCCCCCCCTTTTCCTTTTCTTCTTTCCTCTTTTTTCTCCTTCCCCCTTTCTTTTCCCTTTTTTTCCTCTTTTTTCCCTTTTTCCTTTTAGTATCAGTAGTTCATGTCTAGACTATCCCTCATACCCATGAACTCCAACAATTGTGCCAATTTTTTAGAATATCAGGCTAATTTCTCGCCTGATTGTTCAGGCCCAATGTGACAGGACGTCCACAAGCATAAAAAATATGTGTACTCAATTAATAAAAAATAATCCTCCTTTTGCTTAATGGGCAGCCGGTTACAAAGAAGCCAGTAGTTTGCCAACACAGACTACTGGAAAATTGTGTCCATACATATATACACAGTCCAAAGAAACTCTCCTCCAACAGTATAAATATGGCAGCTTTACAGTTATATCTCAAGCAGTCCGTTAGTAAATTGCTCCATGCCGCCCCGTTAATGTAATTAACACGAGTGGAATCGCAGTCCTATTAATGTGATCAGCGCAAATAAAGTCCCCCTCCAATTAGTAAGGTTGCATAATTAAACCATCCTAAATATTCTCAGGTGGTAAAACGTAACGGCTTTCCCAGTTATATAGCAGGCAAACAATTAGTTATGTAGCAGGCGAACAGTTGATTAGGTTAGTTCATATCATGCCATTAATATAATTAGCACAGCTGAACTCTCACACCAATTAGTATAGCCAGCACCACTGCGCCCCCAACCAATTGATATGGTTGGCACCGTTGGACAATCCCTGATGTCTCCACGATCATGTAACAAAGCAGAACACGTAGTTAGTTGGGTTAATTCATGCCGCAATTTTTATTTCTTCCATCCTCCATCTCTGAGTATTTTAATGCAAGGCCAATTATAATGTACCACTTTCCCACATATCAATATGGCTCCCATCCAGTCACTACAAACTCCCCTCCAAGCAGAGACAGTCTGCACAATGAATGAGTCTCATGCTTACGCACAGTTAGTAAGAGGAAAAGAGTGGTTCTTATACTTATGTAACCATCAGCAGACGTCCAGAATTACTGAAAAGCAGACCAAATAAGCAAAGGAAAAAGGGAGAGGATTCAAGGAGCTCAAAGGGGGGATTTGCCTCTCACCCTCAGGTTCCCACTGGAAAAAACAGCCTGTGCTTCAGAACAGAAGTAGCAGATATACCCCTCGCCTGCCACGATCAGTTCTTCCCACTCCGGTTGCCCGCTGACCTGGGGGGGAGGCCGCCTGATGCTCACACCTTAGGGCTGATTACTTTGCCATCCCATCCTCAGTCCCCCACTCTTGATCACTGGGTCACTCCTGGCACAACAACCGCAGCTCCGATCAGGCTTAGCCAAACCCGGCCCTCATACGTCTCACCTCTATGCCGGCTCCTAACTCCTGTTTACAGTGGCACCCACCAGCTCGAAGTCCGGAGATCAACAGCCTCCTGGAGCTGCAGTGGCAGAATGGCACCAACATAGGCTGATATGCGACATTTCCACCCATTGGAATTCCACCCTCCATATGTTGGACCGACTATACGAACAGAGAAAGACCATTAATGATTTCTTGATGATCCAAGCAGACAGGAGTACTACCCTGTGTAACTTCAATGTCAGCCAGTGGCATCTCATTAATGACACCTGCCGTTTGTTCAGGCCCTTTGAGAAGGCCATGTTTTTTGTCAGTCACCAGGACTACGAGATGAACAACGTCATTCCACTGCTTCATGTCCTGGAACAGATGCTGGTAAATCTGGCTGGTCAGGGGACTAGATCTCATGGCCACATGAGCCCTGTGGGGGCTGAACTGGAGGAGGAGGAGGACATTGGCGTACAATGTGTAGCGAAATGGGTGGTTTTTCTACACAGGTGGCAGGAGAGGAGAAGCAGGAGCAGCCAGAGGAGCTACAGGGCAATGAGGAAGATGAGGCAGAGGACCCAGACACACCGTGGCATTATGCAGTGGAGATGGAGGCAGGGAGTCCCTTTGACTTACTTGCACAAATGGCCCAATGAATGCTCACTTGCTTGCATAGTGACAGCCGAATTGTCAGAATTCTGTAGAGGAATGACTTCTGGCTCTCCACCTTGTTGGACCCTCGCTACCGGTCCAAAATGGGGGCCTTTTTTACACCCGCTGAGAGGGAGGACAAACTGAACTGCTATAGAGACATCCTATGTAGTCAGTTGGCCGCTGGCTATCTGCATCATTGTCCATCCTCTCGCAGGTCTGACGGGGGGGCCTCTGCGCTCACGTTCCTCTGTCATGGCTGCTTTGGCAGGGTGGGTAGTAGGAGCAGTTCTAGCTCCATCAGCAGCAACTTGAGTCTAGAGTCGCTGATGAGCAGCTTTCTTCACCCACCTAGAGAAGAAACTACTCACCAGCAGTAGCAGCAGCTAGACCTAGAGAAGGACCTGAACCAGCAGGTGGTGGCATACTTGGACAGCACCCTGCCACCCCACATTAAATATTCGCTGGACTTCTGGGCAGCCAAACTAGATTTGTGGCCGCAACTGGCAGAGTTTGCTCTGGAAAAGCTGTCCTGCCCGGCCAGTAGTGTGGTAGCATATGTTCTATGTTTTAGAACATATAACTGCACCGCTGAACGGCAAATATAAATTTTTTTGCCACTAAGGACTCATGCACACAAACTTTTTTTGTTTCCGTGTCCATTCAGGTTTTTTTGCGGATAGGATGCAGACCTATTCATTTCAATGGGTCCTCAAAAAATGCGGACAGTACACCATGTGCGGTCCAAATCAGTATGTCCATTCTGTAGCCCCGCAAAAAAAAAGAACATGTCCAATTCTTGTCTGTTTTAGACATTGTTACAATGGATCCGCACAAAAAATGGATGGCATATGGTCCGCAAAACACATGCGGTCGTGTGCATGTAGCCTAATACACACAAAAAAGGGCTTTAGAGCATATAACTGCACCGCTGAATGGCAAATAATATATATTTTTTACCACTAATACACATTTAAAAGGGTTTTAGAACTTTTAGCTTCACTGCTGAACGGCAAATAATATACATTGTTTTTTCCACTAATACACGCCTAAAAGGGCTTTAGAACATATAATGGGGGGGGGCGTGGCAAGGATGGGGAGCGCAATCGCTGCTTAGCTGAGAAGCTCCCATCAGGCATCCTGCAAAGCAGTCTTCAACGCAGTGGCCAGTGATCAATTTGAGCTCCTTTACCCTTACTCCAAAGCCCCGACATGCCAAGATGCCGAAAAGGGGGAAGAAGGAGGCACCCAATGGCGCCCGCGATCCAGCTAAAATGAGGCAGGCAGCACTAGATGGAGGCGAGCTGCAGAGGGAGAAAGCAGAGACCGTGCAGCCGGGTCCTATAAAACAGCGCGAATGTCCGTCTCCCATGCGACTAGATTGCAGCTCTGTGGAGCAAAGTCCGAGTCTCACACCAGTTCCTCTTCAACCAGATCCTCTGCATCCGGACAAAAGAAAAATAACAAAGGGGGGGATCAGTCAGCCATCTTCTCCACCAGAGGTGCAGGACAACAGATCAGCACTTAATACCCCTGCTTCAGCCACAACCAGCCCTATTAAACAAAAGACAAGGTGGGAGACTACATTATAATTTTCTGCCACAGCAGGCACTCAAGAAGAGATCCCTGTAGAAAAGCAAGGGGATGCTCTAACCTCCATTTTTACTATTAACCAAGCTGCCACAGAGGCCTTTATGATAAATGCTATGAGAGCGTTAAGGCAATCTATCCATAAGGATATTATGCAGGCGCTCACCACCATTTCAGCTACTGTGGATGACTTGGGAAACTGCGTAGACCATATAGAAACAAAAATGGGGGAGTTTTCTGCGGCACACAACAAGCTGGTTGACGCTCATAATACAGTCGTGGCCAAAAATTTTGAGAATGACACAAATATTAGTTTTCACAAAGTTTGCTGCTAAATTGCTTTTAGATCTTTGTTTCAGTTGTTTCTGTGATGTAGTGAAATATAATTACATGCACTTCATACGTTTCAAAGGCTTTTATCGACAATTACATGACATTTATGCAGAGTCAGTATTTGCAGTGTTGGTCCTTCTTTTTCAGGACCTCTGCAATTCGACTGGGCATGCTCTCAATCAACCTCTGGGCCAATTCCTGACTGATAGCAACCCATTCTTTCATAATCACTTCTTGGAGTTTGTCAGAATTAGTGGGTTTTTGTTTGTCCACCCGCCTCTTGAGGATTGACCACAAGTTCTCAATGGGATTAAGATCTGGGGAGTTTTCAGGCCATGGACCCAAAATGTCAACGTTTTGGTCCCCGAGCCACTTAGCTATCACTTTTGCCTTATGGCACGATGCTCTATCGTGCTGGAAAATGCATTGTTCTTCACCAAACTGTTGTTGGATTGTTGGAAGAAGTTGCTGTTGGAGGGTGTTTTGGTACCATTCTTTATTCATGGCTGTGTTTTGGGGCAAAATCGTGAGTGAGCCCACTCCCTTGGATGAGAAGCAACCCCACACATGAATGGTCTCAGGATGCTTTACTGTTGGCATGACACAGGACTGATGGTAGCGCTCACCTTTTCTTCTCCGGACAAGCCTTTTTCCTGATGCCCCAAACAATCGGAAAGAGGCTTCGTCGGAGAATATGACTTTGCCCCAGTCCTCAGCAGTCCAATCAACATATTTTCTGAAGAAGATCAATCTGTCCCTGATGTTTTTTTTGGAGAGAAGTGGCTTCTTTGCTGCCCTTCTTGACACCAGGCCATCTTCCAAAAGTCTTCGCCTCACTGTGCGTGCAGATGCGCTCACACCTGCCTGCTGCCATTCCTGAGCAAGCTCTGCACTGGTGGCACTCCGATCCCACAGCTGAATTCTCTTTAGGAGACGATCCTGGCGCTTGCTGGACTTTCTTGGACGCCCTGAAGCCTTCTTTACAAGAATTGAACCTCTTTCCTTGAAGTTCTTGATGATCCTATAAATTGTTGATTGAGGTGCAAGCTTAGTAGCCACAATATCCTTGCCTGTGAAGCCATTTTTATGCAACGCAATGATGGCTGCACGCATTTCTTTGCAGGTCACCATGGTTAACAATGGAAGAACAATGATTTCAAGCATCACCCTCTTTTTAACAGGTCAAGTCTGCCATTTTAACCCAATCAGCCTGACATAATGATCTCAAGCCTTGTGCTCGTCAACATTCTCACCTGAGTTAACAAGAGGATTACTGAAATGATCTCAGCAGGTCCTTTAATGACAGCAATGAAATGCAGTGGAAAGGTTTTTTGGGGATTAAGTTAATTTTCATGGCAAAGAAGGACTATGCAATTCATCTGATCACTCTTCATAACATTCTGGAGTATATGCAAATTGCTTTAATAAAAACTTAAGCAGCAACTTTTCCAATTTCAAATATTTATGTAATTCTCAAAACTTTTGGACACGACTGTACTCTTTCAGATGACATGGAATCTTTAAAATCCAAGATGGCTGATTTAGAAGACCGTAAGCGCCGCAATAATGTTAAATTCTGCGGAATACCTGAGTCTTTGTCGCCAGCTAAATTGGCTAAATTTCTCCAGAAGCTGATTACATCCATACTTCCTCATACTACGGATAATTATATACAGTAATTATCGACAGAGCTCACAGGCTTCCAAAGCCTAAATCGATCCCAGAACATATAACTGCACAGCAAATAGGCCCTTATTTTTTTCCACTTATACATGTCACAAAACGCTTTAGAACATATAACTGCACAGCTGAACGGCAAATGAATGTTGCAGCAGTTGAACAAGATGCATGCGGAGATTACACTAAACCTGTAGTCTCTCTGCTGTCTCCCCACACTTTCCCTACAGTCTCCAAAACCTCTCCCTGCATCTCCCTGCACTATCCCTGCTCTATCCTTTCTCTAATATTCTTCTAGTAATTATTTTCAGCAACACTGTCTCTAGTGCATGAACGCTTGCCACATCTCGCCCTATACTCAGCTCACAGTGAAATAGATACTGTGCAGGATGAGGTTTTTATAGGGCTGTCTTATCACAGGGGGCTGGCTGCATGGCATTATGGGTGATCTCGCATTCCTGGGCTTCTTACTTTTACCGTGTAACATGTGTAGCCGCCATTTTAGAAAAGGAAAAAAAAAACATTCATTACCACAAAGCGCAAGGAAATTCAGATTTGTGGTAAATCAAATTTTTCCCAAACTTCAGATCAAATTCTACTTTGGATGCTTTGATTCACTTAACACTAGATTTTACCTTATGCATTACAAAGGGTTAATACTGCAGTTAAAGTCTGCAGCATAAATTGACATGCCGTGGATTTAATTACCACGTTGCGGGTCAGTTTATACTGTGGATTTCTCATGCAGTGTGTGTTAAAGTCCCATCCTTTTTTCTTTTGCTGTAAAATGCTGTATATTTTCTCCATTCAGTTCTGACAAATATACAGCATTTAGGCCACAGGTGGCCAGACCCTAAAGTGGCTTTCATAACTGTCAAACTTAGGTAGTAAGAGTCTCCCCGCATAATCTAGAAGTTAAAATTTAAATAACTGGCCGAGATATGGGAAAATATATAAATTTTAAAATTAGAGCATTTGTCAAAATGCTCTGCACGCAGTATTAGAACACATAGCCAAGGGGCACATTCATTGATCATTCATATATTGCTGTAGTACTAGGCATTTACAACCCTTTAAACCCTTTAATCAAGGCTGAAAACGCTATGTAATATTAGCTAATTTTTTTTGCCAAATAAAAGTTTCCATCATCATTCTGATGGATGTGGTGAGATTCCTGAGTTCACTAAAGAATATTGCAGAACATGATAGAGATGATGACCTCTTAGAATAACCAATTATGCGCTATAGTGGCCTACAGGATGACAAGGGTTATAATATCACCAGAGTCAGGTAGCCCTGGATGACATCTCAAGATCATCATCTCTTCTAGAATTCTATTAAACCCATAAGCCTTGAGGACACCAAGGTTGGTCATCTTTTTGATAGGAATCATGTACATATGGCCACATCTATCATGGTTTATTCTACAGCAGTAGAAATATCTTCCAGTGATTCGTTTATGGAAGACACTGAGTTTTTCCAAATGAGTTATAAAGCCAAATGTAACCAGAGACACTGGCGATGAACTCATGGATGAGTCAAGGACAGTGATAAAGCAACTCTGAAAATGTAATATGTAAGGGATCGCTCTCTCTCAGGGGGTCGCAATCACAGACTTCTTCACAGACAACAGGATTTAATGTGCAAACTGGTGCTTTATTATGGCACTTCAGCACCCGCACAAACATAATCCTAAAATAAAATATTTGGGGGGCACTCTACTATTCAGTACTGTATGGAAATGAATACCCTATTACAGTTAATTGATATAAAACCTATAGTTTATTGTAAACTTCAATACAACATAAAATATTGCACAAAAATGTGAATGGTGGATGTCCCGCTTCCAACCTTGCGTTAGATCAATTCATGCCAAACAATTACCACACATTTGAAGCATCAAGACAGTACATCATATCCATAAAATAGTTCATATAAAATAGTATAGTTTGCCAACTTATTGTACTTTCCCACTAGTGCTAGAATAAATCGTCAGGCAGTTGCATTGCCGGAACTGCCTGCCGGATCCGGAAATCCATATGCAAACGGGTATCATTTGTTTCCGGATCCGGATGTGGATCCGTCTGACAAATGCATTGCAATACCGAATCTGTCTCTCCGGTGTCATACGGAAAAACGGATCAGGTATTTATCTTTTTCACAGATTTAAAGGTCTGCGTATGCACAGACCAGGAAACCGGAACCGTTTTTCTGGAATACTGGGTACCGGATCCGGCATTAATACATTTTAAGGGAAATTAATGCTGGAGCCGGCAATCCGGCAAGTGTTCCAGAGTTTTGGCCAGAGAAAATACTGCAGCATGCTGCAGTATTTTCTCCGGCCAAATACCGTAAAAGGGACTGAACTGAAGACATCCTGATGCATACTGAACGGATTGCTTTCCATTCAAAATGCATTGGGACAAAACTGAAGCGTTTTTTTCCGGTATTGAGCCCCCATGATGAAATTCAGTACCAGAAAACTTTAACGCTAGTGTGAAAGTAGCCTTAGATAAAAAATAAAAGAAAAAAGTAAAAAATGCCCCAAAAAATGACTGTGATATTCCACCTACTGCAGTAGGTGGAACATCACACAGTCATTTTTGGGGGCATTTTTTACTTTTTTCATTTTCCTTTTATTTTTATTTTTATCTAAGTTGACCAACTATACTATTTTATATGAACTATTTTATGGATATGATGTACTGTCTTGATGCTTCAAATGTGTGGTAAATGTTCAGCATGAATTGTTCTAATGAAAGGTTGGAAGCGGGACATCCACCATTCACATTTTTGCGCAATATTTTATGTTGTATTGAAGTTCACAAAAAACTATAGGTTTTATATCAATTAACTGTAATAGGGTATACATTTCCATACAGTACTGAATAGTAGAGTGCCCCCCAAATATTCTATTTTATTTTACTTCTTTCCAATCGACATTGGGTGTGTCGGGGGGAGAGCACCGAGCCATGATTTCTCAGGCTGGTAGAGCCACTGTATTTTATACAATTATAATCATCAAAACAAACACCTGCCCGACTGGGCTCTAACTAATACATAGTAGTTTTCCCTGATTCACCTCTAAGCACAAGTTATAGTATAACTTGTGCTTAGAGGTGAGTCAGGGAAAACTACTATGTATTAGTTAGAGCCCAGTCGGGCAGGTGTTTGTTACAGGGTCTCAGGCTCCAAGCCTTAGCAGATCTGGCCATCAAACACAAGTCCATATGGTAAAGAGGTCCGGCTACACGTAGCCTCGTGGTTAGGGATGAGCGAACTCGAACTGTATAGTTCGGGTTCGTACCGAATTTTGGGGTGTCCGTGACACGGACCCGAACCCGGACATTTTCGTAAAAGTCCGGGTTCGGGTTCGGTGTTCGTCGCTTTCTTGGCGCTTTTGTGACGCTTTCTTGGCGCTTTTTGAAAGGCTGCAAAGCAGCCAATCAACAAGCGTCATACTACTTGCCCCAAGAGGCCGTCACAGCCATGCCTACTATTGGCATGGCTGTGATTGGCCAGAGCACCATGTGACCCAGCCTCTATTTAAGCTGGAGTCACATAGCGCCGCCCGTCACTCTGCTCTGATTAGCGTAGGGAGAGGTTGCGGCTGCGACAGTAGGGCGAGATTAGGCAGATTAACTCCTCCAAAGGACTTGATTAATCGATCGATCTGCAGCTGTGCATCATTGAGCTGCTGAAATTCAATTGCTCACTGTTTTTAGGCTGCCCAGACCGTTTGTCAGTCACTTTTTTCTGGGGTGATCGGCGGCCATTTTGTGTCTTGTGGTGCGCCAGCACAAGCTGCGACCAAGTGCATTTAACCCTCAATGGTGTGGTTGTTTTTTGGCTAAAGCCTACATCAGGGTGAAGCTGTCACACCAAGTGCATTTAACCAGCAATAGTCTGTTCATTTTTTGGCCATATACTACATCAGGGGCAAGCTGCGCCCGTCACCAAGTGCATTTAACCCTCTGTAGTGTGGTTGGTCAAGCTGTGACACCAAGTGCATTTAACCAGCAATAGTCTGTTCATTTTTTGGCCATATACTACATCAGGGGCAAGCTGCGCCCGTCACCAAGTGCATTTAACCCTCAGTAGTGTGGTTGGTCAAGCTGTCACACCAAGTGCATTTAACCAGCAATAGTCTGTTCATTTTTTGGCCATATACTACATCAGGGGCAAGCTGCGCCTGTCACCAAGTGCATTTAACCCTCAATGGTGTGGTTGTTTTTTGGCTAAAGCCTACATCAGGGTGAAGCTGTCACACCAAGTGCATTTAACCAGCAATAGTCTGTTCATTTTTTGGCCATATACTAAATCAGGGGCAAGCTGTACCCGTCACCAAGTGCATTTAACCAGCAATAGTCTGTTCATTTTTTGGCCATATACTACATCAGGGGCAAGCTGCGCCCGTCACCAAGTGCATTTAACCCTCAGTAGTGTGGTTGGTCAAGCTGTCACACCAAGTGCATTTAACCAGCAATAGTGTGGTTATTTTTTGGCCATATCCCAGTCTAATTCTGTCACTAAATCCATACCGGTCACCCAGCGCCTAAATACTAGGCCTCAAATCTATATCCCGCTAAATCTCTCGTTACCGCTGTCCTGTTGTGGCTGGGAAAGTTATTTAGTGTCCGTCAAAGCACATTTTTTGTTCTGGGTTGAAATACAATTCCCAATTTAGCAATTTCATAATTTAGTGGTTTCTGCTATATCAGAGCTATTTGAAATCTATCCCTAAAAGGGTATATAATATTCAAGGTGCACATAGGGTCATTCAGAATAACTTCACACACACGCTACTGTGCATTTCCAAGTTTAATTCTGTGAGTAAATCCATACCGGTCACCCAGCGCCTAAATACTAGGCCTCAAATTTATATCCCGTTAAATCTCTCGTTACCGCTGTCCTGTTGTGGATGGGAAAGTTATTTAGTGTCGGTCAAACCACATTTTTTGTTCTGGGTTGAAATACAATTCCCAATTTAGCAATTTCATAATTTAGTGGTTTCTGCTATATCAGAGCTATTTGAAATCTATCCCTAAAAGGGTATATAATATTCAAGGTGCACATAGGGTCATTCAGAATAACTTCACACACACGCTACTGTGCATTTCCAAGTCTAATTCTGTCACTAAATCCATACCGGTCACCCAGCGCCTAAATACTAGGCCTCAAATTTATATCCCGCTGAATTTGAATACAATACATTGGGCCAAATAATATTTTTGTTGTTGTGGTGAACCATAACAATGAGGAAAACATCTAGTAAGGGACGCGGACGTGGACATGGTCGTGGTGGTGTTAGTGGACCCTCTGGTGCTGGGAGAGGACGTGGCCGTTCTGCCACATCCACACGTCCTAGTGTACCAACTACCTCAGGTCCCAGTAGCCGCCAGAATTTACAGCGATATATGGTGGGGCCCAATGCCGTTCTAAGGATGGTAAGGCCTGAGCAGGTACAGGCATTAGTCAATTGGGTGGCCGACAGTGGATCCAGCACGTTCACATTATCTCCCACCCAGTCTTCTGCAGAAAGCGCACAGATGGCGCCTGAAAACCAACCCCATCAGTCTGTCACATCACCCCCATGCATACCAGGGAAACTGTCTGAGCCTCAAGTTATGCAGCAGTCTCTTATGCTGTTTGAAGACTCCGCTGGCAGGGTTTCCCAAGGGCATCCACCTAGCCCTTCCCCAGCGGTGAAAGACATAGAATGCACTGACGCACAACCACTTATGTTTCCTGATGATGAGGACATGGGAATACCACCTCAGCACGTCTCTGATGATGACGAAACACAGGTGCCAACTGCTGCGTCTTTATGCAGTGTGCAGACTGAACAGGAGGTCAGGGATCAAGACTGGGTGGAAGACGATGCAAGGGACGATGAGGTCCTAGACCCCACATGGAATGAAGGTCGTGCCACTGACTTTCACAGTTCGGAGGAAGAGGCAGTGGTGAGACCGAGCCAACAGCGTAGCAAAAGAGGGAGCAGTGGGCAAAAGCAGAACACCCGCCGCCAAGAGACTCCGCCTGCTACTGACCGCCGCCATCTGGGACCGAGCACCCCAAAGGCAGCTTCAAGGAGTTCCCTGGCATGGCACTTCTTCAAACAATGTGCTGACGACAAGACCCGAGTGGTTTGCACGCTGTGCCATCAGAGCCTGAAGCGAGGCATTAACGTTCTGAACCTGAGCACAACCTGCATGACCAGGCACCTGCATGCAAAGCATGAACTGCAGTGGAGTAAACACCTTAAAACCAAGGAAGTCACTCAGGCTCCCCCTGCTACCTCTTCTGCTGCTGCCGCCTCGGCCTATTCTGCTGCTGCCGCCTCGGCCTCTTCCTCCGCCTCTGGAGGAACGTTGGCACCTGCCGCCCAGCAAACAGGGGATGTACCACCAACACCACCACCACCACCTCCGTCACCAAGCGTCTCAACCATGTCACACGCCAGCGTGCAGCTCTCCATCTCACAAACATTTGAGAGAAAGCGTAAATTCCCACCTAGCCACCCTCGATCCCTGGCCCTGAATGCCAGCATTTCTAAACTACTGGCCTATGAAATGCTGTCATTTAGGCTGGTGGACACAGACAGCTTCAAACAGCTCATGTCGCTTGCTGTCCCACAGTATGTTGTTCCCAGCCGGCACTACTTCTCCAAGAGAGCCGTGCCTTCCCTGCACAACCAAGTATCCGATAAAATCAAGTGTGCACTGCGCAACGCCATCTGTAGCAAGGTCCACCTAACCACAGATACGTGGACCAGTAAGCACGGCCAGGGACGCTATATCTCCCTAACTGCACACTGGGTAAATGTAGTGGCAGCTGGGCCCCAGGCGGAGAGCTGTTTGGCGCACGTCCTTCCGCCGCCAAGGATCGCAGGGCAACATTCTTTGCCTCCTGTTGCCACCTCCTCCTTCTCGGCTACCTCCTCCTCTTCTTCCACCTGCTCATCCAGTCAGCCACACACCTTCACCACCAACTTCACCACAGCCTGGGGTAAACGTCAGCAGGCCATTCTGAAACTCATATGTTTGGGGGACAGGCCCCACACCGCACAGGAGTTGTGGCGGGGTATAGAACAACAGACCGACGAGTGGTTGCTGCCGGTGAGCCTCAAGCCCGGCCTGGTGGTGTGTGATAATGGGCGTAATCTCGTTGCAGCTCTGGGACTAGCCAATTTGACGCACATCCCTTGCTTGGCGCATGTGCTGAATTTGGTGGTGCAGAAGTTCATTCACAACTACCCCGACATGTCAGAGCTGCTGCATAAAGTGCGGGCCGTCTGTTCGCGCTTCCGGCGTTCACATCCTGCTGCTGCTCGCCTGTCTGCGCTACAGCGTAACTTCGGCCTTCCCGCTCACCGCCTCATATGCGACGTGCCCACCAGGTGGAACTCCACCTTGCACATGCTGGACAGACTGTGCGAGCAGCAGCAGGCCATAGTGGAGTTTCAGCTGCAGCACGCACGGGTCAGTCGCACTACAGAACAGCACCACTTCACCACCAATGACTGGGCCTCCATGCGAGACCTGTGTGCCCTGTTGCGCTGTTTCGAGTACTCCACCAACATGGCCAGTGGCGATGACGCCGTTATCAGCGTTACAATACCACTTCTATGTCTCCTTGAGAAAACACTTAGGGCGATGATGGAAGAGGAGGTGGCCCAGGAGGAGGAGGAGGAGGAGGAGGAAGAGGGGTCATTTTTAGCACTTTCAGGCCAGTCTCTTCGAAGTGACTCAGAGGGAGGTTTTTGGCAACAGCAGAGGCCAGGTACAAATGTGGCCAGCCAGGGCCCACTACTGGAGGACGAGGAGGACGAGGATGAGGAGGAGGTGGAGGAGGATGAGGATGAAGCATGGTCACAGCGGGGTGGCACCCAACGCAGCTCGGGTCCATCACTGGTGCGTGGCTGGGGGGAAAGGCAGGACGATGACGATACGCCTCCCACAGAGGACAGCTTGTCCTTACCCCTGGGCAGCCTGGCACACATGAGCGACTACATGCTGCAGTGCCTGCGCAACGACAGCAGAGTTGCCCACATTTTAACCTGTGCGGACTACTGGGTTGCCACCCTGCTGGATCCACGCTACAAAGACAATGTGCCCACCTTACTTCCTGCACTGGAGCGTGATAGGAAGATGCGCGAGTACAAGCGCACGTTGGTAGACGCGCTACTGAGAGCATTCCCAAATGTCACAGGGGAACAAGTGGAAGCCCAAGGCCAAGGCAGAGGAGGAGCAAGAGGTCGCCAAGGCAGCTGTGTCACGGCCAGCTCCTCTGAGGGCAGGGTTAGCATGGCAGAGATGTGGAAAAGTTTTGTCAACACGCCACAGCTAACTGCACCACCACCTGATACGCAACGTGTTAGCAGGAGGCAACATTTCACTAACATGGTGGAACAGTACGTGTGCACACCCCTCCACGTACTGACTGATGGTTCGGCCCCATTCAACTTCTGGGTCTCTAAATTGTCCACGTGGCCAGAGCTAGCCTTTTATGCCTTGGAGGTGCTGGCCTGCCCGGCGGCCAGCGTTTTGTCTGAACGTGTATTCAGCACGGCAGGGGGCGTCATTACAGACAAACGCAGCCGCCTGTCTACAGCCAATGTGGACAAGCTGACGTTCATAAAAATGAACCAGGCATGGATCCCACAGGACCTGTCCGTCCCTTGTCCAGATTAGACATTAACTACCTCCCCTTAACCATATATTATTGGACTCCAGGGCACTTCCTCATTCAATCCTATTTTTATTTTCATTTTACCATTATATTGCGAGGCTACCCAAAGTTGAATGAACCTCTCCTCTGTCTGGGTGCCAGGGCCTAAATATATGCCAATGGACTGTTCCAATGTTGGGTGACGTGAAGCCTGATTCTCTGCTATGACATGCAGACTAATTCTCTGCTGACATGAAGCCAGATCCTCTGTTACGGGACCTCTCTCCTCTGCCTGGGTGCTGGGCCTAAATATATGCCAATGGACTGTTGCAGTGGTGGCTGACGTGAAGCCTCATTCTCTGCTATGACATGCAGACTAATTCTCTGCTGACATGAAGCCAGATCCTCTGTTACGGGACCTCTCTCCTCTGCCTGTGTGCTGGGCCTAAATATATGCCAATGGACTGTTGCACTGGTGGCTGACGTGAAGCCTGATTCTCTGCTATGATATGAAGACTGATTCTCTGCTGACATGAAGCCAGATTGTCTGTTACGGGACCTCTCTTCTCTGCCTGGGTGCTGGGCCTAAATTTATGACAATGGACTGTTGCAGTGGTGGGTGACGTGAAGCCTGATTCTCTGCTATGACATGCAGACTAATTCTCTGCTGACATGAAGCCAGATTGTCTGTTACGGGACCGCTCTCCTCTGCCTGGGTGCTGGGCCTAAATATATGCCAATGGACTGTTGCAGTGGTGGCTGACGTGAAGCCTCATTCTCTGCTATGACATGCAGACTAATTCTCTGCTGACATGAAGCCAGATTGTCTGTTACGGGACCTCTCTCCTCTGCCTGGGTGCTGGGCCTAAATATATGCCAATGGACTGTTGCAGTGGTGGCTGACGTGAAGCCTCATTCTCTGCTATGACATGCAGACTAATTCTCTGCTGACATGAAGCCAGATTGTCTGTTACGGGACCTCTCTCCTCTGCCTGGGTGCTGGGCCTAAATTTATGACAATGGACTGTTGCAGTGGTGACTGACGTGAAGCCTGATTCTCTGCTATGACATGCAGACTGATTCTCTGCTGACATGAAGCCAGATCCTCTGTTACGGGACCTCTCTCCTCTGCCTGGGTGCTGGGCCTAAATATATGCCAATGGACTGTTGCAGTGGTGGCTGACGTGAAGCCTCATTCTCTGCTATGACATGCAGACTAATTCTCTGCTGACATGAAGCCAGATTGTCTGTTACGGGACCTCTCTCCTCTGCCTGGGTGCTGGGCCTAAATATATGCCAATGGACTGTTGCAGTGGTGGCTGACGTGAAGCCTGATTCTCTGCTATGACATGCAGACTGATTCTCTGCTGACATGAAGCCAGATTCTCTGTTACGGGACCTCTCTCCTCTGCCTGGGTGCTGGGCCTAAATTTATGACAATGGACTGTTGCAGTGGTGGCTGACGTGAAGCCTGATTCTCTGCTATGACATGAAGACTGATTCTCTGCTGACATGAAGCCAGATTCTCTGTTACGGGACCTCTCTCCTCTGCCTGGGTGCTGGGCCTAAATATATGCCAATGGACTGTTGCAGTGGTGGCTGACGTGAAGCCTCATTCTCTGCTATGACATGCAGACTAATTCTCTGCTGACATGAAGCCAGATTGTCTGTTACGGGACCGCTCTCCTCTGCCTGGGTCCTGGGCCTAAATATATGCCAATGGACTGTTGCAGTGGTGGCTGACGTGAAGCCTCATTCTCTGCTATGACATGCAGACTAATTCTCTGCTGACATGAAGCCAGATTGTCTGTTACGGGACCTCTCTCCTCTGCCTGGGTGCTGGGCCTAAATATATGCCAATGGACTGTTGCAGTGGTGGCTGTCGTGAAGCCTCATTCTCTGCTATGACATGCAGACTAATTCTCTGCTGACATGAAGCCAGATTGTCTGTTACGGGACCTCTCTCCTCTGCCTGGGTGCTGGGCCTAAATTTATGACAATGGACTGTTGCAGTGGTGGACTGACGTGAAGCCTGATTCTCTGCTATGACATGCAGACTGATTCTCTGCTGACATGAAGCCAGATCCTCTGTTACGGGACCTCTCTCCTCTGCCTGGGTGCTGGGCCTAAATATATGCCAATGGACTGTTGCAGTGGTGGCTGACGTGAAGCCTCATTCTCTGCTATGACATGCAGACTAATTCTCTGCTGACATGAAGCCAGATCCTCTGTTACGGGACCTCTCTCCTCTGCCTGTGTGCTGGGCCTAAATATATGCCAATGGACTGTTGCACTGGTGGCTGACGTGAAGCCTGATTCTCTGCTATGATATGAAGACTGATTCTCTGCTGACATGAAGCCAGATTGTCTGTTACGGGACCTCTCTCCTCTGCCTGGGTGCTGGGCCTAAATTTATGACAATGGACTGTTGCAGTGGTGGCTGACGTGAAGCCTCATTCTCTGCTATGACATGCAGACTAATTCTCTGCTGACATGAAGCCAGATTGTCTGTTACGGGACCTCTCTCCTCTGCCTGGGTGCTGGGCCTAAATATATGACAATGGACTGTTGCAGTGGTGGGTGACGTGAAGCCTGATTCTCTGCTATGACATGCAGACTGATTCTCTGCTGACATGAAGCCAGATTGTCTGTTACGGGACCTCTCTCCTCTGCCTGGGTGCTGGGCCTAAATATATGCCAATGGACTGTTGCAGTGGTGGCTGACGTGAAGCCTCATTCTCTGCTATGACATGCAGACTAATTCTCTGCTGACATGAAGCCAGATTGTCTGTTACGGGACCGCTCTCCTCTGCCTGGGTGCTGGGCCTAAATATATGCCAATGGACTGTTGCAGTGGTGGCTGACGTGAAGCCTCATTCTCTGCTATGACATGCAGACTAATTCTCTGCTGACATGAAGCCAGATTGTCTGTTACGGGACCTCTCTCCTCTGCCTGGGTGCTGGACCTAAATATATGCCAATGGACTGTTGCAGTGGTGGCTGTCGTGAAGCCTCATTCTCTGCTATGACATGCAGACTAATTCTCTGCTGACATGAAGCCAGATTGTCTGTTACGGGACCTCTCTCCTCTGCCTGGGTGCTGGGCCTAAATTTATGACAATGGACTGTTGCAGTGGTGACTGACGTGAAGCCTGATTCTCTGCTATGACATGCAGACTGATTCTCTGCTGACATGAAGCCAGATCCTCTGTTACGGGACCTCTCTCCTCTGCCTGGGTGCTGGGCCTAAATATATGCCAATGGACTGTTGCAGTGGTGGCTGACGTGAAGCCTCATTCTCTGCTATGACATGCAGACTAATTCTCTGCTGACATGAAGCCAGATCCTCTGTTACGGGACCTCTCTCCTCTGCCTGTGTGCTGGGCCTAAATATATGCCAATGGACTGTTGCACTGGTGGCTGACGTGAAGCCTGATTCTCTGCTATGATATGAAGACTGATTCTCTGCTGACATGAAGCCAGATTGTCTGTTACGGGACCTCTCTCCTCTGCCTGGGTGCTGGGCCTAAATTTTATGACAATGGACTGTTGCAGTGGTGGCTGACGTGAAGCCTCATTCTCTGCTATGACATGCAGACTAATTCTCTGCTGACATGAAGCCAGATTGTCTGTTACGGGACCTCTCTCCTCTGCCTGGGTGCTGGGCCTAAATATATGACAATGGACTGTTGCAGTGGTGGGTGACGTGAAGCCTGATTCTCTGCTATGACATGCAGACTGATTCTCTGCTGACATGAAGCCAGATTGTCTGTTACGGGACCTCTCTCCTCTGCCTGGGTGCTGGGCCTAAATATATGCCAATGGACTGTTGCAGTGGTGGCTGACGTGAAGCCTCATTCTCTGCTATGACATGCAGACTAATTCTCTGCTGACATGAAGCCAGATTGTCTGTTACGGGACCGCTCTCCTCTGCCTGGGTGCTGGGCCTAAATATATGCCAATGGACTGTTGCAGTGGTGGCTGACGTGAAGCCTCATTCTCTGCTATGACATGCAGACTAATTCTCTGCTGACATGAAGCCAGATTGTCTGTTACGGGACCTCTCTCCTCTGCCTGGGTGCTGGGCCTAAATATATGCCAATGGACTGTTGCAGTGGTGGCTGACGTGAAGCCTCATTCTCTGCTATGACATGCAGACTAATTCTCTGCTGACATGAAGCCAGATTGTCTGTTACGGGACCGCTCTCCTCTGCCTGGGTCCTGGGCCTAAATATATGCCAATGGACTGTTGCAGTGGTGGCTGACGTGAAGCCTCATTCTCTGCTATGACATGCAGACTAATTCTCTGCTGACATGAAGCCAGATTGTCTGTTACGGGACCTCTCTCCTCTGCCTGGGTGCTGGGCCTAAATATATGCCAATGGACTGTTGCAGTGGTGGCTGTCGTGAAGCCTCATTCTCTGCTATGACATGCAGACTAATTCTCTGCTGACATGAAGCCAGATTGTCTGTTACGGGACCTCTCTCCTCTGCCTGGGTGCTGGGCCTAAATATATGACAATGGACTGTTGCAGTGGTGACTGACGTGAAGCCTGATTCTCTGCTATGACATGCAGACTGATTCTCTGCTGACATGAAGCCAGATCCTCTGTTACGGGACCTCTCTCCTCTGCCTGGGTGCTGGGCCTAAATATATGCCAATGGACTGTTGCAGTGGTGGCTGACGTGAAGCCTCATTCTCTGCTATGACATGCAGACTAATTCTCTGCTGACATGAAGCCAGATCCTCTGTTACGGGACCTCTCTCCTCTGCCTGTGTGCTGGGCCTAAATATATGCCAATGGACTGTTGCACTGGTGGCTGACGTGAAGCCTGATTCTCTGCTATGATATGAAGACTAATTCTCTGCTGACATGAAGCCAGATTGTCTGTTACGGGACCTCTCTCCTCTGCCTGGGTGCTGGGCCTAAATTTATGACAATGGACTGTTGCAGTGGTGGGTGACGTGAAGCCTGATTCTCTGCTATGACATGCAGACTAATTCTCTGCTGACATGAAGCCAGATTGTCTGTTACGGGACCGCTCTCCTCTGCCTGGGTGCTGGGCCTAAATATATGCCAATGGACTGTTGCAGTGGTGGCTGACGTGAAGCCTCATTCTCTGCTATGACATGCAGACTAATTCTCTGCTGACATGAAGCCAGATTGTCTGTTACGGGACCTCTCTCCTCTGCCTGGGTGCTGGGCCTAAATATATGCCAATGGACTGTTGCAGTGGTGGCTGACGTGAAGCCTCATTCTCTGCTATGACATGCAGACTAATTCTCTGCTGACATGAAGCCAGATTGTCTGTTACGGGACCTCTCTCCTCTGCCTGGGTGCTGGGCCTAAATTTATGACAATGGACTGTTGCAGTGGTGACTGACGTGAAGCCTGATTCTCTGCTATGACATGCAGACTGATTCTCTGCTGACATGAAGCCAGATCCTCTGTTACGGGACCTCTCTCCTCTGCCTGGGTGCTGGGCCTAAATATATGCCAATGGACTGTTGCAGTGGTGGCTGACGTGAAGCCTCATTCTCTGCTATGACATGCAGACTAATTCTCTGCTGACATGAAGCCAGATTGTCTGTTACGGGACCTCTCTCCTCTGCCTGGGTGCTGGGCCTAAATATATGACAATGGACTGTTGCAGTGGTGGGTGACGTGAAGCCTGATTCTCTGCTATGACATGCAGACTGATTCTCTGCTGACATGAAGCCAGATTGTCTGTTACGGGACCTCTCTCCTTTGCCTGGGTGCTGGGCCTAAATATATGCCAATGGACTGTTGCAGTGGTGGCTGACGTGAAGCCTCATTCTCTGCTATGACATGCAGACTAATTCTCTGCTGACATGAAGCCAGATTGTCTGTTACGGGACCGCTCTCCTCTGCCTGGGTGCTGGGCCTAAATATATGCCAATGGACTGTTGCAGTGGTGGGTGACGTGAAGCCTCATTCTCTGCTATGACATGCAGACTAATTCTCTGCTGACATGAAGCCAGATTGTCTGTTACAGGACCTCTCTCCTCTGCCTGGGTGCTGGGCCTAAATATATGCCAATGGACTGTTGCAGTGGTGGCTGACGTGAAGCCTCATTCTCTGCTATGACATGCAGACTAATTCTCTGCTGACATGAAGCCAGATTGTCTGTTACGGGACCTCTCTCCTCTGCCTGGGTGCTGGGCCTAAATTTATGACAATGGACTGTTGCAGTGGTGACTGACGTGAAGCCTGATTCTCTGCTATGACATGCAGACTGATTCTCTGCTGACATGAAGCCAGATCCTCTGTTACGGGACCTCTCTCCTCTGCCTGGGTGCTGGGCCTAAATATATGCCAATGGACTGTTGCAGTGGTGGCTGACGTGAAGCCTCATTCTCTGCTATGACATGCAGACTAATTCTCTGCTGACATGAAGCCAGATTGTCTGTTACGGGACCTCTCTCCTCTGCCTGGGTGCTGGGCCTAAATATATGACAATGGACTGTTGCAGTGGTGGGTGACGTGAAGCCTGATTCTCTGCTATGACATGCAGACTGATTCTCTGCTGACATGAAGCCAGATTGTCTGTTACGGGACCTCTCTCCTCTGCCTGGGTGCTGGGCCTAAATATATGCCAATGGACTGTTGCAGTGGTGGCTGACGTGAAGCCTCATTCTCTGCTATGACATGCAGACTAATTCTCTGCTGACATGAAGCCAGATTGTCTGTTACGGGACCGCTCTCCTCTGCCTGGGTGCTGGGCCTAAATATATGCCAATGGACTGTTGCAGTGGTGGCTGACGTGAAGCCTCATTCTCTGCTATGACATGCAGACTAATTCTCTGCTGACATGAAGCCAGATTGTCTGTTACGGGACCTCTCTCCTCTGCCTGGGTGCTGGGCCTAAATTTATGACAATGGACTGTTGCAGTGGTGGGTGACGTGAAGCCTGATTCTCTGCTATGACATGCAGACTGATTCTCTGCTGACATGAAGCCAGATCCTCTGTTACGGGACCTCTCTCCTCTGCCTGGGTGCTGGGCCTAAATTTATGAAAATGGACTGTTGCAGTGGTGGGTGACGTGAAGCCTGATTCTCTGCTATGACATGAAGACTGATTCTCTGCTGACATGAAGCCAGATTCTCTGTTACGGGACCTCTCTCCTCTGCCTGGGTGCTGGGCCTAAATTTATGACAATGGACTGTTGCAGTGGTGGCTGACGTGAAGCCTGATTCTCTGCTATGACATGCAGACTGATTCTCTGCTGACATGAAGCCAGATCCTCTGTTACGGGACCTCTCTCCTCTGCCTGGGTGCTGGGCCTAAATTTATGAAAATGGACTGTTGCAGTGGTGGGTGACGTGAAGCCTGATTCTCTGCTATGACATGAAGACTGATTCTCTGCTGACATGAAGCCAGATTCTCTGTTACGGGACCTCTCTCCTCTGCCTGGGTGCTGGGCCTAAATTTATGACAATGGACTGTTGCAGTGGTGGCTGACGTGAAGCCTGATTCTCTGCTATGACATGCAGACTGATTCTCTGCTGACATGAAGCCAGATCCTCTGTTACGGGACCTCTCTCCTCTGCCTGGGTGCTGGGCCTAAATTTATGAAAATGGACTGTTGCAGTGGTGGGTGACGTGAAGCCTGATTCTCTGCTATGACATGAAGACTGATTCTCTGCTGACATGAAGCCAGATTCTCTGTTACGGGACCTCTCTCCTCTGCCTGGGTGCCGGGGCCTAAATATCTGAGAATGGACTGTTCCAGTGGTGGGTGACGGGAAGCCAGATTCTCTGCTATGGGACCTCTCTCCAATTGATTTTGGTTAATTTTTATTTATTTAATTTTTATTTTAATTCATTTCCCTATCCACATTTGTTTGCAGGGGATTTATGTCATGGTCTTACCTTCTTGCTGTTCTCCTTCGTTTGACATGTGCTGGCGGCCATCTTGGTTTCTGGGTTTCTTGTAGCCTCCCACCCTGCGGCTTCTCCTTCCCACTGGGAGGAGCTGGATGCCTAGCTCATATATATAGGAGGTCTGTGGCTTCAGTTCCTTGCTTGGTCCTCCTGTGTTCACATGCTTCTAAGACTGCTGCTGCTTCTGGTTCCTGATCCTGGCCTCGTCTGACTACCCCGCTGGTTCCTGATCCTGGCTTCGTCTGACTACCCTTCTGGTTCCTGACCTCTGGCTACGCAAGACCCTGCTTCGGTTTAGCCATCCGTTTGGACTTTTGCTTACAGCTTGATTTTCAATAAAGCCTTCTTATTCCCACTTATCTCTTGTTGTACGTCTGGTTCATGGTTCCATGACATTAGGACCAAGCCATGAATTCTGACGGTACAGGGCCATCCTCACTACCTACGCTGATTGCCAGACTTGATCAGCAGGATCACCTGTTGGGTCGGTTCGCTGTGGCGTTGCAAACCCTGCTTGAACGCACGGCTCATTTCGCTTCCGTTGCCGATGGGTCGGTTGTCGCTCCTGGGCCCGCTCCTACTGCCGCTCCGGTTGTTGCGCCAGAGTCTACCCCGACACTTGTTGCTGCGCCTGCGGTGTCTCGGGGTATGACCGGTTCTGCCCCCCTTCCACAGCGCTTTGGGGGAGACCCAACTCAGTGCCGAGGTTTCCTTAACCAGGTGGGCATTTATTTCGAGTTGCTGCCACATGCCTTTCCTACTGAGAGATCAAAGGTGGGCTTCTTGATCTCGCTGCTCTCGGACAAGGCCTTGGCCTGGGCCAGCCCTTTATGGGAGAACAACAATCCGGTGGTTGCCGAGTTTTCCGGTTTTGTTGCTTCTCTTCGGAGGGTATTCGATGTGCCTGCTCGTGCTGCCTCTGCTGCGAAGCTCCTTATGTCCATCAGACAGGGTTCACGATCCGTAGCTGAATACGCCATTGAGTTTCGTACCCTGGCAGCAGAGGTGGGCTGGAATAATGAGGCTCTGGTCGCTGCTTTCTCTCATGGTCTCTCGGATGCCTTGAAGGATGAGGTTGCAGCTAAGGACCTACCAGTGGAGCTCGAGTCTCTTATTTCTTTCCTGATTTTGATTGACACCAGACTCAGGGAGAGACCTTCCTTTAAGGAGAGCCTGCGGAGGCCTTCTAACAGATTGGCGCCTACATTTGCTGTCCCACCCGTGCCTCCCTCTCCTCCCACGCCTCCTGGGGATGACTTGTCTGGGGGTGAACCCATGCAGCTGGGGTTTGCTCGCCTGTCCGAGGGGGAGAGGGTACTCCGGAGACGCGAGGGCCGATGCATGTACTGTGGTCTCGGTGGGCATTTTCGGTTGGCATGTCCGAACCGTCCGGGAAACGCTCGCACCTGAGATCCTGTCGGGGGCAGATCTTGGGTGGAGTCTCCTCGTCCCCGGTTTCCCGTGTTGACAAACCACTGATCACTGTTGTCCTCTCCTGGGTCGGGGGCTCGGTGACGACCCAGGCGTTGGTGGACTCTGGTGCTGGTGGGTTGTTCATTGATAGTGTGTTCGCTGCCGCCAATTCCATTCCTCTGCAGCCTCGAGGTTCCCCACTGGCTCTTGAGGCGATAGACGGCAGACCCCTTCTGCCGCCACACGTGACTCATGAGACCCTTCCAGTGGGGATAGCCATTGGTGCCGTTCACAGAGAGTCGGTCTGTCTCCAGGTGATTTCGTCTCCACACTACTCGGTGGTCTTGGGGTACCCCTGGCTCCAGAAGCATAATCCGACTTTCGATTGGAGATCGGCCGAGATCCTCTCGTGGTCACCGCAGTGTGGGGCTAGTTGCATCCATGGGCCTGTCAAGTTGCTGTGTACTTCCTCGGACTCTCTGTTGCCTCCTGAATACGAAGAGTACCGGGATGTATTCGATAAGGTGCGCGCGGTTGCCCTACCTCCGCACCGCCCATACGATTGTGCCATAGAGTTACAATCTGGTGCCGTTCCTCCTCGTGGCAAAGTCTATCCACTGTCGGTAGCGGAGAATGAGGCCATGGAGGAGTACGTGAGGGAGGCGCTTTCACGCGGACACATTCGTAAATCCTCGTTCCCGGCAGGGGCTGGATTTTTCTTTGTGAAAAAGAAGGGCGGTGAGTTGAGGCCTTGCATCGATTACAGGGGTCTCAATCGCATCACGATCAAGAACGCTTACCCGATACCCTTGATTTCCGAGCCTCAAAGGGGCCACGGTCTTTACCAAACTCGACCCGAGGGCGGCATATAACCTGGTAAGGATCAAGGCGGGCGATGAGTGGAAGACCGCGTTTAACACCAGGACCGGTCATTATGAATCCTTGGTTATGCCCTTTGGGTTGTGCAATGCGCCCGCAGTCTTCCAGGAATTCATCAACGATGTTTTCCGTGACCTGTTGCAGCAGTGTGTGGTGGTCTATTTGGATGACATCTTGGTATATTCTGAATCCATGGAGGCCCACATTATGGATGTCAGACGAGTGTTGCAACGGTTACGAGTGAACAGGCTGTTCGGTAAGCTTGAGAAATGTGAATTTCACCGATCCCAGGTAACCTTCTTAGGTTACATCATTTCCGCTGAGGGGTTCTCCATGGATCCTGAGAAGGTTTCGGCTGTCTTACAGTGGCCCCAGCCCAGTGGTCTCCGTGCCCTGCAGCGCTTTTTGGGCTTCGCCAATTATTATCGGAAGTTCATCAGGGACTTTTCTATGCTAGCCAAGCCTCTCACGGATCTGACCAGGAAGGGCAGTAATTTCCAGGTCTGGCCGCTCGAGGCCATCCGAGCTTTTGAGGCTCTAAAGTCCGCCTTTGTGTCGGCTCCGATTCTGTCGCATCCCAACCCTGGGTTGCCCTTTGTCCTCGAGGTGGACGCGTCTGAGACGGGAGTAGGCGCCCTTCTGTCTCAGCGTAGAACACCAGAGGGTCCTCTGCTTCCTTGTGGGTTTTACTCCCGGAAACTGTCTTCCGCGGAGTGCAACTATCAGATTGGTGACAGGGAGTTATTGGCCATCGTGCAGGCCCTTAAAGAATGGAGGCACTTGCTCGAGGGTTCGGTGGTTCCGGTTCTCATCCTGACCGACCACAAGAATCTGACCTACCTTTCTGAGGCCAAGAGATTGACACCACGTCAGGCCAGATGGGCTCTGTTCTTGTCACGTTTTAATTACGTGGTCTCCTACCTACCCGGTTCCAAGAACATCAGAGCGGATGCCTTATCACGGCAGTACTCCGAGCTGTCCAGGGAGGAGTCGATTCCGACTTCGGTCATACCTCCGAATCAGATCCTGGCCGCCATTCGCACCAGTCTGACCTCTCCCCTGGGTGAGCAGATTTTGGCGGTTCAATCTGGTGCTCCCTCTGGGAGACCCAACGGCAGATGTTTTGTGCCTGAGGAGTTGCGCACTCGGTTGTTGCGAACCTACCATAACTCCAAGGCCGCGGGGCATCCTGGAAAGAATCAGCTGTCCTGGGCTGTTTCACGTCTGTTCTGGTGGCCTTCTCTACGTTCCGACATCGCCGCATATGTAGCGGCATGCTCCGTTTGTGCCCAGAGTAAGTCCCCTCGGCACCTTCCGTTGGGCCTTTTGCAACCCATAGCCACCGGGGAGCGCCCATGGTCACACCTGGGGATGGATTTCATTGTGGACCTCCCTGCATCCCGAGGCCATACGGTCATTCTCATGATTGTGGATCGGTTTTCCAAAATGTGCCACTGTGTTCCTCTCAAGAAGTTACCCTCTGCACAAGAGTTGGCATGTTAAATTGCTGTGGTGCGTAGAGGACTTTACCGTGAAATTCCTAAATCATTCAATAGCTTTCATTCATTTATGGTCTAGCAGCAGCGAGTCTCTTATTGTATCTGGGCAGAATTATTTCCCTGTCAACTATTGGTGAATTCTGTAGTCAATGCCATTCTGTCATAAAGTCAAATAAAATGAGTCATACTATCCACATTGACCGTAATCAGAGAACTGCAAGGTGTACACAGTCCACTGACCCGTTAGTGAAGCTACTATGATGTTACTTCAGTGGTACAAATGGCTAATGAGACTTTACTATGCACTCTGTATTCCACAAGGCTGTATATGTGTAGGAATTAGTCAATTGTCAGTCCTTAGTGATAGTTGACGGGTACTTGGCTGGTCCCACTTCCCCTGGCTAGGGAGTTCCTAGCAAGTAATCCAAAAAAGAAAGGCTGTGTTTGCTGCTGCTTATGTGTAAGCCAGACAAGCTACAGCAGAAGAAAATAATTATTCTCCAGAGCCCACTTTCCCTGTGAGTGAAAAGCTGCCAGAAAAGCCATTTTGCTAAGAACTAACCTCTGAGGGAGAGAACAGACTTTTTAGAGAAGGTTGAGGACTATTAAAAAACGGACAGAGTCAATGAAAGGTAATGCACATTTAAGGCTGTAGACATCACAGCACGTGGATAAGAGAATTTGCTTCTGACGCCCGTCCACACCTCTGAGATGGACTGGCTATCCATTCTAGCACTGCTACTAGATAGAAATATGATAAAAATATTAAGTCAATTTGGTCAATTAGGAAGATTGATTGTATGTATAGAAAGACTCAGGGAGGAGGACATTTATAGTCATCACTCCCTATACACAGCCTTTGGGAAAAGCCTATCCTGTAATATACTTGAGGACTGTGCCTACCACTTGTATTTGCACTGTGACACCCAGCATTCACTCAGTAAAAGAGAGACTATATTTTGATATACCCAAGCAGGCCTAGTCTTTTCTCTTAACATCCAACCAATGCCCATCTGCTCTCCTGCTTTGCACCCTACTGCTCATGTAACATCCAGGGCACCCCAGCCAAAACCCCAAAATCCAGAGTGTATCTGAAGGAGAAGAAGGGTTGTGCCCTTCCCATCACTACATGCTTAGCCTGGAGGAGCAGGGATTAGTCACCATGGCGACTATACCCACCCTCATTGCCACCACACACATCCTCTCCAGCCCCGTGCAGATTCTCCATGTGGGCTGGCACGCTGCAATAGCACAATATTGAGGAAGACTAAAGCAATGCAATATGTTCATGGTAGTGGTTCTTTATCCAAGCCTGATGATCATATGAGGATCAGGCTATGTATGAGGGAGTTAAGAAAGACTTCGAGTAATATTAGGAGATACCAACATGTAATAAATTTGAATAAACCCAAAACCTTGTTACAGACAATGGTTGTGAAACATCTGTGCCAACTAACTGGTTTTACTTTGGAATAGACTTAAGTGAATTATACTGCCAGTCCCCTAGTATTCACTCTTTAACCCCTATACATGGATCTGGACTTCACTGCAGGGATGACAGTATGCCAATACATCGTGGGATATTCCCCGTGTGGGGATTAGAGACACAATTGCCTGGCACTAAGGTTACAGGCAATAAACATAGTTAATAACAGGCCACGTTCAGGGAAAGCAGAGTTCATGCAAATCCATGGAACAATCCAAAGGCCTGTGCAGGTGGCACATGATCAGTACAGTGAACTAGCACAGGTCAGGACATGTGGTAGAGAGACAAGGTCCAGGAATCATGCAGAAGTTGGTAACCTGGTGAACAAACAGATAGTAGTTCTTTGCAAACTCTAGCAGGCTAGAGGGACCTGAGATCAAGCTCTGTAGAAACCAACAGAGATCAATTGCACAGGCATGGAAGGTCAACAGCACAGTTAGGGTACGGCCACACAGTCAGGTTTCTGCATGTAGTTTTTAAAGCAAAAATCATAAAAATGAGACAAAAGTATTCAGGACAGATATGACTTCTCAGACACAGAACATTCACAAGTTTTCTCAGCTCAACACTGTGGAGTGGCAGGGGCAGTGTAGGGTTGTGGCAGACCTGAGTCCCGGCAAAACAGGCATAAATGAAGCTTGAAATATACACCAGTTTGGGGCTGAAGTAGATTTCATTCCAGGCCCATAGAAGGGTAGAGGATGTGCCTAATTATTGCCAACTCCTACATCCTGCTATAAATTAGGCGCATCATCCGGCAGTGCAGGGGCTACAGCGACCGGGTCTGCAGGGACAACACGTGAGCAACGGTGGGCAGATGAGAGTAGTAGTAATTTACTCACGGTTAGCAGTGCCTCCCTGGACCGGTGTGCAGTGATGGGGAAGACAGCACTAAATCCTCCGGGGCAAACTGTAGTACAGGGTTCACCAGCCAGATGGTAGTTGAGGTGCCCTTGATGATTTAGGTGTTTAGGGTGTTTTTGAGGCTGGGACCCCAGTTGCTCAAGATGCCAGCACTGTTAGGTGCTAAATTTGGTAGAAAGGATGAGGAGTCAATTGTAGTAAACAACAAAACTTTTACTGGATCACTTGTCTTCAGGTAGTTACAGTTCATGTATATGGCAAAGCAATAATCCAAATATTGGTTTAGCTGTATCCCTTATAACAGGCTTGGCAATTGTAATTTGAGGAGTTTGCCTTCTTTCTATATCTGTCTATACTTTGTCCCCTCTCTAGCACTCAGGTACTGAATATAATAACTCTTACTCGTCAGTAGCAATCCACAGGACAGCTCTCTAATGGCAGGCATCAGTCTTCTGCTCCATTCTTTGGAAAGGATGCTCACTGAAGAATCAAGGTCCACGATGTCCATAGAGGCATGTGGTAAAGGATAATTTTGCGCATTAATCATCTGGCTGTATCCAGGTACTTTTAGGTTCCTCCTGGTCACTGTTGCTTGTGAAGTCCATTGGCTAATTTAGCTCTAACCTACACTAGACTTTCTCAATATGAGACGTTTATTCACTGGTCTGTGCTGTGCCGCTGTAATACTGTTCTCTATGCTCCCTTAGCTTGATCAGGGCCAAGGGGCTAAAATAGCAGCTATATTGTGGACTAGGCTTGTTCTGCTCCTCCATTAACTTACTTTCTTTCACTCTCCTGTTCTCTCTTGTTCTACACTTGCTCCCTCTCTACCTAAACACCCCCCCCCCCCTCACAGCTATATATAAGTGGTGCCACCTAGGGGCAAATAGATGTAATGATACACTCTTCTAAAACAGCCTGTTATTAGGAATTACAGTTTACACAGAAATACATTAGATAGACATATACAAAAGTTTGAAGTGCCCACGACCATCACTGAGTGGGACACTGTAGGGGTAGCAAAGAATAGCATAAAACATTGGACTTGGATAAATGACTCCCATTATCTCTCCATCCCTACTATTCTCTCACCTGGCTGGCTCTGTTGACCTCTTGCTAAGCACTAAAACCTTTCTCTCTAAACACACTCATGCCCTATTCTACTCACACCTGTTCTCCCTCTTTCTTCTTACTACTGAAGACATATCTCCTAACCCAAGGCCCCTCTGCCAATCCCCATGATCTTTTTTCCTTTGTATCGCCAAACCATTACAAAAAATTGCCCTTACCCCTTAAACCTCATACACATTAACCTGGACCACCATATCTTTGTTTCTCTATCTGGAGCATTATGAAACTCACATTTTGTTCGCAATAAGCTCTTCTACTGTAAATCCATGAGCTCTTTTTTTTCCAAAAACTTACCTTCTTTGGTGTCATTGAAACATGGCTGACACCCTCCAACACAGCCGCTCTTGCTGCACTATCCGACCGAAAACTCAAATTTACCCATACTCTCCATTCAGATCAACATAGCAGTGGTGAAGGCCTCTTTCTCTTGGGTAACTGCTTCTTCAGTCCATCTCCACTCTTCCTCACTCTCTGCTCTTTTGAAATTCAATCTATCTGAATCTACTCTCCCTCCAACCTCCAAATAGCCATCATCTCCCATATACCATACCCTGCACTGCTTTTTTTTTTACAACTTTAGTACCTGACTGCTACACTTCATATCAGCCAGCATCCCCACCATCATCATGGGGTATTTCAACATCCTTATTGACACATGCAACTCAACTGCCTCCAAACTCCTCTCTCTTACTTCCTCCTTTGGCCTCTCACAATGGTCCTCTACAGCCACCCACAGAGATGGACACATACTAGACCTTGTCTTCACCCACCTCTTCTTCCTATGTAATATCCAAAACTCTCCTCCCTCTGACTACAATCTTCTTGCATTCTCAACCATAAACTAGCACACCCTTGTAGGAACCTCAAACATCTGTCTATTCCCACACTCTTTGGCCACCCTATGTTCCCTTGATGATGCTGACATGGCTGCTGTTTTCTACAACACCACAGTTACTTTAGTTCTCGACTCAGTCACCCCCCCCCCACCCCCCACACACACACTTGAAGCCCGTCAAATCAATTGCCAACCCTAGCACACTCACCATACAATCAAACTGATACAAGCTTCCAGAGTTGCAGAATGACGTAGATAAAAAAAAAAAAAAAAACTCCAAGGAAGACTTATGTAACACCCCGTAGTGGTCTTACCATTCCTACACCCTGCTACTGCCTCTAATGGGCTAACACCAATGCCATCTATGTATTTCTGTCCAGGTCCTATACACTGTGCATTCTTGTTATGCAACTGTTTATTACAGGTGTAGTAGGGTTAACACACAAACTCTTAACTCAAATTTCTTAACTCATCGCGTTATCTTGAAACAAAAGCCATTGAAAAGCAATTGAAGGTGTTTGCTTTTTAAAAAAAAAAATCAGATAGTTATTATTAAACATAGAAACATAGAATGTGTCGGCAGATAAAAACAATTTGGCCCATCTAGTCTGCCCAATATACTAAATACTATGGATAGCCCCTGGCCCTATCTTATATGAAGGATGGCCTTATGCCTATCCCATGCATGCTTAAACTCCCTCACTGTATTTGCAGCTACCACTTCTGCAGGAAGGCTATTCCATGCATCCACTACTCTCTCAGTAAAGTAATACTTCCTGATATTACTTTTAAACCTTTGCCCCTCTAATTTAAAACTATGTCCTCTTGTAGCAGTTTTTCTTCTTTTAAATATTCTCTTTTACCTTGTTGATTACCTTTATGTATTTAAAAGTTTCTATCATATCCCCTCATATCTCGTCTTTCTTCCAAGCTATACATGTTAAGGTCCTAATCTTTCCTGGTAAGTTTTATCCTGCAATCCATGTACCAGTTTAGTAGCTCTTCTCTGAACTCTCTCCAAAGTATCACTATCCTTCTGGAGATATGGTCTCCAGTACTGAGCACAATACTCCAAATGAGGTCTCACTAGTGCTCTGTAGAGTGGCATGAGCACCTCCCTCTTTATACTGGTAATTCCTCTCCCTATACACCCAAGCATTCTGCTAGCATTTCCTGCTGCTCTATGACACTGTCTGCCTACCTTTAAGTCTTCTGAAATGATGATCCCTAAATCCCTTTCCTCAGATACTGAGGTTAGGACTGTATCACTGATTTTATATTCTGCTCTTGGGTTTTTACGTCCCAGGTGCATTATCTTGCTGTCACGACCATGGTTATGGCCGTGACTCCTTGGGAGCCGCATACAGTTGCCCGCGGTTTGGGTTGTAGTGTCAACCGCAGCTGGAGGCATAATGCTGTTAGCCTCAAGTGCGGTTGCCGTGGACAACAGGTTTGTGTGCGGTTCCCTTGGAGTTGTGTGCGCGTTTGTATGCACTTTCGTATGTCTGTGTGCACTCTGTGTTATGTGTGGTGTGCACTTACATCTTCCCCTCACTGTGGTTGTCCGTGGCAACGTTTGGTCGTTGTGTGTACATGTGGTGGCACTGTCCCGGCCTTCGGGCTGACTCCAAGGACATGAGTGCCACCCATGTCGTTGCCTGCAGCAACAGCCACAGTGTGTTTCGTGTTTTGGACACTTCTCCTTTTTAGTTGTGTTTTCCCTTCCCTGGTGCTGGAAGGGTTAACTCCCTTCCCAGTGTGTGTGTGTGTGTGTCACTGGGTGTGTCCGACTGTGGGGTGTGGCTTCTTGGCCTATAAAGCCTCACTGTTAGCACAGGTCTGTGGGTTGCTTCAGCCATGCTTAGCTGGAGCAGCCTCCTGTGTTTTCTATCTGCCAGTGAGAGCCACCCCTGTGGTCATAAAGATATTGTCACATTATGTTTATGTCATGTTGTGTGAGATGTCCATGTGATGTTCTGTTGGGACCTTCCTTTTTGTTATTTTGTGCAGCTTATGGTTCTGGATTCCTGTGTGCACAGGGATCCAGTCAGCAAGGCTGTGGCAGGTTGGTGGAACTACTTAGTTCGCCTGCCATATCCGTAAGTCTGTTTGTGTTCACCTTTTCCCTGCAGCTTGGCCATTGAGACCCCTGTTCCTCCGTGTCCTGGAGGAACAGGCCGTCTTACCCTGACTCCTAGTCCAGGGACCGGACGGAGGGTGAGTTAGGGATCCGAGGTTCCAGAGCATGGGTCCTCCTACCTTAAAGGTCGGCTCATGCAGCTAGGGTCAGGTTAGGGACGCATTAGGAGGTGACCTGCTCCCTAATCCTGGCCGAGCAGCCTAACGTCATCTGGCATCGCACGGCTGAGGGTTTTCCCCATCCTCAGCCGTGACAGTATGACCACAGAGGCTTCTCACGTGGCATCCCTCGAAAGAGGGTAAAGCATGCATCGCCATAGGTTGATGGGGTGCATGCGCGTTCTTCGGAGGGAGAGCGTTATGGGGGTTTCGCCGATGGCGGCGCGGTGAGTGGCGTTCCCCGCCATCCCTTCACCGTTGCCTCGTTTGGCGTCCCCTAATTTTATCTTGCACTTGTGGTGTTTGTTTGGTGTGCGGTTTGCACACCTTCGAAAGAAGGTGCAGCATGCAGTGCCATCCCCTTGTGGCCTGCATGCGCGTTCTCCGGAGGGAGAGCGTTCCGGGGGGATCACCGTTAACGGCACGGTTGGTGGCTTATTCCCCGCCACCTTACCTTCTGTGTCCGTGTTGGTGATCCCTCGTCCCTCTCCATGTTCCCATCTCTGGTCGTTTGCTGGCAGCACTCCGTTAGTGGTCCGGCTGCCTGCTGGTTAGGAGTGTCTGCTGGCAGCGACTGGAGTGGGGACGTGAGTGGAGAGTCCCCTCGTCCATTCTCAGTGGTTCTCTTCCCGTGTCGCTGTGTCGGGCTGCAGGCCTCGCTGGACTGGCTGAGTGTGTGCTGGGAGAGGATGCAGCTGGCGGCGACTTCCTGGGAACCATGTCCTGAGAGTGGACGTTCCCTTCTCCTATCCCCTTGTCTGAGTCCCTCACAAGTTTTTTTTTTTTGGTGGGGGGGGGATTTGAGGGGTGGGAGTGTCACGACCATGTTTATGGCCGTGACTCCTTGGGAGCCGCATACAGTTGCCCGCGGTTTGTATTGTAGTGTCAACCGCAGCTGGAGGCATAATGTTGTTAGCCTCAAGTGCGGTTGCCGTGGACAACAGGTTTGTGTGCGGTTCCCTTGGAGTTGTGTGCGCGTTTGTATGCACTTTCGTATGTCTGTGTGCACTCTGTGTTATGTGTGGTGTGCACTTACATCTTCCCCTCACTGTGGTTGTCCGTGGCAACGTTTGGTCGTTGTGTGTACATGTGGTGGCACTGTCCCGGCCTTCGGGCTGACTCCCAGGACATGAGTGCCACCCATGTCGTTGCCTGCAGCAACAGCCACAGTGTGTTTCGTGTTTTGGACACTTCTCCTTTTTAGTTGTGTTTTCCCTTCCCTGGTGCTGGAAGGGTTAACTCCCTTCCCAGTGTGTGTGTGTGTCACTGGGTGTGTCCGACTGTGGGGTGTGGCTTCTTGGCCTATAAAGCCTCACTGTTAGCACAGGTCTGTGGGTTGCTTCAGCCATGCTTAGCTGGAGCAGCCTCCTGTGTTTTCTATCTGCCAGTGAGAGCCACCCCTGTGGTCATAAAGATATTGTCACATTATGTTTATGTCATGTTGTGTGAGATGTCCATGTGATGTTCTGTTGGGACCTTCCTTTTTGTTATTTTGTGCAGCTTATGGTTCTGGATTCCTGTGTGCACAGGGATCCAGTCAGCAAGGCTTTGGCAGGTTGGTGGAACTACTTAGTTCGCCTGCCATATCCGTAAGTCTGTTTGTGTTCACCTTTTCCCTGCAGCTTGGCCATTGAGACCCCTGTTCCTCCGTGTCCTGGAGGAACAGGCCGTCTTACCCTGACTCCTAGTCCAGGGACCGGATGGAGGGTGAGTTAGGGATCCGAGGTTCCGGAGCATGGGTCCTCCTACCTGAAAGGTCGGCTCATGCAGCTAGGAGTTAGGGTCAGGTTAGGGACGCATTAGGAGGTGACCTGCTCCCTAATCCTAATCCTAAAACCGCGGGCAACTGTATGCGGCTCCCAAGGAGTCACGGCCATAACCATGGTCGTGACAGCAAGATAATGCACCTGGGACGTAAAAACCCAAGAGCAGAATATAAAATCAGTGATACAGTCCTAACCTCAGTATCTGAGGAAAGGGATTTAGGGATCATCATTTCAGAAGACTTAAAGGTAGGCAGACAGTGTCATAGAGCAGCAGGAAATGCTAGCAGAATGCTTGGGTGTATAGGGAGAGGAATTACCAGTATAAAGAGGGAGGTGCTCATGCCACTCTACAGAGCATGTGATGTTCTGTTGGGACCTTCCTTTTTGTTATTTTGTGCAGCTTATGGTTCTGGATTTCTGTGTGCACAGGGATCCAGTCAGCAAGGCTTTGGCAGGTTGGTGGAACTACTTAGTTCGCCTGCCATATCCGTAAGTCTGTTTGTGTTCACCTTTTCCCTGCAGCTTGGCCATTGAGACCCCTGTTCCTCCGTGTCCTGGAGGAACAGGCCGTCTTACCCTGACTCCTAGTCCAGGGACCGGATGGAGGGTGAGTTAGGGATCCGAGGTTCCAGAGCATGGGTCCTCCTACCTTAAAGGTCGGCTCATGCAGCTAGGGTCAGGTTAGGGACGCATTAGGAGGTGACCTGCTCCCTAATCCTGGCCGAGCAGCCTAACGTCATCTGGCATCGCACGGCTGAGGGTTTTCCCCATCCTCAGCCGTGACAGTATGACCACAGAGGCTTCTCACGTGGCATCCCTCGAAAGAGGGTAAAGCATGCATCGCCATAGGTTGATGGGGTGCATGCGCGTTCTTCGGAGGGAGAGCGTTATGGGGGTTTCGCCGCTGGCGGCGCGGTGAGTGGCGTTCCCCGCCATCCCTTCACCGTTGCCTCGTTTGGCGTCCCCTAATTTTATCTTGCACTTGTGGTGTTTGTTTGGTGTGCGGTTTGCACACCTTCGAAAGAAGGTGCAGCATGCAGTGCCATCCCCTTGTGGCCTGCATGCGCGTTCTCCGGAGGGAGAGCGTTCCGGGGGGATCACCGTTAACGGCACGGTTGGTGGCTTATTCCCCGCCACCTTACCTTCTGTGTCCGTGTTGGTGATCCCTCGTCCCTCTCCATGTTCCCATCTCTGGTCGTTTGCTGGCAGCACTCCGTTAGTGGTCCGGCTGCCTGCTGGTTAGGAGTGTCTGCTGGCAGCGACTGGAGTGGGGACGTGAGTGGAGAGTCCCCTCGTCCATTCTCAGTGGTTCTCTTCCCGTGTCGCTGTGTCGGGCTGCAGGCCTCGCTGGACTGGCTGAGTGTGTGCTGGGAGAGGATGCAGCTGGCGGCGACTTCCTGGGAACCATGTCCTGAGAGTGGACGTTCCCTTCTCCTATCCCCTTGTCTGAGTCCCTCACAAGTTTTTTTTTTTTGGTGGGGGGGGGATTTGAGGGGTGGGAGTGTCACGACCATGTTTATGGCCGTGACTCCTTGGGAGCCGCATACAGTTGCCCGCGGTTTGTATTGTAGTGTCAACCGCAGCTGGAGGCATAATGTTGTTAGCCTCAAGTACGGTTGCCACGGACAACAGGTTTGTGTGCGGTTCCCTTGGAGTTGTGTGCACGTTTGTATGCACTTTCGTATGTCTGTGTGCACTCTGTGTTATGTGTGGTGTGCACTTACATCTTCCCCTCACTGTGGTTGTCCGTGCCAACGTTTGGTCGTTGTGTGTACATGTGGTGGCACTGTCCCAGCCTTCGTGCTGACTCCCAGGACATGAGTGCCACCCATGTCGTTGCCTGCGGCAACAGCCACAGTGTGTTTCGTGTTTTGGACACTTCTCTTTTTTAGTTGTGTTTTCCCTTCCCTGGTGCTGGAAGGGTTAACTCCCTTCCCAGTGTGTGTGTGTGTCACTGGGTGTGTCCGACTGTGGGGTGTGGCTTCTTGGCCTATAAAGCCTCACTGTTAGCACAGGTCTGTGGGTTGCTTCAGCCATGCTTAGCTGGAGCAGCCTCCTGTGTTTTCTATCTGCCAGTGAGAGCCACCCCTGTGGTCATAAAGATATTGTCACATTATGTTTATGTCATGTTGTGTGAGATGTCCATGTGATGTTCTGTTGGGACCTTCCTTTTTGTTATTTTGTGCAGCTTATGATTCTGGATTCCTGTGTGCACAGGGATCCAGTCAGCAAGGCTTTGGCAGGTTGGTGGAACTACTTAGTTCGCCTGCCATATCCGTAAGTCTGTTTGTGTTCACCTTTTCCCTGCAGCTTGGCCATTGAGACCCCTGTTCCTCCGTGTCCTGGAGGAACAGGCCGTCTTACCCTGACTCCTAGTCCAGGGACCGGATGGAGGGTGAGTTAGGGATCCGAGGTTCCGGAGCATGGGTCCTCCTACCTGAAAGGTCGGCTCATGCAGCTAGGAGTTAGGGTCAGGTTAGGGACGCATTAGGAGGTGACCTGCTCCCTAATCCTGTCTTCCTGGCAGAGCAGCCTAATGTCATCTGGCATCGCATGGCTGAGGGTTTTTCCCATCCTCAGCCGTGACACTTGCACTTATCAACATAAAATTTTAGTTGCCAGATTTTGACCATTCCTCTAGTTTTTTTCCGTTGGTGTAGCCCTCCAGGAACATTAACCCTGTTACAAATCTTTGTGCCATCAGCAAAAAGACACACCTTACCATTGAGGCCTTCTGCAATTTAGCTGATCAAGATATTAAACAATATGGGTCCCAGAACAGATCTCTGAGGTACCCCACTGGTAACAAGACCTTGGTCTGAATATACTCCATTGACTACAACCCTCTGTTGCCTGTCCCTCAGCCACTGCCTTATCCATTCAACAATATGGAAGTCCAAGCCCAAAGACTGCACTTTATTGATAAGCCTTCTATGTGGGACAGTATCAAAAGCCTTACTAAAGTCTAGATAAGCGATGTCTACTGCACCTCCTCCATCTATAACTTTAGTCACCCAATCAAAAAAATTAATAAGATTAGTTTGACATGATCTTCCTGAAGTAAACCCATGCTGTTTTTCATCTTTCAATCCATGGGATTTTAGATGTTCCACAATCCTCTCCTTAAGTATGGTTTCCATTAATTTCCCCACTATTGATGTCAGGCTTACTGGCCTATAGTTGCCCGATTCCTCCCTACTACCTTTCTTGTGAATGGGCACAACATTTGTTAATTTCCAATCTTCTGGGACGACTCCTGTTGCCAGTGATTGGGTAAATAAATCTGTTAATGGTTTTGCTAGTTCACCGCTGAGCTCTTTTAATAGTTTTGGGTGTATCCCATCAGGCCCCTGTGACTTATTTGTATTAATTTTAGACAGTTGACTTAGAACCTCTTCCTCTGTAAAGACACATGCATCAAAAGATTCATTAGTCTTCTTTCCTAACTGAGGTCCTTCTCCTTCATTTTCCTTTGCAAAAACTGAACAGAAGTATTCATTGAGGCAGTCAGCTAGTTCTTTCTCTTCTTCCATATAACTTCCTTCTTTTGTTTTTAATTTTGTAATTCCTTGTTTTAGTTTCCTTTTTTCATTTATGTATCTAAAGAATGCCTTATCGCCTTTTTTCCCTGACTGAGCTAATTTCTCTTCTGCCTGTGCTTTAGAAGCTCTTATAACTTGTTTGGCCTCTCTCTGCCTAATCTTATAAATTTGTCTGTCATCCTCGTTTATTTTTATTTTTATAATTCATAAATGCTATCTTTTTGTTTTTAATGATTTTGGCCACTTCTGCTGAGTACCACAGTGGTCTCTTTCTTTTTTTGTTTTTACTGACAAGCCTAATGCAATTTTCTGTTGCCTTCAATAGTGCCACTTTTAAGTAGTCCCATTTCTCCTGGACTCCAATGAAACTGTTCCAGTATAATAGGGACTCATATACCACTAATCTAATTTTAGAAAAGTCAGTTTTTTTAAAATCTAAAACTTTTGTTTTTGTGTGGTGTGACTCAGTCACTGTACTTATAGTAAACCACACTGACTGTGATCACTAGATCCCAAGCTTTCCCCTACAGTAATATCAGATACCAAATTCCCATTTGTGAATACTAAATCTAAAATTGCCTCCTTCCGGGTTGGCTCCTCCACTACTTGCTGTAGAGATAGTCCCAGTAGGGAATTTAGAATATCTGTACTCCTGGCAGAACTAGCTATTTTGGTTTTCCAGTTTACATCTGGAAGATTGAAGTCTCCCATAATGATAACTTCCCCCTTCAATGTCATTTTAGCTATTTCCTCAACTAGTAGATCATCTAATTCTTTGACCTGACTAGGTGGTCTATATATCACATCTACACGAGTTACCTTATGATTATCAAGCTGCAAGGTAACCCAAACTGACTCTAAATTGTTCTCGCTAACTTGTATCAAATTAGATTTTATGCTATCTTTCACATACAGGACCACCCCTCCCCCCTTCTTGCCTTCTCTGTCTTTCCTGTATAGAGAGAACCCTGGTATTGATATATCCCAGTCATTACTCCCCTTGAACCACGTCTCAGTAACAGCCACTAAATCTATATTCATAGATGCCATTATAGCCTCAAGTTCATTGATCTTAATTCCTAGACTGCGAGCATTTGTAGACAAGACTCTGAGCTTGTCATTTCTTAACCTTTGCGCTACTGGCCTCTTCTGGCATTGTTCCGGGGGGCAGTTGGACTGCTGGATTATCACTCTTTTGCCCCTCTTTCCTAGTTTAAATGCTTCTTAGAAAATACTTGGAACTGTTCACTGAGGACATTCGTTCCCTTGAGAGAAAGATGCAAACCATCTTTCTTGTACAGTTCTTTTCCATTCCAACAAGAGCTAACATGAGACACAAAGCCAAACCCTTGGTTCAGACAACATTCACCAAGCCATACATTGAATTCCTTAATGCGCATCTTCCTGTCATGCTGAAGGTTATGCACAGGCAAAACTGCAGAGAATGAAACAGTTGATTCAACCTCCTGTATATCCTTTCCAAGTGTGTGAAAAGCTTCTTCAAAATTATACAAACAATAAGGACAAAAACAAAAAGAAAGAAACCCTCCCAATCTCCACCACCCCCTAGCGAACAAACAGTCCGCCATTTGTAACAACCATATCGCATCTCATTATATTGTCCATCTGGCAGTTAGTAAAAAAATATATCTCTCCCAAGTATGTGTGTAGGGCCTGTCCATAACCATACCTAGCCACTTAGTCAGAGCTCCCAAATCATTCATTAGTCCAACCTGGTTCCGACTCCTACACAAATACTGGTTTCCAGTCACTCAGCCTGGTCTGCCCCCCACCAACATAAGGGAAGTCTAGACTGACCCAGGGAGGGTGGACTCGGCCCCCGCGGAGAACCACTTATTCCATATTGCCGCAAATTTGGTTTCACAATTCCTCTTTACACACACCCTCTTTTCTAGATGGAGTATATCATTTATCCTATTAAGGAATTCAGCCACCGAGGGAGGCTGTGGACGAATCCAGTATCAAGATATTAATTTCCGGGCTTGGAATAACAGGCGTTGCACCTCAAGTCGCACCTCATGACTCGCGATGTTCACAGTTCTCTAGGACTAACTGGCACCTCAATTCGGTATGCATCCTTTTTAGAGATGTCCCGAACTATTCGCCGGCGAACATCGCTAGGGAAATTGATAGCTAGGCCAGTGTATTCAGTGTCCACTCCAGTCCTGAAAGACTCTTCTGATCTGCTGTAAGGACAGCGTCCTGACAGCACCCCAAAAAGCCCTTTTTAGGGCTAGTACATCAGTCTGCTTTTTTTTTCCCCCTCTGTAATCTAATTGCAGTTGTCTGCCAGCGTGTGTGTCAGGCCCACAGCGTATACTGTGCCCACTTGCCCAGTGCCACCACTCATATCTGGTGTCACAGTAGCTTGCATAAAATAACTAAAAAAAAATGTTTTACTGTAATATAATTGTAGTACTGTGCCAACTACTGCCAGTGAACAGTACCACCAGTGCCACTCATATCTGGTGTCACAGTAGATTACATTAAAAAAATATATTTTTTGACTAATATAATTGCAGTTATTTGCCTGCAAGAGTGTGTGTCAGGCCTTTAGCATCAGCGTGTACTGTGCCAAGTACTGCCAGTGCACAGTGCCACCAGTGACACTCATATCTGGTGTCACAGACAGTAGATTACATTTAAAAAAAATAAAACTTTTTTGACTGTAATATAATTGCAGTTAGTTGCCTGCAAGCGTGTGTGTCAGGCCTTTAACGTCAGCGTGGACTGTGCCAACTACTGCCAGTGCACAGTGCCACTCATATCTGGTGTCACAGACAGTAGATTACATTTAAAAAAGAAAAAACTTTTTTGACTAATATAATTACAGTTAGTTGCCTGCAAGCGTGTGTGTCAGGCCTTTAGCCACCAGTGCCACACATATCTGGTGTCATAGTAGATTACATTTAAAAAAAAAAACTTTTTTGACTGTAATATAATTGCAGTTACTTGGCTGCAAGTGTGTGTGTCGGGCCTACAGCGTCAGCGTGTACTGTGCCAACTACTGCCAGTGAACAGTGACACCACTCATATCTGCTGTCACAGTCGCTTGCACGCATAGTACAACTAATCTAAAAGAAATGACAGGCAGAGGCAGGCCATCCAGCAGGGGCTGTCGTGGTCGTGGTGCTGTGATTTTCTTTGGCCCTAGAATAATGCCCAGTGTTCAGAGGCCACGTACCCTGAACTCGAAAAGTTCTGAGGAAATAGTTTACTGGCTAACACAGGACACCGAATCTTCTACAGCTTCCGCTCGGAACCTTGACGCACCATCCTCCTTCAGCTCAGCTTTGGGCACCTCTTTGGGCGCCTTCCGCCACCACCAACACTATCATCACAGCTGCTTCACTTGATCTGTCAGAGGAGTTATTTACACATCAGTTGGAAGAAATGAGTGATGCGCAACCATTATTGCCAGAGGATGTAGATAACAGGGATATGTCTCAGTCAGGCAGCATTACACACATGGACGTACGGTGTGATGATGATGATGTTGTACCCGCTGCGGTTGATGATGACGATATGTCTGTGGATGTCACGTGGGTGCCCGCTCGAAGAGAAGAAGAACAGGGGGAAAGTTCAGAAGGGGAGACAGAGAGAAGGAGGGGACGAGTTGGAAGCAGGGGGAGGTCGTCGCAAGGAGCTAGTGGCACAGTCAGACAGCATGTATCTGCACCCGGGGTCAGCCAGGCAGCACGCCAATAAACACATGCTGTTACCACCACCAGAATGCCGTCATTGCAAAGCTCAGCAGTGTGGCATTTTTTTTGTGTGTCTGCCTCTGATAACAGCGATGCCATTTGCAACCTGTGCCAAAAGAAACTGAGTCTTGGGAAGTCCAACACCCACCTAGGTACAACTGCTTTGCGAAGGCACATGATCTCACATGACAAAAGCCTATGGGATCAACACACGATGAGGAGTACAAGCAGCACACAAACTGAAAGCCACCATCCTCCTCCTGGTCCAGCATCTTCAGCCACGTCAACCACTGCTGTCCTCCTTGCCCCCTCTCAACCACCCGCCACGCCGCCTCTCGCCCTGAGCAGTTCTTGCTCATCTGCTCACAGTCAGGTGTGTGTCAAGGACATGTTTGAGCGTAAGAAGCCAATGTCACAGAGTCAGCCCCTTGCCCGGAGTCTGACAGCTGGCTTATTGGAACTCTTAGCCCGCTATCTTTTACCATGCAAGCTGGTGGAGTCCCCGGCCGAAATTTATTTTCACAAAAGGCAATCCCCAACCTGTACTCTATTGTGGAAAAGGAAGTAATGGCATGTCTGGCACACAGTGTTAGGGCAAGGGTCTATTTGACCATTGATACCTGGTCTGCAAAGCACGGTCAGGGCAGGTATATCACGTAAACTGCGCATTGGGTAAACCTGCTGACGGCTGCCGAGCATGGAATGCGTGGCTCTGCAGAGGAGTTGGTGACACCGCCACGACTTGCAGGCAGGTCTGCTGCCACCTCCTCTACTCCATCCTCTTCGCTAACCTCCTCGGCTGAGTCCTCTTCTGCTGCTGCGTCTCGCTCCACATCAACTGCACCCCCCAGCTCCCCAGGGGCTATTCCACATCCCGGATACGACAGTGTCACGCCGTCTTGGGGTTGACTTGCCTGAAAGCAGAGAGTCACACTGGACCAGCACTCCTGTCCGCCCAGAACGCATAGGTAGATCAGTGGCTGACTCCGCAGCAACTGGAGACTGGCAAAGTGGTGTGCGACAACGGAAGCAATTTGTTGGTGGCATTGAATTTGGGCAAGTTGACACATGTGCCGTGCATGTTGAATCTGATCGTACAACGCTTTGTGCATAAGTACCCAGGCTTACAGGATGTACTCAAGCAGGCCTGGAAGGTGTGTGGCCATTTCAGGAGTTCCTACACGGCCATGGCGCACTTTTCAGATATTCAGCGGTGAAACAACATGCCAGTGAGGCGCTTGATTTGCGACAGCCGACACGTTGAAATTCAACACTCCTAATGTTCGACCACCTGCTCCAACCAAAAAAAGCCGTCAACGAGTATTTGTATGACCGAGGTGCTAGGACAGCCTCTGCGGAGCTGGGTATTTTTTTGCCACGTTACTGAATGCTCATGCGCAATGCGTGTAGGCTCATGTGTCCTTTTGAGGAGGTGACAAACCTAGTCAGTCGCACCGAAGGCACCATCAGCGACATCATCCCATTTGTTTTCTTCCTGGAGCGTGCCCTGCGAAGAGTGCAGGCCGTAGATGAGCGTGAAGATGAAGAGTTGTGGTCACCATCACCACCAGAAACAGCCTTATCAGCATCGCTTGCTGGACAAGAGGCAACGCTGGAAGAGGAGTCTGAGGAAGAAGAGTCAGAGGAGGAATGTTGCTTTGAGGAGGAGGAAGACCAACCACAGCAGCATCCCAGGGTGCTCATTGTCACCTATCTGGTACCCATGGTGTTGTACGTGGCTGGGGGGCAGAACAGACCTTCAGTGAGATCAGTGAGTACGAGGAACGGGACATGAGTAGCTCGGCATCCAACCTTGTGCAAATGGGGTCTTTCATGCTGTCGTGCCTGTTGAGGGACTCTCGTATAAAAAGGCTGAAGGAGAACGACCTGTACTGGGTGGCCACGCTACCAGACCCCTGGTATAAGCAGAAAGTGGCTGAAATGTTACCGAATTACCGGAAGTCGGAAAGGATGCAGCAGTTCCAAAACAAGTTAAAAAGTATGCTTTACACAGCGTATAAGGGTGATGTCACAGCACAACGGGAATCTAACAGGGGAAGAGGTGAAAGTAATCCTCCTCCTACCACGACCACGACGGCAAGGAAAGGACGCTTTACAGACGTGTTGTAGATGGAGGACATGCAGAGCTTTTTAAGTCCTACGCATCGCCACAGCCCTTCAGGGTCCACCCTCAGAGAACGAATCGACCGACAGGTAGCAGACTACCTCGCCTTAACTGCAGATATCGACACTCTGAGGAGCGATGAACCCCTTGACTACTGGGTGTGCAGGCTTGACCTGTGGCCCGAGCTATCCCAATTTGCGATAGAACTTCTGGCCTGCCCCGCTTCAAGTGTCCTGTCAGAAAGGACCTTCAGTGCAGCAGGAGGTATTGTCACTGAGAAGAAAAGTCGCCTAGGTCAAAAAAGTCTAGATTGCTTCACCTTTATTAAGATGAATGAGGCATGGTTCCCGAAGGGTCTGACAGTCTGCGATACTTTTGACTAAAAAAGGCCTGATGAGATGCCTTGGGCTAAAAATGGTCCACACGCTGCTGTATTTTATCTCTGCATGCCGGATGACTTGCGTGACTTCTCCGCCACAAACTAGCACCACCAACTAGGGTTCAAGCCTTAATTTTTTAGGGCACTTTCTGCCTGGAAAACATCAATTTTTACGGCTGCTGCAATAATAACAGATTTTTCAGGCATGTGTACATGCCTAATTTTTCTGGCCTCTGGTGCTGCACTGTGGCTGCAAAAACAAAAACAAAAAAAGGCACATACTTGTGTCAATTCCCCTTCGTGATCGTTACCTTGTTGTGGTGAAGGGGCTTGCGTATCACAATGAAGCGATCAACTCTATGAGTATGTTGGCAATAGCAATGTTGGCACACCCCAGATGATAAGGTCAGTGCTTTATTGTGAACAGACCAAAAGCGATCAGCTGGATAATTTTGCATAGAAAAAACATTAATTTTCTTTGTGATCATCTAAGGTGATCATTAAAGCCTACTAGGCCAAAAATGGTCCCACACTGCAGAATCATTGTTTTCTGGGTCACTTAACTGTCACTGAACTACCTCAGCACGACCATAGGCTTTGAAAAACCGCCATCGCCTGCAATCTCCCAAACGTGCGCACGAGCACAATCATCACTACACTAAGATTGACGCAACTATTGACAACTCTTTGCGATTGTCTACAATCTATTCGATACAAGTCCCCTGATAGGGGACGTAACAGGGATTAAACTGATATGAATAGTAATACTTAACACACCACTCATATCTGGTGGCACACTACATTGCACGGCGCACGCGCAGTGCCCCAAGTTGGAAGTAGGAGGACCAACCAAGCATCTTTTTCCATCTCCCGTTTCCTAAAATCTATTCTGTAGACCGGCCCCTGATAGGGGACGTAACAGGGATTAAACTGATAAGAATAGTACTACTTAACATACCACTCATATAGGGTAGCACAGTACATTGCACGGCACACGCGCAGTGCCCCAAATTGGAAGTAGCAGGACCAACCAAGCATCTTTTTCCTTATCTCCCGGTTCCTAAAATCTATTCCATACTTATGCCCTGATAGGGGACGTAACAGGGATTAAACTGATAGGAATAGTACTACTTAACAGACCTTTCATATCTGGTGGCACAGTACACTGCACAGCGCACGCACAGTGCCCCAAATTGGAAGTATGAGGACCAACTAAGCATCTTTTTCCATCTCCCGGTTCCTAAAATCTATTCCATACACGTCCCTCGATAGGGGACGTAACAGGGATTAAACTGGTAGGAATAGTACTACTTAACACACCACTCATATCTAGTGGCAAAGTACATTGCACGGTGCACGCGCAGTGCCCCAAATTGGAAGTAGGAGGACCAACCAAGCATCTTTTTCCATCTCCCGGTTCCTAAAATCTATTCCATAGACCGGCCCCTGATAGGGGACGTAACAGGGATTAAATTGATAGAAATAGTACTACTTAACACACCTTTCATATCTGGTGGCACAGTACATTGCACGGCGCACCCGCAGTGCCCCAAATTGGAAGTAGGAGGACCAACCAAGCACAATTTAGGAATGTTAGGTGATTTATGCCCTTTATGGATTAAAACCCGACTCTGCATCAACTACGTAATTTCCCATGGGAGTTTTGCCATGGATCCCCCTCCGGCATGCCACAGTCCAGGTGTTAGTCCCCTTGAATCAACTTTTCCATCACTATTGTGGCCAGAAAGAGTCCCTGTGGGTTTTAAAATTCGCCTGGCTATTGAAGTCTATGGCGGTTTGCCCGGTTCGCCCGTTCGCGAACATTTGCGAAAACTCGCGTTCGCCGTTCGCGAATGGAAAATTTTATGTTTGCGACATCTCTAATTCTTTTAACACCCCTGTCCAGTAGCTCCAGAGCTCATTGCACTCCCAAAACATGTGTATCAGAGATGCAGGTCCTCACCCACACCGTGGGCAGGATGCGTCCATTCTAGCCCCAATTTTGAACAGGAAGGATGGTGCTCTGTATACTCGATGGATCAGCAACAATTGGGACATGCAATGTCCCTCACATACCGATAGTTGCAGTGTCAGAGCCATTATCTCATTCGATTATTCATCCGAAATAGGGTCAACATCCTCCTCCCACTTCCGCCTTACTGGGAATGATCCCTCTCCTATAGACTTTACAAAAAGATTCCTATATATTGAAGAGATCAATCCTTTCATACAGGACCTAGTAAGATTCTGTTGCAAGAGTGGAACCCTTACACAGGTCACTGAGATAGATTTGGCCTGCGACTAGATTGCGTGTCTCAGCTGCAGAAATTGATAGTAGGCAATACGAGGAAGAGAAAGCTTCTCTCTAAACTGAACAAATGACTTAAACTCCCCATCTTTCTGCAGCTGATATAATAATGCCACTCCCTTCTTTTTCCACTGTGAGAATCCTTCCAGGCGGAATATTTTTCCATAGCGGTGTAGCCAGGGTGAAACCCATTATGGACAACAGCTCCCGGCACTTGCGCCAAACCCTACTAATTAAGTGAATTGTAGGCATTCCCTTAACATGAGCAGGTAGGCCCCCTGTTCCAGTACGACTATAGGGGGTTCTACATTTTATAATGTGGGGTGCTAATTTTGCTGACACGCCTGCTCCAGGTGCCTGTCCCTAGCCCCCCAGGTGTTGCATATGCCAGGCGATAAAGCAAAGCCAAGGACTGGGAAGAGACAGTCCCCCTGAGTCCTTCCCCCTCTGTAAGGTTTCCAGCCTTATCCTAGCAAATTTTTTGCGCCAGATCAAGCTTCTAAACAGGCCCTGTATTTTAAAAAATATCCTGTGCGGGATCCACACCGGATAATTGTGCAGAACATACATGAGCTTCGGCATCAATATCATTTTAAGGAGATTACTCCTACCAGCCACGGTTAGTAGCAGCTTACACCATGCATTAATTGTATCTATCATACTTTTGAGCAGCAGTTCAATGTTATCTTTTACATAGTGGCTGATATCAGAGAAGACTGTAATACCTAGATATTTAAAGCTCTTAGTAAACGTTCAGCTGGGTGGACAGAAGGGGGAATCGGGTCCAACGGAAACAGAATGGATTTATCCCAGTTTATACAGAGACCCAATCTATCACCGAAATCATGTATAAGAGACACTATGGTACCGAGCGACTCCTTTAAATCCCCAACATATATTAGCATGTCGTCCGCATATAACGAGACATGTTATTGCCACGGCCATGGTCATGGTCGTGACTCCTGAACTACATGCGGTTGCCTGCGGTTTGGTTTGGTTGTTCAACCACAGGTGAGGGCCGCTAGTGTGTTGCCTCACTTGTGGTTGCCGCGGGCAACAAGTTGTTTGGTATTGTCGCAGTATAGCAGCCTGAGCTGGTGCTAGGCAGCTTGCTGAAATGTGCATGCGGTTGCACCTGGCAACCTCTCTGTTAGGTGTGTGTGTATGTTATGCACTTTGTATATCTGGTGTGCACTAGGTGTTATGTTAGGTGTGCACTGTGACACTTCCCTTCACTGTGGCTGCCCGTGGCAATGTTTGGTATGGTGTACATGTGGTGGCAGTGTCTCGGCCTTCTGGCTGACTCCCAGGACATGGTTGCCACGCATGTCGTTGCCTGCGGTAACAGCTGCAGTGTGATGTTCATTTGGACACTTCCCCTTTAAGTGGTTTCACTTCCCGGGTTAGTGTTGGAAGGGTTAATTTCCTCTCCTGTGTGTCTCTGTGTGGGTGTGGCCACTTTGGGCTATATAGCCTCTTTGGAGATCTGAAGCTGAGGGGTTCTTCAGCCATGCTTTGCTGGAGACATCCTCCTGGTAATTACATCTGCCAGTGGGGGCCACCCTTGTGGTCATAAATTCTTATATATGGTTATACACGATGTTATGAGGATGTGTTTGTGTGTCATGTCTATTTATTGCAGCGTATGGTTTCCTGGCATCCTGTGTGGTGTGTGTGCTCTGTCTATTGTGTTGTTGTGGATAGCAGCACTTATACTTGGGTCCCAGGCTCTGTGTCTGTGGCAGGTAGGTGTTAGTACTAGTTGCACTTACCTGCCATTGCCATATGAATGTTCCTGTTCCCCTTTCTTTATAGTTTGGCCATTTTTAGACTCCTATTTCTCCATGTCCAGGAGGAACAGGTAGTCTACCCAGCTCCTAGCTTAGGGACCTGCAGAGGGTTAGTAGGGACCCGAGGTTCCAGAGCATGAGTCCTCCTACCTTCAAGGTCGGCTCATGTTGCTAGGAGTTAGGGTAAGATTAGGGAAGCAATAGGAGGTGACCTGCTCCCTAATTCTGTCTTCCTGGCCGAGTCGTGACTACCATCTTCTGTCATCGCACGGCTGAGGGTTTTCCCCATCCTCAGCCGTGACAGTTATTCAATAATGCCTGCCAGAAACCCCACCATCTGTCTGGATGACCTCAATAGACATGCAAAGCGGTTCAATTGCTATAGCAAAGAGAAGGGGAGGGAGGGGACAACCTTGTTGGGTGCCCCTTTCCAATTCAAAAGGCTCTGAGGTAGTAACATTGGCCCAAATGCACGCCACAGGGCTTTGATATAGCAACTTGACCCAAGAAATAAAAGCATCCCCAAAGCCCATAGCCCTCAACACCTACCATAGATATTGCCATTCAATGCTATCGAAGGCCTTAGCTGCGTCCAGAGAAAATATTTCCCGACATCCGACCGCCTCCGACTGCCTCTGAATATTAAGAAATACCGGCCTAAGATTAACTGATGTTGATTTATCAGGCATAAAACCAGCGTGGTCCTCATGATTAATAGTAGCAATTAAAATTTGCAGCGTGTTTGCCAGGACCTTTGCTAGAATCTTGACGTCAGAGGTCAGTAAGGAAATAGTTCCATATGAATCAGGATGAGACAGGTTTTTTCCTGGTTTTGGCAGAACCACGACTATTGCTTCCTTCATTAAATCAGGCAATCTCCCCCTCTGAAAAGGCCTCTAAAAATACTTCCAAGAGGTGAGGTAGTAAGACAGTACTATATTTTTTAAAGAGCAACTCCAGTAAGCCAGCCGTCCACACCAGGGGTCTTTTCATTCGGGAACGACCAAAGCACCAACTGCAGTTCTTCCAACCTAAGAGGCTGGTCCAGACAGATCGCATGCTCCCTCGAGAGCTTGGGGATAGAAATGCCAACAAGATAGTGCACTATGTCTTCTGGGCCCCTTGACAATTTGGACTTATATAGATGCTTGTAGTAAGAGTGAAACAAGATGTCAAGATCAGCAGTGACCAATGAACCTTCAGCATTCTGGATAGCCAGCACTCTGGAAGGTCCCTCTGGCGCCTGTACTATTCTAGCTAGCAACCTGCCAGACCCCTCCCCAGCCTCAAAGTACTTCTGCCTGAGAAAGAAGCGTTTATTGTCAGCGGTATGCAGTAAATGTTCCTTTAAGGCTACCTGCGCTGCCAACTATAAAGTCTCATTCTCACAAATCGCATTTCCGTCTCTACAACTGATTTTTGAAGCAGGTTCAAGGCGTTTCTAGACTTTGTTTTATGCTGACTAACCCGCTGGATATACAGCTCCCTTATCAATGCCTTACAGGCCTTGTGGCAGGCGCAGCACTATGAAGTGCCTTTTGCGCTGTGGCATTAGAAGAATTTTTATATCTCTGACTTTTAGTCTAACCAGACTGTCTATTACTCTGTAATTCCTCTAGCGCCATTCAATGGAAACAGTAGGTTTAAAGAGCACACTAAATGCTTCAAATAACTTCTTTATTAACTTCAACTTTTCTTCATATATAACACTGCCGCCTCTGCAGCTGATAGTCCATGTACAAAACACGTGTTGAAAAGATATCACAAAATGGCAGTATGCATAAGATGGTGGTTCAACTGTTCAATAAAATGGTGGATTTATTTCTCTCTTGAGTATCTGTACTCTCACTTTAAGTTATTTAAGCACTTTATGATCTCTCTGAGAGGTATATCTGAGGTCTAACTAATAGTTCACTTGCAGTATGCAGTTAGCAGTGACTATTTGCAGATTGGTTGAGTATGATCTGGTATGGTTGTATGCATTTTGGATTGCAATATGGAATCTGAATGTGTATGCTTGCAATTTGTATTTGCAATTGTAGTTTGATTTGAATTTGGTGGAACTATTTTGGCCTCTTGTTCCCATAAAACTCAGCTCCCACTGGAGTTAATGTCTCTTCAGCTCCTGTCTCTGGTGAATAATGAACATAGCAGCAGGAGCTGGGAGAATTCCCAGACAGGCTGTGTGTGAGGCTGTCTGTGATTGGTTAAAACTCTTGCCGTGTGAGAAGCTGGCTGTGATTGGTCTAGACTTCTTCCCAGCAACAACAGATTAACACTATACTTTCTGTTTCTGCTGTGTCACTGAGCTTACCTTAAATAACAAAATAAATCTTAAAGGCATATTATCTTTTTATGCTTCTGTGAACACAAAATATAACAGTTATATGATATCCAAAACAGGATGTCGCAGTAAATAACTCTGCTTTTGTCTTTAACACATAAACATAGGTATATACACATATAAAGCTATACCAGCAACCTAGGACAGGTCTTATCTGGTCAGCTACACTCCCACCAAAATTACCTATAAATCTATGTTCTTAGTGGTAGGACTTGAATGTGAATTTGAGGAATTTTCTATCAGGTTCTCAACTTCCAAGTGTCTTTTATCACTCTCAGGTAGAACAACTAACGTCTGTATAGTACATTCCAACTTGAGTGGAGTAGTGAGACGTTTTCCTTTTTTGTCAAGTTTTGAGTCTCCTATATGTAACAACACTCGTCTTACTAGTTTGTCTTCATCCTTTTGAACTTCTAGAACTTTGGCCAATTTCCATTGACTTCTAGGTAAATCTTCTTTTTTCACTAACACTATGTCACCAACTTGGACATTTCTTCTGGTTGTTTGCCATTTACTTCTTAGCATAAGATTGTCACCACCAGTTCTGTGAGAAGATCTGGCAGATGTTCTTCTCTACCTCTTGTATGATGTTCTTTGTTTTGGTTTCACTTTCTCATTTCCTTTCCTTCTGCCAGGTGTCACTTATTTCGACTAATCGTCTTCCTTTATAATCCCTCCCATACTGCCTCACTTTGTGATTTATACTACTTCCTGGATGAGGTGTTCACTGCTGGAGTATGCTTCTGCTGTTTGTTCAGATAAGTCTTTTACTTTATTGTGTTTCCTTGCTGGCTTGATTCTAGGTGACCCTGACTCCGTCCGTATTAAGTGCAGGGAGCCAGTGGTTGTGTCCCCTCACTATTATTGGGTTTTCAGGTGTCACACAGGATTAGGTACGCGGGCATGCAATCGTCTACCATACAGACCCTTGCATGTGCATAGCAGTCAGGGAGCGCTCTTAGGGTTTTATAGGGCTCACCTATAAGCACCTTAGTTTGGAATAAAACCAGTCGCTTGTTTATTTATATGTTCCAGCTATCTGCTAACTTCATCCGTGACATTATAAACCGCCATAATCGTCTTAAGCATGGATCCGGTTTCAGCCTTGATTGACTGCATGCAAGGTCTTTCGCTGGAGGTAGCAGATCTCCGTAAAACTGTGTCTCAGTTTCAGGTGACCGGTTCTGCTTGCGTTCATAGAGTTTGTTCTGAACCTAAGATCTCGCTCCCGGATACGTTCTCCGGGGGTAGTGAGAATTTTGTTCGCTTCAGAGAGTCTTGCAAACTCCATTTTTGCCTACTTCCCCATTCCTCTGGTGATGAGGAGCAGAGGGTGGGAATCATCATCTCGCTGCTCAGGGATAACGCTCAGTCTTGGGCCTTTTCGCTGCCGGTGGGGGCACGGCCCCTCCAATCGGTGGATGATTTTTTTTTGCCCTGGGGCAGATATATGATGACCCGGATTTTATTGCACTGGCTGAATCTAAACTGCGTCTTTTATGCCAGGGTAAACAGTCCGCAGAGATATATTGTTCTGAATTTCGGAGATGGGCAGCTGATACTGGTTGGAATGATGCTGCACTCCGAAGTAAATTTTGCCATGGTCTTTCGGAAAGATTGAAAGATGCATTAGCTTTTTATGAGAGACCAGCGTCGTTAGAGTCAGCCATGTCTCTAGCTGTTCGTATTGACAGGTGTCTTAGAGAGAGAGGAGACTACTCTTTCCTGTCATATTCAGCCCAAGGACAGTGGGGCTGTCTCATTCAGTGCGCAGGGGTCTCAGTCTGTCTCAATCCCTTCTGAGGAGTAGGCCATGCAGCTGGGTTTGCTTGCCTCTGATAGTAGAGGATTCAGCTCTTAGAGGATGGTTTGTTTCTGTTGTGGGGGTATAAATCATTTGGCTAATGTTTGCCCCTCTAGGAGATTCATGGCATTTTCTGAGGGTAATGAAAACAAAACAAAAACAAAAAAAAAAAACTCTAAAAACTTTCCATTTGCTACTATTTTCAAGGTTGATGCGGAAATTGAAGGTTTGCCGTTTGCTTGTAGTTCCCGTTTTCTCCTACCTGCCAGGGTGGTGCTAGACAGCAAGAACATTGTTTGTGAGATTTTTGTAGATAGTGGAGCAGCTGTCAATCTCATTGATAATACAACCTAGTCAGGGTCAGGGAAGGGGACGAATGGAAGACGGCCTTCAATACCCCTGAGGGTCATTTCGAGAATTTGGTTATGCCCTTTGGTTTGATGAATGCTCCGGCCGTCTTCCAACATTGTGTGAACAGCATTTTTGTTGAGATTCAATTTCTTGATTTTCTTCTCTCCGCTTCTGGTTTTCGCATGGACCCTGAGAAGGTCTTCACTGTGCTTGATTGGGAGCTTCCTGAGAATCAGAAGGCGCTGATGCGTTTTTGGAGTTTTGCCAATTATTACAGAAAGTTTGTTTTGAATTAATCTTCTGTTGTTAAGCCACTCACTGATATGACTAAAAAGGGGGTGGATTTTTCCTCGTGGTCGGTAGATGCGCTTAAAGCCTTTTCTAGTATTAAAGAGAGTTTAGCTTCCGCTCCCATTTTGGTACAACTTGATGTCTCTCTACCTTTTATTGTTGAGGTGGATGCTTCTGAGGTGGGTGTGTTCTTATCTCAGGGTCCCTCTCCTGCCAAATGGTGACCGTGTGCCTTTTTCTCAAGGAAACTATCCTCTGCAGAGAGAAGTTACGATGTGGGACATATGGAGTTGTTCGCCATCAAATTAGCTTTTGGCGCCATTGGTTAGAGGGAGCCAGACACCCTATTACCGTGTTTACCGACCATAAGAATCTGTCCTACTTGGAATTGGCCAAGCATCTGAACCCGAGACAGGCCAGATGGTCTTTGTTCTTTTCTAGGTTTAATTTTGTTGTTACCTTCCGCCCTGGGGTTAAAAATGTGAAGGCGGATGCCCTGTCACGTTGTTTTCCAGGAGGGGGGAACTTTGAAGACCCGGGTCCCATTTTGGCAGAAGGGGTGGTCGTCTCTGCTCTTTATCCTGATTTGGAGGCAAAGGTTCAGGCAGCCCGGGCAGAGGCTCCTGATCTTTGTCCTCCTGGGAGGTTGTTTGTGCCTCTCGCTTTACGACACAAGGTTTTTAAGGAGCACCACGATACTGTCCTTGCTGGGCACCGGGGGAGTAGAGCCACAGTGGATCTCATTGCTCGGAGATTCTGGTGGCCTGCTCTTCGTAAGACGGTTGAGGGTTTTGTGGCAGCCTGCGAGACCTGCGCTCGTGCCAAGGTCCCTCATTCACGGCCATCGGGTTCTCTCCTCCCGTTACCCATTCCTTCCCGTCCTTGGACACATCTGTCCATGGACTTCATTACGGACCTGCCTCGTTCATCGGGGAAGACTGTGATTCTGGTGGTAGTGGACCGTTTTAGCAAAATGGCACATTTCATTCCCTTTCCTGGGTTACCCAATGCTAAGACGCTGGTGCAAGTGTTTGTTGATCATATTTTTAAATTGCATGGCATTCCTTCAGACATCGTTTCTGATAGGGGCATGCAATTCGTTTCCAGATTCTGGAAGGCTTTCTGTTCTCGCTTGGGGGTTCGGTTGTCATTCTCTTCTGCTTTTCACCCGCAGTCGAATGGTCAGACCGAACGCGTCAATCAGAATCTGGAGACATATCTGCGCTGTTTTGTGCTGGAGAATCAGGAGGATTGGTATTCTTTTTTGTCCCTTGCTGAGTTTGCTTTAAATAACCATCGCCAGGAGTCCTCTGATAAGTCACCATTTTTTGGTGCATATGGGTTTCATCCGCAGTTTGGGACATTCTCTGGAGAGGGGTCTTCTGGTTTACCTGATGAGGAGAGATTTTCCTTGTCTTTGTCATTTATTTTGCAAAAGATTCAGGGTAATCTAAAGAGGATGAGTGAGAGATATAAGCGTGTGGTGGATAAGAGACGTGTGCCTGGTCCGGACCTGAATGTTGGTGATCTGGTGTGGTTGTCTACAAAGAATATCAAACTGAAGGTTCCCTCCTGGAAGTTGAGTCCTAAGTTCATTGGGCTTTACAAGATCCGTCATCAATCCCGTTGCCTTCCGCCTTAATGTTCCTCAGACTTGGAAGATCCATATTGTTTTTCACAAGTCCCTATTAAAACCTTATGTCCAACCCACTGTACCCTCCTCTTTGCCTCCTCCTCCGATTATTGTTGATGGTAATCTGGATTGTGGATTCTCGCATTATCCGCTGTTCTCTTCAGTACCTCGTTCATTGGGAGGGTTATGGGCCTGAGGAGAAGATGTGGGTCCCAGTGGCGGACATTAAGGCCACTCGTCTCATCAGGGCTTTCCATAGGTCTCATCCTGAGAAGGTGGGCTCTGAGTGTCCGGAGTACACCCGTAGAGGGAGGGGTACTGTCACCGCCAGTTCTGTGAGAAGATCTGGCAGACGTTCTTCTCTACCTCTTGTATGATGTTCTTTGTTTTGGTTTTACTTTCTCATCTCCTTTCCTTCTGCCAGGTGTCACTTATTTCGACTAATCGTCTTCCTTTATAACCCCTCCCATACTGCCTCACTTTGTGGTTTATACTACTTCCTGAATGAGGTGTTCACTGCTGGAGGCTGCTTCTGCTGTTTGTTCAGATAAGTCTTTTACTTTATTGTGTTTCCTTGCTGGCTTGATTCTAGGTGACCCTGACTCTGTCCGTATTAAGTGCAGGGAGCCGGTGGTCATGTCCCCTCACTATTATTGGGTTTTGAGGTGTCACACAGGATTAGGTACGCGGGCATGCAATCGTCTACCATACAGACCCTTGCATGTGCATAGCAGTCAGGGAGAGTTCTTAGGGTTTTATAGGGCTCACCTATAAGCACCTTAGTTTGGGATCAAGCCAGTTGCTTGATTATTTATATGTTCCAGCTATCTGCTAACTTCATCTGTGACAGTACTCTTTCCTCCATCTATTCCAAAACTGTTCTGATAGATATTGAACTCTTCACCATCTCCTTTTAGCATATAAATCCTCTTTGGTGAACTTGCCAGGCAGTGGCTGTATGTAATTTGACTTAAGTTTAAGTAGATGGTTGGGCGTTAAAGGGTCCAAACTTGTTGGATCGTTGATGTTATCAACTGTAAGTTGACGACTGTTAACAAGAGACATTACTTCATAGAATTGGGTCCCAAGTGAAGCATCATCTATTCTTCCGGCGTTCTTTTTCAACACTGAACTTAACACATTTCTCACAGTATGTATGGCTTGCATGTGGAGTATTCATATGAAAATCACACTGTTTCTCTAACAAATACTCAATTACTTTTCCTTTATCAATCTCTTTTAGAGCTTTCTTCAATTTATTCTTTGCTTCGACAAAATTCAATCCTTGGTCAGATCTAAGCTTTCTGACGGTACCTCTAATGGCTATGAAACATCTTAAGGTGTTGATAAATGCGTCAGTTGACATATCTTCTAACATTTCCAGGGGAATTGCTCTGGAGCTCAGACATGTAAATATTAGTCCATATCTCTTGTACTCCTTGCGGTTTTGCTTGGTGATGAATGGGCCAAAGCAATCCATTTCGCTATAAAGAAATGGTGGTGATGAGTTTACACGATCTGCCGGTAAATCTTCCATTCTTTGTTCTTCTGTAGGTTTACGTGCCTTTCTGCAGACTACACATTTACTTAAATACTTTGCTATAACTTTTCTTCCTTTCACAATCCAGTAACCACCTTCTCTCAAACAGCTTTGGGTAAAGCTTCTTCCTTGATGCAAGGATATGTTGTGGTAGTGATCAATAATCAATCTTGGGAAGGTAGAGTTTTTGGGTAGAATTGCTGGATGCTTCACTCTGCTAGGTAATGATGCATTTTCCAGTCTCCCTTCCATAATTCCAAACATAATCATAAAAAAACTAAATGGCTGCACACCATTATACATACAAACAATAGAGCTAAGAAATGGGGGTCATTCTAAATAAAAGTGGTACAATACCGACTATAAATGAGTTAATGGAAGCTCTTAGTGCACATATTTTCTCAAACATGTGTAGGGCCCATCTACCAGGCTTAAGTAAGTCCAAAGAGGCTAAATCTACTGAATAAACTCAATGTTTGTACAACTTTTACTTCTGGATCACCCATAGACAATTCTGTGTAACCTTTATTGGGCGTGATTTCCTTTTCCCAAAGGAACTCTGGACCGGTGAACCAGTTTGAATTTTCCAATTCTGTTACATTCAGGTCTCTTAAAGCATGATCTGCTAGGTTATGCTTTGTGTCAATGTGATGCCAATGTTCCGGATTTGTTATTTCCCAAATTTTCTCAACTCTGTTGGCGACAAAGATATGGAATCTTCGAGCTTCATTGTTTATGTATCCTAGGACGTGTTAGTCTGTCCAAAAATATTCTTCGTCTATTTTCAATTCCAATTCTTCTCTCAGACACTTGCTTACTGATGCTGAAACAACAGCTGCTGTCAGTTCAATTCTTGGTATTGTCTGAATACTGGTAGGTGCAACTCTGGCATTCCCCATAACCAGGGCACAGTGTATCTTTTCTTCTCCTATCACACTGATGTAGGAGCACTGACCATAACCATAATTACTGGCATCTAAAAAATGATGAAGTTCTATTTTCTTGTACTTTCCGAAATCATGAGGTACAAAACATCTAGGTAATCAAACTTCTCTCAAGTTTTGCAAGTCTCTTATCCAATTCTCCCACCTTGGCCTCAAATTTTCATGTATGGGCTCGTCCCATCCCAAATTCTGTCTGCATAATTCTTGCAATATTTCTTTTGCTCTGAGAATTACTGAGGCCAAGAATACCATTGGATCAAATATAGAATCCACTGTGGAAAGAATGGTTTGTCTAGTTGCAACTTTCTCTTTAATAGATACTTCAAAGAAGAACTTGTCTGTCACGGGGCGCCGACGGCAGGTTCCCCCCATACACCGCCGTCAGCGCTCTGCGGTTCATACGGAGCAAGGATGTGCGCTACGCTCTCTTCTCCACAGCAACGAGGGGCGGGGAGGATCTGGCCATGCGTATTCCCTTGGCGCAGTCAGCGTCCTTCGCGTCCATGGCAACTGTGGTAAGCCTGAGCGCCGAGCTGATCACTCGGTGCTCGGCTGGATTCAGGAGAATGAGTCATTTGACGCTGGCCACGTCACATGACTCCTCTTCTCCGCTATTTAACCACAGGTTGCCTGTGAATTCAGTCTCCCCTGAAAATACAGTAGGTTCCAGAATGGGAAGTCTAGCTAGGACTGTTCTCTGTGGTCTTGCTGGGACAATGATTGTAACATTATCCTGAGCATTGCCGTGGCATCTAGGAATAGAATCATCTGGTTCACTTAGTTCTGAATTAGGTGAGTCCTTTTCTTCATCTTTTCCGGTAGATATAAAGGGTAAATTCACACACCTTTTTCCTAACATTGGACTAGGCCTCTCTTTGTTTTTATGAGCAGGGATGGAAGGATAATAACTTATTTCTTCACTACATGCTGGAGATTTCCTTCCATTCTCCTGGGCATATAAAGGAAAGTAGAAGTATTTTTCTTCACTTAGTACAGATTTGAACCTATGACTACTCTGACTCATATCCTCCTCATGTACTCTGAGTCTGGCTTCTATGATCTTAAAGGGAACCTGTCACCTCGACTATGCTACCCTCACTGAGCGTTTCTAAATGTTCATTGTGTTACCCTAAGCATATAAATTACACTTTTAATTTCATTTGCAGAGGAATTCAATAAGTATTATGCACTTTTGTTCTTGCAAATTAACATAAAAGAGTCATATCTTACTTGTGTGACCAGAGAAGAGTAATATTTTCAAGCTCTGACTCATCTCAGGTTAATTTGCATATGTATAAAATCATTTTTTTTTTTACACAATAAAAGCACACAGAGCTATGGCGACTGGATATTGCGGATGTGCTAGCGGCCATCTAGCAACCCATGTCCTCAGCTCTATACCCACAATCCATGTGAAAGGTTCCCTTTAACTTCTTTCTGCCTTTCCAGACTTTTCAATTCAGCTTCCATTTGATGGCACTGTGCCTCCATTTCAGCTTCCATTTGATGGCGCTGTGCCTCCATTTCAGCTTCCATCTGATGGCTTGTGCATCCTTTTCAGCTTGCTTTTCAGCCATCAGTTGATTCTGCGCCTCGATGGCAGCTTCCATCTCAATTTCTGCTTTCTTGACAGCAAGTTGTTCAGCTAATTCCTGTCTTTTGGCTGAAGTATTTGAGGACTCTGATATGTGGGTGGCACTTCTGCTAGCGAAGGAAGTCACACTTGAGATTGTGGTTCCCCCTAAGGACCTAGCATAGTCTCTCATAAAAATCTTGTTCATTTTACTTCTTGCTTTAACTTCATCATAGTCAGCTGCAGATAATAGTTCTCTCATGAGCTTTACTAAATCTTTTGTGACCGCAGTACATATGTCCATGTTCCTTACAATATCCTGGGAAGGTGTCGTAAGTGACCACAGGTTGACATATGCTGTCATAAGCTCTGATTCAGAATCTTCTACTGTCTATACCAATCACTCAAGTTCCTTTTTACACTTTCTTGCTATAGCTTTCTACGAATGTCTTTAATGTATGATTTTCACTTCTCATACATTCTAGCAAACGTTTTTCCTTTTAATGCTGCTTCTTGCTTCAATGAAGCACGTGATGAACGTCTTAGTTCATCTGCTTGGGCTATATTTGTTTGAGGCAAAACTAATGCTGCAAAAGAATCTTCTACCTCAGACAGGTTCCCTTGCCCTTCAACTTCTACTCTATCTATCTCTGTATCCTCTAACAGTGGCATGGTAATACTAAGCTCAGACATTTAACTTTAAATGCTATAACAATCAATACAAATATTAAGAGTCCTTTCACTTTAAATGCAACATTGACAAATGCAGTAATAAATGACTAACTTTAAAATGTAACAGCGATAAATGCAGGCATTAAATTATTTTCACTTTAAATACAAATTGTCCTTTTTGTGTTTTACTTTAAAGTCTTTATCTGAACACAAAAATGTCTCTTTATGCCAAAGCCTATATGCAATGATAAGTAATAAAAGGAAATATCTGACCTTATTCTGAAGAGCAGGATACTGTGATCTGAAGGTTGCTGGAACAAATGTCTGTCTTAAAGGAGACTTGTCTTTTCTTGATGTGATGCGATGCTCTGCGCTGAGTTGCGATGCTCTGTGCAGACTTGTGATGCTCTGTGCTGAGTTGCGATGCTCTGTTCAGACTTGCAATGCGCTGGCTTGGATTTGCTGCTGGAGGCTTTGGGCCTAGTGGTGGGAAAAATTTACTGACTGCAGTACGTGGTCTCTTCGTGGATAGCAGTGCAGGCACTCTAGCTCTGGACTTTGGCCTCCCACCATGCGTCTCTTTCTCTCTCTAGGGATCGCAGGAGGGTTGGCGCTCTTTCTCTGACTATCTTGCCTTTGCCGTTCTGCCACTTTAAGAGTCGCCTGCAGTTTGACTAATGCACACGTTCTATGGCCTTTAGGGTAGCTCCACTGAGATGTCTTTGCTTGCTCACTCAGGGAACATTTGCAGCGCGGCGGTATATGCTGGCACTCCGCTGCTCTAATGCGCTCTTTTCTATGCAAGTTGAGGAGCGCTATCACTTCACCCTCAAGAGGCCAAAAATAGTTCCACTGTGGCAGGCGCAGCACTATGAAGTGCCTTTTGCGCTGTAGCATTAGAAGAATTTTGATATCTCCGACTTTTAGTCTAACCAGACTATCTATTACTCTGTAATTCCTCTAGCGCCGTTCTATCGAAACAGTAGGTTTAAAGAGCACACCAAATGCTTCAAATAACTTCTTTATTAACTTTTCTTCATATATAACATTGACGACTCTGCAGCAGACAGTCCATGTACAAAACATGTGTTGAAAAGATTTCACTAAATGGCAGTATGCATAAGATCGTGGTTCAACTGTTCAATCTTGTCATTCAACATAAAATGGTGTATTTATTTCTCTCTTGAGTACCTGTACTCTCACTTTAAGTTATTTAAGCACTTTATGATCTCTCTGAGAGGTATATCTGAGGTCTAACTAATAGTTCACTTGCAGTATGCAGTTAGCAGTGACTATTTGCAGATTGGTTGAGTATGATCTGGTATGGCTGTATGCAATTTGGGTTGCAATATGGAATCTGAATTTGTATGCTTGCAATTTGTATTTGCAATTGAATTTGCAAATGTAGTTTGATTTGAATTTGGTGGAACTATTTTGGCCTCTTGTTCCCATAAAACTCAGCTCTCAGTGGGGTGAATGTCTCTTCAGCTCTTGTCTCTGGTGAATAATGATTCTAGCAGCAGGATCTGGGGGAATTCCCAGACAGGCTGTGTGTGAAGCTGGCTGTGATTGGTGAAAACTCTTGCTATGTTAGATGCTGGCTTTAAATGGTCTAGACTTCTGCCAAGCAACAACAGATTAACATTATACTTTATGTTGTTTCTGCTGTGTCACTGAGCTTACCTTACATAACAAAATGAATCTTAAAGACATATTATCTTTTTCTGCTTCTGTGAACACAAAATACAGTCCTAATCAAAAGTTTAAGACCACTTGAAAAATGGCAAAAAATCTTATTTTACATTGTTGGATCTTAACAAGGTTCCAAGTAGAGCTTCAACATGCAACAAGAAGAAATGAGAGTGAGACAAAACATTTTTTGAGCATTCAATTAATTGAAAATAATGATTAAACTGAAACAGGCTGTTTTTCAGCTGATCCAAATTTTTGGACCACATGCCTTTAAAAGGCCAAATCTGTGCAAAGATGTGGATTCATTGTCATTTTCTGTCAGGTAGTCGCACGTTGTGATGGCAAAGGCAAAAAAACTCTCCCTTTTAGAACATGGTGGGGTTGCTGAACTGCATAAGCAGGGTCTCTCACAGCGCACCATCGCTGCTGAGGTGGGACGCAGTAAGACAATCATTTGGAATTTCTTAAATGATCCTGAGGGTTATGGAACAAAAAAGTCAAGTGGAAGACCCAAAAAAATGTCATCAGCACTGAGCCGGAGGATCCAATTGGCTGTCCGTCAAGACACTGGACGATCTTCGACCCAAATTAAGGCCCTTACTGGTGCTGACTGCAGCCCCATAACCATCAGATGGCATCTGAGACTGAATTGCTTCAAAAACAAAAAAAAGTCTTCAAGGACCTCGTCTCCTTGAACGCCACAGAACTGCTCGTTTGGACTTTGCAAGAGAGCACCAAACATAGGACATTCAAAGGTGGAAGAAAGTTTTATTCTCTGATGAGAATTTTTTTTACCTTGATGGTCCTGATGGTTTCCAACGTTACTGGCATGACAAGCAGATCCCACCTGAGATGTTTTCTACGCGCCACAGTGGAGGGGGCGCCATAATGGTCTGGGGTGCTTTTTCCTTCAGTGGAACAATGGAGCTTCTGGAAGTGCAGGGGCGTCAAACGGCCGCTGGCTATGTCCAGATGTTGCAGAGAACATTACTCATGACTGAGGGCCCTCGTCTGTGTGGTAACGACTGGGTTTTTCAACAGGACAATGCTACAGTACACAATGCCCGCAGGACAAGGGACTTCTTCCATCACTCTTTTGGCCCATTCTGCGTGTTCCCCTGATCTAAATCCAATTGAGAACCTTTGGGGATGGATGGCAAGGGAAGTTTACAAAAATGGACAACAGTTCCAGACAGTAGATGGCCTTCGTGCGGCCGTCTTCACCACTTGGAGAAATGTTCCCACTCACCTCATGGTAACGCTTGCATCAAGCATGCCAAAACGAATTTTGGAATTGATAAACAATAACGGCGGAGCTACTCACTACTGAGTTCATGTTTGGAAGTTGGATTTCTGTTTTGGGGGGGGTTAGTTTTTTTTGGGAGGTGTGGTCCTAAACTTTTGATCAGCTGAAAAACAGCCTGTTTCAGTTTATTCATTGTTTTCATTAAATTGAATGATCAAAAAATGTTTTGTCTCACTCACATTTCTTCTTGTTGCATGTTGAAGCTCTACTTGGAACCTTGTTAAGATCCAGCCATGCTAAATATGATTTTTTGCCATTTTTCAAGAGGTCTTAAACTTTTGATCAGGACTGTATAACAGTTATATGACATCCAAAACATGATGTCACAGTAAATAACTCTGCTTTTGTCTTTAACACAAAAACATAGAAACAGTATTAAGGTTATTAGCAGGTTTAGCTGTATACACATATAAGGCTATACTAGCAACCTAGGACAGGCCTCCCATACAACTCCCATAGGTGCCAATCCCGCATTAGTAGCAAATAATTCCTGTAATTCAATTGTGACTTCCTCCCCTCTGTCCACCAGCCCGTGTGGGGGAGGGAGACTCCACACTGGACGAAGGAGGAGAGAGAACAAGGAACAAGGCCTGAAAGGACTGAGACTACATGTTCTTGCAGAAAGGAAGGACGACCAGGAGTCGCTCTTAGGCCTACAACAAAGGGCAGGGGAAAAACAACACACAGAGAAACCAAAACAAAATGCAAAAGGGAAAAGAAACACTTAACTTTCCAGCAGCTATGGCAGCAACAGGAACTCAGCCGAGAACCAAACACCAGCAGACCACAGAAACAACAAGATGTCTATTGATCCACAAGGAAATCTGTCAGATCAAAGCATGTGTTGCCAGTCTCACAGATCTTCTCTCACCCACTGTCGCGGGGACGTCCGTGTGTTTTGGTACGTCTGTGACAAGGGTTCCTAACACCCAATTTGAAGACCACCTGTATAGGGGAATGATCAGACAGGCCCCTGTGCAGTTACACAACGTCCGCCACAAAGGACAATAGGTCTGCCGACCCTATAGCCAAGTCAATCCTGGAGAAAGATTGATATGAGTTAGAGAAGCAGGAGAATTGACGCGTCTCTGGGTTTCTCACACGCCAGATATCAGACAGATCAATTTCCCTTAAAAGCTTGGCAAATACCGTGTCACCATTCGCCCCTGCTAAGTCTGTCACCCCCAACCTATCCAACTGCGGTGAGGGGCATGTGTTAAAGTCACCTACTAAAAGGATCGGGCATGGGGGGCACGCCTCTGCAAAAGCCATTGCCTCCTTTAGGACCTCACTATTGTAGGGTGGAGGAATATATACAGTTATTTCAAACAAAAGACAAGCGGTAACAAGTACATTGTAAGCACACATATCGACCTATAGGATCTAGTCGTTAGGAATGGCAAACAAACAGGATAGCTTTATGTATGAGTACGCTTACCCCCGAGAGTGTGTAGATAGTGTAGAATGGAAAGAGTGTCCCACCCATGGTCTGCTCAGCAGGCGGGTAGTGGCAGGCACCAAATGGGTCTCAGACCAGCAAATAATAGCCGGCTGACATTGTTGGAGTGCGAGATATATCGCCACACGTTTCGTTGCCTCCCTCATTCCTCTAACATTCCATCCCACAACTGTAAGCTTCTCAGTCATAATCTAGGTGTTGAATTATTGTGACAGGATAGATAGGCCATGAACAGTGTTGAACTAGTCACCACTGCCTATTAATCCAGATTGTTAGCCCAACCGTCTCTTCGCTAGACCCTCCCAAACAAACATAAATTATAAACATAACAGTATGTCTCAGGCATGTCTACCATAAAAAAAACTGCAAAAACTGCAAAAAAACTGTAATCAGACATGTAACAAGGTATCACCACTGCCTACCTCTCAGAGAATAGATTTTGCAGCGGACATTATACTAATAAAAGCAACATTATAGGGCACCTAACCAGTGCTATATACATTGGTGCTCCTGTGCCAAACAATAAGTCTCCAGTCATGGTAGAGAGGTGTACACTTCATCCGGTGTTTTGCAATGCCTTGAGGGAGTGTTCGTTAGTCTCCAATCATTGTGCAGCATCCAAAGGAGTATCAAACATACAAACTTCTCCATGAGCAACCACTCTCACCTTGACGGGATATAACATAGAGTAGGGAAGTTATAAGTCCAATAGGTGGTGTTTCACATCCTGGAACTTTGCCCTTTTGCGTTGTACTTGTAATCCAGGAAGATGGATATTTTGTTTCCATTGATGAGGAGATCAGGGTGAATCCTGGCTTTCCTAAGAACAAAGTCTCTATCCCTGAAGTGTAGAAGCTTCATCAAGACTGGACGCAGGGGGGTCCCTGCTGGTGGAGCACGGAATGGCACTCTGTGCCCGTTCAATAGCAAATACATGAGACAATGAGTCCTTGCCGAACTTGTGCGTCAGCCAATCTTCAAAAGAACATCACTGTGTCGGACCCCTCTGCCTTTTCAGGGACCCCCACCAATCAGAAATTATTTTTGCACAACCTATTTTCGAGGTCATAAGTTTTGGACATCAGTAAAGACACATTATGTGTAATCCTGCAGAGATCTCGTTTTACTGGAGGTAATTGATCCTCCACATTGCTCACTCTTTCCTCCACCTCTTTAATCCTTTCATTGATTTTTCTTACATCCTGTCTGATAAGGGAGACATTTTCCTGTAGATTGCCCATGTGACAGTTAAGGATGTTTAATGAGCAGCTGCAATGCTGTACAGCAGCATATATGTCATTTACAGTGGGCTCACCAGCAGGTACAGTATATGACCATTCCCAGTGAAGGATCCCTCTAGTATGCAGGATGGTGCATGCTGGTTGATGGCATTATCTGCTTGCAAGGCCATCATTTCAGGGGCCGCTTCTGCTGCCATTCCCCATAGCAACATGCACTTAAATTGTAAGTTTCCTTACACTGACCCCTCTAGTATGGTACAGGATATAAGAAGCCATGTCTGACAGCGAAGATAACATCCACTTGGACCGCAGCGATCCACCAGCACCATCTGCAGCTGCAGCCACATAAATCATGCCTCTTACTATGCCATACTATTTTGAGGCCCCTTGGCTCCCAGGTTATTCAGGAGAAGCCCACCAAGAACATCTGCAGCATGTCAGCGATCTACTCCAAGAGGAGAATGACACATGGCAGAATGACCTAGCCCGATGGAAGCCCGCAGGAGGAGTGCATTACAGGACTTGATAAAGAAAGAGGAAGAAAGGAAAAAGATGAAGAGGATGCTTAGCGGAGAAGGTGACATCAGAAAGAAGAAAAAGTATAAAAACATATAAAGAAATTGTGGAGGAAAAAGAGCGCAGAGAATGGGAATTGCATGAAGCCTACAAAACGCCAAGACTTCTTTTCAACCGCCTGCTGAAGATAGCACACCTGATATGACACTACCAGATCTTCCAACCTATGAAAGTGACCTATCCACCAGTAAGGAGTCTACGGATACTGCTCCTTGCACTCCGGAACCACTACCAAATGCAGAGCTCCTTGCCATGAAAGACCAAGGGTCTATCCTTTACTGCTGTCCAGAGAATCTGTCACCTACCAGAAAAAAGCCAAGGCTTACAGAGGATCCTTCAGAAGAGGGTGATCCTGCAGTTCCAAGTTCTGCCACAGAAGGCAACCAGGAAATCTCAGATGAAGCTTTTGCTGGAGTTACAGCTGCAGGGAGCACCAGAGCTAGCAGTGACAGCGATGAGGTTATCGCACAGCTTAAAGAAGGACTTTTGCGCCCTCAACTATGGTACTCAGGAGGAAGACTTCCAGTCCCAGTAAGAGACCTTGTGTTGTGAAGAAAACCATCCATTGGACTACTGGAGCAACAACGTGAACTGTGTCTGAAGGGTGAGAACTGGTTGGCCCGTTTGTGTGTTCTTGTTGCCCTTGTTTGGTCCTTACCCAGAGGGTAATGTTTTGCAAGGACTCCGCCCATCTGCTAGAGACTGACCCCAAGTTGCACTCAACAGCACTAGTGATGAGAGGCAGGGGCTATATTCGAATTTGAAATATTTTACGAATATTTTGTAGAATATTCGTCATATATTGCAATGTAATATTGTAAATATTGCGTAATGTGAATTTGTAACGCAATATACAGGCGTGGGTCACTTTGGCTACATTTTTCAAGCTGGTATAAGTTTCCTGAGAAAATGGTTGGCACAGCAGAACATTAGAATAGCTTTATATGCAGATAGAGTCAAGTGCTCCAATATATTCGCGATTGAGCTAATCGGCAATTATTAGAATATTTTTTCTCACTATGTGCAACTTCACATTTTAGCAGGTCTGACTACAGATTACTGAATGGTGCACTAAGTATTGTTGTAAACTTGGCATTGCTTCCTTCTCATTGGCCCACAAGCAAGAAGCAGAGAGGAATCATGTGTTCAGATGGAAGAAAAATCCAGAATATTCGATATAATGAATATATAGCACTATATTCTAAATATTTAGGAATTCTCGAAGTAGCGATATTCGCGATAAAAATTCACTATTCAAATATTCGTGCTCAACACTAAACAGCACCAAATTCCCTTTTCTCCCCTTCTCAGGTTAAGTGGAAACCCACCTGCCTTACGGGTTCTCATTAAAATTGCTTCTAGTGTTAATGTTGTTCTACCTCATGTGGATTACAAATGAATTTGTTCCTTTTGGCACCATGTGTTACGGTTTGCAACGTTACAAGCCAGCAATGAATGGACTCACATGCGTACCTAAGCTCTTTGTGATTTCTATTGTGACATTTTTGCACTAAAGTTTTAAAGTTTTGCAACATTCAAGCACTTTTATGGGTACAACAATGTGATCCTTTCTGCACTTTAAATGGACTTTGGATTTTATACCGTTAGCCAGATAGTTAGTATCCTTTGCTTATATGGACTACCTCTGAGGACGCTGTATACTAATGGTCCCACTTTGCCTTGTGTTAGTTTAGAAAGCCTAGGTATTGTATTGTATTATTTGCATATGCCTTTAACCTTTTTCTCTCCACAGACTTGGGAGGGGAAAGAGCCAGTATGTCCTGTGTCTTTGGGATCATGTGCTGTTGCTACACAGGGAGGACCAAGTGGTAAAGTCACAAGCAGTCCCAACACCTTAAAGGGTAACCCTGCTGCTAAAAATATAGTTCTAGTTGCCTTAAGGTACTGTGCACTGCTTTAGGGAAAATGTTAAGCTACCAGTTTAGTCACCAAGGTGACGAAGCGTAAAGCATTATTAGACCTTGGTGCAGGAAGGGATCACAGGATGAAGCCACCCTTCTATTTGCGGGTGTCTCATAGTATCGTGGAGGGATTACAGTACATGACACCCACACGCTCCATATATGACTTTGGCCAGGTCATGGAGTATTTGAGTGCTGGGTGCAGACACTTTGGTTCTCTGGTTTATACCAAGAGGGAAACAGTGAATAGACACCCTACTCACGCAGGCAGAGACCTATGGGTAGCAATTGCTTATTCAGTTTATGTGTATGTAACAAAAAATAGTCTAAAGCAGCATTTTAACTTTAAAAGGGAACCCTACAACATACCCTAAGCACAAGCCGAGGGCGGCTTGGTTTTAAGTAAGGGGGTATGTAACACCCCGGAGTGGTGTTACCATTTCTACACCCTGCTACTCTAATGGGCTAACACCAATGCTATCTATGTATTTCTGTCCAGGTCCTCTACACTGTGTATTCCTAATCTTGTCATGCAATTGTTTATTACATGTAATGTGCCTGGTTCACCAGCAAGTGGCAGCGTAAATGGCAGAACTATCCTTAGACCGAAAGGAACTCACCATTCCATAAAATGCTAGTGCATGCCCTTATCATCTTCTTTCTGGACTACCAGAACACCCTCCTGTGGCCTCCCATCTAACACTCCAATCTATCCTCAACTTCTTTGCTCCCTTCTTGTCTGTTTCTTGCACAATCGTCTACAAGATTTCTCACTTTCACCCCGCATACTCTGTAAAACACTACCCCAGTACATTAGACTCTCCCCCAACATCCAAACCTTCAAAAGCAATCTGAAAACCTACCTCTTCAAGAAATCCTACCACCTGTGGTAAGCATGCTGCCACCACATAGCCAGATGAGCAGCTTTTACCCTCACCTAATGTGCCTTTCCCCCTTTTCCCTATGTCCTCTCCCATCTGTGCCAGTCTGTTAATTTGTTTAATGCTTATTGTACTGGTGTTGTTTTATATTATGTATGTAAACCACCTCTTAGATGTACAACCCCATGGCATTTGGTGCAATATTTCTGTATAGTCAGAACACACATTCTATTAGCCATTTCAGCCAACTTGGACAGCAACATATCTCAGTAACTAAATTCCTCTAAAATAAATTCATAACCCCTGCCCTCTGTCACAGGTAACCTGGGAGATTTCATCAGAGTAGAATATTACAGGTCTTTGTGCTATTTCAGTAAAAAGAACAAGCCATATAATTCAGTGATTTTCTGTCATTATGAAGATTAATTTGACTTCTTTCTTTTATATTGTGAAGAAGGCATAACCCCATTATTACTTCCTACAAAAGGTCACCCAATTATTATACACTTGCAGAAATGTGAACTGTCCAGGATCCCGCAGAATGGCTCCTCCATTCCTGTGTCATATCATAATTATGCCACTATCCCTGGCCATCGCTGTTTAACTGCTTTGGCTGTAGGAACCAATAAAGCTCACATCCAAAGCGGTCATCTGTCTAGGAAATATCTTTCACTGATAGCACCCAGGCATCCAATTTATTCTGCATCAAGATCTCTATTATTAAATCAGAATTTTCTCAGTACTTCACCCAAACTATATTTAGCTAATATATCATGGGCCTGCAGTACAACATAATGTTTGTTTGAAGCATTGTGCAAAGGTGACAGAATATGCGCTGGCCATAACAACGGTGGGTCATATGCATTCACGCCACTAGATGATTAGGTCGCACAGACTGATTTAGTTGTTGTTCACACATGGCATTGGTTATATATGGTATTTTGTTGTAGCCCATTGTATAATTTATGAAATTACAGTGTACTGTAGCTTTGTTGCTTTGTAGTATTATTTTCAAAACTGACTATGAACGGAGGCACAAATAGTCTGTGTGCCTCAATGTTAAGATCTCCTTATGGCACCATATTAAAAGATATCCTCTTCAATGCTTCTACAGAATTATTTATTATATAGTAAAATCTGAGGTTCAGTACCACACTCCCACCACATGGCCATACAGGCTCCATCAGACTCCATGTACAGAGATGTACTCCCCTAAAAGAAATGTATAGAAATGTGAAATGTGACTTTGTATTAGAATTATATATTTTTTTTTTAATCTTTATTGTTTTTTTTCTGAGACAAAAACAGTAGACAAATATATACATATATAAAAAGAAAGAGGGAGGAATACGATGCGTATACATATTACATCTTCAAATATGTATTCTAAATGATATACATATGGATGTGCTTCCAGTATGACTCCTTGACCTGCCGGTCCGATCAACATATAAGAAGCCCCCAAAATAAATACTCATCTCCCTCCTTTCATAGAAAACAAACCCTATCCAACCTGATCGGTCGTCCACACGTGCGTTCACCCACGGCCGCCCTGCCGCAGTGACAAAAAAAAAATTTTTTTGGGATCACTGCACAATCACTTCACAAGCGCTGCGGCGATAAAATCAGTTTTGATATTTTTTATCAATCGCAGCGGCTTCGGGTACTTCGCTAGCCTCCCATTTGTAAGACAGGCTTGCTTTTTTTCTTGTGTAGTCTCAGGGAATACCCCCTAAATTTAGTTGACCAAATGGCAAATAAGGGGTATTCTTCTGAAGAGGCCTACAGGCTTCTGACCCAGTTGGATGAGGAATGGGAACCCTCATCTGACGAATCCAACGGGTCAGAATATGAACCTTTAGAAAGCAGTGGCAGTCTGACCCAAAGTTCGGACGAGGAGTTTGAGGTCCCTGATACCACCAGGCGTACCCGGCCCCGTGTTGCTAGACCACAGGTTGCACAAGAACCGCTTCAAGGGCAGCAGAGTGGGGCTGGCGCTGTCGGATTACGTGGTGAGGCATACACCAGCAGCGCAGCCCATCCTGGACCTTTTACCAGCACTGCCGTACAACATGGTGAAGTGGCGAGCACCAGAAGGGCAGTTGAAGCTGGTACGGTGGCAAGTGCATTAGTTCCCCCGTCGCAGCCACCGCACAGACAGGCCCGTAGAGCCCCTAGAGTCCCTGAGGCGCTGGCAAACCCTGATTGGCAGCCCCCAACTTCAGCCACACCAGTAGTTCCCCCTTTCACCACCCAGTCTGGAGTTCGGGTTGAGAGAGCTCAGATCGGTTCGGCACTGGGATTTTTTGAGCTGTTCTTGACTGCGGAGCTCTTGGACTTAGTCGTGGCAGAAACAAATGCCACTCAATTTATAGCCGCCAACCCGGGAAGCTATTATGCCCAGTCTTTCCGGTGGAAACCCGTCTAAGTTTCCGAATTAAAAACATTTCTGGGCCTTCTCCTCAACATGGGCCTAACAAAAAAGCATGAATTGCGGTCATATTGGTCCACACACCCAATTCATCACATGCCCATGTTCTCTGCTGCCATGTCCAGGGCACGATTTGAGGCCATCCTGCGTTTCCTGCACTTTAGTGACAACAGCACCTCTCTTCCCAGAGGCCACCCAGCTTTTGACCGGCTCCACAAAATTCGGCCCCTCATAGACCACCTTAACACCAAATTTGCAGATTTGTATACCCCTGAGCAAAACATCTGCATAGACGAGTCCCTTATACATTTTACCGGGCGCCTTGGCTTCAAACAATACATCCCAAGCAAGCGCGCCCGGTATGGGGTCAAATTGTATAAGCTCTGTGAAAGGGCCACAGGCTATACGCACAAATTTTGTTTCTATGAGGGTAAAGATCAGACTCTGGAGCCGGTCGATTGCCCTAACTACCTGGGGAGCAGTGGGAAGACAGTCTGGGACTTGGTGTCACCCTTATTTGGCAAGTGGTACCATCTTTATGTGGACAATTTCTACACAAGTGTGCCCCTCTTCAGGCATTTGTTCCTAGAACAGATTGGCTGCTGTGGCACCACGCGACCTAGTCACCGGGGCTTCCCCCAACAGCTTGTTACCACCCATCTTGCAAGGGGGGAGAGGGCTGCTTTGTGTAACGAAGAACTGCTTGCGGTGAAATGGAGAGACAAGCGTGACGTTTACATTCTCTCCTCTATTCACACAGACACAACAATACAAATAGAACGAGCAACCAGTGTCATTGAAAAGCCCCTCTCGGTCCACGACTATAATTTGTTCATGGGAGGGGTGGACTTCAATGACCAGATGGTGGCTCCTTATTTAGTGTCCTGCCGCACCAGACGCTGGTATAAGAAGGTGTCTGTATATTTAATTCAATTAACTGTATAGAATTGTTTTGTTCTCTACAGTAAGGCTGGGAGAACAGGATCCTTCCTCAAATTTCAGGAAGAGATCATCGAGAACCTCCTGTATCCAGGAAGTTTCGTGGCCCCATCCACCAGTGTAGTGAGCCGTCTACATGAGCGACATTTCCCCAATGTCGTTGCTGGTACCTCAACCCAAGCGCCACCCCGAAAAAGATGTCGTGTCTGTGTGTGTGATATGCGCGCCGGGCACACATGCGTCTGGCGCAGTGGCGTAACTAGAATTCTATGGGCCCCAGGGCAACCTTTGAATTTGGGCCCCCCCTGTGGCAATAATAACCATGAGCACCACCGTGCCCCTCATGTGGCCGACGTGGTTATTATTGCCAAAGTTTTTTTAGTCGCCCCCTTTCTCACTATATTTCATTTTGCCCCCACTCCTATATATTTCATTTTTTGCCCCTCTCTGTATATATTTCATTTTCATTTTGCCCCCTCATTATTTGCTGCCCTTGCCCTCATATGGCCGGCGTGGGCCCCCCTTTCTGAATTCAGACATTAGACTGGTTATTATAATGTGATATGATATTAGGGCAGGGGCAGCAAATAATGAGGGGGCAAAATGAAAAGGAAATATATAAAGATTGGGGGCTAAATGAAATATAGGTAGAGAGGGGCCACTGACAAAACTTTGGCAATAATAACCCAGTGTGGGGATCAGCTCAAACAGTGACTTCAGGTGTCATTTAAACAATAGTCTTTTATTTTGTTCAAACACAGCTTTAAACAAATGCTCGCTTACTTCAGCGGGTAAACACAAAGAAACACAGTTCATATGAAAATGGTCTAACTCACAGTCCTCTGTAGCTCCAGAGTTCCACCACCCGCTGGAGAGGGGGAAAAAAGATTAGGCCACGGCAGGCTTATCCACAGCAACACACCACACGGCTTTACTCCCAGTCTGTTACACTTCCAGACTAGGAACCACACCCCCAACTCTCCTGGGATTCCTGGCTTAAATAGGCCAGCCAACACCTGGCCTGGATACGTGGGAGTAGTCATCCCACCCTGCTCTTTGACTACTACAATGAAACCCGGCCCGGATCAGCTGCAGCTAGCAGCTAAACTACCTCTAGCAACTGTCAGTAACCTAGGGTTACTGACAAAACATTATCGGTTCATTTCACTGAGGCCAGGCACCTCGGTGACATGTATCTATCATCTATTATGGCACCTTGTGCCTTCTCACATCAGTTATAATTGCCAATGTTTTGTCAGAGGCCCCTCTCTACCTATATTTCATTTTGCCCCCATTCTCTATATATATATTTCAGTTTTTGCCCCTCATTATTTGCTGTCCCTGCCCTGCCCTCATATGGCCGGTGCGGGCTCACCCCTTTTTAAATTCAAACATTAGTGCCACTGGTAATCATCTGCCCCCCATACTTGCAGGCTGTGGCGGGCTTCAGTTCAATGCGCAATCATGGGTCTCGCGGGATTATAACAGGTTATGCAGCGCAGGCGCACTCAAAATATAAGGAGAGCCCGGCCGCCGCACTGAAAAAAAAGCACTTTTCCAAATCCCATGGAAAATTACGTAGTTGAAGCAGAGTCAGGTTTTAATCCATAAAGGGCATAAATCACCTAACATTCCTAAATTGTTTGGAATAATGTGCTTCAAAACATCAGGTATGATGTTGTATCGACCAGGTAGTGTAAGGGTTACGCCTGCTTCACAGTGACAGACCAAACTCCCTGTTTAACGCACTGCAAACAACCACAAACAGTCCATTTTCACAACCGCAAACTCCCCATTTGCACAAGGTTGGATACCAAGCTAGCCATATCCCGTTCCTTGTCCTCAATGACGTCATTGAAGGTCTCTTCCTCCACCCAGCCACCTACAACACCAAGGGTCCCCAAAAGCTGACAACAAGCCCCCTGGGACGCCTGCTGTGGTTGGTCTTCCACTTCCTCAAAGTCACCTTCCTCCTCTGACTCCTCTTCTTCAGACTCCTCTCTCTGCGTTGCCGCAGGTTCAGCAATCAACGATGACAAGGCTGCTTCTGGTGGTGATCGTGACCACAACTCTTCCTCTTCATACTCATCTACGGCCTGATCCAGCACTCTTCGCAGGGTACGCTCCAGAAAAAACGCATATGGGATGAGGTCGATGATGTTACCTTGGGTTTGACTGACCAGGTTTGTCACCTCCGCAAAAGGACGCATGAGCCTACAGCCATTGTGCATGAGCGTTCAGTAACGCGGCCAAAAAATACCCAGCTCCGCAGAGGCTGTCCTCTTTTTTTAAATTAAAAAAATCTGTTCTTACCAGTTTAATCTCTGTTTTGTCCCCTATCAGGGGCCAGTGTGGTGTATGGAATAGATTTTAGAAACCGGGAGATGGAAAAAGATGCTTGGTCGGTCCTCTTACTCCCAATTTGGGGCACTGCGCGTGCGCCTTGCCATGTACTGTGCTACCCGATATGAGTGGTATGTTAAGTAGTACTATCCCTATCAGTTTAATCCCTGTTACGTCCCCTATCAGGGGACGTGTATGGAATAGATTTTAAGAACCGGGATATGGAAAAAGATGCTTGGTTGGTCTTCTTACTTTCAATTTGGGGCACTGCACGTGCGCCGTGCAATGTACTGTGCTAACCGATATGAGTGGTATGTTAAGTAGTACTATTCCTATCAGTTTAATCCCTGTTACGTCCCCTATCAGGGGCCGGTGTATGGAATAGATTTTAGGAACCGGGAGATGGAAAAAGATGCTTGGTCGGACCTCTTACTTCCAATTTGGGGCACTGTGCGTGCGCCTTGCAATGTACTGTGCTACCCGATCTGAGTGGTATGTTAAGTAGTACTATTCCTATCAGTTTAATCCCTGTTACGTCCCCTATCAGGGGCCGGTGTATGGAATAGATTTTAAGAATCGGGAGATGGAAAAAGATGCTTGGTCGGTCCTCTTACTTCCAATTTGGGGTACTGCGCGTGTGCCGTGCATTGTACTGTGCTACCCTATAAGAGTGGTATGTTAAGTAGTACTATTCCTATCAGTTTAATCCCTGTTACGTCCCCTATCAGGGGCCGGTGTATGGAATAGATTTTAGGAACCGGGAGATGAAAAAATATGCTTGGTTGGTCCTCCTACTTCCAATTTGGGGCACTGCGTGTGTGCCGTGCAATGTACTGTGCTACCCTATATGAGTGGTATGTTAAGTAGTACTATTCCTATCAGTTTAATCCCTGTTACGTCCCCTATCAGGGGCCGGTCTATGGAATAGATTTTAGGAACCAGGAGATGGAAATAGATGCTTGGTTGGTCCTCCCACTTCCAATCTGGGGCACTGCGCGTGCGCTGTGCAATGTACTGTGCCACCCTATATGAGTGGTGTGTTAAGTAGTTCTATTCTTATCAGTTTAATCCCTGTTACGTCCCCTATCAGGGGACGTGTATCGAATAGATTTTAGACAACCGCAAAGAGTTGTCAATAGTTGACACACTCATGACATAAATTTTATTCCTCTATGCGTCAATCTTGGTGTAGTGATGACTGTGCTCGTGCGCACGTTTGGGAGATTGCAGGCGATGGCGGTTTTTCAAAGCCTATGGTCGTGCTAAGGTAGTTCAGTGACAGTTAAGTGACCCAGAAAACAATGATTCTGCAGTGTGGGCCCATTGTTGGCCTAGTAGGCTTTAATGATCACCTTAGATGATCATAAAGAAAATTAATGTTTTTTCTATGCAAAATTATCCAGCCGATTGCTTTTGGTCTGTTCACAAATCACAATGAAGCAACGACCTTATCATCTGGGGTGTGCCAACATTGCCATTGCTAACACACTCATAGAGGTGATCGCTTCATTGTGATACGCAAGCCCCTTCACCCTAACAAGGAAACGATCACGAAGGAGAATTGACACATGTATGTCATTTTTGTTTTGTTTTTGCAGCCACAGTGCAGCACCACAGGCCAGAAAAATTAGGCATGTACACGTGCCTGAAAAATTAGGTATTGTTGCAGCCGCCGGAAAAATTTATGTTTTCCAGGCAGAAAGTGCACTAAAACATTGCGGCTTGAACCCTAGTTGGTGGCGGAGAAGTCACACAAGTCATCCGGCATGCAGAGATAAAATACATGCAGCGTATGGACCATTTTTAGCCCAGGCATCTCATCTCATCAGGCCTTTTTTAGTCAAATGTATCACCCACTGTCAGTCCCTCGGGATCCATGCCTCATTCATCTTAATAAAGTGAGGTAATCTAGACTTTTTTTTACCTAGGCGACTTCTCTTCTCAGTGACAATACCTCCTGCTGCACTGAAGGTCCTTTCTGACAGGACACTTGAAGCGGGACAGGCCAGAAGTTCTATCGCAAATTGGGATAGCTCAGGCCACAAGTCAAGCCTGCACACCCAGTAGTCAAGGGGTTCATCGCTCCTCAGAGTGTCGATATCTGCAGTTAAGGCGAGGTAGTCTGCTACCTGTCGGTCGAGTCGTTCTCTGAGGGTGGACCCCGAAGGACTGTGGCGATGCGTAGGACTTAAAAAGCTCTGCATGTCCTCCATCAACAACACGTCTGTAAAGCGTCCTGTCCTTGCTGGCGTGGTCGTGATAGGAGGGGGATTACTTTCACCTCTTCCCCTGTTAGATTTCTGTTGTGCTGTGACATCACCCTTATACGCTGTGTAAAGCATACTTTTTAACTTGTTTTGGAACTGCTGCATCCTTTCCGACTTCCGGTAATTCAGTAACATTTCAGCCACTTTCTGCTTATACTGAAGGTTTTGTAGCGTGGCCACCCAGTACAGGTCGTTCTCCTTCAGCCTTTTTATACGAGGGTCCCTCAACAAGCATGACCAGTAGAAAGAGGGAGGTGCTCATGCCGCTCTACAGAGCACTAGTGAGACCTCATTTGGAGTATTGTGCTCAGTACTGGAGACCATATCTCCAGAAGGATATTGATACTTTGCAAAGAGTTCAGAGAAGAGCTACTAAACTGGTACATGGATTGCAGGATAAAACTTACAAGGAAAGATTATAGGACCTTAACATGTATAGCTTGGAAGAATGACGAGACAGAGGGGATATGATAGAAACTTTTAAATACATAAAGGGAATCAACAAGGTAAAAGAGGAAAGAATATTTAAAAGAAGAAAAACTGCTACAAGAGGACATAGTTTTAAATTAGAGGGGCAAAGGTTTAAAAGTAATATCAGGAAGTATTACTTTACTGAGAGAGTAGTGGATGCATGGAATAGCCTTCCTGCAGAAGTGGTAGCTGCAAATACAGTGGAGGAGTTTAAGCATGCATGGGATAGGCATAAGGCCATCCTTCATATAAGATAGGACCAGGGGCTATCCATAGTATTTAGTATATTGGGCAGACTAGATGGGCCAAATGGTTCTTATCTGCCGACACATTCTATGTTTCTATTAAATGACAGCATGAAAGACCCCATTTGCACAAGATTGGATGCCGAGCTACTCATGTCCCGTTCCTCGTCCTCACTGATCTCACTGAAGGTCTGTTCTTCTCCCCAGCCACGTACAACACCATGGGTACCAGATAGGTGACAACGAGCATCCTGGGATGCCTGCTGTGGTTGGTTTTCCTCCTCCTCAAAGCCACATTCCTCCTCTGACTCCTCTTTCTCAGACTCCTCTTCCAGCGTTGCCGCAGGTCCAGCAAGCAATGCTGAAAAGGCTGTTTCTGGTGGTGATGGTGACCACAACTCTTCCTCTTCCTCTTCACACTCATCTACGGCCTGATCCAGCACTCTTCGCAGGGAACGCTCCAGGAAGAAAACAAATGGGATGATGTCGCTGATGGTGCCTTTGGTGCGACTGACTAGGTTTGTCACCTCCTCAAAAGGACGCATGAGCCTACAGGCATTGCGCATGAGCGTCCAGTAACGTGGCAAAAAAATACCCAGCTCCGCAGAGGCTGTCCTAGCACCCCGGTCATACAAATACTCGTTGACGTCTTTTTCTTGTTGGAGCAGGCGGTCGAACATTAGGAGTGTTGAATTTCAACATGTCGGGCTGTCGCAAATCAAGCGCCTAACTGGCATGTTTTGCCGCAGAATATCTGAAAAGTGCACCATGGCCGTGTAGGAACGCCTGAAATGGCCACACACATTCCTGGCCTGCTTGAGGTCGTCCTGTAAGCCTGGGTACTTATGCACAAAGCGTTGTACGATCAGATTCAACACATGTGCCATGCACAGCACATGTGTCAACTTTCCCAAATTCAATGCTGCCAACAAATTGCTTCTTGGTGTGGAGTCAGCCACTGATCCAACTGTGCGTTCAGGGCGGACAGGAGTGTTGGTCCGGTGTGACTCTCTGCTTTCAGGCAAGTCAACCCCAAGACGGCGTGACACTGTCGTATCCGGGATGTGGAATAGCCCCTGGGGAGCTGGGGGGTGCAGTTGATGTGGAGCAAGACGCAGCAGCAGAAGAGGACTCAGCCGAGGAGGTTAGCGAAGAGGATGGAGTAGGAGAAGTAGAGGAGTTGGCAGCAGGCCTGCCTTCAAGTCGTGGCGGTGTCACCAACTCCTGTGCAAAGCCACGCATTCTATGCTTGGCAGCCGTCAGCAGGTTTTACCCAATGCGCAGTTTACGCGATATACCTGCCCTGACAGGTTGTCACGGCCTATGGTGTGTTTTGTGACTCTTTCCTTCACTTGGTTGCCCGTGGCAACGTGTGGTGTTGTGTGCATGTGGTGGCAGTGTCTAAGCCCTATGGCTGATCCCCGGGACATGATTGCCACGCATGGCGTTGCCCGCGGCAACAGGTGAAGTGTGGGTTTATGTGTGTACTTCCCCTTTAAGTGGCCGTCTTCCCTTGCCTTGTGTTGGAAGGGTTAATTCCCTTCTGTGTGTGTGAACACTGGGTGTGTCTGTTGGGTGTGGCTACTTGGGCCTATAAAGTCTCAGTGAATATATTTAGTCTGAGGGGTACTTCAGCCATGACTAGCTGGAGCAGCCTCCTGTGTAATTCCATCTGCCAGTGGGGGCCACCCTTGTGGTCATAAGTTCACGTATGGTGTTTAGAAGATTTTTGTTTGGTCTCCTTGTTATTGCAGCATATGGTTTCCTGGGTTCCAGTGTGATGTCTGTTGTGTGCTGTGTCCTTTGTGTTGTTTTGGACAGCAGCACTTGTACATGGGTTCCAGGTTGTGTGTCTGTGGCAGGTAAGTGTGGTATTGGTCTCACTTACCTGTCATTGCCATATGTCTGTTCATGTTCCCCTTTCTATGTAGCTTGGCCAGTGAGACTCCTGTTCCTCCGTGTCTAGGAGGAACAGGTCGTCTTACCCTGCTCCTAGTCCAGGGCCACCCTGAGGGCTAGCAGGAATATCAGTTTCCGGAGTATGAGCCCTCCTACCATCAAGGTTGGCTCATACGGATAGGAGACAGGGTCAGAATTAGGGATGTGTAGGAGGTGACCTGCTCCCTGATTCCTGTCCTGGCCTGGGATTGACTATCCGCCTTCTGATACCGCACGGCTGAGGGTTTTCCCCATCCTCAGCGGTGACAGTATGACCACAATGGCTCCTCATGTGGCACCTCCCTCGAAAGAGGGGGCAGCATGTACCGCCATCTGCGGATGGGGTGCATGCGCGTTCTCCGGAGGGAGAGCGTTATGGGGGTTTCACCGTTTACGGCACGGTGAGTGGCATTCCCCGCCATTCCTTTCTCACCGTTGTCCGTGTTAGTGTCTCCTTGTTTGTCATTCCCCTCCACCCCTCCCATTGTTTTTTGTGCCTCACCAACTTTCCCCTTTTGTTGTTGGGAGGGGCTTTGAGGGGTAGGAGCATTCCGCCTTCGGAAGAGGGTGCAGCATGTGGAGCCTGCCGCTTTCTGGCACACATGCTTATCCTCCGGAGGGAGGGTGAAAGGGGAACCCTAGTACAGTGCAGTTCTCTGTAGCAATAGCTGCAGTGTGTGTGAACTGGCACTTGTGGTTGGGTTTCTCCTCGTCCACATCTCAGTGGTTCTCTACCTTTTGTTGCTGTGGCAGGCTGCAGTCCTCGTTGGACTGGCTTTAGTGTGTGCTGGGAGAGGATGCATGCTGGCAGCGACTTTGTGGGAACCATTTGTTGAGAGTGGATGCAGTGTTCAGTGCGGTCTCTCCGGGCTGTTTCTTTGCTGGTCTCTGGTCCCTGTGTGTTGTTCCAGAGGCTGGCAGTCAGCACCCTGGTTCCTGTGTGTTGTTCCAGGGGCTGGCAGCAGTCCTGAGGAGACTCGCTTACACTGATCCTGCTATTTTTTCCCTTCTCCCTTCCATGTTTGGGGTCCCACACTTGTTTTCCCTTTTGTGTGGGTGAGGGGGCTTTGAGGGGTGAGAGTGTCACGGCCTATGGTGTGTTTTGTGACACTTTCCTTCACTTGGTTGCCCGTGGCAACATGTGGTGTTGTGTGCATGTGGTGGCAGTGTCTCAGCCCTATGGCTGATCCCCAGGACATGATTGCCACGCATGCCATTGCCCACGGCAACAGGTGAAGTGTGGGTTCATGTGTTTACTTCCCCTTTAAGTGGCCGTCTTCCCTTGCCTTGTGTTGGAAGGGTTAATTCCCTTCTGGGTGTGTCTGTTGGGTGTGGCTACTTAGGCCTATAAAGCCTCAGTGAATATATCTAGTCTGAGGGGTACTTCAGCCATGGCTAGCTGGAGCAGCCTTCTGTGTAATTAAATCTGCCAGTGGGGGCCACCCTTGTGGCCATAAGTTCACGTATGGTGTTTAGAAGATGTTTGTTTGGTCTCCTTGTTATTGCAGCATATGGTTTTCTGGGTTCCCGTGTGATGTCTGTTGTGTGCTGTGTCCTTTGTGTTGTTTTGGACAGCAGCACTTGTATGTGGGTTCCAGGTTGTGTGTCTGTGGCAGGTAAGTGTGGTATTGGTCTCACTTACCTGTCATTGCCATATGTCTGTTCATGTTCCCCTTTCTATGTAGCTTGGCCAGTGAGACTCCTGTTCCTCCGTGTCTAGGAGGAACAGGTCGTCTTACCCTGCTCCTAGTCCAGGGCCACCCTGAGGGCTAGCAGGAATATCAGGTTCCGGAGTATGAGCCCTCCTACCATCAGGGTTGGCTCATACGGATAGGAGACAGGGTCAGAATTAGGGATGTGTAGGAGGTGACCTGCTCCCTGATTCCTGTCCTGGCCTGGGATTGACCATCCGCCTTCTGATACCGCACGGCTGAGGGTTTTCCCCATCCTCAGCGGTGACAGTATGACCACAATGGCTCCTCATGTGGCACCTCCCTCGAAAGAGGGGGCAGCATGTACCGCCATCTGCGGATGGGGTGCATGCGCATTCTCCGGAGGGAGAGCGTTATGGGGGTTTCACCGTTTATGGCACGGTGAGTGGCATTCCCCGCCATTCCTTTCTCACCGTTGTCCGTGTTAGTGTCTCCTTGTTTGTCATTCCCCTCCACCCCTCCCATTGTTTTTTGTGCCTCACCAACTTTCCCCTTTTGTTGTTGGGAGGGGCTTTGAGGGGTAGGAGCATTCCGCCTTCGGAAGAGGGCGCAGCATGTGGAGCCTGCCGCTTTCTGGCACACATGCTTATCCTCCGGAGGGAGGGTGAAAGGGGAACCCTAGTACAGTGCAGTTCTCTGTAGCAGTAGCTGCAGTGTGTGTGAACTGGCACCTGTGGTTGGGTTTCTCCTCATCCACATCTCAGTGGTTCTCTACCTTTTGTTGCTGTGGCAGGCTGCAGTCCTCGTTGGACTGGCTTTAGTGTGTGCTGGGAGAGGATGCATGCTGGCAGCGACTTTGTGGGAACCATTTGTTGAGAGTGGATGCAGTGTTCAGTGCGGTCTCTCCGGGCTGTTTCTTTGCTGGTCTCTGGTCCCTGTGTGTTGTTCCAGAGGCTGGCAGTCAGCACCCTGGTCCCTGTGTGTTGTTCCAGGGGCTGGCAGCAGTCCTGAGGAGACTCGCTTACACTGATCCTGCTATTTTTTCCCTTCTCCCTTCCATGTTTGGGGTCCCACACTTGTTTTCCCTTTTGTGTGGGTGAGGGGGCTTTGAGGGGTGAGAGTGTCACGGCCTATGGTGTGTTTTGTGACACTTTCCTTCACTTGGTTGCCCGTGGCAACATGTGGTGTTGTGTGCATGTGGTGGCAGTGTCTCAGCCCTATGGCTGATCCCCAGGACATGATTGCCACGCATGCCATTGCCCACGGCAACAGGTGAAGTGTGGGTTCATGTGTTTACTTCCCCTTTAAGTGGCCGTCTTCCCTTGCCTTGTGTTGGAAGGGTTAATTCCCTTCTGGGTGTGTCTGTTGGGTGTGGCTACTTGGGCCTATAAAGCCTCAGTGAATATATCTAGTCTGAGGGGTACTTCAGCCATGGCTAGCTGGAGCAGCCTTCTGTGTAATTCAATCTGCCAGTGGGGGCCACCCTTGTGGCCATAAGTTCACGTATGGTGTTTAGAAGATGTTTGTTTGGTCTCCTTGTTATTGCAGCATATGGTTTTCTGGGTTCCCGTGTGATGTCTGTTGTGTGCTGTGTCCTTTGTGTTGTTTTGGACAGCAGCACTTGTACGTGGGTTCCAGGTTGTGTGTCTGTGGCAGGTAAGTGTGGTATTGGTCTCACTTACCTGTCATTGCCATATGTCTGTTCATGTTCCCCTTTCTATGTAGCTTGGCCAGTGAGACTCCTGTTCCTCCGTGTCTAGGAGGAACAGGTCGTCTTACCCTGCTCCTAGTCCAGGGCCACCCTGAGGGCTAGCAGGAATATCAGGTTCCGGAGTATGAGCCCTCCTACCATCAGGGTTGGCTCATACGGATAGGAGACAGGGTCAGAATTAGGGATGTGTAGGAGGTGACCTGCTCCCTGATCCCTGTCCTGGCCTGGGATTGACCATCCGCCTTCTGATACCGCACGGCTGAAGGTTTTCCCCATCCTCAGCCGTGACACAGGTAAAAGCTGGCGGGCTAAGAGTTCCGACAAGCCAGCTGTCAGACGCCAGGCAAATGGGGGACTCTGTGATATTGGCTTCTTACGCTCAAACATTTCCTTGACAGACACCTGACTGTGGGCAGATGAGCAGAAACTGCTGAAGGTGAGAGGCGGAGTGGCGGATGGTTGAGAGTGGGCAAGGAGAACAGCAGTGGTTGACGTGGCTGAAGATGCTGGACCAGGAGGAGGATGTTGGCTTTGAGTTTGTGTGCTGCTTGTACTCATCATGTGTTTATCCCATAGGCCTTTTTGATGTGAGATCATGTGCCTTCGCAAAGCAGTTGTACCTAGGTGGGTGTTGGACTTCCCACGACTCGTCATGTTTCTTTTGGCACAGGTTGCAAATGGCATCGCTGTTATCAGAGGCAGACACACACAAAAAAAAATGCCACACTGCTGAGCTTTGCAATGACGGCATTCTGGTGGTGGCAAAAGCGTGCTGTCTGGCTGACCCCGGGTGCCGATACATGCTGTCTGACTGTGCCACTAGCTCCTTGCGACGACCTCCCCCTGCTTCCAACTCGTCTCCTCCTCCTCTCTGTCTCCCATCTGAACTTTCCCCTGTTCTTCTTCTCTTCGAGCGGGCACCCACGTGACATCCACGGACACATCGTCATCATCAACCGCTTCACTTGTATCTGACAACTCAGCAAAGGAAGCAGCATTGGGTACAACATCATCATCATCACATTGTACGTCCATGTGTGTAATGCTGCTTAACTGAGTCATATCCCTGTTATCTACATCCTCTGGCAATAATGGTTGTGCATCACTCATTTCTTCCAACTGATGTGTAAATAACTCCCCTGACAGATCAAGTGAAGCAGCTGTGGTGCTAGTGTTGGTGGTGGCGCCAGGCGGGTGAGTGGTAAGTTGAGAGGTGCCCGAAGCTGAGCTGGAGGAGAATGGTGCGTCAAGGTTCTGCAGGAAGCTGTAGAAGATCGGGTGTCCTGTGTTAGCCAGTCAACTATGTCCTCAGAACTTTTCGAGTTCAGGGTACGTGGCCTCTGAACACTGGGCATTATTCTAGGGCAAAAGGAAATCACAGCACCACGACCACGACGGCCTCTGCAGGGTGGCCTGCCTCTGCCTGTCATTTTTTTCCCCTCGATTAGTTGTACTATGCGTGCAAGCTACTGTGACACCAGATATGAGTGGTGGCACTGGGCACTGGCAGTAGTGGGTACAATACACGCTGTAGGCCTGACACACACACTTGCAGGCAACTGCAATTATATTACAGTGAAAAAAGTTTTTAGTTTTTTTTTTAAAATGCAAGCTACTGTGACACCAGATATGAGTGGTGGCACTGGGAACTGGCAGTAGTGGGCAAAATATACGCTGTAGGCCTGACACACACGCTTGCAGGCAACTGCAATTATATTACAGTGAAAAAAGTTTTTTTTTTTAAATGCAAGCTACTGTGATACCAGATATGAGTGGTGGCACTGGGCACTGGCGGTAGTGGGCACAGTACACGCTGTAGGCCTGACACACACGCTTGCAGGCAACTGCAATTAGATTGCAGAGAAAAAAAAAAAGCAGACTGATGTACTAGCCCTAAAAAGGGCTTTTTGGGGTGCTGTCAGGACGCTGTCCTGACAGCAGATCAGATGAGTCTTTGAGGACTGGAGTGGACACTTAATACACTGGCCTAGCTATCGATTTCCCTATTAAATCAGCAGCAGCTGCACTGTCCCTGTCCTCACTAACACTGCAGCTTCCGAATAAATCTAAGATGGATGCTGTCCTTGCTTTTTGCTAGGAGGTGGGAGGGTCTGGGAGGGAGGGTATGCTGCTGATTGGCTGGAATGTGTCTGCTGACTGTGAGGTACAGGGTCAAAGTTTGCTCAATTAAGACGTATAGGGGCGGACCGAACATTGCATATAATAACAAGCGATGTTCGCCGGCGAATAGTTCGGGACATCTCTAATCCTAACTTCGACCAGTCACCCAGGGGCACGAGGTTGAAAAAATACAAGGAAACTGACCAGCATATTCAGTCAAATATAAACATCCAGTATCCCAGTAGTTTAGGTTTCACCAGGTAATCTACATCTAAAGTTTATAGCAGTGTAAAAAGTGGGCTCAGTATCAATATAGCAGACTAGAACTGGAATGAGTTCAAAGAGACCAGATTGAGTGGAATCTGTCAAGGTCCCCATGTTGTAGGTAAATCAATTGTTTATATGGGAGGGAGTTATCCATAGCTCAAAACCATTGCCAATAAGATGGTATAATATAATTCATCCATTTTCTAGCAATTCGTTTCCTGGCTTGAAAAAGTACTTTATGTAATAGTTAGGCATATGAAGAGAAGACTGATAAAGTTTCTATGAGTCCAAGTAAATCAGTAAGAGGGACAGGAATTCCCATAAGGTAATTTAGTAATTAAGTATAGTGTGCTCAATATCCCTGAATATAGGAACATTGCCAAATAAGATGCATAAAAGTACCTGGCTCCAAATTACATTTAGGGTATAGTTCTGGTCTGCCTGGGCAATATTTAGCCACTCTAGCCGTAGTTAAGTATCAGGGAGTCTCGTTTAGATTAAATAACAGCATACAATGTCAATCAGCTGCTTCTAAGGCTACCAGGATATTGACATTCATTAAACGAGGCATATACTCGGGGGGCAGGGATGTAATACTACCACTTTAGTGCGGCCTCATCTGGAATATTCAGTTCAGTTCTGAGCACCTGTCCATAGAAAGGATGCCCTGGAACTGCAAAAAGTACAAAGGAGAGCGACTAAACTGATAAGGGGTATGAAGGGTCTTAGTTATGAAGAAAGATTAAAATAATTACATTTATTTAGTCTTGCGAAGAGATGTCTAAGGGGGGACATGATTAACCTACACAAATATATAACTGGGCCATAAAAACAATGGTGAAACACTGTTCCATGTAAAATGCCCTCAAAAAACAAGGTGGCACTAGAGAAGAAAACGTTCAGCCTCCAGAAGCATCCAAGTTTCTTTACTGTAAGAACTGCGAATCTGTGGAATAGATTACCTTCGGACGTGGTCACAGCAGAAACAGTGGACAGTTTAAAAAAAGGTTTAGATAAATTCTTAAAAGTAAATGACATTAATTTATTATGAAAATATATAGAAATCTGAGTCTCACTTCCTTCTTGATGGACTTATGTATTTTTTCAACCGCATTAACTATGTAACTATTATCATCCCTATCATCCCAAACATCCATGGAAACCTGCTGTCTCCCACTTGGATTTACTGGGCACATTGATTTTAACCTGATGATGGGATATGAGGCATTTATAAATCAAAGAGATACTCCTTTTTTGACTACCTTTTAGTATACGTGATGGTATAAGGAATTCAGAAAGAACTGTTCCGAGTCCCAATCTGCACTCGTAACTGCACTTGGAACTGTTCCGAGTCGAAACAGCATGCAGGTAGATAAATGAAACTCCTCTTTTAGGGTTTGAAATGTTTTAATGTTTCCATTAGAAACAATTTGTCTGAGATACTGCATACCGAATTTCATCCGCAAGTCTGGTTCTGGAATGGAAAGTAATTCTGGAAGCATACTATTAAACTAGAGGGTCGTGAAGGTATAGCATTGAGGATTTCCATAGTAGAATAGAATAAGGGTCCAGATTTGTCTGGCCTGTTATAGTCAGAGGTTCAGTGAAACAGGGAGACATATTCTCTGTTTAATAAAAACAGCATATCTGGGGTCCGTAATGGGCATGGGTAAGTCATGGGTAAGGGCTCGGGTTCCCTGACATTCCAAACTACCCCAAGTAATAAGTTGAGAAAGTTGAGCAGGAAAATAGTAGAGTTGAGTGTCAGGGACCACCATTCCCTCACTGTCCCAGGGATTTTGCATGATGTGCCACGCTAACTTAAACCTTCCTTCACGCCATACAAATAGAAAAAGGACAGAGTCCACCTTTTGTGAAAATGAGTTAGAAATATATATATATATATATATATATATATATACTGTAGGAGCTTGTAAGGTAACATACAATTTTTTTGTGAAAGGATCATTTTAATTTATCTCGAATTAGCACATATATAGTCAAGGATTGGTAAAACATTGATATAAAGTCCGGTATATATTTGCTAACCTGGACTCCCAAATATTTCTGTGAACTACACCATTGTAGAGGTGGGGTGACTTGATCTGCTGTCTTTGGAAAGGAATCTAAAAGCATAATAAGAGTTTATTTTGTGAATTGAATAAAGACCAAACTGCTCGATAATAGCCCATGCCAGCTGCAATGAGGGACCTGGGTCTGTGAGATATAGTATCATATCATCAGTGTTCCTCCAATTCACCCTTCTGTAGACAAAGAATACCAGGATCTATATGGAGCCTGTACAGAGCAAGGGGTTCTAGAGATATAGTGCACGATGTCAGAACTATTAGATGAAAATGAATAAATATAGTAAAGGCCTATATACAGATCACATTACAGACTCGTATATGAACATAGTGGTAGCCATATTATCTAAATGCTTTTGGAGATCAAAGTGAATTGATTTTCTCAGAGAAGTCCAAAGAAACTCAAGAATCTTTGTATAAACATTCCCAGGTCGTAAATCGAGGGGGAAGGTAGAGACAGATACCATTAAGATGTTTCATGCCTTTAGAGAGATAACAGGAATGAAATGTCTAAAGATTTTCTTTTCATTCCCAATAAATAGAAGGGGATAACATTTATATTTATTTATTTATTTATTTTATTCACTTATATAGTGCTACTATTTTCTGCAGCGCTTTACAGACATTAGCATCCAACTGTCCCCAATGGGGCTCACAATCTAAGGTATTTATTATAAGGATTATAATTGTTACCAATTAACTGTATTGTACTATTATATGCATTAATTTAGATGATTAGGTTTAAATCAAGTATAATCTTGTAATCAAAATATATTCTTTGAGTGTAGAGAATTAGGTAAAGTTTACAATATAGTCCATGAGTGTGTGAAAACATTGGGAGTTAATTACCTCCTGGCTCAAGAATGTGTAGATAAGAAATTTCGGAATTTGGGAAGAGTTTCTTTAACATAGTACATAAGGCCGAAAAAAGACATTTGTCCATCCAGTTCACATGGAAGACTAAACCAAGCCCACCTTCCGGGGGGGACGGACAAAAGTTAGCAGGAGCCAGCAAGGAAGGGAACATCAGATCGATCCATCAGATCAATTCTGGAAAGCCACAAAGACCCAAGAGAAAGGAAAGATCAGAAGGAAAATAGGATTTAATCTTACTTCACATTTGAACCTTGACGCTGATTTCTTCCAGACAGATTCTCTGGTATAGTATACATTTTGTCCGTATATTAGGCAACTGATTAACCATATAGACATATATATATTTATTAAAATAGACCATATTGTCCTTTGTAGGATCTAGATTGATTAGAGATAATTGTACCTGCAGCATCAATTGTGACCTTTTGAATCTAGGGAGATAAATTTATACAATTGATATATCTACAATTGTATAATCTCCAGAGAACTGATTATAGTTCTAGTCAGAATGTCTAATTGAATTGATATATATATATTATATAACACGGTGAAAGCCTAACTTTACTTTGAATCAGGAAAATCTGCTCGCTGTGAGAAATCAAATGTCAATCTTGAGTTTTCTTTTGTGTCTGTTATTACTAAGATACCAGTTTGATTAGTGATTATATGTATATCCTATATGTTATTTTGTCTTCTTGATTGCATATAATTGATTATTCTTTAATTGTCACCAATTTTATATCGTCTTATATTTGATAATTTTTATTGCACTGAAATATTATTAATAAATATATATATATATATATATATATATATTGTACACAACTGTCTTCCTTTTGTCTTCAACAGATAATGAGCTCTCGTTAGTTCTTGTTTTTATTTATGGAAATAAGTTTTAATTTCCTCTATTTTAGATTCTAGCTTGTTTTTCCATAAATAAATTAAACAGTTTTTCAGAGCAGTATAATTATTGTGACAATGGTAAGGGGGCTAGGGGGCAACCCTGTCTAGTCCCCCGACCTAAAGGGAAGGAGTCGGAAAGCCAACCATTGACACTAGAGATGAGCGAATAATTAAAAAGTTTGATTAGACTGATTTGCGGAATTTTACAAAAAAATTTACTTTGTCACGAAGTGCAATTTTTTGTAAGTAGCGGGTGAAATGACAGGGAGCTCCTTTAGCGATTTGCGGAATTTTACAAAAAAATTTACTTACTTGAAATAACAAGGAAACGGCTATAGCGCCGCCCAATCATTGTACCCCTCAGATGCCGCGGCTAACAGACGGATTAAAACTTTTTTTTCAGTCTCACTGTGCTCAGGGCAGGGTACAAAAATGTTGCATTGCTCCCCCAAAACAAAAAAGGCTGTAGATCACTGACTTCACACCAAGTGCATATATCTAGTAAGAGCAGAGTGAAGTGCGGCACTACGTGACTCCAGCTTATATAGAGGCTGGGTCACATGCTGCACTTGGCCAATCACAGCCATGCCATTAGTAGGCATGGCTGTGATAGCTTCTAAGGGCACACTAGTTAAACGCTTGTTGATTGGCTGCCCTGCAGCCTTTCAAAAAGCGCCATTAAATCGCCGAACACCGAACTCAAACCCAAACTTTTAATAAAAATGTTTGGGTTTGGGTCTGGGTACAAAAAACCCTAAAGTTTGATACGAACCCGAACTTTACAGTTCGGGTTGCCTCAACCCTAGTTTTAAGTCATAAGTTCTGTTGGGTGGGCGTTGACTGGGGACGTTGTTATTAATTTGGTGATTTGTTTTGTGTTTCAGGTGCTGCAGTTTTGGTGTGGATTCTCGGGCACTCCTTTGTTTTTTGGGGGCACTTCGGGCAGACGTGCGACCGAACGGGCGGCAGTTAGGTTTCAGTAGGGATGTCGCTGTAATATGGTCGCTCAGGTGCAGAGGTATGTTATGGAGGACTGTTTTTACGAAAGTGCACCATTTTTCACGCCTGGACCGACCTCCCGACATCTTGGTGTTGCATGTTGGGGGTAAGGAGTTAGGAGTTAGGCCTTGCAGGGAACTAAGGACATAAAATTTGATTTTTTGCGACTGTGGTCCCTGTTTCCGGGCTTGATAACTGTATGGTCCGATATAGTGCCTCGGAAAACATGGCGGGAGGCACATTCGGTGGAACGCCTTAATAAGGCTTGGATTAAGGTGAACAGGGCGATTAGGATATTTCTGGTTCGGAATGGGGCAGTGGCAGTCAGGCATCCTGATTTGGAGTCGGGGAGTGGTGGATTTTGGAGGGTGGATGGTGTTCACTTGAACACGCTGGGCATTGATTTGTGGTCCCTGGATTTGCAAGGAGTTATTGAAAGGGCGTTACGGTTGTGGAGGAACACGCAGGCTTGAGAGAGGTAGGGGTCAAGCTGCGCGTTGTTGGCAGTGGGAGATCCTAGAAGCTGGTGGTATAGGACGGTATTAGAAAATGGAAGGGCCTCAATGGTGGGGCTGGACTCTCATAGTTGAGGCACTTGGTTGGTTCGGATAGGCGTCCATCAGTTGGTGTCTCCGAGCTGGTGTTGCCATGTTGTTTTTTTTATGGATGTTAAATTTTCTACGATCTCCTTCGTCAGGGTTAATGTTATTTTATTTAAACCAGATTCCCAAAAAGTTGGGACACTAAACAAATTGTGAATAAAAACTGAATACAATGATGTGGAGATGGCAAATGTCAATATTTTATTTGTAATAGAACGTAGATGACAGATCAAACGTTTAATCCGAGTAAATGTATCATTTTAAAGGAAAAATACGTTGATTCAAATTTTCACGGTGTCAACAAATCCCCAAAAAGTTGGGACAAGTAGCAATAAGAGGCTGGAAAAAGTAAATTTGAGCATAACGAAGAGCTGGAAGACCAATTAACACTAATTAGGTCAATTGGCAACATGATTGGGTATAAAAAGAGCTTCTCAGAGTGGCAGTGTCTCTTAGAAGCCAAGATGGGTAGAGGATCACCAATTCCCACAATGTTGCGCAGAAAGATAGTAGAGCAATATCAGAAAGGTGTTACCCAGCGAAAAATTGCAAAGACTTTGCATCTATCATCATCAACTGTGCATAACATCATCCGAAGATTCAGAGAATCTGGAACAATCTCTGTGCGTAAGGGTCAAGGCCGTAAAACCATACTGGATGCCCGTGATCTCCGGGCCCTTAAACGACACTGCACCACAAACAGGAATGCTACTGTAAAGGAAATCACAGAATGGGCTCAGGAATACTTCCAGAAACCATTGTCAGTGAACACAATCCACCGTGCCATCCGCCGTTGCCAGCTGAAACTCTACAGTGCAAAGAAGAAGCCATTTCTAAGCAAGATCCACAAGCTCAGGCGTTTTCACTGGGCCAGGGATCATTTAGAATGTAGTGTGGCAAAATGGAAGACTGTTCTGTGGTCAGACGAGTCACGATTCAAAGTTCTTTTTGGAAATCTGGGACGCCATGTCATCCGGACCAAAGAGGACAAGGACAACCCAAGTTGTTATCAACGCTCAGCTCAGAAGCCTGCATCTCTGATGGTATGGGTGATTAAAATAATTGGTACAGGAGATAAAACCGACAACATCACTGGAGGAAACATACAGTGGACGCAAGTCCCATTGATCCTAACATGAATATTTGCTAAAGTGCATATATGACATACAATTGAACATAGGACATAGGACAAATACCCATACTGTGTCTCCTCCAGGATGGCGCCAACCCCAACGCGCGTTTCAGCGTACCTTCGGCGTACCCTCGACATTAATTGTTATTTTTTGTAATAAAGTATTTAATCAGCATCAGCGGTCTGGCATTTCTGTGTAGGTTGCACATTAATAGTAGTATTGCCATAGGCTCCCATACTTGAAAGTAATCATCCCATGGTTGGGGTATTTATCGGATGTTGTTCTGATAGTATGGGGTTGCATGAGTGCGTGTGGCATTGGCAGCTTGCATGTCTGGAAAGGCACCATCAATGCAGAAAAATATATTCAGGTTCTAGAACAACATATGCTCCCATCCAGACGTCATCTCTTTCAGGGAAGACCCTGCATTTTTCAACAAGATAATGCCAGACCACATTATGCATCAATTACAACATCATGGCTGCGTAGGAGAAGGATCCGGGTACTGAAATGGCCAGTCTGCAGTCCAGATCTTTCACCTATAGAGAACATTTGGCACATCATAAAGAGGAAGGTGCAACAAAGAAGGCCCAAGACGATTGAACAGTTAGAGGCCTGTATTAGACAAGAATGGGAGAGCATTCCTATTTCTAAACTTGAGAAACTGGTCTCCTCGGTCCCCAGACGTCTGTTGAGTGTTGTAAGAAGAAGGGGATGTGCCACACAGTGGTGAAAATGGCCTTGTCCCAACTTTTTGGGGATTTGTTGACACCATGAAATTCTGATTCAACATATTTTTCCCTTAAAATGGTACATTTTCTCAGTTTAATCTTTTGTTCCGTGATTTATGTTCTATTCTGAATAAAATATTAGGAGTTGGCACCTCCACATCATTGCATTCAGTTTTTATTCACGATTTGTATAGTGTCCCAACTTTTTTGGAATCCGGTTTGTATGTTATGTATTTATTTTATTTAAAAAAAACGGCTGCTGTGGCCGATTTAATCGAAACAGTGGCTGTGTGTGCTTATTTGGAAGGTTGGGGTTGGGGAAAATTAGAGGTTTATGGGAGAGGCCCTGAGTAAATAACCAATAACCTAATCAAGTAACCACCCTGAAGCCTGAGATTAGTACAGCAGAGAGAGCAGCATTTAGAAGGCCTACCACCATATTGCATCTGCTGGAACCACATAAAGGAAAATTGCACTAAACCCTTTGAAACCGATTGTATTGTCAAGTTGTCAAGTTCAAGTTATTCAAGTAAACACGACTGAAAATTTCCAAGTCTGGACCTCTCTTTATTGTTCAACTCAATCTCTGAAATGAAGACTGACCCCAAAGGAATTGACAGCCTGAAGGTAGGAGCACTGTGACACAAACATTAGGCCACAGTATACAACTTGCATCCTACACTCCGAGACTACTCACCTAAGGGGGGGGGGGGGCAGCGTGCTGCAATTGCTCCTCAGTATCAGGTGATGGAGGATCTGCATTATATAATTCAGTTTAAAATACTCAAATTCAGTCTAAAATACTTACAACTACATATAAGGCTGTCCACAACTTGTCTCCTCCCTACATCTCTGACCTACTTTTTTGATACATCTCCACACGCAATCTCAGATCCTCACAGGACCTCCTCCTCAGTTCTCCACTCATCTGTTCCTCACACAGTCGACTACAGTAGATCAGTTGCTTTGCTTTATATCCATGTCTACCCTTTTTCTTCTGTATTGCTTAAAAACTGTTTTGGACAGGATGCAGGAGAAAACTACCAAACTGGAGGCAGTCACCAGCATAGAGTAAAGCGGTTTCCTACCAATCCCCATTCATGGCAATTAGCACAGTTTCATATTGTTGTGGTCATCACCCCCTGCCGTTTTCATATTAAAGTTTTAGATTAATATTGGGTCATATCTCCTGGACCAGCAGCGATTTGTGACCTACAGTAGATCATTTGCTTTGCTCTATACCCATTTCATACCCAACGGTCCATCTCACACTGACTCACTGCATTTTCTGCAAGAGTGTCCTAGATCTCTATTTGTAACTACACATCACCTGGAGCTATAACGTTCAGCGTAACATGGATATTTTTAGCCTACATTTCAGATTATGCATACAGACTGCACACAGCCCTGGGAATTTGGGCTAACTGGTTTTATATGACTGACACAGCAGGTGTAATAATTGTGTCTGTTTGCAGGGAGAACGATGCTGAGAACATATTGCGTTTACCAATATAGTTTATACTTACAGAATAATGGTATGTATTGTGCCTGTAATGAAATGCGAAGATATTATCCGGAACAATGGGACCTGCTTTGACAAAATATTAAGCGAGTTTAATAAGTCAAGTTTTCAGCTAAACCTGCACATTGACGGAATGCTGAATGCTGCCTGCTGGCAGTGAGGGGCTTTCATCTTACGTTGCTGCATAGGATTAACACATCTGTGAAGCTCAGCTATCAACAATGCATCCAGGGAAGAAAACTGTGCTGAAAAAAAATATATACGAGTACAGTGTACTATTAAAGTCTATTCTGGTAATTACGTTTTAGGAGACTTAGGCCAGAATAGCGAGCGAGTTTTCCGTACCGGTGCAATGCGTGTATTGAACTTATTGCACGCAGACTGAATCCTGACCCTGACCTTATTTGCATGACGCCCATAGCAGGTATACCAGCAGGTACCTGCTATGGGCGTCATGCAAATAAGAATGAACACGCCCCCGTCCCCTCCCTCCCCACGCCCCCCACACGCCCCCAGAGGCCAGAATTACCCCGCCAAACAGACAGAATAAAAGAGATAGTAATCACACCCACAATGTACAGACATATTGTCCTGATGAAGGGGGCAGTCCGCCCCTGAAACGCGTAGACTAATACAAATAAAGATCCACTTTTATTTTATCTACCTGAGTCCTGTCTTCTGCAGCAGCGCCGCTTTTATATAAGGTTCATTTTTTCAATCCATCCATTATTCTCCATACCCCGGACACCGTATACCACGGCAACGGGTAAGAACCTGGGCAGCAGCAGTCACCCCCGCAAGCTGGACGGGCTTATACCAGCAAAAGCGATTCAAAGGAGTTGTGACTCATCACAACCCAATACGGTAAGCACAATCAGTGTATTGTTGTTTTAAAACTACCACATGGTTTTACACACGAGGCGCTGCCTCCTGTCTCTTTCTTTTTATCTACATTCTTAAAAACGGTGCTCTTGAATTTTGCTGATCTCTCTGGAGTGTTGGTCTCACAGGAGAATAAGATATGGTTCCTGGGAATGGGACCTCCTAACTGTCCTTTCTCACAACCCCACTATCAGAACAGGAGCTCCTTTCTCCTCTCTCTCTAGCTAGACTAGAACTCCCCATCCTGGCAGGAAGCAGGGCAAACCAGTCCACTCCTACCAAGAGAGAAGGAACAGGGTGGTTAGCCCTGTTCCTGACAACCATTGCCAACCATGGCCTCCACTACTGAAATAATAGGTATAAAGATGAAAATACATAACATGGCAATACATTGCAAACATTTGCAGATACCCCCACGTCTGGGGTACTGCAAATGTCCATAACCCCAGGGGGGAGGAGTAATATGAACTTCTGTATGTGTTATCAAACCCCTTTCCTCATGAATCAGAGAGCATATTTGCACTTGTTCATAAAACTCAGACATGTCTCTGGCTGTAAGGAAACCAGCTGCACCTTGAGCCTCCTCACCCTATACCCATCCTATGTGCATTGTGCTAGTCTGAGCACAAAGTCCAATGGTGTAAGATGCACCAACATTTTTAAGAGGTACTCATGTCCTAATAATTCAGACTCATCTAAAAAGGTCTGCGCACCAAATACTGAAATAAACACCAGCTAAGGAACAGGCAAAGGCTTCAGGTTTTACTTTGCAGTTTCTCTGTCCTGAGTAAAGGTGTTGTCAAGCCATTGGGACTTTTTAAACTGTGGGCAGCACCATATTGTCGCTATTTAAAAAATAAATCATACTCACCTGCTCCCCGACGCTTCCTTCCAGCTAACTGGGTCCCTGGTTCTCTTCACTGGTCTTTTGGTCCCTTCCCTCCAATATTCCAGATGGATGGAATCGTATGCGCCACTGCAGACAATGACTAGCTTAAACTGTGACCTGTGACGTGTCCCCAAGTGGCATGTGAGCCAGCAGTGATGTAATGCTTGGGGATACATTACTGCTGAGGCCAGTAATTGAGTGCAGCAGTGCATGTCATCCCATCCATCCAGAAGTTTGCAAGCCAAGAACCAGAAGATCAATTAATGGAAATAGGAATCTAGCAGATGTAGTGGACTGGCAGGGAACAGGCGAATATGAGGTACAGTACAACAAGCTGCAGCCCAAAGTTGTAAAAGTCCCAAAGGCTGGACAACCACTTCTGTTGGACATCACAGGCTTTGCCCCATCTCACCCTTACACCTCCTGCCACTTTTTAGAACTTAGAATTTTAAAAGTTACACATGTTTACACAAAAGGGGCCTGCACGAAAATGTGTCATTTTTTTAAGTAAAAAATCTGGCATAGAATCTTTCATATGTACCTCCACTGTACTGATTTATATAAGATACTGCTATCAGGGCTGTATAATGCATTATGGTTTAATTTATAGTGTAGGTCTACATGCTATAGATTTTTCGGCTATGTATAGACCTACCATGTGTTTTCTGCAGCAAAATCTGCATGGTTAACATGATGGTGGAGTCACAGAGGATCTCACCTTGAAAGATGTGAAATCCAAGATGAAAATCAGCAATAGAAATGGACAAGGTCTGGATTTTAAAACCTGCAACTCATTTTCCATTCTTAAACTTTCCATAGTTTTATTCCTGTGGATTTTACCTGCACAAATCCACAAGAAAAATCTGCAGCAATCCCATTCCATGTGGACTCTCTGTTCCAATGACCTCATGTCTACATCTGTAGACACAGCATCATCAATGACCTTGACTCTGAGGACTGTGTTCTGCTCATTCTTCTGGACACTGCCCTAGTGCCCTGTAGACAATGTCTTAGGGCGGGGGTTGTTGCAGCAGAGCTTCAAGCAGTCTTGGATCTCTGATGTTTGAGCTGAAAGGGGAAGAAGAGGCAGAGACCTGATGCTGGGATGTAAGCAGAGAGTGCAGGTCACAGATTGCAGTTACGCTGCAGGAGTCAAAATAGGCTCAGAACTTTATCATCTGACTTACATAATGCAATAAGGTGGAGTTCTGGTATTATTTTTTGTGTGTAACCCCTTTAAAGACACTTCGCCAGTGTTCCTGTGCACACTCCAACACACAAGAGCAAAGGAACAACATCTGCATGGATGAACGCATTGAGATGTTCATGTTGTATAGCTGGCGGAGATTCTTTCATTTTCATTTTTTCTCTTGACTGGACTGGTTTTAGCAGCAGAAGCTTAAAAGTGACAGAGGAAAGCATGTCATTATGAAATGAGTTGTTCTTCATCTAACCACTGATACTTAAAATGCCCAGAATAATCGATCTCATAGTCTAAAAGGAAGATAAATATATATTCCTAGAAATGCCCAGGAGCGAAAAGAAATGGAAAGATCTTATCTCCTAGAACTCCAATAAATGATCGGTGCCTCTGGCTCCTTCATCATACATTGTAATTTACTGACTGCAGCTTCATATAAAAAGTGTAATATGGCGTGTCTGGTCCACACTAGCACTTCACAATGACATAGCACTCTGAAATTTACTTCCAGCAACAAACTTACAGAGTTCTGTCTTCTCACGTTGTGAATGGGAAAACAAGAAAACTGGAATTGTATTGTTACAAAAGGTAAAATTTCTAGATTATATTTTTTTAGGTTACGGTCAATATTATTATTATTGTTGATGTTTTTTTTTTTATAATTTATCTATGTTTCGCCCAAAGAGGCTGGATCCAGTGTGCTCTGGTAACAAGCATTGTCAGACCAACCTTGGACAAATATTGGGTGTACGGCATACATATTAGGACATCGTCAGACATCATCCACAACTCCATCCTCCGTCAGGCAAAACTCCATCAACCCTCAGACATCAGACAAAACTCCGTCCTCCGTCAGACAAAACTCCATCAGACATCAGACAAAACTCCGTCCTCCATCAGGCAAAACTCCATCAGACCTCAGACATCAGACAAAACTCTGTCCTCCGTCACCCAAAACTCCATCAGACCTCAGACATCAGACAAAACTCCGTCCTCCATCAGGCAAAACTCCATCAGACCTCAGACATCAGACACAACTCCATCCTCCGTCACCCAAAACTCCATCAGACCTCAAACATCAGACAAAACTCCGTCCTCCGTCACCCAAAACTCCATCAGACCTCAGACATCAGACAAAACTCCGTCCTCCGTCACCCAAAACTCCATCAGACCTCAGACATCAGACAAAACTCCGTCCTCCGTCACCCAAAACTCCATCAGACCTCAGACATCAGACAAAACTCCGTCCTCCATCAGGCAAAACTCCATCAGACCTCAGACATCAGACATCAGACAAAACTCCGTCCTCCGTCAGGCAAAACTCCATCAGACCTCAGACATCAGACACAACTCCATCCTCCGTCACCCAAAACTCCATCAGACCTCAAACATCAGACAAAACTCCGTCCTCCGTCACCCAAAACTCCATCAGACCTCAGACATCAGACAAAACTCCGTCCTCCGTCACCCAAAACTCCATCAGACCTCAGACATCAGACAAAACTCCGTCCTCCGTCACCCAAAACTCCATCAGACCTCAGACATCAGACAAAACTCCGTCCTCCATCAGGCAAAACTCCATCAGACCTCAGACATCAGACATCAGACAAAACTCCGTCCTCCGTCAGGCAAAACTCCATCAGACCTCAGACATCAGACAAAACTCCGTCCTCCATCAGACATCAGCCAAAACTCCGTCCTCCCTAACTCAAAATACGCCCTACTACACACACTCTTCACCTGACGGAGCTGCTAGCTGCTGGAGAGGCAAAGGACCTGTGATGACGTCATGACCATGTGACGAGTCACATGTGTGGAAGGGGTCAGATGTGCACAGCAGCTGGTAGAGTGTACAGAACAGTAGCCATCAAATAGAGCTCTGTACTAGAGATGTGTGTGTAACCTGCATGTAGCAGAGCTGTGTACTGTGTTACAGAGATGTATGTGTAACCTGCATGTAGCAGAGCTGTGTACTGTGTTACAGAGATGTACGTGTAACCTGCAGGTAGCAGAGCTGTGTACTGTGTAGCAGATCTGTATGTGTAACCTGCATGTAGCAGAGCTGTGTACTGTGTAGCAGAGCTGTATGTGTTACCTGCATGTAGCAGAGCTGTGAACTGTGTAGCAGAGCTGTATGTGTAACCTGCATGTAGCAGAGCTGTGTACTGTGTTACAGGGATGTATGTGCAACCTGAAGGTAGCAGTGCTGTGTACTGTGTAGCAGAGATGTGTACTGTGTTACAGAGATGTGTGTGTAATCTGCATGTAGCAGAGCTGCGTACTGTGTATATAGAGCAGTGTGTGTAACAGCATGTAGCAGAGCTGTGTACTGTGTTACAGAGATGTGTGTGTAACCTGCATATAGCAGAGCTGTGTACTGTGTACTAGAGCTGTATGTGTAACCTGCATGTAGCAGAGCTGTGTACCGTGTTACAGGGATGTATGTGCAACCTGCAGGTAGCAGAGCTGTGTACTGTGTATATAGAGCAGTTTGTCTAACCGAATGTAGCAGAGCTGTGTACTGTGTTACAGAGATGTGTGTGTAACCTGGGAACTATAAAAAAGTGTAAAAAAACCCCATAAATATTCAGATCACCCCCCTTTTCCCAAAATTAAAATAAAAGACACATCATGGGTTTCGCAATGTGTAAAAACGCCCATTGTATAAAAATATATTCCCCATACGGCAAACAGCAAAACAGAAAAAAAAAAAAGAGTCCAAATGTCCGATTCGCCGTTTTTGGTCACTTCATTTGCTACAAAAATGTAAATAAAAAGTGATCAAAAAGTCTTAAACACCCCAGAATGGTATCAGTAAAAAGTTTAGATTGCCCCGCAAAAAATGAGCCCCACCCTGCTCTGTACACATAATTACAAAAAAGTTATGGGGCTCAAAATATGGCGACAAAAAAAATCGGATATGTTTATTTTTTTTATCACTATTAAAACGCAAGAAAAACTATACATATAAGGTATTGCCGGATTCGATCTGACCTGTAGAATAAAAGTAACCAGTCAGTTTTATCGCACATCGAACGTCGTAAATAAAAATCACGTAAAACTGTGGTGGAATTGCTTTTTTTTTTAAAGGGGGCAATACATGGTATTAATAACTGGGGTGTGTAAACTTCTGATCAGGGTCATTTGGGGAGTTTGTGTTGTGATTTATAAAGAGTAAACACCGTTGTTTGACATAAATGGCTTCAGCCGACCACTAACCACGAGCGAGAGAAAAGTGTCCGTGTTATCAATCATATTCTTTGAACAATGGTTAAAGGGTTATTCTCATCTTAATGATCACCGGTAAATCTGTTAATGATTTGACAGTGATAATTTTTCTAAATACATTTTATTACCCGATTCCCATCCTTTTTTAGAAAATAAGTCCCCTCTTACCTGATGTTGTCTTTGGTCTCCCCTGGTCACGGCCACCTCTCCTGTCGATTCCAGCCGGGCCACGCTTGCGCAGAAGACGGAAAATTCTCTCCCGGCTGGGCCGCGCAATGTCCTGAACGCGCATGCCGCCGCGCATGCGCCATGATGACTTCTTCCTGGCCAGTATAGTACAGAGCCGCGAATGCGCACGCCGACTCTGTACTATACAGGCCAGGAATAAGTCACCATGGCACATGCGCGGCGCTGTGCGCGTTCAGGACATTGCGCGGCCCGGCCGGGAGAGAATCTTCAGTCTTCTGCGCAAGCGCGGCACGGCCGGGAGAAAAATACAGGAAGTGAACGTCACGCTCAAGGAAGGTAAGTATGAAAAAGGGAAGATGAGAATACCCCTTTAAGAAATCATAAATTCTGCAAGGGTATGTAAACTTATCAGCACAACTGTAAGTAGCTCTGTGATATAAATCTGTGGAATATGGGAAGCATAAGAGGACGTGCACCATAAATCCCATCTTTGTAAGGCCTCTTGCACATGGTCGCTGTGTGCCTGTGGTCGTATTGTGGACCACATACGGCGGTTCCGCAATACACAGGGCACCAGCTGTGTGCATCCCGCATCCGTGATGTCGACCCATTCACTTGAACGGAACAGAAACACGGATCGGATCCCCACAGAAGCACTACAGAGTGCTTCCGTGGTGTTTCTGGCCATCCCTCCGCACAGCAAAAAAGTAGAACATATTCACGGACCCATTCAAGTTGAATGGGTCTGGATCTGTCCCGGCTGCTGCACGCACGTTGCCCGTGCATTGGGGACTGCAAATTGCTGTCCCCAATGCACGGAATGGACCAACAACGTTCATGTGCAAGAGGCCTAACACTTGTGATCTGTGTGAAGCGGCATATATGCATTCATGTTGCATGTATTTATTAATTAGGGTTACCAATTCTGAGTAACTCGGAGCGACAGGAGATTTACAGAATCAGATTTATTTTTTTTGTCGTCATATTTTGAGCTCTATAACTTTTTGGGAATTATGTGTACAGAGCTGGATGGGGGCTCATTTTTTGCGGGGCAATCTGAACTTTTCACTGATACCATTCTGGGGTGTTTAAGACTTTTTGATCACTTTTTATTTACATTTTTGTAGCAAATGAAGCAACCAAAAACGGCGAATCGGACATTTGGACTCTTTTTTTTTCTTCTGTTTTGCCGTTTGCCGTATGGGGAATATATTTTTATACAATGGGTGTTTTTACACATTGCGACACCCATGATGTGTATTTTTTTAGTTCTTTTATTTTCATTTTGGGAAAAGGGGGGTGATCTGAATTTTTATGTTTTATTTTACACTTTTTTATAGTTCCCAGGTTACACACACATCTCTGTTACACAGTAAAAAGCTCTGCTACATGCGGTTACACACACATCTCTGTAACACAGTACACAGCACTGCTACATGCAGGTTGCACATACATCCCTGTAACACAGTACACAGCCTGCTACATGCAGGTTACACATACAGCTCCGCTACACAGCACACAGCTCTGATACATGCAGATTACACATACAGCTCTGCTACACAGTACACAGCTCTGCTACATTCAGGTTACAAATACAGCTCTGCTACACAGTACACAGCACTGCTACGTAAAGGTTACACATACAGCTCTGCTACACAGTACACAGCTCTGCTACATGCAGGTTACACATACAGCTCTGCTACACAGTACACAGCTCTGCTACATGCAGGTTACACATACAGCACTGCTACACAGTACACAGCTCTGCTACATGCAGGTTACACATACAGCTCTGCTACACAGTACACAGCTCTGCTACATGCAGGTTACACATACAGATCTGCTACACAGTACACAGCTCTGCTACCTGCAGGTTACACATACATCTCTGTAACACAGTACACAGCTCTGCTACATGCAGGTTACACATACAGCTCTGCTACACAGTACACAGCACTGCTACATGCAGGTTACACATACAGCTCTGCTACACAGTACACAGCACTGCTACATGCAGGTTACACATACAGCACTGCTACACAGTACACAGCTTTGCTACATGCAGGTTACACATACAGCCTGCTACACAGTACACAGCTCTGCTACATGCAGGTTACACATACAGCTCTGCTACACAGTACACAGCTCTGCTACCTGCAGGTTACACATACATCTCTGTAACACAGTACACAGCTCTGCTACCTGCAGGTTACACATACATCTCTGTAACACAGTACACAGCTCTGCTACATGCAGGTTACACATACAGATCTACTACACAGTACACAGCTCTGCTACCTGCAGGTTACACATACAGATCTGCTACCTGCAGGTTACACATACATCTCTGTAACACAGTACACAGCTCTGCTACATGCAGGTTACACATACATCTCTGTAACACAGTACACAGCTCTGCTACATGCAGGTTACACACACATCTCTAGTACAGAGCTCTATTTGATGGCTACTGTTCTGTACACTCTACCAGCTGCTGTGCACATCTGACCCTTCCCACACATGTGACTCGTCACATGGTCATGACGTCATCACAGGTCCTTTGCCTCTCCAGCAGCTAGCAGCTCCGTCAGGTGAAGAGTGTGTGTAGTAGGGCGTATTTTGAGTTAGGGAGGACGGAGTTTTGGCTGATGTCTGAGGGAGGACAGAGTTTTAGCTGATGTCTGAGGTCTGATGGAGTTTTGCCTGACGGAGGACGGAGTTTTGTCTGATGGAGTTTTGGGTGACGGAGGACGGAGTTTTGTCTGATGTCTGAGGTCTGATGGAGTTTTGGGTGACGGAGGACGGAGTTTTGTCTGATGTCTGAGGTCTGATGGAGTTTTGGGTGACGGAGGACGGAGTTTTGTCTGATGTTTGAGGTCTGATGGTGTTTTGGGTGACGGAGGACGGAGTTTTGTCTGATGTCTGAGGTCTGATGTAGTTTTGCCTGATGGAGGACGGAGTTTTGTCTGATGTCTGAGGTCTGATGGAGTTTTGGGTGACGGAGGACGGAGTTTTGTCTGATGTCTGAGGGCTGATGGAGTTTTGTCTGACGGAGGACGGAGTTTTGTCTGATGTCTGATGGAGTTTTGGGTGACGGAGGACGGAGTTTTGTCTGATGTCTGAGGGCTGATGGAGTTTTGCCTGACGGAGGATGGAGTTGTGGATGATGTCTGACGATGTCCTAATATGTATGCCGTATGGGTGTCCAAATAATACCGCCAACATATTAGTGCTGCACACTGCACAGATAACAGGGTTCAGGCCATAACCTCCCGAGTCTATTGATGAAGATGCATTGGGGATTTGTGGTGAGCTACTACTCTGTATCGTTGTGAGACGACTGTGCCTTGTGCCACTATAATCCAGCATTGCAAACCAGTAAACTCTTTTATATGGAGCAATGTTGGCTAAATGATAACGGATTAGACACTTTTTTTCTATCATTCTCATGCATCTCTACGATATTCAGCTGATAGAGCGCTACTGTCTATCTGAGTTGGAGTCCCTTGTTTTTGGCCTTGATGGTCAGACCCCTACTGATCATCCTTAGACAGGACTATAAAACAGATCATAGCGAGATGTTTCCAGCCCTGGACAAACCCTTTAAATCCTTGTTTTAGTAAGTAATTCTATTCCATTTAGAATAGCAATTCTGCAGTCTTCTATTTAGAACTCTGCATTAGCCCATTCCTCTATTATTCCTACTGGAAAACTAAGATACATTGACAACTGGGTATTACCATTCCACCTTTAAATATGATTTGCCCTTAGGCAGTCTGACACGCTAAAGCAGGGTTTCTTAACTCCAGTCCTCGGGACCCACCTACCAGTAATGTTTTCAGGATTTCCTTAGTATTGAGCAGGTGATATAATTAGTGCCCATGTGCAATGAGCCAGACCGTGGTACGGTTAGGCAGACGCCAAAATATGCAGTGGGTCCGGATATGGGTATATAAAGCTATAGTTTTTGTTTGTGATGCCAATTACAGCATGCGCAGGGTACAGTCTCAGGGCCCTTTAAGGTGTTGCAACTCACGTACCAGGTGAGGAATGCCAGAGTGGTGTAATGTCTCTGTGTGGTAGTAGTAATAGTGTCAACGGTGTCTCCTACCTAGGTACAGCTGGACTCCTGGATCCTGGCTCACTTGCAATAAATGAGTATGTTGCTAGTAGGAGGAATTTAGGATTTTAGTAGTAGTAAATGAGATCCAGACTTGGAATATAATTCAACTTGTCTTTACTGGAGGCAGCATCAATCCACATGAGATACAGCAATAGTCTTGAGTCCCAGCAGGTATTGGCAATGTATGGCAGGGATCAATATCTCTTCTGCTTCTATCATATGCCTGGAGAATATGGCAGGAATATGTCTTCTGCTCTGTCTATCTTCTTCTGTGTATGGGACTGACTAGCTGAGGAGGGATTTGGCTTCTCCTGGACTCTGGATAGTACTCACAGTTATGCTCACAGGGAATGGTTCGTCCTGGAGTTCTGGAGGTGCTGCTTGCTTGTCAACCAGCTGAGGCTAAAGGCTCAGACTGAGATGAAGATCTTTGGTCTCAGCCGAGACTCGATCCTGGGTTGGGATCCCTAAAACTGGGAGCTCCTACCAGCACAGCCTTCCCCTAGCCGGGAAGGCTGGCACACACACTCTAACTATCGTTCTTCCCCATGAGGCAGGATGTGGGAACATTCCACACCTCCTCAAAGAGGGGGGAGCTAAACTGGAATGTACTATTCCAGTCTAGATATGCTAAACTGTTGCTAAGGCCCTTCTGACACATTGCTGACACCTGCTGGTGTACATGGAAATTACATCAAATACATATAACAGGCTTAGAAAATGCACATTATTGAGGATGTGATATTAAATTACACAAGATGACAGTACAAATACACTTAACGGGTTGTAGCGGCGTAAAAGTGTTTTTGTAACATAACTCTGGGATGTTACACATGCATCAGGACTTACCACAAGTATTCATTATGTGGGATATTCTCAAATCCTGACCTGTAGGTAGGTCCTGAGGACTGGAGTTGAGAAACCCTGCTCTAAAGTCAAGTTATCCCCTATCCTCCTAGTGCTGGGAATAGGGACTCCATACCCCATAGTGCCCCCCCCCCCCCCCCCCCCGATATGAATGGTGCGACAGGTTGAGTATGCACAATGTGTCTCCATTAATCTTTATGGGAATTCCTGAGGTGGCTAAGTACAGCGCCTAGCTATATTGGGAAATCCTATGCAGATGAATAGAGCGGCAGTGCACATGTTCAAAAAAACAATTTTTTGGGGGGCCGTGCAAGAAACAGGAGCCGTGTTCTTGTGATCCTACCTCTGGAATAGTTATCTCCTATCCTGTGGATAGCGGACATCCAAAATACTCATTTAAAGGGAATCTGTCACCTTGACCATGTACAGTATTACATGAGTAGTACTGAAGATATGGAGTCCAGATCACTATTTTTATTTTCCTACTGCCCCCTATTCCTTCGCTACACAGCAATCCTGTATTTCAGTGCAGCTCTGAGCGCTGACAGCAAAGGAATAGGGGCAGTGGGAAAATAAGAAATAGTGATCTGGACTCCATATCTGCAGTACTACTCATGTAATACTGTACATAATAGTCCAAGGTTATGGTGACAGACAGTGGCAGACTGTTTGGGAACACACCTAATTGACAAGGAAAATGGTAACCCTTCCAGGAGAATCCGCAGAGGGACATCACAACACAGCATTGTAAGATAGCATGCTCCAGCACAGGTTTTTTTTATGAAGAATATAAGCAGAGCTGATTGGTTTTCTTCAAAGACAAATCAACGGATCCATTCCAAATCTTCAGGGACTCCTGAATAATAATCACCTATAATGAATCTGTCATAGATGTCTCTACATATTTTGCTAGGATCAATAGGTAAGGTTCTGGAATAGTAAAAGCATCATGAAGAACTCCTGAACGGTTTGCTTTGTTTTAAATTAGTAAGAAATCCTTTTCATTGCAACTTAATTAAAGCCATTCACAAGTCACTTGCTCGAATTGCCAGTGTAAACATTATAATTCCACTCCTGTAAGTGCTTCATCTATTCAGAGCTTTCTGCCTGCAAATGGCACTCCTTCTACAACTTCTATCAGCAGTAAGAAAAAAAATATAGCAAAGTACCCAATTTATTCTATACGACTTTCAGGTTTACAGAGTGGCGGGGTCACCACACACATACTGGTGAAGCAAATTCAGGATGGGACCTGAAAGATCAGGTTGGATTTATATATGCAATTTTAAACCTTTTTTTTATTGTGGTGTTTGTGCAAATTTTTGGGGCTTCTGGTGTGAAGCAATTATAGGTAGTTTTAATGAAGATCCATCACTATTAGGTGTGCTGTCCCAGCATTTATTTCTTCTATTTAGGATAAATTGCTGTATTTGTGTTATCATATCATTACCATGTTATGTAATGCTGCCACCCTGTGGTCATTCTTGTTGTAGGTTTCCTGAATGTACAGGGTGGGCCATTTATATGGATACACCTTAATAAAATGGGAATGGTTGGTGAGTTTAACTTCCTGTTTGTGGCACATTAGTATATGTGAGGGGGAAACTTTTCAAGATGGGTGGTGACCATGGCGGCCATTTTGAAGTTGGCCATTTTGAATCCAACTTTTGTTTTTTTCAATAGGAAGAGGGTCATGTGACACATCAAACTTATTGGGAATCTCACAAGAAAAACAATGGTGTGCTTGGTTTTAACGTAACTTTATTCTTTCATGAGTTATTTACAAGTTTCTCTTTGTTTACAGCCATTGAAATGTCGCCGAGGTTAACACGTGCGGAGCGGATAGAAATTGTGTTGATGTCTGGTGAACGCAGTAACCGGGTCATTGCAGCAGATTTCAATGCAAGACAGCCTACGAGACCACCCATCTCCCATGCTACAGTTAGCCAACTGCTTGCTAAGTTTCATGAAACTGGTTCAGTATTGGATTTGCCAAAATGTGGACGCATGAAATCTGTCACTAATGAAGAAACATCAGTGGCTGTCCTAGCTTCATTCAGCAAGAGCCCACAGCGTAGCACTCGCCGCATGTCACTGGAGAGTGGCATTAGTCGAACATCCCTTCGGCGGATATTAGCTACTCGCAAATGGCACCCTTACAAACTCCAGCTACTGCAGCATCTCAACGAGGATGACCCAGATCGGCGCACTGAATTTGCAGAATGGGCAAAACAAAAATTGGAACAGGACCCTCAGTTTACGCAGAAGATTTCGTTCAGTGATGAGGCAAACTTTTATGTGAATGGTGAAGTTAACAAACAAAACCACCGCTATTAGTCTGACACTAACCCACATTAGATAGATCCCTCCAAGACTGTTGGAACCAAATTGATGGTATGGTGTGGAATATGGGGTGCAAAGATAGTGGGGCCATTCTTCATCAATGGAAACCACAAGGCCACTGGAGATGCAAAATTGCTACATGATGATGTGTTTCCCTCTTTATGCACTGAAGTTGGCACGTTCCCTGAGTTTTTCCAGCAAGATGGTGCACCACCACATTATGGGTGTCAGGTCCGAGCATTCCTAGATGAACAGTTTACTGGAAAGTGGATTGGTCGTCGTGGGCCAGTTGAATGGCCCCCAAGGTCTCCCGATCTGACCCCCTTAGACTTTTATCTTTGGGGTGATCTGAAGGCAATTGTCTATGCTGTGAAGATACGAGATGTGCAGCACCTGAAACTACGGATACTGGAAGCCTGTGCTATCAGTGTGTGAAGAGTGGGAGAAGAGGGTTGCATTGACAATCCAACACAATGGGCAGCACATTGAACACATTTTATAAGTGGTCTTGCAAATAACTCATGAAAGAATAAAGTTACGTTCAAACCAAGCACACCATTGTTTTTCTTGTACAATTCCCAATAAGTTTGATGTGTCACATGACCGTCTTCCTATTGAAAAAACAAAAGTTGGATTCAAAATGGCCGACTTCAAAATAGCCGCCATGGTGACCACCCATCTTGAAAAGTTTCACCCCTCACATATTCTAAAGTGCCACAAATAGGAAGTTAATATCACCAACCATTCCCATTTTATTAAGGTGTATCCATATAAATGGCCCACCCTGTATTATGAAAATCCCATTGCATTTGCTCTCTGTATACTCCTCCGTTTCGGTGACATCATATCCTCTTTGTTCTGGTCCTGTGTCTTTCTTTTCTGCAGCAGACTCAGAGCTGGTGAGAGCATTTTTGTTTTGACCTCTAATATCCTCCAATATCCTCTAATGTCCTCCATGCATCTTTGCTCAAGGTAAATTCAATAACTTACCAAAGCATCTCCATTGCATTCTCCTCACTGGATTATCACATGCAACTGGTACCACGACCTAGGGATATTAGTGAGTTCAGCTGTCTACCATTGCTTGTACAGAGATTACCACTCACAACCAGTCAGAGACTTCTCTAACATACATCTGTGGCAGAATAGTCAAAACGAAGCCTAAATCTAGTCTTTGCATGTCTACACGCAGTCTGCAAGCAAGCTTAGAGTTGTCCGCCATCTTACATGCACGTGGCTTAATAAGCACAGGAAGTAAGCTGAAATCCTTCCTTAAAGGGACAGTACCACTTAAACAGGAATAACATGTCCACAAGGGGCTCTGTGGATTTCTCGGTCACTGAACATACAGAAACTCCCCCTGCTTCCAAAAACTCAGATATACAGGAAGCAGAGTCCATGTTTACTGAAGAACAAACTGTACGATCTAAACGTGTTATCAAACCAATACAAATGATTAGAGAGAACTTTGAGGCAACCAAAGAAGAGTCCAGTGACAATTTTAATGATTTATGGCGAAGAACTGAACACTATATAGCAGCTCTTTCACGCTATAACAATGATGCACCAAAGTTAATTACAGCATTGAATCGTCTAACTAATGCCTATGTTCGCTATCAGCGGCTATCTGAACGATTCCGATTTTGATGGTGCTTTAGAAGAGTTAAGAGAGAGAAAGAATCTACTCCAAGAGAAGTACCGAAACTAAGAACAAGGCAGAACTCCGCATCGCACACTTGCAGGTGGTGAGATCTCATCGATCAACTTCAACCAAATATACGCTTTCATCTTCCAAAACCTCTCGTTCCAAAAGGTCGGCATTACATGACAAGCTTATAGAGATCCGAGCAGAATCAGAGGAAGCTAGTGTAAGAACTTCCTTTGTTAAGAAGGAGGCAGAGGCAGAAGCTCAACTAAAAATTCTCCAATCTGAAAGGAAAGACGCAGCTGCCTTAGGGTACTTCACACTTGCAGCAGACTGATCCGGCAAGCAGTTCCGCCGCCGTAATTGCCCACCGGATCCGACAAAACGCACATCGCCGCACATTTTTAACGCAACAGATCCGCCGTTCCGTCGACAATGATAAAAGCCGGATCCGTCGTTCAGTTTCGTTCCGTCGACAGTATTTGACGGATCCGTCTGCCGGATCCGTCGTAAAAGCGTATCCATCTATTCCGTTTTCTTCAGTTTTTAAACGGAAAGACGGATCCGGTATTCAAATTTTAGAGATAAAAAGATGCAATCTGTTAAAACAAATACTACAAGTGGCTATAAAAGAAAACCGGAGGTCACTTACCACTCAGAAGTTCCTTCTGCAGATTGCAAAGATGATGCCGGACCATATTCGTTTTGGATTTCAGGCTCTAATTCTGGTTTCACGTTGGAGAAGACGTCTTCGAGCCAGACGGCGTAGAAAGTGTCGCTATTGGGTGCAACCAATAACCTCTGCAAGAGTAAGAAGGGGAAACTCTGTTTCCTGAATTGAGGGATTATCCTGAAAAATTCTTTAACTACTTACGGGTGACGGTAGAAAGTTTTGATGATCTTTTACAATGTGTGTCACCTCACATTCAAAGACAAGACACCACTTTTCGTCGCTGTGTTTCCCCAGCAGAACGCCTATTGTTGACCATAATGTAAAGTACATACTTATTACATATAGTACCAATATTCGGTCTAAATTTTTTAAAGCTGCTCTTTGGTAGTGTGAAGCCATAATTTTTTTAACCAAAATTTGCTAAGTTTTTCTGGGATCACTGTATAAAGTGCCTAATTTTGGCCCCAATTGATGATCAGCATTATTATTTTTAATTGTACATCTTGTATGTAAAAGTTTTCATCAATATACTCATCATTACAGGGAGTGCAGAATTATTAGGCAAGTTGTATTTTTGAGGATTCTCAATGAACCCAAAAAACTCATTAATATCAAAGCTGAATATTTTTGGAAGTAGTTTTTAGTTTGTTTTCAGTTTTAGCTATTTTAGGGGGATATCGGTGTGCGCAGGTGACTATTACTGTGCATAATTATTAGGCAACTTAACAAAAAAACAAATATATACCCATTTCAATTATTTATTTTTACCAGTGAAACCAATATAACATCTCAACATTCACAAATATACATTTCTGACATTCAAAAACAAAACAAAAACAAATCAGTGACCAATATAGCCACCTTTCTTTGCAAGGACACTCAAAAGCCTGCCATCCATGGATTCTGTCAGTGTTTTGATCTGTTCACCATCAATATTGCGTGCAGCAGCAACCACAGCCTCCCAGACACTGTTCAGAGAGGTGTACTATTTTCCCTCCTTGTAAATCTCACATTTGATGATGGACCACAGGTTCTCAATGGGGTTCAGATAAGGTGAACAAGGAGGCCATGTCATTAGATTTTCTTCTTTTATACCCTTTCTTGCCAGTCACGCTGTGGAGTACTTGGACGCGTGTGATGGAGCATTGTCCTGCATGAAAATCATGTTTTTCTTGAAGGATGCAGACTTCTTCCTGTACCACTGCTTGAAGAAGGTGTCTTCCAGAAACTGGCAGTAGGACTGGGAGTTGAGCTTGACTCCATCCTCAACCCGAAAAGGCCCCACAAGCTCATCTTTGATGATACCAGCCCAAACCAGTACTCCACCTCCACCTTGCTGGCGTCTGAGTCGGACTGGAGCTCTCTGCCCTTTACCAATCCAGCCACGGGCCCATCCATCTGGCCCATCAAGACTCACTCTCATTTCATCAGTCCATAAAACCTTAGAAAAATCAGTCTTGAGATATTTCTTGGCCCAGTCTTGACGTTTCAGCTTGTGTGTCTTGTTCAGTGGTGGTCGTCTTTCAGCCTTTCTTACCTTGGCCATGTCTCTGAGTATTGCACACCTTGTGCTTTTGGGCACTCCAGTGATGTTGCAGCTCTGAAATATGGCCAAACTGGTGGCAAGTGGCATCTTGGCAGCTGCACGCTTGACTTTTCTCAGTTCATGGGCAGTTATTTTGCGCCTTGGTTTTTCCACACGCTTCTTGCGACCCTGTTGACTATTTTGAATGAAACGCTTGATTGTTCGATGATCACGCTTCAGAAGCTTTGCAATTTTAAGAGTGCTGCATCCCTCTGCAAGATATCTCACTATTTTTGACTTTTCTGAGCCTGTCAAGTCCTTCTTTTGACCCATTTTGCCAAAGGAAAGGAAGTTGCCTAATAATTATGCACACCTGATATAGGGTGTTGATGTCATTAGACCACACCCCTTCTCATTACAGAGATGCACATCACCTAATATGCTTAATTGGTAGTAGGCTTTCGAGCCTATACAGCTTGGAGTAAGACAACATGCATAAAGAGGATGATGTGGTCAAAATACTCATTTGCCTAATAATTCTGCACTCCCTGTAAAGATATAGAATGAACTGTGATGAATATTGGTCACCATGGAGAACAAACTTTTATTGTTGAATTTTACTAAAAATTATATCGGCCACAGAAAAAATCTTGACCAAACTAATATATGTAAAAAAGGTGCCATACAATTGCGTCCGATTGATTGATATACCTTGTATATTATGTTGTTTGAAAATCTTTTTAATACCCTAATTTTTTTTTTTTTAGGTCTCTGGCAAGTGGAGAAAGTTTCAGCTCACTCCATTTTCAATTTCGCCTTGGGATATTGTAACGGACCGTTTCAGCAGACAAGGGGTTAAAATCCGTTTAGGCGATATGCCCCTTTCTGAGAAACAGGCACAGCTACTGCAGAACACCAACCTCCCGAACTGGATACAAAATAGCACTCCAAACTGGAACCTCGCAAATAGCTGTCAGCAGACGAACAGGAAAAGCATTCAGTCAGCTTACACTCCTGGCAATCAGTCTCCAACAGCATACAGGGAATCCCCCCAATAACGAGACAAGGCTCTGTGTTGAGGGTCAAGCAGTGCTCTGATGTGCTGGCACACCCAGCCTGGTTTTTATTACAGTTTTGCAAATACAGACCAGATACAACACATCCCCACAATGCATCATGGTTTCCTCCTCTCTGTCCCAGAGACAACCGAAGGCAATCCAATTATCTCTCAGGACGAAGGGAGATCACCAATACACATGTGGAGACAACAGTACAGACATCACCATTTAAACACACAATGGCACACCCCCACAACAAACACAGACATTTAACATAACATATTAGCTATCTGGGTGCCCTCACATAACATACAATTTAACCGAACGCATAATAACATAAAATACAATTCTACAGATTTAAGCTGTGCGGCCGGTCTGTCTTCTCCTTTAAAGTTACTATGGGCCATAATCCTGAGGCAAGAGGCTTTTAAACAGCCCTCTCCAAAACCCAGTGGCAAGGTTGGTTTCGCCACAGATATCAACTGTCTCCATAATTGTCAAGGGGACATGCCGTGTTTTGTGGGAACATTTGCATGATGAATTTATACCACATCCAACTAGACAGCATTGGACAGAAATAGCTGAAAGATTTTTGGACGTTTGTCAGTTTCCCAACTGCATAGGTGCGGTAGACGGGAAACATATTTGGATTATCAAGCCCCAAGGAACCGGATTAGAGTTTTTCAATTACAATAAATATTTTTCGATAATCCTAATGGCCATCGCAGATGCACAATATCGTTTTGTTGCCGTCGACGTAGGGGCCTATGGACACACCAACGATTCTATGGTATTTAAAAATTCTAATATGGGCCGTAGTCTATATAACAGACAATTTTCCTCTCCCTCAACCACTGCCAGGTACTGATGGCCCACCCATGCCGTTTGTATTGGTTGGTGATGAGGCCTTCCAAATGTGTGGAAATCTTGTTAAACCGTATTCAAGCCGCGGATTAGATTTTAAAAAACGCACATACAACTACCGCTTGACCAGGGCTCGAAGAATGGTTGAATGCACATTTGGAATTTTGGTAGCAAAATGGAGGATTTTCACTAAACCAATTCAGATGAAGGTTAAATCGGTCGACGAGGTTGTAAAGTCTGCTGTGGTGTTACACAACTACCTCCTTAAAAAAGAACCACTCAATTTGGAACAGGTACTGGAGGACAGCAAGATCGCAAGCATCCAAAGTTTTGGACCTCGGTCAACTGTAGCGGTTGCACGGATGAGAGACTGTTTTGCCGATTATTTCTGCTCTGAAGCAGGAAGGGTGGACTGGCAGGACCGATTTGTATAAACATTTTGTGATTCATTCAAATAACAGTTGATTTCTGTTTGTTTGCCTGTTTGTTGGTGGTTACAGTGTGTTGTATTTGTTTTCAATTGCATTTTTGGTTCAATAAATATTGTTTTTAAACGTATTTGAGATTTTTTTTAAAATATATTGATGTGCCCACTGCTGAGCCTGTGGAGGCTGTAAAGATGGATAGGTGTGGGATGGGGGATAAGTGAAGGATGGGGGATAGGTGTAGAATGGGGGATAGGGCTGGGGTGGGGGAATGGTTGTGGGGCGGTGTGCCAGTTGCCACAAAACGCTGTCCATTTGTCTTCTGGCCTCATACTGTTGGTCGGGTGATAATCGTTCCAGCGCAGGTAACAACGACACTCATTTGTGTCGTCAACACCGCCCCCTCCCGAAGACGACGCAAATGATCCTCCACAGATGCAACCCTATTTGTGATCCCCACCAAGGACTCATACATGAGGCTTGTGAGGTCTTCGTAGTCAGCCTGGCGGCTCCTACCTGACCTCTGGCGACGCATGAGGGCCTCAAAAAATGGAGCCATCGTTGACATTGTTGCGTCGCCAGAAGGCACAGGTAAGGAAACAGGTTGGGAAACCGGGTGTTCCTGACCAGCAGTAGGAGCAGGACGAGAGGGACCCGCGGTGGCTTGCTCTTCAGGGACCGCCTCCTGTTTAACTTCGGGCTCCAGAGTGCTGCTTGCTGTTCTGTGAAGCAAAAAAATAATAAATTTGCATTTTTTTGGGATAGGAGAAACTGTAGAATAGAGGTGAGCAAAGATACTTAAGAAGCTACATAGGAGGTTACATTCCAAAAAATAGAGAAACATACTGTACATAGATAGAGGCCATGCATTAAATGAATTTTCAAGGAAGTGTCTATGTACAGTATAGCCTTTTTTTGGGGGAATGTAACTTCGAATGAAAAATCGGAAGCACACATCTCTCCTCTCTACTCCACTAAATACAATGTGAATGTCCAAGACAAAGTGCCAAATGACAGTCTGCCTGGGCCATACACCTAGTTGGAAAAGACATTTTTTTATAGAAACCATATATCTTACCTTCGCATCTCTAGGGTTCTTCGTAGGAACCCAAAGGCGGCAGAATAGCGGTATTCATGCCTCGAGGTTCCTCCCGACCCACTGGGGCGCCGAAGTTCCATATTAAAGGCCTTCTTCTAGCGGTCCCTGATTGAGCGCCACCGAACCATGATCGTATCCACTATAAAGAAATAAATAAAAAAAGGATCTATATTAAAAAAAATCTGTGGTTTAATCAAAGTTGGTTTACAATTTAATTGAAACAGCCACAAGAAAAAATATATATATTTTTTAAAAAATGTAAGTGGCAGTGATAAAAAAAAATCGACTGTAAACCACTTTTGATTAAAAAATGTTTTACGTGTTTGCTCTCAACAAATTAAATACTTTATACTTACGCCATTGGCCCTGTTGCCTTTCTCTGAGGTCATCCCAGCTGGGCAGAATGGCCGCACATATCTCGTTCCAGAGGAGCCGTATTCGATGATGGTCTGCATGGCGGCAGTCGGTGTGGTCCCACAGTCGGTGTGGTCCCACAACTGTGTTTTTAATAAAAACCATAACTTTACAATACTCACACGACCATGACCGCCACGTGCTCCACGGCATCCTCTGGCAGATTGTAGATTACCTCTCTGACTGGCAACAGGACGAGATGGCTAAAATAAAAATAAAAAAATAATATATATATATATATATATAACTTAAAAAAATAAAAATAAATGCATAAAACTTTGAAAAGTATAAAAAAAAATTAACCAACGGTTTCTCCTCCACCCCCAACTTCCTCCTCCCCTGTTCCTCTGGGTCTGGGTTGACCGGGACAACTCTCCTCCATAGAGTCTGACTGATTAAACAAAAAAAAAATTTTTTTAGAATAATAACACAATATACAGTTTGGAATGCTAAGGAACTTTGCATACCACATCCTGGTGGCGCCGTGATCGAGGAGGAGAGCTCCCGGCCTCACTTGAAGACTAAGATATGCCTATAAAAAAAATAAAAATTGAATATTGGAACTTTAAATAAAAGAACAGACCGACAAAAAAAATACTTACTTGTCATTTTAATTTTAATAATTTGCTGCCTGGCTGGGTTTCTTTATGACTGGCTAGCTGGAATTTTTTTTGTTGGTCTAAAAAATATATATATATTTTGACAGGTGATCATATTGTTGAACGAAAAGATACTACTACTAACATGCACTGTGTGGTTATATTACCTGCAAGCCCTATGATACAGTACATAGGGGTTTGCAGTTAATATAAGTACATAGTGGATGCTAGGAGTAGCAGTAGACAGGACTACTACTCCTAACATGCACTGTGTAGTTATATACCTGCAACCCCTATTATACAGTACATAGGGGTTGGCAGTTAATATAAGTACATAGTGGATGCTAGGAGTAGAAGTAGACAGAACTACTACTCCTAACATGCACTGTGTAGTTATTTACCTGCAACTCCTATTCTACAGTAAATAGGGGCTTGCAGTTAATATAAGTACATAGTGGATGCTATGAGTAGCCGTAGACAGGACTACTACTCCTAACATGCACTGTGTAGTTATATACCTGCAACCCCTATGATACAGTACATAGGGGCTTGCAGTTAATATAAATACATAGTGGATGCTAGGAGTAGCAGTAGACAGGACTACTACTCCTAACATGCACTGTGTAGTTATATACCTGCAACCCCTATTATACAGTACATAGGGGTTTGCAGTTAATATAAGTACATAGTGGATGCTAAGAGTAGAAGTAGACAGGACTACTACTCCTAACATGCACTGTGTAGTTATATACCTGCAACCCCTATGATACAGTACATAGGGGTTTGCAGTTAATATAAGTACATAGTGGATGCTAGGAGTAGCAGTAAACAGGACTACTACTCCTAACATGCACTGTGTACTAACAGCTACTATGTACTTATAGCTCCTATGTATAAGTACATAGGAGCTGTTTATATGACTTTTTTCTGTCAAAAATTAAGAAAAGAAAACATATACTCACCGTCTCTGGCTTGCTCACGACTCCCTCGCAGGCAGGATCCAGACAGGATGGCGCGAAACTTGCTCCTCCCCTATCCGGCGCAGGCGCAGAGAGGATATCCGGATCAGTCGTTGCGTCGTTCACCGGAACATTTTAAGCCGGATCCGTCCTTAATATAATTCAATGGGAATTAAGGACGGATCTGGCGTTACGGCAAATGCTACGGCTTTTGAGACGGAGAAGAAAATTGAGCATGCTACGGTTTTTAATTTCGACGGAAACGTCGAAAAGACTGAAGCGGAGCAATCCTGATGTATCGTAAAGGACGGACTCTCCATTAAGAATGCATCGGGATAAAACTGATCAATTCTTTTCCGGATTTGAGCCCCTAGGACGGAACTCAGCGGAAAAGAAAAACGCAAGTGTGAAAGTACCCTTAGCTAAACTGAAGGTCCTTAAGAAAGCATTAGACCAAGGTACCGATCTAGACTGCTTCATCCCAGAATATGTGCTAAGGCAATCATTGCCATGCTAAATCACAAGTACCAACGCCACTTCTAAATCACCAACTGCGTGATCTCACAGAGCACCAGATGTCGTCATCCACCAATAACAAGGTAATTGCTAGCTTAGAGCCAACTGATCCTCCAGAGACTAAACCACAGCTTAATCATTATGCCACATCATTCTGTCCTTAAGGGGAACAGTATCCGTTAGGAAAGCTAACGTCCCACTTATTACAACCTCCACTACTAGGTAGGACACCCCCGTCCTTAAAGAAAAGGACCCTAATCGCATGTGCCCTATCTACAAAAGACCTCATCCTTTAAAAGAATGTCATAGGCTCAGGGCAAAGACCTTGCAAGAACGCAGAGAGACACTCAAAAAGCTTGGAGTGGGTTACAAGTGTTGTGCTTTGTCAAATCATACGGCAAAAGACTGTAAAGCTATCATCAGGTGTGCAGGATGCAGCAGTTACATCTATGCATCCTACTTTGCCTCCAGACAACGCACCATCTCAAGCCGCAACCAACGCTGTCGCACTTAATGGCGGGGAGCCCCTGGCTCAAGAGCTAGCTACAACGACTGTCTCCTCTTCCTGTTTGGAAATATGTGGCAAGGAGACTGGTTCCAAGTGCTGTGCAAAAGTGTGTTTGGTCAACGTCTACCCAGAAGGGCAATCTGAAAAGCCCACCAGAATGTACGCCATTATAGATGAACAAAGCAATAGGTCTCTGGCAAAACCAAAATTCTTTGAGATCTTCGGAATAACGGGAGAAGCAACATCATACACCCTCAACACTTATTATGGTCGTGTAGAGACTTATGGCAGAAGAGCCACTGGATACCTTATATTAAAGGGAACGTTCTTATACCCTTGCCAATGTTAATCGAATGCGACCAGATACCTGATGAAAGAGATAAAATTTATTTCTCCAGAAGCTGCATGCCATCATTCCCTTCTGAAACATCTAGCTAGTGAGATTCCTCCTATGGACATGAATGCTGACATCCTACTCTTGCTCAGGAGAGACATTCTGAGGGTCCACAAAGTGCGGCAACAATGCAACGCCCCATATGCACAAAAACTCGACCTAGGCTGGGTGATTGTGGGCGATGTATGTATCGATAAAAGCCACAAACCATCTCAAGTGTTTTTTTTGCTAAAAAATCATTGCCCCAACTCATTTTAAGCCATGTGTTCATCATTATGAGGTAAAGGAAAGGCTTTCTAACCTCCTTAAGGCACCAGATATCATTCCTACCCATTATGACAACTTACTGTAGGAAGATCAGTGTTTTGTACAACACCAGAGGACAACAGATTAGCCTTGTCCGTAAATGACAAAGAGTTTATTAAAATAATGGACAATGGATTCTTCAAAGATGCATCTAACCACTTAGTTGCACTTTTACCTTTCCATGCTGTAAGAGCCAGACTTCCTGATGAAGGGTTAAATAGAATTAGCTGTATGATCTGTATGAAGGACAGGAGGTTGGGTGACATCATATTAGAGGGTGACTATATTTACATTGACCTTCTGTCTGTATAAGGAACTGTTCCTAGTCAGCATTATTATTATGAAAGCTGCAGCTGTTCTTGTATGGATGGATGGATGTATATATAGACCTGTATTGTAAGGAATAAACAGAACTGTTTCTTACATCATACTGCATGTGTCATTGAGAGATAAGTTCTCCAGGCGCCTGTCTTCGGGGACAAAGGAAGAAATCAAGGTGCATTGAGAAGAAATTACACTTTCACCTGACAACAGGGAACAGGCACTATCCAGATTCATCTCCTTGCAACGTACATTAAAAAATAAGCCTGAAATGAAAAATCATTTTGTGGGCTTCATGGAAAGGATATTTCACAATGACCATGCAGTTACAGCATGAAGAATGCTGGTATCTTCCCTCCTTTGGACTATATCACCCATGGAAACCAAACCAGATAAGAGTGGTATTTGACTCAACTGCCAAACATAATGGCGTATCTCTAAGCGACGTTCTTCTCACCAGTCCAAACCTGACCAATAATTCTGGTAGGAGTACTTATGAGATTCAGAAAGGAACCATTTCCCATTACTGAAGACATTGAACAAATGTTCCACTGCTTTATTGTACGGCAAGACCACAGGAATTACCTCAGGTTTCTTTGGCGCAGAGACAATGACACCAGCAAGGAAATAGTTGAATACCACATGAAGGTGCACATGTTCAGTAACAGTCCTTCACCTGCTGTTGCTACATATGGAATACGTAGGGATGCCTCTGATGGTGAGTCAGAGTTTGGGGAAGATGCCCGAAACTTCGTTGAAAGAGACTTCTACGTGGACGACGCAATCAAATCCTTGCCCACAGGGGAGGAAGCCAGGGGCGTAGCTAAAGGCTCAAGGGCCCTGGTGCAAGAGTTCAGCTTGGGCCCCCCCTTCACTCAGTGCTGGTGCACCTAGCTTTTCTTCTGCCCGAGGCAAAAATTGAAACACCACCCCCCCCCCCATGCCAAATTCTCAACCTAACCCCTTCCCTCCAGTCCTACTGTTAAAAGGGTTGTCCTCTTTTTACTACTGATGACCTATCCTCAGGATAGGTCATTAATATCAGATCGGCAGGGTCCCCCAGCACCCCCGCCAATCAGCTGTTTGAAGAGAGGGCAGCGCTCATATGAGAGCTGCTTTCTCTGTTCTGTTCACTTGCTCGCTGTAGCATTTGCAGTGATGAGCAGGTAAACAGAGCAGAGAAGGCAGCGCTCATACAAAAAAACATACTTGGAAAACATTACATACAGCGCTACAGAACATACAGGGTAATACAGCGCCTCATGTGTACCTCTTACATCCAGTGACTTCTCTTCTCCGAGATATTCTCTTTTCTATTCTATTCTATTTTCTATTCTTCTCCTCTCAGACCAGACCGTCATGGTGACTTCTTTCAGCCTTGCCTTGTCTCTGCAGAGTTTAACAAATAGACATGTTATTTTCCCATCATCCTCCTCTTCTCAACACCCCATCCTGCACCCCCAATACTGTGCCCACTGTGCTCCCCAATACTTTCCTGCAGAAACAGTCCCCCTGAAAATACTGGTACCACACAGATAGTGCACCCCTTTATATTGTGCACCAGTACAAAAAAAGCCCCTATATAGAACCCTAATTGAGACCCCCATCTCAGACCAAACCCCCTTTAGACCTCTATGTCAGACCCCAGTTTTAGAACTCAGATCAGACCCCCCTATTAGACCTCCATGTAAGACTCCGACCTAATATGAGACCTCAGATAAGACCCCATTAGACCTCCAGACCCCCAATCAGACGTCTATACCCCCATTAGACCTCTCCAAACCCCCAGTCAGACCTCCAGCCCCCATTAGACCTCTCCAGACCCCCAATCAGAATTCTATACCCCCATTAGACCTCTCCAGACCCCCCAGTCAGACCTCCAGATTCCCCATTAGACCTCTCCAGACCCCCAATCAGATGTCTATACCCCCCATTAGACCTCTCCAGACCCCCAGTCAGACCTCCAGACCCCATTAGACCTCTCCAGACCCCCAATCAGAATTATATACCCTCATTAGACCTCTCCAGACCCCCAGTCAGACCTCCAGACCCCCCATTAGACCTCTCCAGACTCCCAATCAGATGTCTATACCCCCATTAGACCTCTCCAGACCCCCAGTCAGACCACTAGACCCCACCAAGTCAGACCTCCAGACTCCCATTAGACCTGTCCAGACCCCCAGTCAGACCTCCAGACCCCTATTACACCTCTCCAGACCCCCAATCAGATGTTTATACCCCCATTAGACCTTTCCAGACCCTCAGTCAGACCTTTAGACCCCCCATTAGAATTCTCCAGACCCCCAGACCCCCCAGTCAGACCACTCCAGACACCCCTAGTGGACCATTCCAGACCCCCAATGAGACTTCCAGAACCCCCATTAGATCTCTCTAGACCCCCTGTGAGACCTCTCCAGACCCCCAATCAGACCACTTCAAACCCCCAGTAACACCTCCAGACTCCCCATTAAAACTTAAGACCCCCAATAAGACCTCCATATCAGACCTCAGCTCAGACTGTAAAATTATAAAATAACTTACCTCTGCTGTCTCCTGCTGCCACTCTCCCTGTCCTGGTTCTCTTCTCAGGTCCCGCGCTGCACAGTCACCTGACCTCCTGCAGCGTCAGGTCAGGCAGCCAGGACACAGCAGCGTGGGACCTGAGAAGAGTAAGAAGGGGGAGGGGTAAGTACAGCGCTCACAGCGCTTCACCGCCTCCTCCTCCTGCATACTAGTGAGTGCATCCATTATGGAAGCACTCACTAGTATTCTCTTTATAAGATGCACTGCATCTTATAAAGGGAAAAGTACAGTACCACTGGCAACTGCGACCGCTGCGACCCCTATAGCTACGCCACTGGAGGAAGCCATAGATCTGCTCAAAACGACACAAGGTATACTTTAAAAATCTTATCTGAGGTTACATAAAATCGCCTCTAACTGTGCTGCTGTAATGAAAGCCTTCCAGCCCAGTGATCATGCCACAGAATTCAGAGACTTGAATCTAGGGATAGACAATCCACCAGTACAGAGAAGTCTGGGTTTGAGGTGGGACTTATCAAATTACTCCCTTGGGTTTCAAGTTAGCCTTGCAGATAAACCATTTACTAAACGGGGAGTTCTCTCAGTGGTGAACAGCCTATATGATCCCCTGGGATTTGTAGCACCTTTGACTGTACAAGGAAAATTCCTGTTAAGACAGCTTTCAGAGTCTATTTCGGACTGGGATGCTCCACTGCCCTCTGACAAACTGCAAAAGTGGGAACTTTGGAAGGAATGCCTGCATCCATTAGACAGGATTCACATACCACTCCAACATCCCTTATAACAACTCGGAGGAAAGAAATCCACATCTTCTCAGATGCGTCTACTAAAGCTATCGCAGCTGTTGCTTATTTAAAGGTAATAGACTATTGCAATGAAGCTCGTGTTGTATTTCTATTTGGAAAGGCTAAATTAGCTCCGAAACCCGAGCACACTATTCCTAGGCTCGAACTCTGTAGGACAGTACTAGCTGTAGAGATTGCAGACTTTATACAGTGTGAGCTAGATATTCATGTGCATGACATTACATTTTACACAGACAGTAAGGTTGTTCTGGGTTACATATTGTCAGGATGCGGTGTTCTGGGAAGCGTGGACGGCAGGAGCCCCCCCGGCGTCGCCCGTTCCCATGACAACCGCAATAGGGCTGAGCGCCGAGCTGATCACTCGGCGCTCGGCTGCATCAGAACTCAGAAGTCATGTGACGCTGGCCACATCACCTGACTCCACCAGCGCTCTATTTAAACAGGCAATCTGCTGGCCACAGATTGCCTGTTATTGAGGTCCTTCCTGCATGATACTCACCTGGTTTGTTTGTTCCTGCTTGGCTTCCGATTTCCCGTCCGTCTCATCCTCTGGTCTTGGCGTGCTCTCCTGGTTTGACTTCGGCTTGTCCTGACGATTCTCTGCTTGCTTCTCTGGTACCTTTTCTGCTCTCTTGGGTTTGACGTGGCTTGTTTGACCTTTCTGTTTATGTGTTGTTTGTCTTCCCTGCACTATCCTAGCTAAGGGTTTGTCTACCAGTTGTCCCTTATCGCTAGAACTTGCGAGGCAAGTAGGCAGGGACAGGGTGAGGGTGGAGTTCAGTGGTCACTACCCCACCCCCTGTGTGTGTGACAAAATAACAGGCCATCATTACCACTGTTATCATGAATCCTTTGGTTACCTGACGGAGCATGTTTGTAATCTGGTTCAGAAATTAGGGGAGAAACTCCATTTACATGAGTCAGGACAGAGTGCCTCCACTCCGCATGTGTCTAGTCATCATATGGAGCTTCATATGGAGCTTCCTGAACCGTTCTCAGGTGACCGTAGAAAGTTTTTTTCAAAGAGAATTGTAAACTTTATTTCAGATTACGCCCCTTGTCATCCGGTTCTGAGAGCCAGAGCGTGGGCATTGTAATCTCCTGTCTCCAGGGAGATCCACAGGATTGGAACTTTTTCCTTGCCTGCTGAGTTGACGCTGGTTGTCTCTGTCGAGGGGTTCTTCCAGGCCCTAGGTACCTTGTATGATGAACCTGACAGGGCCATGGTAGCTCAGACCGCTCTTAAGGCTTTGGTACAGGGAGACCAACCTGCCAAAGAATATTGTACACAGTTCAGGAGATGGTGTGTTCCTTCTGGCTGGAATGAACCAGCCCTAAAAAGCCAGTTCAGGTCAGGGTTGTCTGAAAATCTCAAAGACCTGTTAGTGAACTACCAGCTTCCTGAGACATTAGAGGAGACCATGACACTCGCTGTTCGACTTGACAGATGTGCTAGGGAGAGACGGCAGAAACGTTTGCTTTTTTCCCAGGAGGTGCTCCAGTCAGAGTTCTGTCCTGTGAGCAGAGCCGATTTCTCTTCTGAGGAACCCATGCAGGTCGGGATGACTCGTAGAGATCAGCGTCAACGACAAGGGGCTTGTTTCTATTGTGGCGAGTCAGACCATTGGATAAACCAATGCTCTAAGAAACCTTCTTCTGGTAAATCTACCAAGACGGGGTAGCTTAAGAACCAGGTATTTCCTAATGTGGTCAAGAACAAGTTATTAGTACCTGATACTGTCTCCTTAGGTATTAACAAATGTTCTGGTAATGTGTTCATTGACTCAGGTTCTGCTGCCAACTTTATTAATAGTAGATTTTCTTTAAAGTTGGGTATTCCGATTTCGACACTACCCACTCCAATCCACATCATGGCTAACGATTCCACCCCCCTGGTGGGAGGTACTGTGAAATATTCTACCCCGGATATATCCTTGACTGTGGGGGGGTGTCACTCTGAAATGTGTTCTCTGTTGGTTCTAGAAAACTTACCAGTAGAGGTGGGACTGGGAATGCCTTGGCTCCAGTTACATAACCCCATTATTGACTGGACCAAGGGGGAATTGGTGAAATGGGGGGTTGAATGCGACTCGTGCTTGTCTGTAGTGCAAGCGTGGGTCTCAGCAGATTCCAATACATTGCCTTTACGCTACCGCTCCATAGACCTTATGATTGCGCCATTGAATTGGTAGAGGGGGCCAGATATCCCAAGGGACGTATCTATAATCTTTCCAGGCAAGGCCATGGAATATTATGTTGAAGAGAGTCTCAGCAAGGGACACATTAGGCCTTCTGTATCTCCTATGGGGGTGGGATTTTTCTTTGTCAGAAAGAAAAATGGAGGCCTCAGACCTTGCATCTTCTACTAGGAGTTGAATAAGATTAAGATCAAGAATCAATACTCCCTTCTATTGATTCTTGATTTGTTTAATCAGGTAATGGGGGTGTCCTGGTTCTCTACACCTTTCAATACACCAGCTAGACACTTTGAATATCTTGTAATGCCTTTTGGACTCAGCACTGCGCTAGCTGTGTTTCAAAACTTTATGAATGATATTTTTTGAGAATTCTTGGGTAAATTTGTAATTGTTTACCTTGATGATGTTTTGATTTTTTCCCCCCTGATTTTGAGAGTCTTGTGTCTCATGTGAAACAAGTGTTAGAGGTTTTGAGGAAGAATCAATTGGCAGCCAAACAGGAGAAATGTGTTTTTGGGGTACAAGAGATTCTGTATCTTGGGTATGTCCTCACTCCTCATGCTTTTAAAATGGATCCTAGCAAGATATTGGCAATTTTGTACTGGGTAAGGCCGTCATCCTTAAAAGCCTTACAACGTTTTTTAGGATTTGCTGATTATTACCGTAAATTTATAAAAAAAAAATCGGTAATTGCTAGGCCTTTAATGACCTCACCAAAAAAGGGGCGGAGAACTGGTCTGTTGGGGCTACTGAAGCACTTAAGAAGGCTGGCAGCTGCGCCCCAGTTTTGATTCAGCTGGATCAAGAGATACCTTTCATTGAGGAGGTGGATGCCTCTGAGGACGGAGTGGGGACGGTCCTCTCTCAAGGTCCCGCTAGTCTTACCAATTTAAGACCTTGTGCCTTCTTTTCCCCCAAAAATTCTCTAACCGAGAGAAATTATGATGTGGGGAATGCCCTCAAATGCCCATTAAATGGGCATTTGAGGAGTGGAGACATTTTCTTGAGGGGGCTAAACATTGTGTTACCGTTGTTACTGATCACAAAACACAAAAATCTGATGTTTCTTGAGTCTGCTAAGAGGTTGAATCCCCGTCAAGCCAGATGGGCATTGTTTTTCACATGCTTTAATTTCTCCATCACTTTCAGGCCAGGAAGTAAGAACGTGAAGGCAGATGCCCTATCCCGGAGTTTCTCTCCGTTCCAGCCCACGGACGCACCGCCTGAAACCATATTGCCAGCTAGTGTCTTTTTAGCAGCCATGTCCCAAGATCTTACGGCTCTTATTAAGGCAGAACAACATCTGGCCCCGGCACTCACACCAACAGATAATTGTTTGTTCCTGAACAGTTCAGTCTCTGGCTGTTGGGCGAGTGTCATATTTCTGTTTTGTGTGGACATCCTGGTATCAAGAGTACGAAAGAGCTGGTATCCAGGTCTTATTGGTGGCCCACCCTGTTCAAGGATATCAAGTCCTATGTGTTGGCCTGCAAGGTGTGTGCCAGGTCCAAAACCCCAAGAACTTGTCCTGCTGGTGAACTGCGACCCCTACCCATTCCCAGTAAACCCTGTTCCCATATTTCTATGGACTTCATCACGGATCTGCCACCTGCTGAGGGTAAAACTGTGGTTTGGGTAGTGGTCGACAGATTCAGTAAAATGGTACATTTTGTTCCCCTTGCTAAACTTCCTAATGCTAAGACTCTGGCCTCTGTATTTGTGGAACAAATTATACGTTTGCACAGTGTACCCCAGAACATTGTGTCTGATAGGGGTGTCCAGTTTGTGTCGAGATTTTGGAGAGCCTTCTGTCAGAGGTGTCAAATCTCATTGTCCTTCTTGTCTGCCTATCATCCTGAGAGTAACGGGCAGACGGAGCGACTTAATCAGTCTGTGGAACAATTTCTCAGGTCATATGTCTCTGGTGATCAACAGTTGTGGGTTAAATACCTTCTTTTGGCAGAATTTGCGATTAACAACCATGTTAATTCCTCCGCTGGTGTCTCCCCATTCTTTTGTAATTAAGGTTTCCATCCTCCTTGTCTAACCCTGAGGCGGATAAGGTCTCATCTGAACTGTGCACAGTTTGGGCCCGAGTTCATTTGAACCTAGAGAAGGCTCAAAATAATCAAAAAATTAAAGCTAATAAGAGACGTTCTAGGGGGATGGATTTTTAGGTTGGGGATCAGGAGTGGCTGTCCTCTAAGAATGTGCCTCTTAAGGTGGCCTCCAAAAAGTTTGCACCTCATTTTATAGGTCCATACGAGATTACGGAGGTAATCAATCCAGTGTCGTTTAGATTAAGGTTACCTGATTTGTTCCACATCCATGATGTCTTCCATAAATCTCTGCTGAAAAGACATGTTACTCCTGTGTTTCCTTCACAGCCCGCTCCGCCACCAGTACTGTCCGCGACTCCTTACAGTATCTGGTACACTGGAAAGGCTATGGACCGGAGGAAAGGTCCTGGGTACCAGGCTAAGGATGTTCACGCCATTAGCCTTGTCAAAAAGTTTCAGATGGAAAAGCTGTCGCCTGGGGCCTTGGGTCCAGTAGCCCCGCGTAAATGGGGGGGGTACTGTCACAATGCAGTGTTCTGGAAAGCGGGAACAGCCGGGGCGTGCTCGCGTCATCAACCATAATAGGGCTGAGCGCTGAGCTGATCACTCGGTGCTCGGCTGCATCAGAACTCACGTCACGCCACGTCACATGACTCCACCAGCACTCTATTTAAACAGGCAATCTGCTGGCCACAGATTGCCTGTTATTGAGGTCCTTCCTGCATGATACTCGCCTGGTTTGTTTGTTCCTGCTTGGCTTCCGATTTCCCGTCCGTCTCATCCTCTGGTCTTGACTTGCTCTCCTGGTTTGACTTCGGGTTGTCCTGACGATTCTCTGCTTGCTCCTCTGGTACCTTTTCTGCTCTCTTGGTTTTGACGCAGCTTGTTTGACCTTTCTGTTTATGTGTTGTTTGTCTTCCCTGCACTATCCTAGCTAAGGGTTTGTCGACCAGTTGTCCCTTGTCGCTAGGACTTGCGAGGCAAGTAGGCAGGGACAGGGGTGAGGGTGGAGTTCAGTGGTCACTACCAAACCCCCTGTGTGTGTGACATATATTCAACCAGTCGAAACGCTTAAACATCTATGTCAGTAACCGCATTGAAAGGATTAGAAGGTCCTCTAAACCTGAACAGTGGCACTATGTTCCATATCATATCAATCTCGCGGATTGCGCCACCATACCAGCATCTGGTAGAGACTCTGCAAATTCTTCTTGGTTAACAGGTTCAGAGTTTTTGTTGAACCAGAGCAAAGAAACTCCTACTCAAGATGTCTTCTGTCTCCAAGACCCTCATGAAGATTCAGAGATTCGCCCTGAAGTTAGTTCCCTTTTCCCCAAGTCTGAAAGGGGGGCTGGCTTGGGCTGTCACCGCTTTGAACGCTTCTCCAGATGGTCAAAGCTTGTTCTTATCATTGCAAGGTTCCAGTATTTCCATTGAACATCATATGGACATTCATGTTTTGCATATAGTGTGAAATCCTAGGATTTCAGACGGGGAGTGTGCTGTCCCAGCATTTACTTTTTCCATTTAGGATAAATTGCTGTATTTGTGTTATCATATCATTACCATGTTATGTAATGCTGCCACCCTGTGGTCATTCTTGTTGTAGGTTTCCTGAATGTATTATGTAAATCCCAGTGCCTTTACTCTCTGTCTACTCCTCCCTTTTGGTGACATCATATCCTGTTTGTTCTGGTCCCGTGTCTTTCTTTTCTGCAGCAGACTCAGAGTTGGTAAGAGCATTTCATTTTGACCTCTAATATCCTCTAATATCCTCCATGTGTCTTCCTTTGCTCATGGTAAATTCAATAAATTACCAAAGCATCTCCATTGTATTCTCCTCACTGGAGCTTCACATGCAACTGGTACCACGACCTAGGGATATTAGTGAGTTAAGCTGTCTACCATTGCTTGTACAGAGATTACCACTCACAACCAATCAGAGACTTCTCTAAGGCTACTTTAACACTCGCGCTTGGAGCGGAGCCGTCATGGATCTGCACAAACGCTTCTATTCATATAATACAACCGCATGCATCCGTTCAGAACGGATCAGTTTGTATTATCTGTAATATCGCTAAAGCGGATCCGTCTTGAACACCATTGAAATTCAATAGGGAACGGATACATTTTCTATTGTGCCATATTGTGTCGGTTAAAACTGATCCATCCCTATTGACTTACATTGTGTTTGCCTCCGCATCGTCAGGCAGCGTTTTGGTGTCCGCCTTCAGATCAGAATGGAGGCGGAACGGAGGCAAGCTGATGCATTCTGAATGGATCCTTATCCATTCAGAATGCATTAGGCCAAAACTGAACTTTTCAAGGGCTATAATACCTTTATTTTATAGGTTGCTATTTTTTTTTACATTTTGGTCTTTCCAGTTTTGGTGATTTTATGAAGATATGTGCATGTATATTTAGGCCTAAATGGTATATATAAACTAAGCACATGCTGAATGTATATTTTTAAGAGGTGTGTTCCATATAACTTTCTGCTTTGGGTATAGTTTTACTCACTAATATCAACTTTGTTTTGCAGTTTTTATGAAAAATTACAGTTACACAATGTGCTGGGTATCAACTTTCAGAAAATATATGGGTATGGGGGGGTTAGTATGATTTTTTTATTTTGTAATTTAGGTTTTATTTGTACATGTAAAACTGCGAAAATTGTTCTGGCTACCAGAGGTGTAAAGTTTCCATGCTTACCTGCCAGTGATAGAATTAAAGGGATTATCCAAGACTATACAAAGCTCCCCCATATGCCGGGCCCTTCACATTTAATATACTTACTTACCTGGCTCCCGGCTCCCTGCGCTGCTCCTGGTCCCCGCACTGCCGCTTTTCCCTGTGCGCGAATGAAAACATCCAGTGTTGTGGGGAGCAGCCAATGGCAGACGGGGACCAGCCTCCCTAGCATCGTGGTTGACATTAGGGAGGCTAGTCCCTGTCACCGCCTGCCATTGGCTGTCCCCCCCCCCCGCCACCAGATGTTTTCATCCACGCACATGGAGAAGCAGCAGCGGTGTGTGGGGACCAGGAGCAGCCCAGGGAGCGGGAAGCCAGATAAGTATATTCATTTGAGGGGCTCGGCATATGGGGGACATTTTTATAGTCTCGGATAACCCCTTTAAACCAAGCTTTATGGAGCAAACAGCCTAAGGGCCTGGTGAACACACCTAGTAATTACAGTGGTCAAAGACCTATGGTAATTTTGGATTCCCCTGCTTATAGCTGTTATTATAAATTAAAGGGGTTGTGTCATCTTAAGCATTGGTGGCATATTTCTAGGATATGTCACCAATGTCTGATAGGTGCAGCCCCCACCTCTGGGACCGCACCTACCTCTAGAATGGAGCCTGCAAAGTGAAGGAGAGTGGACTGCACAGATGTGCTGCCGACCCTCCATTCATTTGTATGGGACTTCATAGAAGTGAATAGCGCAGTTGGCTGCGCTTGCATGGTGCACTTCCCATTTATTTCCATGGGACTTCCGAAAATACCCGACCCCGTCTCTAATTTTAGCACTCCTATAGAAATGAATGGAGGGCCGCTGTGCATGCATGGTGTACCCTCCTTCATTTTGTAGGCTCTATTTTAGAGATACTGTAGCTGGAGGTCCCAGAGGTGGGACCCGCAGCTATCAGACATTGGTAGCATATCCTAGCCATATTCCAAAAATGCTTGAGATGACACAACCCCTTTAATTTTACGATATTTTGAAGAAAAGAAACTATAAACCATTATTGCGTTCTCATTATGACTCATCATGCTGCTAACAGATTATAGGGGGCACTTCCAGTCATCTTGCCAAGATGTCTGAATTGGATAATTATGTTCAAACTCATGTAGGCTCACAGTGGGGTGCCAATGGGGTGACACTGGAAGCCCCTTTCATCTGTAAGCCACATAAGCACCATGGTCTCTATTGAAAGCAGCATCCATAGAAATGAATGGGATTGGAGATAGCTCCCATCCCAGGAATTAGAGCAATGAGAGTTCCTACAATCAGCTTCACAGAGAGGAGCATAATATATTGTAAAGTTTCTTAATTAGACCACCACATTAAATATCACGAGGGTGTGTTATGGGAATCCGACTGGATGACAAAGAGAGCTACTTGCCTATGTAAATTACTTATGTCCTATGGTCACAATTGATTTCAACATCTAAGGACTGTATTACACAAACAGATCATCTGACCAATATCTGTCCAATCAGACCAACAGTTGGTGTGTAGAACAAAAGATCTCTGTGTGTAAACGGACATCTGACCAAAGATTGATCAGAAAATCTGTCAGATAATCTGTTGGTGTAATACAGCCCTAAGGTGTTAAATAGGCAGGATCTGCTCCTCTATTTCTGGCCATTAGAGCAGGAGCCTGGCTGACATAAGACAGCCAAGCACTTGCCACATTTAGAATAGCAAACCTATTTCTGGAATTATTCCAGAACACCGTAAAAAGGAATGTGCAACGGAAAAAAGGCGCTTAGTGACCCCAATAAAAAGGTGCAGTGGTGGTGACTAAAGGGATAAAGTGATGAAACACCATATAAACACCAAGGTCAAATGCATGTTCCTGTCTGTAAGTGGTCAGCTTTGATTTATAAATATGGATTTATCTAGAAAGCATCCACTGCTTACACGGAAGTGACAAATCTGAAAGATTAGAGCAATCATATAGAGGAGATAAAGTCTGAGAGGCGGCGGGGACCAGAGGAGCAACTTGCAAGATCCTATTAGAGAGAGTGCTAAAGGCTCACTTTAATATCTTTGTTCTCCGAAAGTGGGGCAGAGAGAGAATGTTGTCATAAGCCTTATCCAACGCAGATCAAAAGGCGGAAGATGATCTCTCTGGATGTGCTGGGATTTGCAAACACTTTCTTTTCTCACAAGTCAATTCCAAGAGGTTTGTGATAGGAATAATAAGCAGAATATCTTAGACATGTGAAAGCTCCCAGGTCTGATTTAAGTGTTAATAGATTGTGATCGGGTCTATTGCTTATGAAATTTGGTGGCCTACCTCAATTCACACTAGCACCAGAGCTTCTGTTTTTATTTTTATTTTTACTTACAAAGAGTGCCTATGACTATGGAGGACCGAGCAGATCCAGGCATTATATAGACTGCTCATTCATTTCAGTAGGTGCAGTGTAATACTTAAAGAGGTATTTCCATTACATAAAGTTATCTCCTATCTACAGGATAGGAGACAACTATTAGAGTGGGGGAAAAAACTGACTCTCTAATTTGGAGCTATTATTACCACTGGTCGCAGAGGTGATGGCACATCACTGCCACCTCACAATCTGGAGATCGCGCTTGCTGGTCTGATGCAATCGTAGGTAGTTTTATTGTACAGGGTGGGCCATTTATATGGATACACCTTAATAAAATGGGAATGGTTGGTGAGTTTAACTTCCTGTTTGTGGCACATTAGTATATGTGAGGGGGGAAACTTTTTAAGATGGGTGGTGACCATGGTGGCCATTTTGAAGTCGGCCATTTCGAATCCAACTTTTGTTTTTTTCAATAGGAAGAGGATCATGTGACACATAAAACTTATTGGGAATTTCACAAGAAAAACAATGGTGTGCTTGGTTCTAACGTAAGTTTGTTCTTTCATGAGTTATTTACAAGTTTCTGACCACTTATAAAATGTGTTCAATGTGCTGCCCATTGTGTTGGATTGTCAATGTAACCCTCTTCTCCCACTCTTCACACACTGATAGCAACACCGCAGGAGAAATGCTAGCACAGGCTTCCGGTATCCGTAGTTTCAGGTGCTGCACATCTCGTATCTTCACAGCATATATTGGGAATTACATAGGTACTGTATATAATTTGGAAAATAGTAGTGGGTTGTAGTGGCTCACTTCTTAGTAGTTACAGGGTGGTGCTGCAAGCTCATATAGAGGGAATCACCCCACCCTCTGTTAAAAAGTGAATGTAACAATGGAAAAATGAGCGAGCACTCATACACTTGGCAACCAAATTGACATATGCAGAAAAAAATTATTAATAAAAATAATAAAAATAGTGTATTATAGCAATGACATACAAAAACTACAATCACATAAACTATAGTAGATATAATAGTATAGTCGATATTGTATTGAATGATAAAATATATGATAATAAAATATTCAATACTAATCTATAGTCAATAAATTCACTGATATAAATCACACACCAAAAACTTCAAGTATTGTCCAGGCCTTATATATGCTGTTATTGTGAAGGGGGAGGTAATTCCTCTGTGAATCTATCTCAGATTGGGAAAATGAGTGTCACTTTAAATATTGTAGGTGTATTTCCCCTGGGAACGTAATCTATTCATAAAATTTCCACAGGAATCCTGATAATGTTGGAATAAAAAGTCTCTTATGGTATTTCCTTTTAAAGTCGAGGTAAACTTTAAATCGGTATTTGGCTTACCGTCTGGTGTCTGCTGTCTCCCTGTTGCTTGAGTGGAGTTTGAAATGTCTGCCGGCTTATTTGATCGCTCCTTCCAGCAAGCTGGTTCAAATTTCGCGGGAGTTCCAAAGATCGTGGGAGTTGATACTCTGTTCCGCAATTTCCTTCGGTACAGCTTTTTGACTATAAAAGTAGTTGTTCCTTTACTGTAATTTTTTTTTCTTTCTCTGTATGGCCATACAGTTTTATCGGAGGCTTCTCAATACAGGTACATCACTTGTTTTACCATACGCGTTTCGGGTAGATTCGCTTTCCCTTCCTCAGTGGTCCACAAAATAGAGCTTGCTGCGATTTTCACGCAACGCACAAGTGATGCGTGAAAATCACCGCTCATGTACACAGCCCCATAGAAATGAATGGGTCCGGATTCAGTGCGGGTGAAATGCGTTCACCTCACGCATTGCACCCGCGCGGAAAACTAGCCCGTGTGAAAGAGGCCTAAGAATACGGCTTTATTAATAATTTATTATGGACCCAACACCTAAACCTCCTGCAGTTCATCAGAAATTGAGTCAGAGCACAGTATCTCTGATTCTCATGACCCAGGGCCAGGTGTTGCATCCATAATATGGGCAGAAACAAAGACCCTCTATTATAACTGTCTGAAAAGGGAATAAATAATGTTGAAAAAAAAAATCGGCAATTGAAAATGATTGCTTATGGTGACAGTCAATGAGTGAAAATTGATTTTCTGACAGATGAAAATGTCTAAAATATTAGATATTTCTCTCTAGTGACAATTGCTGTTACTGCAATGTGTAACTGGTATCACTAGAGAAGTGGCATGTATGTTTTACTCAATAGATCAGGTATGGACACGATAGGAAAAGTGTAAGATATAAACATTATTAATGTTTGTGTTGTGTTTGGTGCAACTTGGCACCATGATCCGGATATTGGTAAACATCTGGGTCATACTATCAATAGATGGCCTAAATTAGGCACAGAGGTTGTGATTAGATGAGCAAATGATCATCTTCTCATTCCTGTTTTGAAAAAAAGACCACAATATTTGACAGACAGAAAGTATGCTCTCTGATGGGGGAAGAGGGATGATAACACGCATGTTAGTCTCCCTCTGGGACTATGTACAGTCACGCAGGAGAGAGAAAGCTCTGTATGTGTCTCTCTGTCTCTCTCTTTGCCTGTGTATGCAGCAGGGAGGATAGGAGTGATAGTAGCAAGAATGGTGGTCGTAGTACTCACTCTGTCCCTCCCCTGGGCTGTGTAGTGATGAGAAGGGTGCACCTGTTCTTCCCTTTAGGCATTCTCTGCTTTTGAGGTTCTCCTGCCTGATGGTTGAGCTGCCCTTGATGTTGAGGATTGCGGTGAGGTGCAAGGTGGGGTCTCTTGGTTCAGCTATGGATGTTGGTGCAGGGTAGTGGTGCAGGGAAGGAGAAGGTCAGATGAACAGTTCTTACTGAAGAATTAAGTTCAGGAACATCAGTTACAGTTCTCAGCACGCAATGGACCAACAGATGTTCACAAAAGCACTTTTTACCATTTTTACTGGTGACACGGCTGCACACGTAGTTAATTGGCCAATGTGCCCCTTAAGAACTATTTTATACTGCACTACACTAGCTGACTTGTACATAGCCATCTATTTCTTACTGGAACAAATGGCCAGATAACACATATAAAGTACATACCAATATACAGTAATACAATAGCTATATACAATTGTAGTACCCCTAGGTTTGGGCACAGGGATATGAGCAATTCCATTGCGCTCATCTCCATAGTCATCTGTATCGGCGCTCTCAGAACAGTGATACAGATGCCTGTGCTAGTGCGGCGGAGCAGGGGACGGAGCGGCAGCCTATCAGAGGCCGGTTGCAGGCAGATCGCGCCGCTTGAGCTGCACAGCGCGGGACACAGGCCGGAAGAGGCCTGCATCGCATCGATGACATGGAGGTAAGTATAAGTTGTTTTTTATGTGTACAATAGTTTTACAGGCACATTAGGGGGGGGCTCTTGTTACTGGGCTGGCACATGATAGGGGGGCTCTTATTACTGGCACGTGATGGGTGGCTCTTACTGACACATGGGGGCTTTTGTTACTGGCACATGGGGGGCTCTTGTTACTGGCACATTGGGGGGCTTTTGTTACTGGCACATGATGGGGGCTCTTATTACTGGAAAATGATGGGGGGCTTATTACTGGCACATGATGGAGGGGCTCTTGTTACTGCCACACTGGGGGGCTCTTATTACTGGCACACAATGGGGGCTCTTAATACTGGCACACAATGAGGGGGCTGGGCTCTTATTACTGGAACATTGGGGGGCTCTTATTACTGGCACGTGATGGGGGGCTCTTATTACTGGCACATGATGGGGGCTCTTGTTACTGGCACATTGGGGGGCTCTTATTACTGGCACATTGAGGGGGCTCTTGTTACTGGCACATTGGGGGCTCTTATTACTGGAACATGATGGGGGGCTCTTGTTACTGGCGGGCTCTTATTACTGGCACACAATGGGGGGCTCTTAATACTGGCACACAATGAGGGGGCTGGGCTCTTATTACTGGCACATTGGGGGGCTCCTATTACTGGCACGTGATGGGGGGCTCTTATTACTTGCACGTGATGGGGGGCTCATATTACTGGCACATGATGGGGGCTCTTCTTACTGGCACATTGGGGGGGCTCTTATTACTGGTACATTGAGGGGGCTCTTGTTACTGGCACATGATGGGGGCTCTTGTTACTGGCACGTAATGGGGGCTTATATTACTGGCACATTGAGGGGGCTCTTATTACTGGCACATGATGGGGGGCTCTTGTTACTGGCACATGATGGGGGGGTCTTATTACTGGCACATGATGGGGGCCTCTTGTTACTGGCACGTGATGGGGGCTCTTATTATTGACACATTGAGGGGGCTCTTATTACTGGCACATGATGGGGGGCTCTTGTTACTGGCACGTAATGGGGGCTTATATTACTGGCACATTGAGGGGGCTCTTATTACTGGCACATGATGGGGGGCTCTTGTTACTGGCACATGATGGGGGGTCTTATTACTGGCACATGATGGGAGCCTCTTGTTACTGGCACATGATGGGGGGCTCTTGTTACTGGCACGTGATGGGGGCTCTAATTACTGGCACATGATGGGGGGCTCTTATTACTGGCATGTGATGGGGCTCTTGTTACTGGCACATGATGGAGGGCTCTTGTTACTGGCACATTGGGGGGGCTCTTATTACTGGCACATGATGGGGGGCTCTTGTTACTGGCACGTAATGGGGGCTTATATTACTGGCACATTGAGGGGGCTCTTATTACTGGCACATGATGGGGGGCACTTTTTACTGGCACATGATGGGGGGTCTCTTATTACTGGCACATGATGGGGGGTTCTTATTACTGGCACATGATGGGGGGGCTCTTGTTACTGGCACGTGATGGGGGATCTTATTACTTGCACATTAGGGGGGCTCTTATTACTGGCACGTGATGGGGGGCTCTTATTACTGGCACGTGATGGGGGATCTTGTTACTGGCACATGATGGGGGGCTCTTGTTACTGGCACATGATGGGGGGCTCTTATTACTGGCACCTGATTGGGGGGCTCTTGTTACTGGTACATTGGGGGGCTCTTATTACTGGCACGTGATGGGGGCTCTTATTACTGGCACGTGATGGGGGCTCTTGTTACTGGCACATTGGGGGGGCTCTTATTACTGGCACATGATGGGGGCTCTTATTACTGGCACATGATGGGGGAGCTCTTGTTACTGGCACATGATGGGGGTTCTTGTTACTGGCACATGAAGGGGGCTCTTGTTACTGGCACATTGGGGGGCTCTTGTTACTGGCACATGAAGGGGGGCTCTTATTTCTGGCACATTTGGGGGCTCTTATTACTGGCACATGATGGGGCTCTTGTTACTGGCACATGATGGGGGGGCTTTTTATTACTGGCATATGATGGGGGGCTCTTATTACTGGCACATGGGGGGTTCTTGCTACTGGCACATGATGGGGGGCTCTTATTACTGGCACGTGATGGGGGGCTCTTATTACTGGCATGTGATGTGGGCTCTTATTACTGGCATGTGATGGGGGCTCTTATTACTGGCATGTGATGGGGGCTCTTGTTACTGACACATGATGGGTGGCTCTTGTTACTGGCACATTATTGGGGGCACTTATTACTGGCAAATGATGGGGGCTCTTATTATTGGCACATGATTGGGGGCTTATTACTGCCACATGATGGGGGGCTTATTACTGCCACATGATTGGAGGGCTCTTGTTACTGCCACATTGGGGGGGCTCTTATTACTGGCACACGATGGGGGGCTCTTATTACTGGCACACGATGAGGGGGCTGGGCTCTTATTACTGGCACGTGATGGGGCTCTTATTTCTGGCACATGATGGGGGGCTCTTATTACTGGCACACGATGAGGGGGCTGGGCTCTTATTACTGGCACGTGATGGGGCTCTTATTTCTGGCACATAATGGGGGGCTCTTGTTACTGGCACACGATGAGGGGGCGGGGCTCTTATTACTGGCACGTGATGGGGCTCTTATTTCTGGCACATGATGGGGGGCTCTTGTTACTGGCACATGATGGGGGCTCTTGTTGCTGGCACATTGGGAGGGCTCTTATTACTGGCACATGATGGGGGGCTCTTGATGCTGGCACATGATGGGGGGCTCTTATTACTGGCACGTGATGGGGGACTCTTATTACTGGCACATGGGGAGGCTCTTGCTGGCACATTGGGGGGCTCTTATTACTGGCACATGATGGGGGGGCTTTTGTTACTGGCACATGATGGGGGCTCTTATTACTGGCACATGATGGGAGGGCTCTTATTACTGGCACATTGGGGGGCTCTTATTACTGGCACATGATGGGGGCTCTTGTTACTAGCACATGATGGGGGGTTCTTGCTACTGGCACATGATGGGGGGTTCTTGCTACTGGCACATGATGGGGGCTCTTATTACTGGCACGTGATGGGGCTCTTATTACTGGCACAGACAGAAAATAATCTGGAAGTGCCCCTCCCGAGATCAGGCTCTGGATCCGCCACTGGTCTGGACCTCTCACAGGAGTGTACATTTCTTCTAAACTGTCATCTGACCTGCAGAAATCAGCGATCGCTCAGTAACAACTAACAGGCAGTGCCTGTAGGCTGTAGCCTGGCCCTGTTACCGAAGCTAGCTGAGTGGTGTAAGGTTAAGGTACTAGTAGAGATGAGCGTCCGCTGAATCCTGATTTAAAGTTAAAGTTACTGCAGGATAAAAGCGTCAAATGTACACTCCTGTGAGCGGCAGAGAGGGAGATCTGTGGATGACACTGTTATAGTGAGGGGGATCTGTGGATTACACATATAGCATAAGATACTATATACGGTATGTGTCATCCACAGATCCCCCTCCATAACAGTGTCATCCACAGATCCCCCTCCATAACAGTGTCATCCACAGATCCCCCATAATAGTGTCATCCACACATCCCCCTCCCTATAACAGTGTCATCCACAGATCCCCCTCCCTATAACAGTGTCATCCACAGGCAACTAGGACATGTTGAAATCTGAGTGATTGATAGGATCCCGAAATTATACAGAGGGATCCTCATGGGATTATAATCATCCCATTAGCTTTTACAAAGTTTTGGGTGGGAAAATTTCCTGCCTAAAATGTGTATAGGATAGCTAAAAATAGATGGTTGCTGGGGTTCTAGGGCAGAGGTTAATCATTGGGACAGTAAGTGACCTATGGGGTAGTGTTGCTGGGCAGGGAAGCCAGAAATGCCCAGCAACAATTAGGACATTGGTGGGATAGTTTCAAGGTCCCCCCGACTTAGGGCTATATAGTGGCGGTAGCGGGCAGTGTGGGGCTGTCATCCCAACAGCATCTGGAGGAAGTGCTGCCCATCTGCATACCTGATGGAGGAGTTCGTCACGGAGCTGCGGAGGCGTGCGGGAGATGGAGAGATGGCGTCCTGGCTGGAATCCTGCATAGCTGACTGGTCTTCGTCTGTGGCTGTTCCGGTGGTAGTCTGCGATCCTGGCGATGTCCCGGCAGTGTCTGTGTCTGAACTGACCGAAGTTCTCCCTGCGGTGCCTGCACTGCGCTCTTCAAGAAGAGAGAAGAGGCAGCGCACCCGTTTCTCTCCTTCCCCCTGTAGGTCAGTTCCGGAAAGGAGTAGATCAGAGAGGCGCAGCGCTACTGTGGAACACACCGGAAGTGGTCGCTTGGGGATGACATCAGAGGCTGAGGTCTATCTTGAAACTGCGTCCGCAGGAAACTTGGAGCAGCATTTTGGTTCCGCTTCTGCCCTGCAGCACTTTGCTTCCCAGGAAGGTCCTGCTGTGAGAAGAACATCGTTTGAGCCCCCTGCACGTCCTTCACGGCAACATGGACGGAGACGACGCAGAATTGATCCACAGCCTGTGCAGCACCAGTCTCTGCCGCTCCACTCCGGTGTTGAGCAGCGGGACGGTGTGTGCTTAAAAAGCGTGACGCAGAGACAGGAGGCATCCGTATCTTCTTCTGGTGGTGAGTTCCCCAGTGATATAAGCACCATTATTGCGTCTTTGTCCTCTGTCCTTTCTTCTTTACAGAGTTTTGCTCCCCTTCATCCCCCTGCTCCTGAACTGGCTGGTATGGCAGGTGATTTTTCTGATGCTTGGCGTTTTAGCGGTCAGGGGACGAGTGGGAATTATGATAGTGATGATTCTCTCCCTCTTCCAGCGGTGTCGAGACATGGAGGAGTGTCAGAGTCATGTTATAAAGAAATGTTACCATGTGATATTTCGCCATTGGGCTTTCATCTCTCCATGTCAGTTAAAGAAAAGATATGGAGAAATGTATTGGCGGACATTTTGTCGCTGTTACCTGCTTTAAAATATTTTGTCGCTAAATTGGATAAAAGGGAGGATAAGTCTGACGAAGACAGGAGGCGCGCTATCCCACGTACGTTTAATAACTGGTTGCAAGCATACTTTATCTTTTGCAGCGCAATAGGTGAGAAATTTCCTGCAAAATGTTCAGGGCTTTTTCAACATTTAGATAATGTTTTAGAGGCGTATAAGAATTTTGGAGGGATAGGTTGGTTTGTGTATGATGAAAATTTCAGACAGAGGCTGTCCGTATATCCTAGCATGCGGTGGGGCACAAAGGATGTTGGGCTGTGGCTTAATTTATTGTTGCCACAGCATTCATCTTATTCTGCCCCAAAACAGCAGCTAGCCTCTACAGTACCGCAGTCTCAATTGTTAAACAAGGGCACCTGCTTTGCATTTAATGAAGCACAGTGTAGGTGGCCGGCTTTATGTAAATATGGCCATAAATGCGCCTTTTGTGGGAGCAGTCACCCGATGGTTCCCTGTTATAAAAAAGCTTACATGCCTACCCTGCCATCCACAAAAGAGTTTATTGCAAAAAGCATGGACGCCAGTAAATCTGGTGACCATGCGTCCCTGGTTAGAATGTTACCCAATTTACAAGATGGCGGAGCTGCTTCTTGACGGTTTTGCTTTTGGTTTTCAGTTGCCATCGTTTTCTGGCCTTGGTTGTGAATGGGTTAATAATTTGTCCTCAGTTGATTAATTTCCTGTGGTTGTGGACAGAAAATTGGCAAAGGAATTAAAGTTAGGCATGATTGCAGGTCCTTTTTCCTCTCCACCTTTCGCCAATTTTCGTCTTTCTCCATTGGGAGTTGTACCAAAAAAAGAACCCAATGCTTTTCGTTTAATTCATCATTTATATTTTCCTTATGGTGCATCCTTGAATGATGAAATTGATAAAGCATTGTGTTCGCTTAAGTATGCCACATTTGATTCAGCAATAGACCTAATACGTAGTTTTGATAAAGGTGTTTTGATGGGAAAGGTGGACGTTCAGTCTGCCTTTCGCCTGTTACCTGTACATCCTTCTTGTTTTAATTCACTTGGTTTTCATTTTCAGGGTTTATTTTATTTTGATAAATGTATTCCAATGGGTTGTTCTTTGTCATGTTTTTATTTTGATGTTTTTTCCTCGTTTATTGAATGGGTAGTAGCAGTCAGATAGTACGCACTATCTGGACGATTTCCTGTTCATTGGTCCAGCGGATTCTTCAGCATGTTCAGAGTTTGGAATTTGCAGTTTGTTCTGAGTTTGGTGTTCCGTTAGCAGAGGATAAGACAGTTTACCCTTCTAATTGTTTAGAATATTTGGGGATTGTCATAGATTCTGTGAAAGGTGAATTTTGTCTTCCGTCACAAAAGGTGTCCAAAATTTGCATGGCGTTATCTTTATTACTAAGGAAGCGTAAAGCTACGGTAAAAGAGATTCAGTCGGTTTTGGGTATATTAGCTTTTGCTAGAAGGGTTATGCCAATGGGCCGGGTGTTTTGTCTGCAATTGTCTGCGAAGATTTCTGGTGTGAGGAACCTGGCCTTTCATGTTAGTTTATCTAGGGAGGTTAAAGAAGATTTTATGATTTGGTTGGAATTCTTTCAGCAGTAGAATGGCAGGTCGTACTGGCAGGAAGATTTTATTTTGGCTTCTTCTATGGAGTTGTTTACGGATGCTGCTGGTTCTTGTGGTTTTGGTGCATATTGGAATGGACATTTATGTGCATCAGAATGGCATCCTGCTTGGATTTTGAATGGGGTGACTAAAAATTTTGTTTTCGTTAGTTTTAAGGGGGAGTTGTTTTTCCAATAAGAGAATTATTTTGCATACTGACAATAAGGGTGTTTTATTTGCAGTTAATTGTTTATCATAAAAATGTCCGTTAGTAGTTAAATTGTTACGTCATCTGGTGCTTCTCTGTTTAAGATTAAATATTTGGTTGAAAGTTCGCCATATCCCTGGGATAGATAATTCAATTGCTGATTCTCTTTCCCATTTTCAGTTTCAGAAATTCCGACAATTGGCAGAAGGGGCCGATCTGAAAGGGGAATCGTGCCCTGCGTACCTGTGGAATCTGATTTGGTCCTAGGTATGTCTTACTTACAGTCTTCTGTGGCTCCGGCGACATGATCAGATTATATCCGTTTGTGGCTTAGGTGGTGCAGTTTTACAGCAGCTAGAGGTTGGTCTTCTCATTATAGTGTCGAGGTTGCCGCATTGGCATTTTGTGTGGCGTTATTTAGGGAGGGACTGGCTTATGCTACTGTTTTAAGGGTTATGTCAGGTGTTTCCTTTTTTCTTCGGGTTTTAGGTTCTCCTTCTTTGTTAGATTATTTCTTGATTAAGCAGATGTTAAAGGGTTACAAACACAGTAATTGTTCTCCTGATAATAGATGTCCTATTTCTCCCACGCTGCTAGGATCATTATGTCATGCTACTTCTTTGGTTTGTTTTGATAGTTTTGAAGAGTTGCTTTTTTCCACTGTGTTTTGTTGTATGTTTTTTTTTGGTGCTTTTAGAATTAGTGAGTTGTTTCCGAGAAATGGTAGGGCAAGCTTGGGTTTGGCCTTGAAGCATGTCCATGTTCATGTTAATTATGTTTTGTTCTTTCTTCCTACGTCAAAGATGGATCAGTCAGGTATGGGTACCTGGATTTGAGTGAACAGAGTTGGGTCGGGTGGTATTTGTCCAGTGAGTATGATATCTCAGTATTGGCTTTGCAGACCAGGGGGTGGTAATGCTTTCTTTGTGCATGCAAATGCTTCTCCTTTAACTCAATATCAATTTAGGTCCGTGCTAAGAAAATGTTTGAAGTAATTGGGTTTGGATGGTGTCCGGATTATGTCGCATTCTTTCCGGATTGGAGCCGCCACGGCGGCGGCTCGGTCGGGTTTGAGTGCGTCTGTGATTAAACGGATTGGAAGATGGTCGTCTAATCGTTTTAAACTGTATGTTCGTCCTGATATTTCTGTGATCTGATGATTCTTTATGTTATAGTTTTCACAGGTCTCACCGTATGGATTATCGGCCATTCTTTCATATATTGGGCCCATCGCAGAGCTTTAGAAAGATCGTACGGTGACAACCTCTCTTGGTCTACAGATGCTGTTCGAATATACTGGAATGGAGTCAGGGGTCTTCGTTGGGAAGGTTTGATGGATGTACTGTTAGAAATGTGCGATCTGTACCCTGATCCTGATATAATAATTTTTCATGCAGGGGCCAATGATGTGGGCAAATTCGGTACCATTGAGTTGGCTTTTTGTATGAAGCGTACTATGGTAAGGGCAAGGCAATTGGTCCCTGATGCCCGTTTAGTTTTTCTGAGATGATTCCGCGTTTGATTTGGTTATCCTGTTCTAATTTTAAATATTTGGATAGGATTAGGATACGCTTGAATAGAATTATGGCTTGTTTTATGCCATTAATCTGGGGGTTTTCCTTTAGGCACGTGGACCTTGAAGGTGGTTTGCCCGGCCTTTATTTTTCAGGCAAGATTCATTTGTCAGAGATTGGCTTGGACATTTTCAATTTGGACATGCAAGCTATAATTGAGATAGTTATGGGTGGGGTGGGGCCCCCGCCGCATGTTTAGCCGGCATGGTCCGGTGGGTGTAAAGTCGCTCACTGAAATGGTGAGCGGACGAGTTAAGTCTGAAGTTTAGGCCGAGCTTATGGCTGGTCTAATTATTGTTTATGAAGTTATTGGTATATTGATACAGTCTAATTTTGGATTAAGTTAATCTTTAATAAAGCTGGCTGTGGCCTAATTTATTCCACCTAAATTCTTGTGTCCACTTATTTTATTATTTATTTATAGAGTTGAATATGTGTAAGTAATCTTATGGTACATTCATATGATTTATAATCACAGTTTTTTTTTTTTAAACCACAGACAGCAGGACTTTTCTTCCCTGTTGCGGTTTTAGGTATTGGGTGAAGTATCGCAGCATTTCTAAGCATACTTGTGTAAATGTATCGTTGTTATAGCTGCCCCCCCTACTTTTGTCCTGGCCCCCAGTGTGCCCCCCCAAAATTTGAAAGTCAGAGACGCCACTGGATGTAAGTATGACTTGCCCTATCTCTTGTAGACCCTGGGGTGTCTGTCATGTGTTATAACGTGGTAGAAAGCCATGGGTTATAGCTAAAGATGAGCGAGTGAAAGCTGACATTTTTCTAAAATGGCGGCTACTCATGTGAGGACTGAGGACATGGGGCAAAGAACTCTGGGAAGGCGGGATCACCCAGATTGACATGCCTGCATGCAGCCTATCAGCAGCCAGCCAGTCCTGTGATGTCACAGCCCTATAAATACGGCAGCCATTTAAGATTCTGCCATTTTCCAGCGTTCAGAGTGCAGGGACAGACATGTGAAGGCGCTAAGGACAGCAAGTGGAAAAATGATTGTGGGAAAAAAGGACAGAAAAAACTATTTATAAGTGCAGGGAAAGGATAGGAATAATTTCGCAGCATCTTAGTGCAAGGAGAGACGTCAGAAGGCGCTAGGGACATTAATAGGAAAGTGATTTACAAGTGCAGGGAACGATTATTTGGGAATCAAATAGTCATTAGACAGCTCTGTCATTGCAGCTTTTTGTTATTGGGCTGCAAGTGTTATGTTGAAAAGCCTTTAGTGGCTTATATCTTAGTATCTTATTCAGTACGACAAGAAAAATATATACGCATTTCGCTTCTGCAGTTATTTCTGTTGGAAGCATGTAGGGGCGTATTTCAGTACAAGAAAAATATATTCTCAGTTCACTTCTGCAGTTATTTCTGTTGAAAGCGTATAGGGGCGTATTTCAGTACAACAAGAAAAATCTATATGCACTGCACTGTTGCAGTTATTTCTGGTGAAAGCGCATAGGGGCGTATTTCAGTACAACAAGAAAAATATATACACACTGCACTGTTGCAGTTATTTCTGGTGAAAGCATATAGGGGCCTATTTCAGTAAAAAAAAGGAAAATATATACACACTGCACTATTGTAGTTATTTCTGGTGAAAGCGTATAGGGGTGTATTTCAGTACAAGAAAAATATATATGCACTGCACTATTGCAGTTATTTCTGGTGAAAGCATATAGGGGCGTATTTCAGTAAAAAAAGGAAAATATATACGCACTGCACTGTTGCAGTTATTGCTGGTGAAAGCATATAGGGGCGTATTTTAGTACTGCTAGAAAAATATAAGTCAATGGAAGTAGCAATGCTAACCTGGCCTCAGTTTCAAAGGAGGCAAAATTAAACAAAAAATGAAAAAAAAAAATCCAGCTTCCATGAAACGTGATAACCTTTAATGAAAAAGTGCAATAAAATCAGGCGAACAGTCCATGTCTATGCATTTCGGATCATTAGATGTCGATCCTTACTCATGACAAAGAACAGACGTACAAGCCTGACTTTAAATAATGAAAGCTAATTATGTCAGGTAAACACAATTAACATAGACCACACCTCTATGTATGTTTTTAGGTTCTTAATGCAGGAAAAAACATAATCAATCACTGGGTACAACTTAAAAACAAATATAATGGATAAGAATCAATAATGTAAAATAAGATCGTGTTTATGATTGAGACCTTTAGGAATACAAGAATTCTAACGGAAAATCCAAAAAGATTCTCTATTTAACAAAAGCCTCCTATGATCACCTCCACATCTGGGGGGATTAATCCTCTCCAGCCCCTGTACGTGTAAACCTGATACATCTCCTGAATGAGAAACCGCATAGTGTAAACTAGCTGCAGAGACATTTCTAGATTCGACATGTAGAATGTCGGAGATGTGTTTGCAAATCCTGACCTTTAAACTATTGGTAGTACAGCCCACATACTGGAGGCAGCACAAGGAGCAGGTTATGCAGTACACCACAAAACTAGTATTACAGACTACAGTTGATATATTGCTTCACATTATAATTTTGTTGATTTGCTATAGAAAAAACACACTGACCAGTTTGAATATACTTACAGCATGTACAAATGCAGTGTCCACATTTAAAATTACCCCTGTGCTGTAACCAGGTAGGCTGACCACAGTTAATGTCAGAAAACATACTAGGACTAAGTTTTTGAGCCAGGGTTGGTGCACAACGGCCAATACACTTAATCCCCGTTTGTGCAATGTCAGTCCACTGTTCATCAAAATAAAGTACAGATAAATGTTTTTTGACAATCCGACAAATTTGAGAATATTCAAGGCTATAATTCGTCACAAAAGCCGGAACTGACTCTCTATCTGTGCCCGTTCTCCTTTTACTTCCATTTTGTGTGGTGTCAGGATAAAATATGTCAGCCCGTGATTTTGTTAATATATGTTTCTTAGCTTGATCCAAGGATCGACTTGAGTATTGACGCATGGCAAGTCGGCCGGCAATAACATCAACCTCCTTAGAAAAAAAGACATCATTAGAGCATTGCGCCTTGCACATAATGTGTATATGGGTATATTATGAACAACATGGGGAGGATGACATGATGTCGCAAGAAGGGTGGTATTGCCGGCGGTTTCCTTGCGAAAGGTATGAGTGATTACAGCATGTCCACCAATGTCGCCCACAAGGAGAAGATTCAAAAATGAGATGGTGGAAGCATCATAACTAACAGTAAATTTACTGGAGAGGGTTAATTCCCCCAGACGTGGAGGTGATCATAGAAGGCTTTTGTTAAATAGAGAATCTTTTTGAATTCTTGTATTCCTAAGGGTCTCAATCGCAAACAAGATCTTATTTTACGTTATTGATTCTTACCCATTCTATTTGTTTTTAAGTTGTACCCAGTGATTATGTTTTTTCCTGCATTAAGATCTTAAAAACATACATATTAGTGTGGTCTGCGTTAATTGTGTTCACCTGACATAATTAGCTTTAACTATTTAAAGTCAGGCTTGTACATCTGTTCTTTGTCATGAGTAAGGATCGACATCTAATGATCCGAAACGAGTAGACATGGACTGTTCGTCGGATTTTCATTAAAGGTTATCACGTTTTATGGAAGCTGGATTTTTCATTCTTAATTTTTTGTTACTAGAAAAATATATACACACTTCACACTTTCAGTTTTTTCTGGTCAAAGGGTATAGGGTCATATTTCAGTACAAGAAGAAAAATATGGGCGAGCACTCAGCACTTGGTCTCAATTGGTTGTGGATAAAATATTTATTAAATCACAATAATAACGCGTATATTAGAAATATAAACTAAAAACTACCAATAAAATACATAACAATTCACATATATAAGAATGGATAGAAACTGTTACTAAAATCCGGAATCGCTGGTGCAAATGTGATCAATCTGGGCAGTTAATAACAAAATTGCATTTCAATTTCCCATGTGCACTTTGAAATAGTTCATAAATATCGCTCCAGTATTAGTGATGAGCGAATAAATCAAGCCGTGCAAATGTAGCCAATTTGGATAGTTGGTAACAAAAAGTGCGCTTCAATTTTCCATGTGTAACTCAGAACAGTTCACGGATATCACTCCAATGTTAGTAATAAGCAGGCGGATCAGGCCGTTCCTGTATAAACACGTACTTTGGTATCTTAGGTAGCGGTGGTGTAATCAAGTACCATGTAGATTTTGCGAGATACAAATATGATGTTCCTACCTTCCACTCCGATCTCAAGAACGCCTCTATGAGCGTGTTGGGTAGTTCAGCGGCAGAAAGCAGCTCCGGCGTCTAGCTTGTAGCTGTTATGATGCGCTGTTCTCGGATCTCGCGGGATTTCGCTGAGTTTCGGAGGAGGTATACGTCCTAAATGATACACAGGATTCTGTGCTCGGCGTCTTAATGATTCAAATTCTTCTGCTTATATTAATACTTGCATGGCCATGCATAGGTTGCGGAGATTTCTTTCACAGGTGTGTGCCCAGACGCGTTTCGGGAACTCTATCCCTTCGTCAGTGGTACAGCAACACCTGTGTTTCTCCGCCTTTTATGTCCAAAGATTGCACCAAATCCTGGATAACTGGAATAACTTTCAACTTGGAAAAACACGCATGCGTTTCTTTATATGTGTTTTTGATGCGTTTTTTTTCGCACACATGCGTTTTTCATATTATAGATTCCTTTTAACATTTTCTATATTTTGCAAAAAACCAATTTGAGATTACAAGTTGCATACACAAGTTATTCTCATTTTTCTGGATAAGTAACATATAATGATGCAATAATGATATTAATGCTAAGACTTCAGCAATAAAAATACTATAAATAAATTCTGTTTCTTCATTTTTTCTTAGTACATATATTAATCTAAACCCATCATTCATTTAAATAACCAATTTTATATAACAATTTAAAATAATGAATAAATGGAAATAATGGTAAAAGCATTAATGTGCTATACTGTATATGTAAATGACACAAATATAAAATTCATAAAATGTAGAATACACTTTAAAAAAATATATAGAAAATATATATAAAAGACTTTTGAGCGAGAATATCAAAAATATTAAAATATTTTATATTAAGATAAAAATGCACATTCCATTCAGACTATACAGGTATTGAATGTAGATCTCGACTGATAGGGTGTACGACTAGGGGCCCACAGCCGAGTCCACGACTCAGTGTCGATAAACGGCCTGACTGAGTCGCAAGAGTCGGACTGGGGGCACCCAGTCTACAGGAATCCAAAAATCTCTAATTCAGCATTCAAGCCCATTGGTAACAGAGATCCAAATTGATAGATGTGTTTGGATTCTGTCCTAGACATCTGTTTGATGTAGTTTCCACCACGCCAGTGTCTGTCTACCCTTTCCAGTGCCATGAATACCAGGCCTGTGGGATCTTTATTATGTATATCTTTATAATGTTTCGATAGACAATGCTTGTCATATCCCTTTCTAATATTAGCTATATGTTCAGCTAGCCTGGTCTTCAAGGGACGTTTAGTTCTCCCTATATACTGTCTCCTACAAGGGCACTGAATAAGGTAGACGACTCCTGTTGTGTTGCAGGTTAGGCAATCTTTGATCTCCCATGTATATTTATTTTGTGTTGAGGAGATAGTGGTAGTTTTTCTACACATGGGATTAACCTTGCATGCCATGCACTTCCCGCATTTAAAAAAGCCTTTTAAATTCATCCAAGTGCCTAAAATTGTGTTCTCCTTTTTCATTATTTTGTGGTTTTTAATTGATGGGGCTATTTTTAGACCTAAATTAGGCACTTTGGTGAATATTAATGCCGGGTTAGTTGGTAGTAGGTGGCCTATCTTTTTGTCACTTAAAATGTGATGCCAATGGGTTTTAATGATTTTCTGTAGCCGTTTATGGCTATTATTAAATGGAAAAATGATTTTGTTATTAATAACCTCACTATCTTGTGTTACCTCAGTCTTACTTGTTTTATTCGTGAAAAAGGTACTTCTGTCTAATTTCCTAGTTTTTTCCAGAGCTAGATTGATTACTTTTTCGGGGTATTGTCTTTCCATAAATTGATCTTTCATCCTAACCGCTTCCTCCTCAAAATCTTCATCTTGTGTACAGTTTCTTTTTATCCTACGGAACTGGCCATAGGGCACATTGATTAGCCAGGTCGACAAATGGCAACTGGAAAACTGTATGAAGCTATTTTTTGCGGTGGGCTTCGAGAATGTATTGCAAATGTACCTTTGTTCTATTGATCTAATTTTAAGATCCAAAAATTCTGTTTCATTTGCAATACTTGCAGTAAATCTCAGGTTTAGCTGGTTATGATTAATTTCTTCTAGGAAAGAGTCTAATTCTTCTCTACTTTTATTCCAAATAAAGATGACATCATCTATAAATCTCCGCCATAGGACCAGATCCACCCCCAGCCGGGGCTTGATGATATTATATTCCCATTCTGCCAAGAACAGATTGGCATAGCTGGGGGCGAATCTGGTTCCCATGGCGGTTCCGCACTTTTGTAGGTAAAAATTACCTTCAAAATAAAAATAGTTATGGGTCAGGATATAATTGATACCCTCTAAAATGAATTCAATACAAGCTTCGTCCATTGTTCCATCTCTTCTTAGTTGTTCCCCTACTGCTGATGTACCTTGTTGATGGTCAATCACAGTGTATAGTGACTGGACATCAAGAGTGCCCATAATCCACCCTGTTTCAGTTTGCATTTCTTCCAATATTTTAATTATGTGGGTTGTATCCTTAATGTAGGAGGCTGTTTTCTTCACTACCGGTTGCATCTGTACATCTATATATTTAGATAAATTAGACGATATTGAGCCAATACCCGAAACTATCGGTCGACCAGGTGGTTTGTCCAGACTTTTGTGTACTTTGGGGAGACAGTAGAAGACTGGTAGTCTCCCTTGTGTCCCCAATATAAAATCATGTTCTTGTTTAGAAATTACTGTACATTCAAGACCTTTCAAACACAATAGTTTCAGGTCTTGCTCAAAGCCATCTAGTGGATCATTTTTCAACTGAATATATGTTTCGCTATCAGTTAGTTCCACTCCGATCTCAAGAACGCCTCTATGAGCGTGTTGGGTAGTTCAGCGGCAGAAAGCAGCTCCGGCATCTAGCTTGTAGCTGTTATGATGCGCTGTTCTCGGATCTCGCGGGATTTCGCAAAAACAGCTTAAACAACATTGGGAAATCAGGTCCCTCCAACAATATTTAGAGAATGGGGATATACCAAAAGGTCTCCTATGTAATAAAATCCCTGCACAAGATTTAATTAGCGACAAATTTGAAGAGGAATGGAATGCATTATTGACTTCACATTCAATGTCGCTTATTAAATTAATTATTAAAAGAAGAATGGAAATATTGGGTGATCTCAATATTAAAATCACAACCCTTAAAGAACAGGTTGAGAAATTGCCAAAAAATGAGGAATTTGAGAATTGGCAAGAAAGATTATGTAGGGGTTTGGACAGGATAGAAAATGAAATAATAAATAGAAAAGGAAGGAAACATCAAAATTCCCAGAAGAATTCCCAGAAGAATCACCAAATAGAAAAAAGTAGGGACCACCCAAATGTATTTGAGGAGAATCCCTTTAACAACAAAGAAATAGAGGAAGATAACATACAAAATAGATATGCGGTAACGGTTAATAACAGATATGACCAACTATCCAATGAACATTTTTTAGACCATACGCCAGCACACCACAAGACACGAATAAGACACAGAGAACACACTCCCCCAACTCACATTAGGGAATCACCGACACACATATACAACCTGAGACACAAGAATCATTATTCTACACAGAATGTAGAGAATCACCAACATCACAATCCCCAAGGCAGAGTTCACAACACATATCCCTTAAGGAACCAAAGGGACTCCCGGAAAAATTATCACCAAGATCACATGGAGGCAAGAAAAAAACCAGAAGAAGTTCAAGAAAGAACAAGATATCACAGGAGACATTGATAAATAAAAACACTACAATAATTAATTTAAGTTCAATTAATCTTAGTAACTCACAAATAAAACTATTGGAAAAAGGTCTGAAATTTGCGCCAACTGAAAAACTGGATACATTTTCCGCATTCATAGGGATCCAAAAATATATAAGAAATATATGTTTAAAAAAACATTTTTTTAAAAATCCAATAATGAAGAATACATCGACACAACCAGATAGAGCCATATTAAAAAATAAATCCACTTTTTTTCCCAGACATGAAATCAGTGCTGAAATGGCTACGTTTCAAAGAAATGTGGAAGAGGATATACGTAAATTGAAAGTAGGATTTACATGCCAGGATAATCTAACAAGACAGGAACATCATGCTATTAGACAATTACAAAAAAATGAAGCCATCACAATACGACCCGCAGACAAAGGGAGGGCAGTGGTCGTTTTGAATACTGTAGATTATAATGAAGAATGTCTACGCCAACTAACTGATAGCGAAACATATATTCAGTTGAAAAATGATCCACTAGATGGCTTTGAGCAAGACCTGAAACTATTGTGTTTGAAAGGTCTTGAATGTACAGTAATTTCTAAACAAGAACATGATTTTATTTTGGGGACACAAGGGAGACTACCAGTCTTCTATTGTCTCCCCAAAGTACACAAAAGTCTGGACAAACCACCAGGTCGACCGATAGTTTCGGGTATTGGCTCAATATCGTCTAATTTATCTAAATATATAGATGTACAGATGCAACCGGTAGTGAAGAAAACAGCCTCCTACATTAAGGATACAACCCACATAATTAAAATATTGGAAGAAATGCAAACTGAAACAGGGTGGATTATGGGCACTCTTGATGTCCAGTCACTATACACTGTGATTGACCATCAACAAGGTACATCAGCAGTAGGGGAACAACTAAGAAGAGATGGAACAATGGACGAAGCTTGTATTGAATTCATTTTAGAGGGTATCAATTATATCCTGACCCATAACTATTTTTATTTTGAAGGTAATTTTTACCTACAAAAGTGCGGAACCGCCATGGGAACCAGATTCGCCCCCAGCTATGCCAATCTGTTCTTGGCAGAATGGGAATATAATATCATCAAGCCCCGGCTGGGGGTGGATCTGGTCCTATGGCGGAGATTTATAGATGATGTCATCTTTATTTGGAATAAAAGTAGAGAAGAATTAGACTCTTTCCTAGAAGAAATTAATCATAACCAGCTAAACCTGAGATTTACTGCAAGTATTGCAAATGAAACAGAATTTTTGGATCTTAAAATTAGATCAATAGAACAAAGGTACATTTGCAATACATTCTCGAAGCCCACCGCAAAAAATAGCTTCATACAGTTTTCCAGTTGCCATTTGTCGACCTGGCTAATCAATGTGCCCTATGGCCAGTTCCGTAGGATAAAAAGAAACTGTACACAAGATGAAGATTTTGAGGAGGAAGCGGTTAGGATGAAAGATCAATTTATGGAAAGACAATACCCCGAAAAAGTAATCAATCTAGCTCTGGAAAAAACTAGGAAATTAGACAGAAGTACCTTTTTCACGAATAAAACAAGTAAGACTGAGGTAACACAAGATAGTGAGGTTATTAATAACAAAATCATTTTTCCATTTAATAATAGCCATAAACGGCTACAGAAAATCATTAAAACCCATTGGCATCACATTTTAAGTGACAAAAAGATAGGCCACCTACTACCAACTAACCCGGCATTAATATTCACCAAAGTGCCTAATTTAGGTCTAAAAATAGCCCCATCAATTAAAAACCACAAAATAATGAAAAAGGAGAACACAATTTTAGGCACTTGGATGAATTTAAAAGGCTTTTTTAAATGCGGGAAGTGCATGGCATGCAAGGTTAATCCCATGTGTAGAAAAACTACCACTATCTCCTCAACACAAAATAAATATACATGGGAGATCAAAGATTGCCTAACCTGCAACACAACAGGAGTCGTCTACCTTATTCAGTGCCCTTGTAGGAGACAGTATATAGGGAGAACTAAACGTCCCTTGAAGACCAGGCTAGCTGAACATATAGCTAATATTAGAAAGGGATATGACAAGCATTGTCTATCGAAACATTATAAAGATATACATAATAAAGATCCCACAGGCCTGGTATTCATGGCACTGGAAAGGGTAGACAGACACTGGCGTGGTGGAAACTACATCAAACAGATGTCTAGGACAGAATCCAAACACATCTATCAATTTGGATCTCTGTTACCAATGGGCTTGAATGCTGAATTAGAGATTTTTGGATTCCTGTAGACTGGGTGCCCCCAGTCCGACTCTTGCGACTCAGTCAGGCTGTTTATCGACACTGAGTCGTGGACTCGGCTGTGGGCCCCTAGTCGTACACCCTATCAGTCGAGATCTACATTCAATACCTGTATAGTCTGAATGGAATGTGCATTTTTATCTTAATATAAAATATTTTAATATTTTTGATATTCTCACTCAAAAGTCTTTTATATATATTTTCTATATTTTTTTTTAAAGTGTATTCTACATTTTATGAATTTTATATTTGTGTCATTTACATATACAGTATAGCACATTAATGCTTTTACCATTATTTCCATTTATTCATTATTTTAAATTGTTATATAAAATTGGTTATTTAAATGAATTATGGGTTTAGATTAATATATGTACTAAGAAAAAATGAAGAAACAGAATTTATTTATAGTATTTTTATTGCTGAACTCTTAGCATAAATATCATTATTGCATCATAATATGTTACTTATCCAGAAAAATGAGAATAACTTGTGTATGCAACTTGTAATCTCAAATTGTTTTTTTGCAAAATATAGAAAATGTTAAAAGGAATCTATAATATGAAAAACGCATGTGTGCGAAAAAAAACGCATCAAAAACACATATAAAGAAACGCATGCGTGTTTTTCCAAGTTGAAAGTTATTCCAGTTATCCAGGATTTGGTGCAATCTTTGGACATAAAAGGCGGAGAAACACAGGTGTTGCTGTACCACTGACGAAGGGATAGAGTTCCCGAAACGCGTCTGGGCACACACCTGTGAAAGAAATCTCCGCAACCTATGCATGGCCATGCAAGTATTAATATAAGCAGAAGAATTTGAATCATTAAGACGCCGAGCACAGAATCCTGTGTATCATTCAGGACGTATACCTCCTCCGAAACTCCGCGAAATCCCGCGAGATCCGAGAACAGCGCATCATAACAGCTACAAGCTAGACGCCGGAGCTGCTTTCTGCCGCTGAACTACCCAACACGCTCATAGAGGCGTTCTTGAGATCGGAGTGGAAGGTAGGAACATCATATTTGTATCTCGCAAAATCTACATGGTACTTGATTACACCACCGCTACCTAAGATACCAAAGTACGTGTTTATACAGGAACGGCCTGATCCGCCTGCTTATTACTAACATTGGAGTGATATCCGTGAACTGTTCTGAGTTACACATGGAAAATTGAAGCGCACTTTTTGTTACCAACTATCCAAATTGGCTACATTTGCACGGCTTGATTTATTCGCTCATCACTAATACTGGAGCGATATTTATGAACTATTTCAAAGTGCACATGGGAAATTGAATTGCAATTTTGTTATTAACTGCCCAGATTGATCACATTTGCACCAGCGATTCTGGATTTTAGTAACAGTTTCTATCCATTCTTATATATGTGAATTGTTATGTATTTTATTGGTAGTTTTTAGTTTATATTTCTAATATATGCGTTATTATTGTGATTTAATAAATATTTTATCCACAACCAATTGAGACCAAGTGCTGAGTGCTCGCCCTGATTTTGATTTTAGCCATTTTCCACTACCAGAGGAGGGGTGTTCCTCTTTACTGGGCTAGCAGCACCTAATCCAGAACCCTGCCTGAGGTGAGCCACCATTTTGAGTCTAAAGAAGAAAAATATATTGTCATATTTCTGCAGTTAATTGTTAATTGTGGTGAAAGCGTTTAGTGGACTATTTTAGTACAAAAAGAAAAATATATTTGTTGCTTTTAGGGGTGTTTTAATTTCCGTTTGATTTGTGCAGTTCAGCTACAAGTATGTCAGGCAGAGAAGTGCCAGGCCATGCACAGAGGAGTGGCAGAGACCTGAATGTTTCGGGTGCAAGTAGAGGTCGCATCAGAGTAAGGGGCAGCAGGAGTCGCAGAGAGAGGCCTGAGCTGCCAGTGTCATCTAGCGCTTGTGTCCTGGCCAGGAACCCAGCGGTTCTTGATTGGTTAACTCGGTCATCCATATCATCCCAAGTGACATCAGATACCCCCAGCCAACAGTCGGTAGGTTCGTCAGACACAACCCTTAGTTGGCATGGCCCGAGAGCAGGCCCTGTGCCCTCACCTGTCCTCAACCTGCCTCTGTCCTTTGCTATTCCCTCAGCCACAGAAGTATTGTATGCTGTGGGGTCAGCTCCACTATACAGCAAGAAAGAGCTGCTAGAGGACAGTAAGCAGCTACTGCCCAGCCAAGATCTTGAGGAGACATCCACCGCTTGCTCCGCTAGGCGGGCAAGAAGTGATGAGGAGAGTGGCACAGGAGCTTGTGTTGCAAGCGGTCAGGCTCTTGACCCAGGGACCGTTGAGGAAGACATCATTGATGAGCAGACACTACTTGATGATGATGATGAAGCCGATCGCACTTGGGGGCGGGTGCAGAAGGGGCTTCATTATCATCAGGAGAAGAGGGTGGCAGCTTGCCTGTGAGGTAGCGGCTGAGCCTGTAGCGTGGTAGCATGGCTGGGAGTCACCAGGGTGGCAGCAGTTGCAGGTTGGGAGCCAAACATGCCCGGGGTAGACCACCTGCTTCGCAGCAGTCTACCTGCCCAGGAAGTAGTGGTGCAGGGCTTCACTGACGCAGCGGCGGTAGCAGTCAGTCAGTGCGGACTGTTGGGGGGGAAATCACCTACTTGGCAGTCTGGCAGTTTTTATTAAGCTGCCAGAGGAGGTTAACGTTGCCACATGTAGAATATGTGGGCAGAAGGTGAAGCGTGGCAAGGGTGCCAATGTTGGCACTACGGCCCTGCGTCAACATATGCAGTGTCGCCATGCAGTGGCCTGGGAGAACCGTGGCTCCGTTGTGATGGTCCAGCCTGCCGCAACTACCGCTGCATCACCCACTGGCACGCACCTGGTTTCAGACAGTCAAGGCTCCAGCACCTTAGCCGAAGGGAGCTGTCTGTCATTCCCATCTTCTGCTGGTCCAGATGCTCCTGCTCCTCCTCTTCCTAATCCTCATCAGTCATTCCATCAGCAATCGATCACCGAAGTGATTGCCAAGAGACAGCAGTATGCGTGCACAGATCCAACGGCGCAGAAGCTGAACATGCTCCTGGCCAAGTTGCTGGTGCTGCAGTCCCTCCCTTTCCAAATGGTGGACTCTGTACCTTTCAAAGAACTGATGGCTTGTGCCGAGCCGAGATGGAGAGTCCCAAGCCGTCATTTCTTTGCGAAAAAGGCAGTACCAGCCCTGCTCAAATATGTAAAACAGAAGGTGGGCTAGTCTTTGAGCCTGTCGGTGTCTGCCAAAGTGCACGGCAGCGCCGATGTGTGGAGTTGTAACTGTGGTCAGGGACAGTACATGTCCTTTACAACCCACTGGGTGAATGTGGTTCCCGCACAGCCACACCAGCAACTTGGCCAGGTCACGCCGCTTCCACATCCACGTTGCCATGCCCTTGGTCCTGCGACAATGTCCGCCTCTGCCACCTCATCCTCTGCTACAGGGACAAGTCACAGTGCCCCTCCAGCATAGCACATGTGCATGTGGTATGCTCCACATGTGCAGCATGCCACATGTGAAATCGAATCCTGGCTTTCTCCGCGTAAACTGAAAATCGGAACCATGCTGACCAACAAATGGGAATAACATGGTGTTGGCTCTGCGTCAAGGAAGGCTGAGCCATGTGCCCTGCATGGCCCACGTGTTCAATCTGGTTGTCAAGCGGTTCCTGAAGTCTTCCACCCATCTGCAAGACAACCTAAAAATTGGCACTTCAGCCACTCGTACACCACAAAGCACACCCTCCTTGAGCTGCAGCGGCATTCCCCAACATAGGCTTGTATCCGACATTTCCACACGTTGGAATTCCACCCTCCATATGTTGGACCGACTATACAAACAGAGAAAGGCCATCAACGATTTCTTGATGATGCAAGCGGATAGGAGTACTCCACTGTGTAACTTCGATGTCAGCCAGTGGCAGCTCATGCGCGACACCTGCCGATTGCTCAGGCCCCTTGAGGAGGCCACGTTATTTGTCATTCGCCAGGACTACGGAATGAACAATGTCATTCCACTGCTTCATGTCCTGGAACAGATGCTGGTAACTATGGCTGGTCATGGGACGGAAAACGTGGCGTCTCGATCTCACGGCTACATGAGCCCTATGGGGGCTGAACTGGAAGAAGAGGAAGGGGAAGATGACATTGGAGCACAGGCAATGTGTAGCCAAATGGGTGTTTTTTTCAATCAACTGACAGGAGAGGATAGGCAGGAGCATCCAGAGGAGCTTCGGGGGGGCGATGAGGAAGACGAGACAGAGGACCCAGACACACTGTGGCAGTATCCAGTGCATATGGCGCTAGGGAGTCCCTCCGAGTCACTTGCACATATGGCACGATGCATGCTCATTTGCTTGCTTAGTGACAGCCGAATTGTCACCATTCGGCAGAGTGACTTCTGGTTCTCCACCTTGCTGGACCCTCGCTACCATTCCAGAATGGGGGCCTTTTTTACACCCACCAAGAGGGAGGACAAACGGAACTACTACAGAGATATCCTATGTAACCAGTTGGCCGCTATCTATCTGCGCCATCGTCTATCCTCTAGCAGGTCTGACCGGGGGGGGGGGGGGGGGGGATGTTCGGGGGGAATGTTAAAAACATTTTTTCAGGAATGTTAAAAACATAGAGATAATAATAAAAGTAAAATCATTGGTAAAAATCCACTCACTTCACAGGGGGGTCGCAACCAGGATAAACTCAAGACACCTGTGGCAAGTCACTCCCCTAAGCCGGGATCGCGTGTAGGTTGTTAGAGGTTGACGTCTACGCCCTGGGTGTACAACCTGGTTGGTAAAGCAGCAGACAAATCCAGAATTGCGTAATCAATCTTCTTTATTGGTATAATGTACGTCTCAACGCGTTTCAGAGGTCATAGTACCCCCTTCATCAGGAGCAGAATAAGCTGCCACCACCTCTAAACTTTGTCACCTTGCCACTCCGTGGTGTTCTAATGCTCCTGCCATATCCATACTAGGTCACCTTGCCGCTCTGTGGTATTCTGCTGCTGCTATCTCCACATTATATCACCTTGCCACTCTGTGGTCTCCTGATGCTGTTGCTGCTACGGCAACCTCCACACTATCACACCTTGCCACTCAGTGGCCTCCTGATGCTTCCGCCACCTCCAAACTATGTCACCTTGCCACTCTGTGGTCTCCCCATGCTGCTGCAATCTACACATTATGTCATCTTGCTATTATGTGGTCTCCTGCTGCTGTTGCTGCTATTGCCATCTCCACACTATGTCACCTTGCCACTCTGTGGCTTCCTGATATTGCCACCACCTCCAAACTATGTCACCTTGCCACTCTGAGGTCTCCTCATGCTGCGGCCATCTCCGCATTATTTTACCTTGCCACTCTGTGGTCTCCTGATGCTGCTGTTGCTTCTGACATCTCCATACTCTGTCACCTTGCCACTCTGCGGCCTCATAATGCTGCCACCACCTCCAAACGATGTCACCTTGCCACTCTGTGGTCTTCTAATGCTGCTGCTACTAATACTGTCATCTCCACACTATGTCACCTTGCCACTCTGTGGTATCCCGCTGCTGCTGCCATCTCCACATTATGTCACCTTGCCACTCTGTGGTCTCCTCATGCTGCTGCCAACTCCACACTATGTCACCTTGCCACTCTGTGGTATCCTCCTGATGCTGATGCTACTGCCATCTATACATTATGTCACCTTGCTACTATGTGGTCTCCTGATGCTGCTGCTACTGCCATCTACAAACTATGTCATCTTGCCACTCTGTGGTCTCCTTATGCTGCTGCCATATCCACAATATGTCACCTTGCCACTCTGTGGTCTCCTGATGCTGCCACCACCTCTGAATTATCTCACCTTGCCACTCTGTCATCTCCTCATGCTGCTGCCATCTCCACACTATGGTAACTGTGGTATCCTCCTAATGCTGATGCTGCTGCTACTGCCATCTCCACACTATGTCACCTTGCCACTCTTTAGGCTCCCCATGCTGCTGCCACCTCCAAAATATGTCACTTTGCCACTCTGTGGACTCCGGATGCTGCTGCCATCTCCACACTATGTCACCTTGCCACTCTGTGGTCTTCTGATGCTGCTGCTGCTGCTGCTACTGCCATCTCCGCATTATGTCACCTTGCTACTCTGTGGCCTCCTGATGCTGCCACCACCTCCAAACTATGTCACCTTGACACTCTGTGGTCTCCTGATGCTGCTGCTGCTACTGCCATCTCCACACTATGTCACCTTGTCTCTCTGTGGTCCCCTGATGCTACTGCCATATTCAAACTATGTCACCTTGCCATTCTGTGGTATCCTGCTGCTGCTGCCATCTCCACATTATGTCACCTTGCCACTCTGTGGTCTCCTCATGCTGCTGCCAACTCCACACTATGTCACCTTGCCACTCTGTGGTATCCTCCTGATGCTGCTGCTACTGCCATATACACATTATGTCATCTTGCTACTATGTGGTCTCCTGATGCTGCTACTGCCATTTCCACACTATGTCACCTTGCCACTCTGTGGTCTTATGCTGCTGCCATATCCACACTATGTCACCTTGCCACTATGTGGTATCCTGCTGCTGATGCCATCTCCAAACTATGTCACCTTGCCACTCCGTGGCCTCCTGATGCTTCCGCCACCTCCAAACTATGTCACCTTGCCACTCTGTGGTCTCTTCATGCTGCTGCCATCTCCACAATATGTCACCTTGCCACTCTGTGGTCTTCTCATGCTACTGCTACTGCCATCTCCACATTATGCCACCTTGCCACTCTGTGGTCTACAGATGTTGCTGCTGCTGCTACTGCCATCTCCACACTATGTCACTATGCCACTCTGTGGCCTCCTGATGCTCCTGCCACCTCCAAACTATGTCACCTTCCCACTCTGTGGTCTCCTCATGCTGCTGCCAGCTCCACACTATGTTACCTTGCCACTCTGTGGTTTCCTCCTGATGCTCCCGCCACCTCCAAACTATATCACCTTGCCACTCTGTGGTCTCC